>NC_063056.1:7922224-8612678 GCF_018812025.1 Megalobrama amblycephala
ATTAGGGGTTCAAGCACGTAGTGCTGAAACCCTATTGTAATTGTTAGGATTATTATTATTATTATTATTTTTCTTCTGCCGTAAAACGCATCGTGCAGCCCAAACCGTAAATGCTAGAGACTTGAAACTTTGTCAAATGATAGTACAAAAATCGAGGAGAGGTTGACAAAGTATGACCCAAATCGGCCAATAGGTGGCGCTACAGCAATCAAATGCGCAAAATGTCTCATAACTCCTAAACCGTTTGTCGTAGATTTAAAAATTTACATATTTGGAATCCTTGGGTCAAGGCGGTCAAAAGTGTAGAAGATCAGTTTCGCTCTTCGAGGTCGCGTTTTCCCGCCATTTTGAATTATGTCCAAAACCTACTTTTGCGAACTAGTCCTAGGTTTTTCGCCCGATCGGAACCAAACCAGTACAGAAATGTTCTCTGGAGTCTAAATATCAATAATTATCAAAAAAAAGTTGAAATTTTGATTCACGGTGCTAAGGGCCAAACGTACGTAAGGGGAGCCACTTTTACTAAATGGCTATAACTCAGAACGAAATGAGATATTTGCACCAAACTTGGAACACATGTGTACAGGCTCAATCTTCGGTCATGGTAAAAAAATCCCGTCGATTGGACACTAGGTGGCGTTATAAATTGAAAAAAACACATAAATGGCTATAACTAGGCAACCGTTGTACCGATTGACTTGAAATTTGGCATGCAGTGTCTTGGTCCAAGGGGGCATGATAGTCTATGAGGACATTGGCGTATCTCAAAAAACATGGCCGCCATTGGCCAATGAAGTTTGAGCACCTATTAGACCAGGTTAACGGAGGCTGATTAGAACGAAACTCAATGGGCATGTTCGACTCATGGTCCTAAAGGTCTGTAAGAATTTTGAAAGAAATCGGCCACAAGTTGGCGCTAATGAGTTTTATGCCTCAGCAATCATGTGGTGTTTCATAAAACCACACAATTTCCATATCATTTGATAGATCTCCTCATGCTGAACAACTTTGCCTCAAGAACCAATGCTGTCAATCAAATCGTTCATTAATTATTCGCAAATATGTGAAAAACCTACTTTTGCGAACTAGTCCTAGGTTTTTTGCCCGATCGGAACGAAACCAGTGTAGGACAATTCTATGGACTCTCTAGATCAATAATTATCAAAAAAAGTTGAACTTTGCCCTTTGGGTCGCTATAACTGGGTCATTTAGAAAATGGGCGTGGCTAAATATACCCAAAAGCCTATAAAACCTAAACAAAAACTCAGAACTTCACGAAAATAGGTGAACACATGCAGCATATGACTCTAAAGAAGCATACCAATTTTTGTGTAAATCGGACAATAGGTGGCGCTATAATTGTGAAAAAACTTTAAAAAACATACGTTTTTAATGGTTTTAGATGTAAATATATATAACTTTGGATGTGTCTCACTTATTTTCACGGGCATCACGTCTTTAGACTCCTGAATCCTTGCCGAGTCCAACGATACCAAATATGGTAGGTTTTGCCTGATGGTTTGTGCTACGTTGTGATTTAGCGCTTAAAAAACTTTTGCGAATATCTTCGAAACCATTAGTCCGATCGCGACGAAACCACCGTAGGAAACACGAAACCTAAGTTGGTTTACTATAAGCAAAAGCCCAAATGTCAAAATTTTGATAGGAAGTGGCAAAAAAATCCAATCAAAGTCTTTCATGGGTCATTTTTTATGCTCTCTTATATATAAGTGTCTATAACTTCAAAACGTAACGAGATATTTTCACCAAAATTGGCACACATATGTATGGGCACACTCTGAGGACACCCAAAAAAAGTGGTGGAGATCATGCAATAGCTGGCGCTATAACTGTCAAAAACCTTTAAAAACCATATTTTTCCTCACTAAATTGCCTGAAACTGCCATTTGGTGCCAATAGATAGCAGTAGATGGCCACTAATACAGTTCAAGATTATATTAGTTAACTATATCAATCCTTATAATAACATTACTATTCACATTTTGTCAAGGTTTACCACTTCATTTGTTCATTTTTTGATATCTGTTTTTGTAATCACATAACATTACATTTACATTGAGACCTGAAAATGATGATTTTTAAAAGGGGATACATGAAATAAGCATTTTATAACCTATCATTGATTCCAAATATCCACATCTGCAACAAATTGTTTGTGTAAGCACATCTAATTAATGAAGTTAAGAATAAAACAATGCTTTTAACCATTGAACATAGACTTTTAAAATGAATGTGAGCCAATGACTGGTCATCTTCTGCCCTCTGCTGGTCAAAATAGTAATTTTGTCTTACTACTCTCTAAAATTGTTCCATAATTCATATTTAGACATTATAAAATCACTATTATAACATTTACAGACACGTTTTGTCAAAATTCTTCACTTCATATCTATTGAAGAATTAGTATTCGCAATTGATTCACATTATGACATTATGGGGAATGTGAAACCTAAAAGATACTTGCAGTAAACATTTTGTCACCCATCATATATATATATATATATATATATATATATATATATATATATATATATATGACTAGGAGACTAGAAAAAAAATTATTAACAATAATTTATTAAAAATATCTAAATGTAAAACATAAATGTGTGTGTGTGTGTGTGTGTGTGTGTGTGGCTAATAACTACTCAGGAAATGCTCAGACCTTCTTCAAGTAAGCACATGTGACATTTTACATAACACTAGGCAATAGTTTTGCTTTTAAATTCATATGTAGGCAATGTAAAATCATTAAAATAACATTTCAAATTATATGTTGTCAATGTTTACAAATCCCATAGACTGACATTGGCTGTAATACTAATTATGCCAATAGAGGGAGCCACAGGATAAGAAATCTTTCATGTGAATTCAACTTTTTTTCTTACATCGGTTAAAATGTTATATGAATACATGCTTCAAGTGCTTTACACAAATAAGGATTGTTTATACCATCTAAATACTGAATATTGTTCGGGGAATACACATTTAAACAGTTCATTATACAGGTAAGTTAATCTCTGTTGTCAGAAAGACTGTCAAAGGAATCAAAGTTGTTTTCCACACGTTCTCATTTCATTGTTGTACACAAGAAGACAGAATGCGTTTCATTGTAAGTTCACAAATGTGTCAATATTCATCTGGTATTTATTGTTGATGTTCATGGTTTACTTTGGCGAGTTCTGATAATGCAATTGTGGGCGTAATTTGTTAGAGATGAGCTAATTAGCATTAGCTATGGAAGTATTACTCTGGGCCAGGTGTGTTTGTTTTATGTTCGTTTCATTGCATTACTGTATCATTGCACTTTGCATTGACTATAATGACATGTTAAGACACAGACCCTGACAGTCTAATCTGTGTGTATTGTGCATATGCTGTTGATATTATCATTATTGCAAGTCATGTTATTGCAACTTCATAGAATTTTATTTATTTATTTGTCCTTTTAGATCATTATTACAGATACTATCACAGATAACTATAGTGCAAATAAATATATATATTTTTGCGCATATGTGCTTAAAGGCCTTAAATGCTTGAACCCCGGTAAATGCTGCTTGCAGCTTTAATTCTTTTGTTTTTGTAGATGGACAATCTGTCTTACCAAGATGAAAAAAAAAATGAAAACCAAATGCTTGGAGATCACCAAATCCTTTTAGAGGACTAAATGACACGGACAAAGAGTGAGAGGACAGACTATATAAAACATCACTCCACAAAGGAAATATTATCATGATATCCAGCCCTTAATGTCCCCTCAGTTGTGAGTAAAATTGTGTTTCATATTATGACTTAAAAGCAAATAATAATGGAAATTCTGTATCATTTAATACGTTTATATTGAATACATACATATTATATTGAATATAACATTATTCTCTTCTTGTTTAGGAACCATGTACACCCAACCCTGTGCTGCATATACTGTAAATGGATGTGCCTTGGATGCAGTCTGTTTTAGAAATAATGATGCAAGTAGAGCTTAGATTCTCTGCCCGAGCCCGAGCCCGGACTCGGCCCTATTTCCTGCCACCGTCCTCGGGCCGGGTCGGGCCGGGCCCTTGATAAAGCACGTCACGTGTCATGCGCAGCGTCTCGTCCACTCGCACTCGCAGTCTCGCACGCGTGACGCATCACACCTGCTGTGCGTGCTGTACTATTCAGTAGCTTAAAGCCTCGTTTACACTGCACGCGTGTGCGGCACGTTACGTTACGGCGCCGCGGTGCGTTTGAGAAGCGTCCCAGAAGGGGCTCACCGCGCCGCTTCGCTAAAGATAGGCGCCTCGCCTATTTTTGACGCGCAGCTCAAATACAAAATAAAGTCAAAATAATCACCCTAAGTAAACTCCTGCTGATATTTCACATCACTACAATGACAGAAACTGAAGACAAGAGATTCGAAGTTGAAAAACTTGAAATTTCTTTGTTTTTGTTGTCCATAACTGGAATTTTAAGTGTGTTAACTTCATCTGTATGGCTACAGCAAAATAAAGTATGGTATAGCAATAAACACAATCAAACCGGACAAAATATAACCATTTAGCCATTAAAAACATGAAAAATTTAACGAAAACAATGTTGGCCAGGCAAATCTTGTGGTTTTGGGAATCCAGCCGCTTCACTTCTGAAATGCTTCTGGTGTGAGTTGACACCGCTCAGAGGATGGAACAAAACCTTGTCGGAGCCATACGAACAGTGTAAACGAGGCTTAAGTACAACATGGAGCTTGAAGAAGCAAAGAAAAAAATTAAAACAGGAGAATTAATTTTGAGCAAGTCTGGAGGAAAATCGGAGGTATGGAAACATTTTAAACTAGTTTTAATAAACAAACAACGCAGTTTACATGCTTCTTCCTTGTCGTATTATTCATTAAGATAATAATTAATAAATGCACGCACAATTATGAACTTGATAAATGTTACAGATATGTTTACTATGCACAAACAAATGCTTTTCAACTTACATGTAAACAAAATTCAGAATTAAATGAATGTGCTGCAATTTGTACAAAAAGAGAGTCTGTAGTCTAGTGTTTTAGCCATTAAATAAGCACATTTAGTTTCAAGTTTGTTAAGTTTTGTTTTGAAGAAAGATTTTCTTTAAAGTGAATTTCGTTTAGTATAAATTGTATCTTAATTTTAATACATTTTTCATCATCCAATTACCTGGATTTAATACATAAAAAGCAATATAGCAGACAATGTAATTATGACATAGAGGCGCCGGCGCGCCGCGGTCACACACCTTTTGAAACTGGTAACACACCCTGTCACCGAATTTACAAACGCACATCTTGCTTGTTGCTCACACACATATTATGTTGAAATAACAATATGTTGAAGTAACATTATTAATAATAATTAATCTTTAAGAATATTTGATTGAATGCTGAATGTTGAGCTTGTTCAATTTAATAAAATTAAAACTTTAATTATGATAATTAATTTAATATTTAATATTGAGTGGCCAATTTTTGCTCATTTATTAATAGTATTTATATAATTTATATAACTGCGCAGCTCCCCCCTGTAGCCTAAATGATCTAGCACAGCAGCACCTGTGTTAAAAAAAATAAATAAATCTGGCGCCGCCCCTGGTTATAACGGCCCACATATTAAAAATGGTCGGGTTTAAATCGGGCTCGGGCTCATAATTACAGTGGACGTGTCGGGCCGGGCCGGGCTCGGACACAACGTGCTCGGGCTCGGGTAGGGTCGGGCTTGATTTGTTGGGCCCGATCTAAGCTCTAGATGCAAGGGGAGAAGGTCTGTGAAGTAGACGATATGACCAGGTCACCACAATGTACTTCATCTTCAACCTTGAATATGCTTCAAAGCCGAGAAACACTCTAACATTCTTTGTCCTGTTTAATGTCCTGTTTAAACATTATATTAAAAATTATATATAAATTAAAAATTAAATGATTAAAAATAATATAAAAATGATAGATATTCAGCTACATTCTGTTAAAGGTTGATGGAAATTTATAGATTAATGAATGAAATGATTTATTTATTTGATTGTTTATTTATTTATTTGAATGATAAAAAACAATATTCCTTTTTTCTCTGTCCATTGGTGCCTGTGCTCATTATATTTATGTATTAAACATTTTATAGACAATCATTGTGTTCTGTATTCAATGTTTTGAAATGGGATTAAGATATAGTTATATAAGTTTTATATAAGACATATAGTTAATGTATAATTTATATTATATTTTAATAATTATTATTAATATATGTTATTGCTATCTAAAAGGAAAAGGTTCAAAATGGAACCTTAATGAGGCTTTAATGCACCTTTAAGTGAAGGTTCCAATTAGAACCTTTTTAAAAAGGTTCAAAAATGAACCTTTAAGGTTCCCCCACAGTTGCAATCGCCAGGAACCTTAAAAAGTTCATTTTTGAACCTTTTCTTCTTAGAGTGTACATTCACATTCTACAGAGCACTTTATTGGGATGGATGGATGGATGGATGGATGGATGGATGGATGGATGGACCCCAGTGGAGGAATCAGTGTCATCACTATTTTCCTGGCAAAAGAAAGATAAAATTAATAAATTTAAAATGCATATATCTGATAACAGTTTATTCATTTATTAAAATGTGCCACATTGGTTATTCGCAATTTGCATTTAAGTACATATAAATTGAATTTAGCGATCCTTTTCCACTGATTTCCCCCCCCCCCCCCCCCATTCAAATTTAGTCATGTTTTATGATAAGGTTTTAAAAGTGGAGCTTTATCCAAAGAAAACCAGTTCAACTCTGGTCAGATTTATTCTAACCACATGATAACCATTTGAAAAATGGCTTTGCTTATTTATTGACCACACATTGGTTGCTTTAGTGGTTATTCATAAATCAAAAGTAAATCCTCTTGACAGTGCTGAGCATTAGCATCCTGGCAATGAGCATAACCTCTAATGTGTATTGACTATTTCACTGTTAGTACACACCACAAGAGCTGTAAATAGACTCATGTTTGATCACCTTGTTCTCAGAGGGGAATCTTTAGTTTGATGTAGATTTTTTTTCAAAACAGATAACACTGACAGCAAAATCTGTTTATATGTAGTAAAATTGTAAAACTAGTAGCTTTTATATAACAATAAGGGCCCTGCACAGACTGCAGCTAAATAGATTACATTCACACAGTCAGTTATTGGGATTGACAACCACATTTACCAAAGTTACATCAAAGATGGCGACGTCCATAAAAGTATAAACATTTTTAACATGACAAGAGTCCAATCGAGCCATGAGTTTATCCGTCAAATCTTCTGAAAATGTACACTGTCACTCCCTTAAATAACCGAACTGTGTGTAACCGTTTTAATAAGGACTCAAATACTGACAACCTCAAATACTGTGTACCTGTGTGTGTGTGACTTTTTATTTCATTCAATTAAAGCAGATGCTAATGCAATGGAGGCCAGCTAGTAGTCGCTGTGCAAGTAAACCTCACTCCTCTGATCTCAAGAGATGCTCTAGCGACTGACGCTAGAGGTTGCAGCCTTTAACCTCCTTGTTAGACTCTCATGACAGAGAACCAGGTTCGAAGCTCGAACAGAGCGGGGTGAGTAGGACCTGGGTGAGGGGTTACACTAACTAATCTTTTTTTTTTTTTTTTTTTTAAATCAAATTCACTTGTTAAATTATTTGTATACCATTCCCCATCCTGTTATCCTTGGCTATTTGACCCATATTTATAAAAGTCCCAACGCCCACTGCATTTGACAATGTAGATATTCTTCTAGATATTTTGTAGATACTTTTCCATCCGTTACAATAAATTAAGACTAGCATCTTTCTCCATCTCCCCCTACTATCGTTTGTGATGAATTAATTGGTTCTTATCTTGCATCCTAAATTAGATAGATAGTGCCAGATAGATTAGGATGTGCTGAAAACTTTCCACTTATTTTTAATAAAAATAATAATTAAATACATACAGAGTACATAAATACAAATACAAATACCATTAAATGCAGACTGCTTTGTCTCTGTGTAAAGGAGAAAGGTCATGGAAGGTATGGGGTGAAAACTATACTCAAAAAAAATCCTGCTGATTTAGAGCAAATTCTACTTATTACAGAGCTAGAATTTCTACAACTAGAAAAGTAATCCCACCTCAAAGAGTAAAGCTGAAATAAACTGAAAAATTTCTAAAAATTATTTAAAGGTGCCCTCGAATGAAAAATTGAATTTATCTTGGCATTGTTAAATAACAAGAGTTCAGTACATGGAAATGACATACAGTGAGTCTCAAACTCCATTGTTTCCTCCTTTTTATATAAATCTCATTTGTTTAAAAGACCTCCGAAGAACAGACGAATCTCAACATAACACTGACTGTTACGTAACAGTCGGGGTGTACGCCCCCAATATTTGCATATGCCAGCCCACGTTTCCAACATTATAAAAGGCATTAGACAAGGGCAGCCAGTATTAACGTCTGGATGTGCACAAACAAATCATCAGACTAGGTAAGCAAGCAAGAACAATAGCGAAAAATGGCAGATGGAGCGATAATAACTGACATGATCCATGATAACATGATATTTTTAGTGATATTTGTAAACTGTCTTTCTAAATGTTTCGTTAGCATGTTGCTAATGTACTGTTAAATGTGGTTAAAGTTACCATCGGTTATTACTGTATTCACGGAGACAAGAGAGCCGTTGCTATTTTCATTTTTAAACACTTGCGGTCTGTATAATGCATAAACACAACTTCATTCTTTATAAATCTCTCCAACAGAGTAGCATTAGCTGTTAGCCACGGAGCACTATCAAACTCATTCAAAATCAGAAGTAAACAATATAACAGTATACAATACTCACATAATTCGACGCATGCATGCCGCATGCGTGACGAACACTTTGTAAAGATCCATTTTGAGGGTTATATTAGCTGTGTAAACTTTGTTAAGGCACTGTTCAAGGCAAGCGCGAGCTCTGTGGGCGTGGACCACGGGATTTAAAGGGGCCGCAGCATAAAATCGGCACGTTTATAATGATGCCCCAAAATAGGCAGTTAAAAAAATTAATGAAAAAAAAATCTATGGGGTATTTTGATCTGAAACTTCACAGACACATTCAGGGGACACCTTAGACTTATATTACATCTTTTAAAAACATAATCTAGGGCACCTTTAACAAAAATCAAAGCTTCGGATTTTTACTTTTAAACCCTCTGACTATATTGCCTTCAAGACTACTCTATTGTATTGCATTAGTATAAACCACTGATATATAATACGATCAAATTTTCTGTTATTTTTTACACACTTTGGAAAAGTTAAAATTGTACTGTTACCACAGGCCACAGATGCTGTCCACAGAACTGAACTTGTATGTATCCTAAAAATGCGTAGTTCATAATGGCATGTAAAACTTGTAATTTCAAGGTCTGAATTAAATTGTGATGATTAAAAGGTATCCCTTTTTTTTGTAACTAATCCAGTTCTATATTGTTGAACTAATGTGGTTCGAACAACACATACTGCATGCATATTAGGCATGAAAATTTGACTGAAAATTAGCCTGAAAATGCAGTTAGGTTTAGGAATCTTCTAACCAAGATAATTTCAAATTGATACAGACCAATGATGTTTATTCTAACCCTAACTTATTTTTAAACATCTAAAATTCAGAAGAGACCTGCTTGATGTAATTAAAAAAATAAATAAATAAAAATAAATAAATAAATAAAAGCTTGCATTGGAATGTGAATGTGAACATCAATAGGAATAAAAAAGCTCTTCTGGCATGGTTAACCAATTCCAAGTGTTTTGAAGCCATACAATAACATTGTTGTGAGGAACAGAGTCTCAACTACAAATCTGTCAAGAACTTCTTGGGTTATACATGTACAGGTAAAGTAGTCAATGGACAAATCGCTTCTCCTCATCCAGGTGGATGAAATGTGCAGCATTTAAAAAAGATGATTGACATCACAGAGTTTACTGGTATTTTGGCACTGATGTGTGAATGGTATCTTACTGGTAAAAAGACAAAATGTCATTGCTTGTGTGAACAGCACATTTGTGTTTTTAATGGAAAAGTTGTTTTGTAATTTTTCTGGTAATTTTAGTGTAATTTATCAGGATTACTGTGGGAAAGGGGCTACTGTTGTCAGTTTGTTGGGCTCACACTCTACCAGTCTTCCATTGGTCAGTCAAAAACATAGTCATGATTCCAAACAGGCAGAAATGCTTAGATTTTACAGAACCAGTGTTTACACTCTGAGGAAATCAACCTACAAATTTTCTTATAGTTGTCTATGCATACTAACATTTAAATTAGTTATCATTATCAATGCACTTATTTTGTACATTTTTACCTGCATCTAATTACAGCTGTAAACCTTGACCCACTGTCACCTCTGGCTTGTTTAGTTGGGGACACTTTTATTATATATACAGTGGGTACGGAAAGTATTCAGAGCCCATTAAATTTTTCACTCTTTGTTATATTGCAGCCATTTGCTAAAATCGTTTAAGTTCATTTTTTTTCCTCAATGTACACACAGCACCCCATATTGACAGAAAAACACAGAATTGTTGACATTTTTGCAGATTTATTATTAATTTTTATTAATCGATTTAATTATTAATACTACACCTTTATTTGAGTCCAGCTGTGTTTGATTATACTGATTGGACTTGATTAGAAAGCCACACACCTGTCTACATAAAACCTTACAGCTCACAGTGCATGTCAGAGCAAATGAGAATCATGAGGTCAAAGGAACTGCCTGAAGAGAGACAGAATTGTGGCAAGGCACAGATCTGGTAAAGGTTACAAAAAAATTTCTGCTGCACTTAAGGTTCCTAAGAGCACAGTGGCCTCCATAATCCTTAAATGGAAGACGTTTGGGATGACCAGAACCCTTCCTAGAGCTGGCCGTCCGGCCAAACTGAGCTATCGTGGGAGAAGAGCCTTGGTGAGAGAGGTACAGAAGAACCCAAAGATCACTGTGGCTGAGCTCCAGAGATGCAGTCAGGAGATATTAATATATAATATTTCAATCATTTAAGTTCATTTTTATATATATATATTATTGATGCATTGATACTATCGAATGAGAAATGAACTGAGCTGGATGATGACATCACTGTTTTCTCCTGAGCTTCTTCATAACTGAATTAAACTCATTTCATAATTGATGAACTTTACACAGTTATTGAACCAAACTGAATCAACACTGATCTGACTTCAGTTGAACAACAACACTGTTGTCTTTTTAGAGCTGATTTACAGCAATCTGAAACCTGCTTGCATCACTGATCAATGCTATCCTGTTTAACATTGTAAAACTGATCATCTGTATTGTAAAGTGCTATATAAATAAAGGTATACTTGAGTTGACAAATGTTTGCAATATAACATGAACACAATAAGTTCATTGTACCTAACAATTGCTTTTTTTATGTACAGTAAGTGCATAGTAGGTAAAGACACCGAAAATAAAATGTGATCAAGTATTTTAACGCTGGAAAAAAAGTCTCTTGCCTGCCGTTGAAAGAGATATTATGGTCACGCAGTCATTGTGCAGTCACTACATAACTATTTCTCTATTTGAAGATTTGCTCATCTGTTTGGCCTAGTGATACTGGAGACGATACAGCATGATTATTCTCTCACCGCAGGCTGTGTCTGAGCATATCTTACCCCAATCCATATTTTATCATGATAATACAGATCCTGTGCCTCTAGGCTATGATGGTTCAGTGCCTGAGTTTACTGACATCCTACAAGATCATTTCATCTACACATCAGTGCTCTCAATGAATGTGCATATACTCAGCTTAGACCGAACCTCACAAATATGTCAGGTTATATGTAAGTCGTAGGATTTTCTGATCGTTTGTTATGCTCTTGATGAAGCTTTAGCCGAAAATTAAAACATTAAAAAGTATTAGTCTTCAGTTGTCCATAAATGTTTGTTTTGTATGCTCAACACCTGTCATCGAAATGCTCAGTGCAGTGCTACAATATATTTAAATTCAGTCCATATTATATTTGAAAAAAAAAAAAAAAAAAAAATATTTATGTAGAAATTAACATGAAAGTCAGCAAACGAAAGTTGCGATAATCTTTTGTTCCCTATTGTGACGTATATATGAGAAGAAAAAATGGTAGTGCGGGATGTGATTTTGTCCTTCGGGAATTGATTGAATTGTAGGAAGTTGGGTGTTGCTAATTAAATGGAGGCAGATCTGAATGCCAGTCAGTTGTGGAGGATATTTAGTCCCACCCTCTGCCAAGACATACGTCATGAAAAGAATGGACATTGATTTGAGGGGGAGGGGAGGTTAACATTTTTGATTAAAGATTACGAGAGCATATGATTTGTGAAAAATATAATGATGTGCATGGATAAATAATTTATAATAAGAACTGCAACAGTCTGTTAAAAAAGAATTATCAATTTTGATTTCATGGTGAGGTTATACAACATTACTAAATGATGTAAAATTATTGTTTCATGTTAGTTATTGCATTAACTAATGTTAACAAATGAAATCTTAATATGAAGTCTTAGTTTAATTAGTAGAATGATTTTAACAAACTATTAAGGTTACAGTTTCCCTTAGTTCCTGTTTCCCTGCTCCGTTTAGTTTCAAGTTCTTTGGTTTCTGGTCATGTCCCTGTAGTTTATATGGTTACATATTATTATCTACTGTATGTTATTTATTTCCTTTACATCCTGTATATATACTCCCCGTTCAGTTTAGTCCACTGTTGGTTATTTTCTGTATGTAATTTGTTTATTTCCTTCAAAATCTGCTTTTTATTTGGGCCAGCCTAGAACACTGTAGTATGTAGGGCATCGCTCGACAGAACTTCCCAATGACTTTATCAATGAACAACATGATTGAACAAAGCTCCATTTGGTCCAAAAGATCCATTTCCTGACAGGAAACGCCTAGCCTTAACAGAAGTGATGACGTGACTTCTTTTAACAAAGGACTCTGTCTAAAGGACTTCTTAGCTCATCAGCAATAAACTAATCAGAACCCATCACGTGGATCTGATCACATTAAATCTATTGATTCTCTCACAAAACCCTCTTGTATTATCGGACGGAACAGGAAAACACCCATCAACGGATTTAAAGACGAATCTGTCCTATCAATACCTCCCTTGTGTGAGCAATCCATCCTGACCCGGTCACTCGTGACTCCGGTCAAAGTTTAAACTATGCTTAAGGACTCAATCTTGAATCTCAAAAGGGACAATTGTCGATTACTTAAAGTATTAACTATATCCAGAATAACATTTGCTATGATGTGATTACTAACATGTTGGAGTCAATGCAGTATATGTTTGTATTCCCGTATGCCTCTTCTTTCTCTGGTAATCATTGTTTTAATTAGGTCAGTCTAATAATATGTGTGTAAGAAGTGTGTCATGTTTGAGTTCTAAATGCAGAATTTATAATTCTCTGTAATTCTGTGTGAATGAAACATTGAAATTCAGTATCAGGAAAATATTAAGAAACATTATAAAGTTGTTAATAAAACAGGAGAATGTTCCACAGATATCACGCGATGTGATCAATAGACAATAGACGAGGCGTGTCTAATCTCCGTAGCAACGTCTCATTGGAGGATCGCTCCTTTAAAACTATGCTGTCCAAACAAGCTAGTGCTGGAAGTCAGAAGTCAGAAGTCGGTCAGAAATCGCTCGAAATCGGTCAGAAGCCGGACTGAAGCACAGTCGTTGAAGCCCGTTAGCCGAAGCACCGCTACTTTGACCACGGCGGAAAAGTCGCATGGGTCATTGATAACTGATTGACCGGGGCTGATTTTCCATCGAACACCCGACTTCAACCACGAGCTGCGCCGCTGATCATTTGACAGCCGTCACATCCAGACTCCAAAACACTTCGTGAAATATCTGACCAAAGTCTCCCAAGAAGAGAGCCGCTCAAGCCAGACGCTCAGAACAGTTGCACCAGCCAGCAGCATCCTTCAAAGCTTCCGCGCAACCCACAGGGCTTTCCCGAGAAGACGTCACCTGAAAGACAGCCAATCCAGAACGGGATTCTGCTGTACACGAGTCACGGAACAACCCGATTACCTCAGCTGTCACAGCAAACGCAGGTACAAGCAAACTTCTCTCTCTCTTGCTGGAAACTGGTGAAACTCCTTTAAACCTAAAGAATCAAGCCAAAGCTCTGCTTTTGTGATTTTCCTCAGGTTATGAGTTAAGTTAGCACTGAACTTGGGACTTTTCATAACTCATCAACTCCGCGAATGTGTGTGCATGTATGTATGTGTGTGTGTGTGTGTGTTTAGCCTTAGTTTCCTGTAATCATTAGAAGTAGTCAAAAAATCTTGTTTTGATTTTCACATATACGAGTTTCTTGTGCTGTGTGTCAAATTACTGCCTTAAACGTAAAAGATCAAGTTACCTCTTGCTTATAATATAATAATTACAATAATAACAATAATCATAATAAAATATTGTTACTGTTGGCCGCAGAATAATATTTTATCCAGAATTGATAAAATACTCTAACCTCAATTTTCGCTGGACGAATAATTGATGGAGTGTTAAATATTAATTCTGAATCATTTACAGTGAATCATTTACAGTTGATTCAATTCTTATTCCCTGTAACAATTAATTTGAGCTAATAAATAGGCTAAGTCCTTACAAGTAACACCCTAGCAATGACACCCTAGAAAACACGACAGTACCACACAAAGTCTGTTTTGTGTCAGTCGCGTGACTTTAGCACCTGTATACAGAGAGCTACTTTTTAGGTGTTCTATTATTATTATGAAATTTTTAGAACTTGAGAGCTGTCACTTTATGAATCAACATTGATTGAACCAACAAAGATATGGAGTATATGTAAAGATTCTCCTTTCATAAAATTCTCCTCTTGCAAAACCTTCCATGATTTTAGTGCAAATCTGCTGGGTTAACTGAATTACTTCGTTATTTCTTGATATATTTTTGAGTTTTAGACCCTGTTCTGTGTCTAAGAGAGACAAATCATCTGCCTTTGGCACTTGGGCAAAACAATAAAGGCGTGTGGCAATCTCTGCCCACACGTGATGATGATGTGTGTGGGGGATCAGAGAATGTCAAATGTGTCAGACAACACTGAGATAAATGTGTGTGTTATGCTGCTGTCTTGCCCTGTAAGAAGACAAGCAGGAAGGTGGGTCTCCTTCGTGGCCTATCAATTCATCTACGATGAAGGCTCATTAGCAAACCAGTTCTCAGACAAGCTGCTGTCTCATCTCCCATTATTTTGTGACATGTGAAAAGTCTTGACCATTGATAATGGGTGTAGTGAAAAACAGACAAGGTGGCATCCCAGTTTTTGGCAGCATTGTGAAAGAATCTTAGTGGATTAACAAACAAACAGCTCACAGCCACTGTTATTTCTTTTTTGCCAACTTCTTTCTCCTTGTCAAATAGTCACAGGATAACTGATGTTTTGAAAATCTTAATAATTTCGTTCCATAGTCACATTCAGTATGTGCAGTTTATCTTGGGCAACCTTTAGTAAGAGAGCAAGTTACAATCTACTAGTGTTCTAGTAGTGTTCTAGTTTATGAAAAATCTAACATCCGTTTAATGTTTTTCATACATCTGTGCTATAATCAAACATAAACGCATCATAAACTCATTGTTAGACAATAATTGCTAAGTGAAATGTTACATGCATACCGGTCGCTCATTTCTATAGGGTATTCATGGTCACGCTCAATGCATACTGTATGATCAAGAACCAATTAGGGCGACATACGTAATTGGTATTTCTAACAAACGAATGCTCCTCTTAAAATATTTTGCTTGCTTGCTTACTTTATTGTCAAGCAAGCAATTCATTCATATTAATGTGAGTGTACATGAGATCAGATCAGTTATGTGTAGCATATCAGGCAGGGTTCTCAACTCTGGCCCTCGAGAGCCACTATATTTCAGAGTTTATCTCCAATCCTTATAAAACACATCTGAACAAGCTAATCAGGATCTTCAGGATTACTAGAAAGCTACAGGGAGGTGAGTATGATCAGGGTTGGAGCTAAACTCTGCAGGACAGTGGACTTCAAGGGCCAGAGTTGCCCAGCCCTGCTATAAGGGAATGCTCAAAAGACAGAGCTCTATCTAGACACAAGCTGTGAAAGCAGATTTTATTATGATTCCATCACTGTGTGTTGTATAAAACTGCGCAGTCCATTGTTTGCTCTATGCTGTGCTGGATTTAGCCTGGATATGTGTACAAATGGGGGAGTTTAAGCTGGAGGGTTGAATCAAGGGCTTGATTTTAAACAAACCTACTCCTCAGTTTCCTCCAGCATGTGGCTTGAGGCACAAGTATGCCAGTGAAAACAACTTTTGGCATCCCTTTCAGAACATAGTAATCTATAGCTGCTATTGTTATACTACTGTTTTCATATATTCATATTTGAAATGTCACATTTGATGTCATTTGATGTCACATTAAAGAAAAAAAAGCATTTTAATGTAAATTCCGCTAATCAATATTAATAATCAGGATTACAGTATCGAGGGAAATCAAATCAACAACTATGATTTTTCCATAATCGTGCAGCCCTAGTCTAAATGTACTTCCAAATGTGAAGTGCAGCAGGGGTTCTTCAGAGTTTAGCTCTAACCCTAATCAAACACATCTTAACAAGCTAAACAAGTTCTTCAGCATTACTAGAAAGCTGTAGGCAGGTGAGTTTTATCAAGGTTGCAGCTAAACTCCGCCGGTATCTGGCATGGAACTGTACAGACTCGATTAGAACTTCTTTCCATCCAAAATGTATAAATACTGATTACTTTCTGCTAAGTACCTTTTAAAAATGTGATACCCACATTGCATCAGCTTGGTAAGATGTAAATCTAGCCAATCAAATTATAAATTGTGATTTCAACCAGCTCTTCCCTTTTCTGTACATGATGCAACACAATGGCTTGAGGCTGTCTGCACTGGACGTGCCAAAGTGACATTCCAAATCCATCTGGCCTCTTGACGGAAGTAGGACAAACACGTGTAGCGCAGCAGAACCAGAACGGGCACCCATTTACGGTCAGCATCTCAGCACTACTTGATGCATCCAGTGTAGACGGCATCAATAGCTGCTTTTCCACTGTTGGGCCAAGTGCGCCATTTGAGCTAAGTAAACACAAGTTAATAATAGTATCATCCTCCATAGCATGGTCGCTATTTACATCTCATACTGTCTGAAAACTCTTGCGTTACCAAGGCAACAACTGACACATTTGTACTACATTCCAAAGAGCGGCTTTTATCAGCCCCACAGTGGAGAATGAAACCATATCCGTACCGACTGGGCCGGATCGGCACGGAATGGAAAGATTAAGCAACAAGAACGCTGTTACGGATCCCTTGTTTCCCTGGACTCCATATCCCATGATCCTCCTGTTTCGTCACCTGCACTCACTTCCCTCGTCAGTTCCTCATCAACACTCATCACCTGCACCTGGACTCTATTGTTAGCACTCCCTTTATATGACACTCACTCCCTTCACTCCTTGTCCGTTCTGAATGTTGTATAACGTGTATGTTTGGTTCTCCTTGCCTTCTGTGTATTAAATACTACGTGTAATTGTGGAAATCCGTATCTGCCTCATCTCTCTACCAGCATACCGTAACAGAAGAACGGACCAAAAAACGACCGGATTTTCCACGGGAAAAAAAAAATGGAGCCTTTCACCGGGTCCCTGGATTCAGCTCCTCCAACGCCTCTCACTCTGACCGCCAGCGATCGCCTTATCGGGCTCCTGCAGGTAGGTCGTTCGCTGGAGAGGTATGTGGAGGAGTTCGTTGAGCTCGCTTATTTGTCTGACTGGCCTGAAGCAGTTTTGATCTCCCTGTTTTTGGATGGATTGGATGATGACACTATCCGTTTTGATGAACCTGTTTTTCGTTTCTCCTTAAGCGAAACTATCAATTTAATTTTGTGTTTAAATGGTTCCAAATTCTTCGTGGACATGGTTCAGGATAAGTGTTGTCGTCCAGTCCATCCAGAAACATGGTTGGCCGGGCCAGTCAGTCAACCTCCGGCTTCCTCCGCATACCCCTCCAGCAAACTCCCTGCCTGCCCCATGCTGGACCCACATTCCTCTACTGGGCCCAGTAAGCGGAGGAGGAGGAAGAAAGCCGCTCCAGTCTCTCCAAAGCCCGCTCCAGTATCTCCAGAGCCCGCTCCAGTCTCTCCAAAGCCCGCTCCAGTATCTCCAGAGCCCGCTCCAGTGTCTCCAGAGCCCGCTCCAGTATCTCCAGAGCCCGCTCCAGTGTCTCCAGAGCCCGCTCCAGTGTCTCCAGAGCCCGCTCCAGTATCTCCAGAGCCCGCTCCAGTATCTCCAGAGCCCGCTCCAGTGTCTCCAGAGCCCGCTCCAGTCCCCACAGTGCCAGCTCCAGTGCCTGTGGGGATTTTAATTGTATTTGAGGGGATGAACGAGCCCTCTCCAGTCTTTCCAGAGCCCTCTCCAGTCTCTCCAGAGCCCTCTCCAGTCTCTCCAGAGCCCTCTCCAGTCTCTCCAGAGCCCGCTCCAGTCCCCACAGAGCCAGCTCCAGTGCCTGTGGGGATTTTAATTGTATTTGAGGGGATGAACGAGCCCTCTGCTCCAGCCGCCGCCTACGAGCCCTCTGCTCCAGCCGCCGCCTACGAGCCAGCCGCTCCAGCCGCCGCCGAGCCAGCCGCTCCAGCCGCCGCCTACGAGCCCTCTGCTCCAGCCGCCGCCTACGAGCCCTCTGCTCCAGCCGCCGCCTGCGAGCCCTCTGCTCGAGCCGCCGCCTACGAGCCCTCAGCTCCAGCCGCCGCCTACGAGCCCTCAGCTCCAGCCGCCGCCTACGAGCCCTCAGCTCCAGCCGCCGCCTACGAGCCCTCAGCTCCAGCCGCCGCCTACGAGCCCTCAGCTCCAGCCGCCGCCGAGCCAGCCGCTCCAGCCGCCGCCGAGCCAGCCGCTCCAGCCGCCGCCGAGCCTGCCGCTCCAGCCGCCGCCGAGCCAGCCGCTCCAGCCGCCGCCGAGCCAGCCGCTCCAGCTATGAACTTTGATAAGACTGTTTTCCCTCCCTGCCTCCCTCTCCCGCCTCCCATGTATGTACTCACTGCACCTCCACCTCAAGCCCCCTCGCCCAGATCTCCACCTCGGACCTCTGGGCGATTACCTACACCCTGGCTCCAACCTCCCTCGTCTCCACCGTTGCCCATCAGTCCACCAGCTTCACAAGTCTCCATCCTGCCTCCGCTCACACCTTGGTCCCTCGTCAGCCTGCCTTCCCCTCTGGACTGCACTCCTCCGGCTCCGCTCCGTCCCTCCGTCCCTCGTTTCCAGTTGGCTTCCTCACTCCCCCTGGTGTTCACTCTGTTGTCTGTCGTCTGTGTTCAACTGCGGCCTTCTGGAGCCCCGGCTGCGCTTCGGTCGGCGGAGCCGCTGGTTCCGCCATCTCCCGCCGGTCCTTCACCGCCGCCTGGGCTCGGCGACAATTCGGCTTCGGCTCCTGACCCGCAATGGCCGCCTTCGGCTCCTGACCCGCCATGGCTGCCCACGGCTCCTGACCCGCCATGGCTGCCCACGGCTCCTGACCCGCCATGGCTGCCCACGGCTCCTGACCCGCCATGGCTGCCCACGGCTCCTGACCCGCCATGGCTGCCCACGGCTCCTGACCCGCCATGGCTGCCCACGGCTCCTGACCCGCCATGGCTGCCCACGGCTCCTGACCCGCCATGGCTGCCCACGGCTCCTGACCCGCCATGGCTGCCCACGGCTCCTGACCCGCCATGGCTGCCCACGGCTCCTGACCCGCCATGGCTGCCCACGGCTCCTGACCTGCCATGGCTGCCCACGGCTCCTGACCCGCCATGGCTGCCCACGGCTCCTGACCCGCCATGGCTTTTGAGCCTGCCCTGGAGACCTCCACTCCAGTCTACTCCTCCCCCTGCTTCGGTTTGAGGTCTCCAGGGCGCCCGCCCCCCTCCCGGTTGTTACATCTACGGCGCGAGGACGCGCCTACCGGGAGGGGGAGGTACTGTTACGGATCCCTTGTTTCCCTGGACTCCATATCCCATGATCCTCCTGTTTCGTCACCTGCACTCACTTCCCTCGTCAGTTCCTCATCAACACTCATCACCTGCACCTGGACTCTATTGTTAGCACTCCCTTTATATGACACTCACTCCCTTCACTCCTTGTCCGTTCTGAATGTTGTATAACGTGTATGTTTGGTTCTCCTTGCCTTCTGTGTATTAAATACTACGTGTAATTGTGGAAATCCGTATCTGCCTCATCTCTCTACCAGCATACCGTAACAAACGCTTTGGCCCGGCAGTGGAAAAGCGGCTATTGAATAAAACAGGTTCTATTTGCTTTCGATGTGCCTCAAACACAGTGTTTAATTTGAATCAGTTTGAAAGCGTACCTGTGACTTTGAGCTCCGTGGTCCGTCTCACAACTCTGCTGCCATATTTAAGTTCACATGTGTAATTTCCTCCATCATCTTCCTGCACCTCTGGGATCCATAGACTGGTGGTGTTGATGATTATGGAGCTCCTCCACTCTTTCCTCTGACACTCCTGTGAAAACAAATAAAAATAACTGACTCATATCTGTGGAGTTCTTCATCTATCCAACTGTCACACTAACTCATTTCAAACCCATTAACCTAAAGGTGATTGATTTTGCAAAGAAAAACAACATTTTTGGTCCTGGAAAAATCTTCCTATTGAAATCAGATGGTTTAAGGCAGTGTATCTCAAACCTGTCATGGCCCCAATGTTCAAGATATGGTTACGGCCATGTTTTAAACAGAGATCACGATTCTTCCACAATTCTGAACAGACAACTAAACAAAATAACTTGTAATTTACTAAAGGTTCTGACAAATTTTAATTGCTGCAGTCTTTTTAAATTGTTTAAATTGTTTAATGAAAAATCTGAATGCATTATTTAAAAAAAAATTTGAATGTTCCGGTGTGATTTTGTCAAAGGTTTAATAGACATAGGCGTATCGTTGTCATTTAGGAATGAGATCACATGAGTGTTTGAATCAAGATTGCAATCTTTTAATGATTAATTGTGCAGCTCTATTTCAGGGATAAATACAAAGTTCTGTCATGAAACTCTAGACTAATAGGCACAGACTAATAGGTCCTTTAACTCAACCTGCTCATAATCACATCATTATCTACAGGACACTGCTGATTGGTTTCTGCTGTACCAGTAGCCAATGAGCTTGCGTGCTCAACCTTCAAAATACTTTGGTAGCATTGCCTTAGCAGCGCAGCAAGCTTCAAATCCCTCCAAAGTTTCCAGCTCCACCTGTATAGATCTGCTACGGGTAATTCATGTACGCTATACTGTACAGCAACAGCATGTCTTACTTGCTCACAACAGCATGCCGTGTATGTAGTGGCAGTAGCAAGTCCCGTACTTGCTCTGCAGCAGCAGCAATAACCTACAGCAGCAGCAGCATCAATAAATGCAGCAGCATAGCAGAACTATTATGCCAAGACATATCATCAACACTGTCATACCCATTACCATGCCAAACACTCAGAGAGTGGTCATGACAGAAAGAATGTTTAGGGAAGGGGTAGAGACAGAGACAAAAACAAATCTGGGTCACCTCATCCTGTGTGAGTTACAACTCTGTACCTTGTACCAGGTCATGATAGGCTGCTTGTAGGGGGCAAGATAGTCATCGATGTCAGGGCAGGTGATCATTTTGCTTTTGGTGATCTCGGCCCTCTCCTGGTAACGTATTCGACTGCTAAAGCAGAGTCCCTCTTCACTCTCCTCAACCGTCAGTGACATGGACACCTTCATACAGTATGTTGAGTTTCTGTGAAAACAAACCATTAAAAATGTCATGACATAAAGAATCTTTTAACATATAAGAGGTCATTGTAATATAAAACACTGTAGTAGACATTCGCATCGGACACTCATAACATTATACATCAAGGAACATATTAAAGTCATATTAAACCATTCTTTCATAATTTGAGTCTTTTTATTATTTATTTATTTATTTTTGGCCAGTAAGTGTATATTCAAAAAGTTCTTTACACATTACATAAAAAATTTTACACAAACTGTCCACATTCATTTGCCCACTGGAAGTACACATCCACAGTCAATTCTTTCTCTAAGTTTTATGCTTGCTGAGCTATTTAGCACATTTTGGTAGACTCCCTCTTTGAGGATATATTCCATTTGAATGGATATATTCCATTTGTTTATGGGGTTTTTTTTTGTAATACATTCTGCTATTCCTGAATTGTGACCATTTCTTTTGAGACGTTTTTCACTATAGTTCATTTGAAAATGTTGAAAAATAACAATGCATGTCCTCTGGGCTTATGTACAACTGGAAACTTTCAATGATGTGAATGTAAACATGAAGTAAACCAGGATTTTCCCTATTCATTAAGCACAGATTCTAGAAATCGCTAGCTTTTTCCACAAATTTTTTTCTGCTTACTGCATTTATTTTTATTTATTTATTTTTTGTTGGTGCAGTAAACCACAGAAGCAAAGCACAGCTACTAGTACATTAGATAGGAAGAGTTTAATAATTATTAACACCCCCACTGCTCCCTTCTGGTCTTTTTCCTTTATCCCATAACAACACCCAGCTGGATTAATTGAGAGTTGTGCTGTGCTATTCTGTTATTAAATAATCTGTTAACTCATGTCATAATGTTCAAAGGGAAATCAATTAATGATGAAAATACAGTGGATCTGAAAAATGAGAATACATCTGCATGCAAATATAAACCAAAGCCAGATTCATTGAGAGAACGCTGTGCTGAGATGATCAAACTGCATCTACCACATGCAGGAAATGTCTCATTAAACATTTATATATGGATATCATTCAAATATGTAAAACAATTTTCCCTTGATTGTTTTTTTTCCCCACAGCAAGTCCCTCGAACAAGGATGTTTCCACCATGAGCAAGGCCTGTTCAAACATACAGAACAAAATTTGGTAACACTTTTTTTTGGGTCTTTTAACTAGTTGCTTATTAGCATGCACATTACTAGAATATTGTCTGTTTATTAGCGATTATTAAGCATTAATGCCTTATTCTGCATGACATTATTCTACATTCTTAATCCTACCCAATACCTAAACTTAACAACTAATTTACTAACTATTAATAAGCAGTAAATTAGGAGTTTACTGAGGGAAAGTCATAGTTAATAGTGAATACATGTTCCCTATACTAAAGTGTTACCCAAAATTTCTTACATTTCATTATCTCAGTACATGAATATAAAACGCTCTGAAACAATTCAGAAATCAACATAAATAGAATTATTTTTGAGCCACTGTACATGTCAGTTTGCAGTGTGGGTGTAGATGTTACTACTATTACTAGAAATACTGAAATACATGTGTGCTGACTCATCAATAATGATGAGTGCCTGCATCTTCTGTGACATGGATCAAAGAAGTTATTTGAGGCCTGAGGCTGCACAGAGACCGGGGTGAACACATCTTCTCCTGTCCCAGATGACATTGAGAGTGGACAATGGAAGTGGAGCGGTAATGAGGCTTCACTGGTCCAGTTGTGGTAAAATTTGTGAAAGATGCCACTCTGCATAGCCTAAAAGATCTCAATATTGGAAACCAAAGACTAAAGTTTACTTTCAACAACATCCCTGAACAGTATGCCAGCACAGTTCACCACATCTCACATGATTGTTTTTTTTTTTTTTTTTTGAATCTGCCACGATACAGAAAAAAGGGCTGTTAATAAAGAGGGTCTTTTTATATGCAAAGGGGATGTTTTTATTAGCAGAAAGAGACTGGGTGTTTATGAAACAAGTTGAAATTAGACCTGAAAAAATGAAGACTTTTCCCAGAAAAACTTACCTAGCAATTATATATGTAAAAAATATGGTATGTATGAATATGGTATGACTTGAAAATATTAAGTTATAATTAAGACTTGAATTGTTTTACAGTGACAAGCACATCGGCTTCAACCCCATTGTTAATCTGAACAATTAATAAGAGAAAAATATGTACACTGTTTATAAATTTAATGTATTAAAAGATCTCTATTTTTTTTGTACAGTACGTTATTTATTTATGCATGTATGTTTCTCAAAGAAAGCCTACACTTTAAGGTATATGTATGACTATGTATTTATGTCTCTCACTACAGGCAAAACTTTGCAGGCTACCTGCTTGTACATCTACACATTAAATTTAGTTGATATTTATCTGTGTGCGTACCAACTGATTTGTGTTTATTAGCACTGATTGCATTATTGTGTTCTGTAGTGTTTATTAACTGCCACAGTTTAATGGCTTAAACTGTATGAATGGGACTGTATTGATTGTTGACTGAGAAAGCCAGCATGCTGTTCTGACTGTTGTGTATTACCTCCGCATTACTCCCATATTACTGCTACACATCAATACATCAATACATCAATGATATCACCAAAACAGATTGACAAGGTGCATGTCTATCTGGGGCAAATTATTTTTAATGTCAACAGTGTGTCTTCATTTTACACGAATGGAGAACTGGGCCATCTAAACACTGCAACTGTTCAACTACACTTGTTTCTGTAGTTATTAAAGCTACACTCTTTGAAAAAATGTTTCCTGTTAGAATCAAAAAGGCTTCTACAGCCTGATGTCATAGAACAGGGGTGTTCATTCCTGCTCCTGGAGGGCAGACGTCCTGCAGTTTAAATGCAACCACCCCCAACATACCTGTCTAAAAGTTTCTAGGGGTTCCACTTCACTTTTAGACAAACACTCGCAAACTTGCCTAAGCACCTCTCCATTTACCACAATGCAACACAATTGTGACATCAAAGTGATCAAGGGCTTAAAACATTTCACAGTTCACAGTTTAACCCATTGCATGGGTTCCGTCAATAGTGGGCACTCAACCCATGCAAAATAAGCACATACATCTGCGTCAACAAGACAAGAGGAAGTTAAACCAGGTTAAAATGTACGATTTTGCCCATGATTTGGCTGTCTGAGACAAATTTTGAGAATCCTAAAAGAATTCTCTGATACTGGGCCAAAATCTGAAGTCTCTGAACGCTTGTTTGACATGTTCACTGACAGCCGATTAATGACCATTGCGATCAAATTTTTCCTTCAATGAAATTCTGGCAGTCTCAGAAGTTTTAGGCACAGTCCTGCAGTGTGGTTTCTCCAACAAAAACAACATCTTTACCGTCATACAGTCTGACAATAATGACAACTGAGATCTCACAGTTTGACATGAAATACATTGGGGATCATATTCGTACAGTCTGACAAGCAACAGTCGTAAAGGACTATTATAAATCATACAGTGTGCACCTGGCTGTACCGAGGGAAGGGCAAGCGAACTGGAACACAGCCTAGTAGACCTCCTGAAGACCTTGATTAGCTTCAGGTGTGTTTGATTAATATTCAAGCTAAACTCTACAGGATAGTGGCTTTCTAGGAGTCCGTGTCTCTCGTGCCTCCTCTCCCTTCATAGAAAACCAATAGATCCCCTAAAGCATGCAGTGGGTTTTGTGGGGGGTAATTGAGAACGAATGGGGGAAAGTCAGGTGAGAGGAGGCAATGCCTTCATTGTGCTATGATTGGATGAAATTGGTTATGATTGGATAGTGCGATAAATCCTGCCTCTTGTGTATGTGCATGTTCCGCGCATTAGTCTGAATGAACAAAATGATGGCGTCAATGGGAAGGCTAATTGAAAAGTAAGTAAACAACTCAGCCACTTAGATATCACTGTTTTATGTCACGTCAAAATCAAACTTGAAAAGACCTGAAAATATGATTACTGTGGGGGTTTTTAGTGCAATCAGCTTGGTGAAATTAAAGATACATTTTCGTGTCTGTGACAGACAGTGTTTACAGAGCATGACTGATGATCCAAAATAGCCTAAGTTGACTATTAAAAAGAACAGCTGAACATCAATCAATCAATAAATTATATTGTTTAAATTGTTACTACCTTTAGTTATTATTTTGGAATAAATGTAAAAATGCTTAAACACTAACTTGATGAGATTTACTTGGTTTTAATAAATAGAATATCCATTACATTGTTAAAGTAAAAATACAAAATAGAATTGTATTAGGTTTCTTTTCTTCTTCTACTTTTTTTTTTTTTTTTTTTTTTTTTGATGTAATGTAATGTTCATTTAACAAGGAAAATGTGACAACATTAAGAGTAATGCACATGAATTTAAACTTGATTTATAAATAAATAAATAAAAAATGTGAGGACTTTGCCTCCTTATTTCAGAACACCACTACATGCTACTGATTCAAACCTATATCTATGTACTGGTGCTGAACTCAAGAATCCTATATAGACAGACACTGTTGATTAACTTATATTTCTAATGGTGTAGCCTAGAGTGTTTTTATGGCATCCATGTTAGGTGTGAAGGATTTCAGAATTTTGATCATGATCTTGTGCACACAAGCCTTTCAACGAATACTCGGATGGACACATTCAAATCATCAAATTGCATGCATCGAATGTGTTCATCCGAGTATTCGTTGAAAGGAATTCGTTGAATTTTTGCCTCAAAATCAACTGACTGCTTCTCTCCTGTATAATTTCACATTAGTCTCTTCAGGCCTTACTGTACATGATTTATGAGCTTCTACAACTTTTGACCTCTTAAGTGAACTCCTTTCCACAAATTGATCATAGAAATAAAAATATAGAATATAAAAAATGGTAACACTTTACAATAAGGTTCATTTGTTAACATTAATGTATATTAACTAACATGAACTAACAATGAGCAATACATTTGCTACATTATTTTTTAATCTTTGTTAATGTTAGTTAATAAAAAGTCATTCATTGTTAGTTCATGTTATTTCACAGTGCATTTACCTAATGTTAACAAATACAACTTTTGCATTTAACATTAAGATTAATAAATGCTGTAGAAGTATTCTTTTTTCTTAGTTTATAACTAGTAGTTTATAACTAGTATAACTACGTAGTTAACTAATGTTAACCCTCTGGAGTCTGAGGCTGAAACTGATTTGGGGCCTGAAGAAGTTTTCACATGCCCTGACATTTGTGCTTTTTTCAGTTGTTCATAAACATATTAATGACACAAGTGTCATTTCACTGTATTCAGCACAAACTAGGCTACCATAATATGTGAGGAACATGTATGTACATGTTTGTGTTTTTGAAGGAATAATGTTTATGCGTGGTTATTGAAAAAACAAAAAACTTAAGTCACTGAAATAAGGCCAAAAACCTGTGTTCACAGGACTTCTGGGTATTGGAGGTTGTAGACTCGAGTTTTTGCTTCAAAATTATGTAAAAATTACTTGTTCATATAAAACAATATATTGATTTAGTTTTTGTAAGACACTTTTTGTCAAGAAACACAGTATGCGTGGAGGCATGAATCATCATGAATAATAGATAATAATCCCACCTGAGAAGACAAAAGAATCGCATAAAAGACCTCTAATGACCTGCAATTTAATGAGCTCTTTCAGTCAGGTAGGCTGTGAAAAAACCCTCTGTGATCATGTCTCAAGCTCATCATGCTGTATATCAAACATACAGAGAAAACAGCAATACTGTGAATTCTACTTTCTGAGTATGAATTATCATATGCAGTAAAAGACAACAATACTCAAGTACTGTAAAAGGTTTTGCCACTAACTCAACTGACTGACTTCTCTCCTGTATGATTTCAGTCTCTTCAGACCTTACTGTACATGATTTATGAGCTTCTACAACTTTTGACCTCCTAACTGAACTCCTTTCCACAAACTTATCATAGAAATAAAAACAGTATAAATAAAAATGGTAACACTTTACAATAAGGTCTCATTTATTAACATTAATGTATTAACCAACATCAACTAACAATGAGCAATATATTTGCTACAGTATTTATTTATTAATCTTTGCTTATGTTAGTTATTAAAAATAGTCATTCATTGTTAGTTCATGATAGTTCACAATGCATTAATAATGTTACCAAATGAAACCTTATTGTTTGTGATTAATAAGATTAAGAGAAAACTCTTATTCATTTTTTATGGTAACACTTTACAATAAGTGCAACCATAATCGCACTCTTTCAATATTCAAAGTGCAAATAAGACCAAATTTTTCTTTGATACAGAGCTAAGAGATGGTTACAACTACACTGCCCAGCCTAAAATAGCTTTCATATTGAGAGATATTTGCATTCATCAGGGAGCCGCTTTCAAAATGCGGGTATTGAAATCGCGTTTGAATGCGCCCTCGCATTTACTTTCACTTTCACGATCGCACGTAACTCTGTAAATATGGAGCGGCGGCGACCGTTATCCAACTGGATTAAATGTTTTTTATTTAAATACAAAGCAAAACGACAGTGGAGGCGTAATGTAAACGAAGCAGTGGCATATTCTTTCCTAATCATCCTAACACTCTGTCATGGCAACATCACGAGACTACTTTTCGCCTCGACGAGAAATCTCGTCACATATTAGTCTCGCGAGATCTCGTGCCACGATAATGAGCTGAATCACGGGCGTCTGACATGCGTCTCTTTTCATACAGATTACATAAACACAGAATTTTTGTTTTCGATTTGACTTACACGATTTAAAACCTGACATTTCAACGTTTCTTTAGACATAAGTCTAATTTTTTAGTGATTAGTATTCTCTAAGTTACAGTTCATTTTCTGAGAACTATCAGATTGGACTTTGTTCAGAGGGAGACGACAGATCACGCATTATGTTAGTTTTCTTTATTTTACAAAAAACACAACATTTTGTTTTTACGCTGAGTGTACACAAATAAAAGAAGATATTCTATAGTTTCAATTGATATATTACTTAGGTCTCTATGACAAAAAATGACGGAGTATTTTAAGTCTGTTTTGCTGCAATGTGAAAAAAACCTGCAAAACGCGCCGGTGTGTTTCCCAACTCCAGAGAGTTAAAGTTAACCTTACTTTAAAGCATTACCATAAAAATGAATAAAAGTTTTATCTTAGTCTTATTAATTACAAACAATAAGTGCAACTATAATCAGTCCTCTCACAATATTCAAAGTGCAAATAGAGACCATTTTTTTCTTCAATCATGATACAGAGCTGAGAGATGGTTACAACTACACAGCCCAGCCTGAGATAGCTTTCATATTGGGATATATTTCCATGCATCAGGGAGCCACTTTCAAAATGCGAGGTACTGACATCGAGTTTGAATGCGCGCTTGTGTTTACTTTCGATTTTGCGATCGCATGTGCTCTGTGAATAGGGAGCGGCAGCGACCGTTATCCAGCTGAATTACATTTTTTTTTTAAATTTCTATAAAAAGCAAAATGACAGTGGAGGCATAATGTAAATGTAGCGGTGACATATTCTATCCTAATTTCACCCTCACACTCTGCCATGGCAATATCACTCACAAGACAGCTTTTCACCTCGACGAGAAATCTCGTCACATTTCAATCTCGCAAGATCTTGTGGCACGAGATCTCGTCACACCACTAGTGTCTTGTACTTGAATCACCAGGGAGGACTACATTCTTGCTCCTGTACAGGATGGTGAGGTGTGTCTTCCTTTTGGCGCAGACCAAGGAGTCTACACCCTCACGTGGCGAGCCTCATGGCAGAGGTTCGGCCAAGTGTAAGTGGATTGTTTGCTTCGAGAATGACTACGATTTGCCTGCTCTGGTTATCCCTGTCTCTGTCGCCGAAGTGAGACATCTGTTCACTCACTCCGGCCTGCCGTCAAACCCTCACCCCGTGGTTGGGCCTCTCTTTTCTACAGGCTGGTGTTCCCCTAGAACAAGTTTCCAGGCATGTTGTTGTCTCAACAGATGCCTCTGCCACAGACAGGACAGTACTCCGACTCCAGTGGCATGTCAATTGCCTCGAGTTGCTAGCAGTAGGGCTTGCTCTGCACCGCTTCAAGGACCTGCTAAAGGACAGGCACATTCTGGTCCGCACAGACAACACTGCGACCATAGCGTGTATCAACCGTCAAGATGGTCTATGCTCCTGCCGCATGTCGCAAACTCGACCTGCATCTGAGGTCGCTTCATCCCCAGATGGTTCAGCTGATTTGGGAATGCTTCAGAGACACTCAGGTAGACCTGTTTGCTTATCCAGACACTTCCCACTGCCAGTTGTTTTACTCCTTTATTTGCTTAGATGACTTCTGCCCCCTTTTAACCAGACCAGCCCGTGCCACCCCCTCTGCCCCCTGGCTCTCTGATGTTCTCCGTGAGCATCGGTCTAAACTCAGGGCTGCAGAGAGGAAGTGGCGCAAATCTAAAGATCCTACTGACCTTAGCTTATATCAGTCACTCCTTTCTTCTTTCTCTACTAATGTCTCCAATGCTAAAACCTCTTACTATCACACTAAAATTAACAACTCAAATGATTCCCGCACACTTTTCAAAACCTTCTCTTCTCTTCTTTGCCCTCCTCCTCTCCCTCCCACATCAGCTCTTACAGCTGATGACTTTGCCACTTTCTTCACACATAAAATAACAACCATCAGTGGCCAATTCTCCACACCACACACTGATAATAACATCTTAATAGAAAACACACAAACTCTCCCCTCCTTCTCCATGCTATCTGAGGCAGATGTTTCCAAACTCATCCTTTCCAATCACCCCACTACCTGTCCGCTAGACCCTATCCCCACTCATCTTCTTCAGGCCATCTCCTCCTCAATTCTACCTGCACTCACTCACATAATCAGTTCTTCCCTTCACACTGAAACATTTCCCACAGCTTTTAAGCAGGCTAAGATTACCCCACTGCTTAAGAAACCCACTCTGAATCCAGCACTTTTAGAAAACTACAGACCAGTATCCCTTCTTCCTTTCATTGCTAAGACACTTGAGAGAGTTGTATTCAACCAACTGTCTACTTATCTCACACAGAACAACCTCCTTGACAACCACCAGTCTGGTTTCAAGAGTGGCCACTCAACTGAGACTGCCCTGCTCTCAGTCACTGAAGCACTGAGACTGGCACGAGCATCTTCAAAATCATCAGTACTCATCTTGCTGGATCTGTCTGCTGCTTTTGACAATTTTTATGTGTGTGCTCAGTTTTTGTTAATCACCAGATCCTCCTGTCAACACTCATGTCGAAGGGCATCTCGGGAACCGCACTCCAGTGGTTCGAGTCTTACCTCTCAGGTAGGTCCTTCAGGGTATCTTGGAGAGGTGAGGTGTCCAAGTCACATCATCTTGCTACTGGGGTACCTCAGGGCTCTGTGCTTGGACCACTTCTCTTCTCCATCTACACGTCATCACTAGGATCTGTCACTCAGGATCATGGTTTCTCCTATCACTGTTATGCTGATGACACACAACTCTACCTCTCATTCCAACCAGATGATCTGACGGTTGCTGGTCGCATTGCAGCCTGCCTGACAGCCATTTCTGCCTGGATGAAGGACCACCATCTTCAACTCAACCTTGCAAAAACGGAACTGCTTGTGGTCGGTGCCAACCCAACACTTCATCACAACCTTTCAGTTCAATTTGGGTCGTCAACCATTACTCCTTCCAGGACAGCCAGGAACCTTGGAGTGGTGATGGATGATTGTTTAAGCTTCACAGATCATGTTGTGACAATGGCCCGGTGCTGCAGATTTGCCTTGTACAACATCAGGAAGATTAGACCCTTCCTATCAGAACATTCCACACAAATTCCTGTCCAAGCTCTTGTTCTATCCAGACTGGACTACTGTAATGCTCTCTTGGCTGGCCTTCCAGCATGCACTGTCAAGCCTCTACAACTGATCCAGAATGCTGCAGCAAGACTGGTCTTCAACGAACTGAAGAGAGCGCACGTCACTCCTCTCTTCGTCAGTCTGCATTGGCTGCCAGTAGCTGCTCGCATCCAATTCAAGGCTCTGATGTTTGCCTACAGAACGACCGCTGGCTCTGCCCCGCTATATCTTAACTCGCTACTTCAGACTTACGCGCCCTCCAGAAACTTGCGTTCTGCAAGTGAATGCCGCCTTGTGGTGCCATCACATAGGGACACAAAATCACTCTCACGGACCTTCTCCGGGTCTGTTCCTGGTTGGTGGAATGACCTACCACGCTCTATCCGAGCAGCTGAGTCTTTAGCCATTTTCAAAAAAATGCTAAAGACGTATCTTTTTCGTTAGCACTTGACCCAGTAATAGTAGCACTTACCTTGATTTCTATTCTTCTTCTATCTGTGTATTTATTTTATAAAAAAAAAAAAAAAAAACATTCCTTGCTACGAGCACTTTACTGACATAACTGTGACTTCACACAGCACTTACATACTGTTGTTCTCATGTTGATTTGATTGATTCTACAACTCTCATTTGTAAGTCGCTTTGGATAAAAGCGTCTGCTAAATGACTAAATGTAAATGTACTCCCTGACCAAGGGACCTTGGCATGGACGCTCTGGCACACAGCTGGCCGCAGGGCCTACGCAAGTATGTGCATCCCCAGTGAGCCTTCTCGCACAGACATTGTGCAAGATCAGGGAGAACGTCATGGTTGCGCACAATTGGCCTGGCCGGACCTGGTTCTCCAAACCTGTACTCCTCGCAAAAGCCCCTCCCTGGTCATTTCCTCTTAAAAAGGACCTTCTTTCTCAGAGAGGAGGCACGGTCATCTTGAGATCTTGGCCTAGATATGTGCCCAAAGTTCCCACCACTCCTTTTAGAGATCAGGTGGTGAACTTGCAAGCGCTGCCCTCAGAGGAGGCAGACCTAACCCTGGTGCTACGTAGAGAGAACTCAGTGCTTTAGGACCTCAGACCAGCTCTTTGTTTGTTATGGAGGCCAGCAGAAGGGAAAGGCTGTCTCCAAGCAGAGGTTGTCCCACTGGACAGTGGATGTTATAGTCTTGGCTTACCAGGCTCAAGATCTGCCATGCCCCCTAGGGGTGAAAGCTCACTCAACCAAGACTGTTGCTTCCTCCTGGGCACTGGCGCATGGCGCCTCGCTAACAGACATTTGTAGAGCTATGTGCAGGGCGACACCTAACACATTTGCGAGATTCTATAATCTCCCCTTTGGGCCAGTAAGTAGGACCTACTCGCTTGCCACCCTGTTGGCTGAGTACTTCAGAGATCTTCCATATGTATCACCACTACGCCAGTTCATATTTGCTTTGTAAGACCTCCTATGAGTAGGCTGCCTGTTAGCATACTTCCAGCTGGAATGCTACCCAGTGCATTTTATGTTAAGTGTAGTCTTCTGCTCATTCAAGGCCTCACGACAAGGTGCTATGGTTTACGCAGGTCACTGAAAAACAGACATTGTGGCATTTTGGTAGGGACTCAATTAGTCAGTATGTTCTGACGCAACGTCGAACGTGACCGACTGAAAGTGAACGTCTAGGTTACGTATGTAACCCTCGTTCCCTGAAGGAGGGAACAGAGATGTTACGTCCCTTCACTGTTCCGCTGAACAGCTGGGTCACACTGGCTCGGCTCCTCAGCGAAGACTTGAATGAGAGTATGCTCGCGCTGTTTCTTATATACCTACAGTGCGGGGCGTAGATCGCATAGCGTCTCCATTTCCTCCAAACGAGGGTTACATACTTAACCTAAAAGTTTTTTGGACTAACAAGGAAGCTTTTGGTTCTGAAACTTACAGCATATTCTTGTAGTATGATGACCTGTTATTTGTCAAAAGCTCAATGAAAATTGGATTTCTCAATTCATGACCTCTTTAATGCTTGTTAGGCATAAGTTGAATGCATATGGCTGTCGTGCCAGAAGCTAGTTGTTTTTCTTTATAAAGTTTTAGATAAGCATTTTTTTTTTTTTTTTACACAAATGCATCAATTCGCTTCAGAAGGCCTTTATTAACCCCCCGGAGCCACATGGAGTACATTTTATGATCGATGGATGCACTTTTTTTGGGCTTCAAAATCTCATCCTCCAATCACTCCCATTATAAAGCTTGGAGGAGCAAAGATATTTTTAAATATAACTGTGATTGTGTTTGGCTGAAAGAAGAAAGACATATACACCTAGGATGGCTTGATGGCCAAGGATGAGTATCATTTGAATTTTATCAATACCAATACCAATACTGCTTATCGATTCCAGTACTTATCGATACTGTTATCGATACTTCTATCTATAATTTGATGCAAAAATACATGATGTGAAAAGATGTTGACAATTTCAAGTTATTTTAGTACTGCTGAACTTAGTACTGCAGTTTACAAATGCAAACACAAAAAAACACACAAAAAAACAAAACACATTTTTAAAATAAAAAGGCCCTTTAAAGAGAGAGAGACACAGAGGGTGATTTAGTACCTAAAGTAAAGACTTATTTTATAATGAATGTTACCTTCGCCTGTGGCTGAGGCAGGGGAGTTGCATTTGGAGCTGGAGACAGGAGACGGTGGAGACATAGTAAATACAGCACAGTACTTGAGGTAGATGGCATGTTTTGTTTGTAAATGTTTCATTATACTACTAGTGTTACCTCCTTTGTTGAGAAATGACAAGCAGCCGCTTCTAATTTGCCATTAACACTGAAGTATACAGAGATAAAAGATCACAAATACTGATAACAGTATCGTTTGTCCTGAAGCTTATCGATAGTCTGGTATTGACCCAATTACGTACCAATTCGGTCCAAAAAAAAATACTGGTTCTCTGTACCCATCCCTACTTGAGGGTGAGTAAATTATGGGGTAATTTTCATTTTTGGGTGAACTATCCCTTTAAGATTAGGTGAAATGCATGTCCACAGAAGGATTTTCACCTTGGGAGAATGCATATTGTCGTTGTCATGTTGAAAAAAATCCCAACAATGCAAGTAATGAGGAGAGAGTAGCATCTTCTGTTTCAAGTTTTTGTATTACATCTCACAGTGGTGTGTGAATTCATGACAGCATTGATAAAGCACAACTTCCTCCCACCTTCAGCACTCATACATCCCTACATAAGAGCTTTACTTCACTGTGGGAACAAGGCACTTCTCACTGTACTCCTCCTCTAGCAACACCATAACATTTTGGATGCTGTTAGATCCATTTTCTAGCTCTGAAACACTTGCTTGGTATTTCTCCTGCTCTTTGTCTAGCAAAAAAAAAAAAAAAAAAAAATCACTCATCACTAAATGAAAGCTTAAAATGAAGTCCTGATTATTTCAGGGGCCTTGTCACAAGTCCATTCTTTTTGAATTTCTGTGTTACTTTTGCTATATTTTCACACTTAAAACAATGATTTGGTAATCCTCTTGTACCACTATCCTCTTTTGTGCTAAGAAATAAGTCTTCTGACATTGGTTCCATTGTTGTCAGTATTAAGTCTGAGAATGATTCAGTGGGCTATATAACACTTTTAATCATGGGCGTCGGAAGCAAAAAAAATGTGGGTGGGTCCTCCCTCCAAATTTTTTTTATGCATATATATATATATATATATATATATATATATATATATATATATATAAAATGCCAATCAATCGGTAGTTATTTATTTTATTTTTTAATAGAACAACAAGACACAAACCTTTACATTCAATCGCGTTTTTGCTCCCATTTATTTTCACACACTAGTGCATACAAAGTTTAGTCCCAAAGTGTGCACAACCGGAGAAATACACGATTACTTTGATTTCGTTCAATAGAAAAGAAGCAGGGCCGTACGCAGGGGTTTATATTTACCGAGGTCACAAAGTGTATTATGTCTGGGGGGATTAGACTGAATTAGAGACGGTAAAAATGAGTGGGTCCGATATCATTGGTCTTAAAAAGTGGGTGGGTCTTGTCCCACCCACATACAATGGTTCCGACGCCCATGCTTTTAATAGTTAAGAATTGACTTCTCTTTAAAAAATTTTGGTTCAGCATACTTACCTGTTGATCAAAAATTGCCTTAAACTTACAGCAGAAAAATGTAATCACTTTGTTAAGAAAATTGCACTATATATATATATATATATATATATATATATATATATATATATATATATATATATATATATATACACAAACACACACACACACACACACTATATTGCCAAAAGTTTTGGGATGCCTGCCTTTCTACAAGATATATCAGTCTGGTCAGTCTGCCATCCGTCGCGATTCGAGTCAACTCCAAAACGTACCGACGAATCAGATTTGTTTATTTCAGTGTCACTCTAGTACGGCGAAAGTCCCTTCAATATCGAGCAGAGCAGACCATGTCTCTTAAAGCAGCTTCTTTTTAGCCTTTTTAAAGCTGCTGTAGGTAACTTTTGTAAAAAAATTTTTTTACATATTTGTTAAACCTGACATTATGTCCTGACAGTAGAATATGAGACAGATAATCTGTGAAAAAATCAAGCTCCTCTGGCTCCTCCCAGTGGTCCTATTGCCATTTGCAGAAATACACCGCTCCCGGTAAGAAACAACCAATCAGAGCCAGGAGGAGTGTCTTAGCAGTGTCAATCAATCAAGCTCGCGTGCGCGCTGATCTCACCCCTCCCATGCACAGCGCCAGCGCATACAGGCTTCAAGATTACCGGTGTGCCGCAGCTTTGCTTATGGCGGAAAAACAATCCAAACTGTCAATTCCTCGAGTGGCACCTGCTCATAAAATAAAGACGGGTAAACGGAAAAAGACAGATGACGATGATAAAAAAGCCAAAAAGAAAGAATTAGATAGAGCCCGAAATAAAACGAGGGTAAATATCGGAGCGGCTTTTCCGAGGTGGAGGGAGCTACGTGTCCTGAACGGATTAAAAACCGATGCAGAGTCAGCCACATTTCTGCTTGACAAGTAAGTATCCCTGCTTGATTTGTTTAATTTTTTAAGAACTACACAACTAAGATAATTTCAAAACAGGACTGACAAATTATGTATGGCATGGTTTCTTGTAGATTTCAGGGTGGTCCTTTGCATATAACATCGTTTTATTTCGCCATAAGCAAAGCTGCGGCACACCGGTAATCTTGAATTTTCCAGGCAAGCCTTTACATGCACATGAACTTTAATGACATCCCATTCTTAATCTGTAGGGTTTAATATGGAGTTGGCCCACCCTTTAACCCTCTGGAGTCTGAGGCTGATTTGGGGCTTGGAGAAGTTTTGACATGCCCTGACATTTGTGCTTTTTTCAGTTGTTCATAAACATATAAATGACAAAAGTGTCATTACACTGTATTCAGCACAAACTAGGCTATAATAATATGTGAGAAACATGTATGTACATGTTTGTATTTTTGAAGGAATAATGTTTATGCGTGGTTATTGAAAAAACAAAAAACTTAAGTCACTGAAATAAGGCCAAAAAAAGTATATTAAACCTGTGTTCACAAGACTTTTGGGTATTGGAGGTTGTAGACTAGAGTTTTTGCTTCAGAATTATGTAAAAATTATGCTGCCTACTCCTTCATATAAAACAATATATTGATTTAGTTTTTGTAAGACACTTTTTGTCAAGAAACACAGAATGTGTGGAGGCGTGAATCTGCATGAATAATGGGCCATTTACACCTGAGAAGACAAAAGAATCACATAATAATGACCTGAAATGACTTGCATATTAATGAGGCCTTTCAGTCAGGTAGGCTGTGAAAAAAAAACTCTGTAATAATGTCTCAGCTCATCATAAACAGCAATACTGTGAAATATTATTACAATTTAAAATAATGGTATTCTATTATATTCTTTAAAATAAAATGTATTTCTGTGATGCAAAGTGTCTGAACAATTATGTTACCTCTATGGCATTTCATATAGGCTTTTAGCTTAAAAGCATGCACATTTGGAGAAATATTGATGGATTCTTATATATTTATGTAAATTTTCTATACTGAGAAGTAATATTTATTGTCATCACTATGAGTGCTGGATACTGTTTTTTCAATTCATACTTGCAGCCGGAGGACACTCTCTGTACACCTTTAGTCCACAAATTATTCTAAAGAACAAGAGGACATTTCAGGAATGGTGTTTTCAATTCATACTTGCAGCCAGAGGGCGCTCTCTGTACACCTTTAGGCCACAAATTCATATAAAGAAGAAAAGGAACTAGGAACTAACGGCATGTCTTCTAGAGATCGCTAACCATTGCTTTAACATCCAAATAAACACTTTTCAAGACAATAAATACACGATTGAGACGATGAATGCATGTATTGCCTCTGAATTTGCGTCTGAATAGTGCTGGCTCCGTGGGCGTGGCCGCATTAGTGGGTAATGAGCTGAATCACAGACTTCTGACATGGCTCCTCTTTTCATACAGATTACATAAACACAGAATGTTTGTTTTCGATTTGACTTGCATGATTTAAAACCTGACATTTAAATGTTTCTTTAGACGTAAGTGTCATTTTTTTGTCATTGGTATTCATAAGTTACAGTTCATTTTCTGAGAACTATCAGATTGGACTTCGTTCAGAGGGAGAGGAGAGATCACGCATCATGTTAGTTTTCTTTATTTTACAAAAAGCACAACATTGTGTTTTTACTCTGAGTGTACACAAATAAAAGAAGACATTCTATAGTTTCAATTGATATATTACTTATGTCTCTATGACAAGAAATGACAGAGTATTTTAAGTCTGTTTTGCTGCAATGTGAAAAAAATCCTGCAAAACGCGCCGGCGCGTTTTCAGACCTCAGGGAGTTAAGGCTATAACAGCCTCAACTCTTCTGGGAAGGCTTTCCACAAGGTTTAGGAGTGTGTTTATGGGAATTTTTGACCATTCTTCTAGAAGCACATTTGTGAGGTCAGCCACTGATGTTGGCGAGAAGGCCTGGCTCACAGTTTCTGCTCTAATTCATCCCAAAGGTGTTCTATTGGGTTGAGGTCAGGACTCTGTGCAGGCCAGTCAAGTTCCTCCACACCAAACTTACTCATCCATGTCGTTATGGACCTTGCTTTGTGCACTGGTGCGCAGTCATGTTGGAACAGAAAGGAGCCATCCCAAAACTGTTCCCACTAAGTTTGAAGCATGAAATTGTCCAAAATGTCTTGGTATGCTGAAGCATTAAGAGTTCCTTTCACTGGAACTAAGGGGCCAAGCCCATCCCCTGAAAAACAATCCGACACCACAATCCCCCCTCTACCAAACTTTACACTTGGCACAGAGCAGTCAGAGAAGTACCGTTTTCCTGGCAACCACTAAACCCAGACTCGTCCATCGGATTGCCAGACAGAGAAGCGTGATTTGTCACTCCAGAGAACACGTCTCCACTGCTCTAGAGTGCAGTGGCGGCGTGCTTTACACCACTGCATCCGATGCTTTGCATTGCACTTGGTGATGTAAGACTTGGATGCAGCTGCTCGGCCATGGAAACCCATTCCATGAATCTCTCTACACACTGTTCTTGAGCTAATCTGAAGGCCACACAATCTGATAAGCTGCAGAAAGTTGGCGAGCATGCGCTGACCCCACTCTGTGATTTTACGTGGCCTACCACTTTGTGACTGAGTTTCTGTTGTTCGCAATTGCTTCCACTTTGTTATGATACCACTAACAGCTGACCGTGGAATATTTAGTAGTGAGGAAATGTCACGAATGGGCTTATTGCACAGGTGGCAACCTATGACGGTACCACGCTTGAATTCACTGAGCTCCTGAGAGTGACCCATTCTTTGTAGAAGCAGTCTGCATGCCTAGGTGCTTGATTGTATACACCTGTGGCCATGGAAGTGATTGGAACACCTGAATTCAATGATTTGGAGGGGTTTCCCAATACTTTTGGCAATATAGTACACACACACACTAGTGATGCGCAGATCACGGTTATATCCGCGGGCGCTGTGGATAATCTGCATGTCGGGTAATAAAAAATAACATTCAATTGATTGCGGATGGGTTGCGGGCGGGTTGCAGGCGGATGAGAGATAAATCATGAATGTTCTGATTTTAATAAAGACACAAACTCTCATTTGACGGTAAACCGCAATGAACGTGCATCACACTTACTTTCGTTTTCTTTAAAACAATGTAACTCTTCAGGGAAAATCAATAAAGGAAAACATTTGCCGAGAGCAACTCCTAGTGGACATTAAAGAACACATAGGAAGAAAATCTACATGGGATATTGTTTAATAATTTTTCGTCAGGCACTAATTTGCAGATGCAAATTAAGCAGCAATGGAGGCAAAACAAATCTGAGAGAAATTTCAAAAAAGGAGAATTAAAAAAAAGGATAGGAAAGGAAAGAAAAGAAAAGTACCATGTGGCAGCGTTTTAGTGAAGTAGTTAACCAATCAAGTGTTGGGTATGTGATGTGTAACGGCTGTGAAACGGCGATAATAAATGAATAAAGCCTATATCCAGCCTTTGCTTGGGCTGAACGTGTGTGTGTGTGTGTGTGTGTGTGTGTGTGTGTGTGTGTGTGTGTGTGTGTGTGTGTGTGTGTGTGTGTGTGTGTTCGGAAAGTTGCAGTGACAGAAACAATGAAATTCCAGTGTAAGTTTGAAGGGATTAAATCCTTTAAAGAGACGCAATTTTGCCAAAGAAGACCTTTTATTACTTTAAATAAGTTCTAAATTCATTTAAAAGATGCCTAGCTCAGTATAATATGTTAGCATATTATGACGCTGAACACTGAGAATTTGAATAACTGTAATGTGACGATCGGGTGCGGATATCTAAATCAGAGAAAATCATAGGTGTGGGTGGGTGGCGGGCGGGCGAATACATTTTTAAAAGCGGATTTGGGTGACATTTGAGCTGATCCGCTCATCACTAATACACACACACACACACACCTATGTATATTATATATATATACACACACAGTACTGTGCAAACGTCTTAGGCACATCAGTATTTTCACCCCCCATAAAAGGTTTTAAGACAGTTATTTATATCTTCATATTCATTCATATTAAACACACACACACACACACACACACACACACACACACACACATATACACGTCAGTATTTTCACCCCCCAAAAAAGGTTTTAAGCCAGTTATTTATATCTTTTGCTATAGTGTGTCAATAGGAAATATCCGTTCACATTTCCAAACATTCATTTTGGCATTAATTGTAATAATCCAGTGAGATTTTTGAATACACAAGGAGTCTGACATAAGACCGGTGCTCCACACAGTGATCTGATCTCACCATCATCAAATCCGTCTGTGATTCCATGAAGAAACAGATGAAATTGAGACAAACTAAATCCAGGAGAACTGTGGCCGTGTCTCTAAGATGGTTGAAGAAACCTGTGTGTGTGTGTGTGTGTGTGTGTGTGTGTAATAATGAATGAATATGAAGAATGAATGAACGGTTTAAAAAAACATGGTTAAAACTTAAGATGAAGACTTTAGATGTCACACCGCATGGCTCACGACTATTTCCCATATACCTTTGGAGAGAAAAATGTAGGTTTGATCATGTACTATATTAGTGGGTATTAACACCAATCTGTCATTCTGCCAATCCATCATTGTATGTGAGGGTCTAAGAATATACCAGAGTTCACTGGCTTAATTAACTAATCACTTCATTAAAGTACTTTAATATAAATGTGTCACTTTTAGCTATGCAAGTAATTTTCATCCATTGTCCCTGTAGGCAAATTAACAAGAGACATAAGGGCTAAAAGTACCACATGCATCATTTAAGTGAATAGATGAGATACCCTTCTTATCTTAAATAGCTAAGTTCACTGGTCACTCACTTCATTTTCATATTCAGGAATATTTAAGTCCATCCTGATCCAATTTGCATGTCAATTTCATCCAGTTTATGTTACAGCAATGTTAATGTTGTGTGGATATTTAAATGTCAGTGATTAAATGTGCATTGATTGTAGCCTCTGTGTTGACTGATAAACAAAACTGAATACTTTGAATATAAGTGCTATTAGCAGCATGGACTAACCTACTACTTCTTGTAATCACAATCAGTGTTTTATTACAATATTCCCAGCATACTGTATCCTAATTCCTTCCTTTTCATTTTTTAATTCAGATAAATTATAAAATAATAATATTATAATAACAATTATAAATACACACCGAGTGTCTCATTGCATCTCATTCAAGTGCTGCCAAATCCACAGTTTTCCTGTGGAATTGGGCTACTTTAACATTTTTGCCGCCGGATGCGGGTTTCATGTCTGCGGGTTGAAGCGACCCCAAATAACTTGATATTTAGCCCCTGGAATGCAAATTTTAGCAGGGGAACCCGACCAAAAATGCAGATTTTACCCCCAGAACGCAATTGGGCTAGTTTTGGTCTAATTATGAGTAGCAATTGGGCAGGTTTTGCTGTGAAAACTTGGCAAACCTGCATTCATGTGATCAAATAAAATGACACATTTAATTGGATAACATCATCCTAACATCTGCCACTGTTAGTAATAGGGATTTAAAAAAAAAACATTATTTTATTTTAATATATCAAATCCGATATACAAATGTTATTATAAGAGGGACGATAGAGCCACACACCATCTACAGAGGCACCCTCACCCTTTATGGAGTTATGCTACCAAATCATGTCATGAAATTAATATTATCTAAATGCACTGCAAGGAGTCAAGTCAAGTTACCTTTATTTATATAGCACTTCTTACAATGCAGATTGTGTCAAAGCAGCTTTACAGTCATAGAGAAAACATAATTCTGGCTGTACAGTAGCTCTAGAAGAAAATGGTGTTATTGTCCAGCTTAAGTAAGTTCAGAACTGAGTTGTAAAAATACCTATTATGTTGTAAAAATCATCAGTTATTAATTTAGTTAATTTATCTATACAGCAGCTCTGGAGAAAACAGTGATGCCATCGTCCAGCTCAGATCAGTTTGCATACAATAGTGTCAATGCAGGCAGATCAAAAATTTTTGAATTTCAAGTGTCCCCAACTAAGCAAGCCAGAGGCAACAGTAGCAAGGAACCCAAACTCCATCAGGAGGCAAGGAATGACAGAGGAGCAAGAAGCAAGAATACACAGGTGACCTCCCACTTAAATTCTTCTCTTATTTCACATATGGCACATTTTTAAATACCTCATGTAATCAAAATTGAAGATTGTTATTCATCTATATGATAGTATATTTAGTGTACTTCTAAATATTGACAATTTTTTTAGAAGATACAGATTTAAACAGTCTCTTTCTACCAGCTATAAAATTACCCTGGGAAAAACATGTCACATGGAGACTGAGATTTAAAAAAAAAAAAAAAAAAAAAAAGCTCCGACTTCATATTCAATTTCATCCTTGTAATCTTTCCTTTAATCCTAAGAGGCCTTGTGAAAACACAAAGAATGAATGTATGGAAAATCTGAGAAGCACTGAATAAAGAGCAAGGCTGGCAAACAGGCCAGCTGTCTCTAATTGTCCTCTTAATTGGCTTGATTTAATCTTCAAACACTGCCACTGTGTACTGTCAGAGTATGTGCTGCATTCGACGAATAATTGTTTACACCTGCTATTAAGATGCATTTTACTTGATCAATGACAAGTGGTCAAGAGAGGCATGTGTGTCTTATGTGTCCACTTTGTTACACCTTTCTTTGAGGGAAGGGTCTATGATTCCCTCACCACATACTGTACATCAGCAGGATGGTGAAAGTCTGATGTGCTCAAATATGATATGATATATAGAGTGATAATATGTCCTATCCCACCACACAGTCCACATGTTGTCTTTGAATTGAATCTCTAGCCCAAACCAAGAAGAGGCACCTGGTTTCCCTGGCTAATCAGCCATGGCAATGTTTGTTTCTTTCTTTGTTTCTTTCTTTTTTAATTTTGTCTTTATTTCATAATCTGGGTGTTCTAGCAGGCTTGCTGGGCTGAGTTTAAATCTCAGATTTTGACTGACTTTCCCTCAACACATCCCCAGTGGTGAGTTGGTAGTACTTTGCAACTGTTCGAACACACAATTTACTCTACGAATGCAACATGACATGCATTTTAAACCACCTCTGAATGGGGTTGAAAGTGGATGATTTTAAAATGTTTTGGACCACACTGTACATGCATTTAGCAAAAGTCTACTTGTGTTCAGATCAACCAAATGTATTTTAATAGATGTGAATGGGGCCAGGCGCACATTTAATATAAGGTGTCTTTTACTACTATATACTTACGGGAAAAAAAAAAAAAATTATAATGTACTTGTGTTCAGGTAGTATTGCAAAACATTTTTGTTGCCATTGAGGTGGGATGCGGGTAAGGTTAGGGAAAAGTTTTGATAGTATGGGTAAGTACAAAAATATGTATGAACACAGTAAGTTCATTGTATCAAATGACTAACTTAAATCTTACTACAGGTTTAGGGAGTTTGGGATGGCATACTACCTACTATTTTTGGAAGTAGTATGCAGTATACAGTGCATATCATGCATATATTTTTTTTTGTAAGGCTAGTTTCCTGATTAAACTGAAGCCAGGAACAAACACCACTCAATAAAACAACAAATATACAAACTTGAGAGCAGAGATCCACAAATAAAAGGAACAGGAGGAACATAATCTGGGAGCATTTAATTACAGTTCATCAATGACTTTGCATGCCTTATTAAAGGGTTAGTTCACCCAAAAATGAAAATTATGTAATTTATTAATCACCCTTAAATCGTTCCACACCCGTAAGACCTTCATTTATCTTCGGAACACAAATTAAGTTATTTTTGATAAAATCCGATGGCTCAGTAAGGCCTCTATTGCCACCAATAACACTCCTTTTTTCAATGCCCAGAAAGCTACTAAAAACATATTTAAAACAGTTCATGTGACTACAGTGCTTCAACTTTAATGTTATAAAGCGATGAGAATATTTTTTGTGCACCAAAAATAACAAAATAGTGACTATATTCAACAATATCTAGTGATGGGAGATTTCAAAACACTGCTTCATAAAGCTTCAAAGCTTTACAAATATTTTGTTTCGATTCAGTGGTTCTGAGCGTGTATCAAACTGCCAAAGTCACGTGAACTATTGAAGTTTCAAAACACTTGTGACATAACAAAGCCTCGTTTACTGAAATCATTTTGGCGCTCTGAATCACTGATTCGAAACAAATGATTCGTAAAGCTTCGAAGCTTCATGAAGCATCGTTTTGAAATCGCCCATCACTAGATATTATGGAATAAAGTCGCTATTTTTTTATTTTTGGCGCACAAAAAGTATTCTCTTTGCTTTATAATATTTAGGCTAAACTACTGTACTCACATGAACTGTTTTAAATATGTTTTTAGTAGCTTTCTGGGCATTGAAATGGGGAGTGTTATTGCGGGCGATGCAGGCCTCACTGAGCCATCGGATTTTATCAAAAATATCTTAAATTGTGTTCAGAAGATGAACGAAGGTCTCACGGGTGTGGAACAAAGTGAGGGTGAGTAGTTAATGACTGAATTTTCATTTTTGGGTGAACTAACCCTTTTACATGAATAAAGGCTGGAATACACTAAACAACTTTTGCCCTGCACAAAACTTCAGTCAGTCCTACAGTAGTCTGCAGATTTTCAGCTTGAGAGTAGCAACACTCTTTAAAAAATAATGTAACATTTCAACAGAGACTTTCAATAGAAAGTTCAAAAGAACAGCATTTATCTGAAAAAGAAAGCTTTTATAACATTATACACTATCGTTCAAAGGTTTTGGGCCAGTAAGATTTTTTTTTTTTTTTTTTTTTAATAAATTAAAGAAATTAATACTTTTATTCAGCAAGGATGCATTAAAATGATAAAAAGTGACAGTAAAGATATTTACTGTACATTTATAATGTTACAAAAGATTTCTATTTCAAATAAATGCTGTTGTTTTGAACTTTCTATTCATCAAAGAATTCTGAAATAAAACTGAACACAGCTGTTTTCAACATTGATTAAAAAAAAAAAATCTTGAGCAGTAAATCAGCATATTAGAATAATTTCTGAAGGATCATGTGACACTGAAGAAAGGAGTAATCATGCTGAAAATTCAGCTTTACCAACACGGGAAAACACGGCAGATCAAGATCATGATAGATCATAATACTAAATAAACACCTTAATGGGTCATAAAAATATGAGAAAAAAATAAATATGTATTAGTACCACCTCCATGGTGACTACAAGATGAAGATCCAGCGCGTGATTGGCCAAGGAATCATCTCAATGACGAAGCCAGAGAACGCCATTCGTGCTGCAAAAGTGGAGATCTGATGCATGATTGGCCGGGGAACTCTGACAAAGATGAAGCCTGATAATGCCATTCGCTAAGCAAAGATGAAGATACCACGCACAACTGGCCGAGGAACTCTGACAAAGATGAAGCCTGAAAATGCAATTCGCTCAGTAAAGATGGAGGAGCTCACGCTGATTGGCCATCGTGAGACAGCCACATGACTCGCAGGTACCGGTACCACCTAATGGAAAGCACTTCACTTGCAACATTTTGCAATGTTCCTCTTCCGTTCCGATTAGAACATCAAACAGGTTCTCCCCACTCAGTGACGCACCCACTTAGAATTCTGTTGAAAGTGCCCTAGTAATTGGCGATTCTATTACACGGAATGTGAAAATAGAGACACCGGCCACCATAGTCACATGTTTGCCGGGAGCCAGAGCACCTGACATCAAAGAAAATTTAAAGTGCTGGCTAATGTTAATCATAAATACTTTAAAGATTATTATTCATGACGGCACAAATGATGTCCGACTCTTTTAGTCGGAGATCACTAAAATTAACATTAAAGAGGTGTGTGAACTCGCAAGTACGATGTCAGAAAAGTAATTTGCTCTGGTCCCCTTCCTGTCTGTCAGAGTGATGAGATAGTTAGCAGATTATCATCACTCAATAGCTGGCTGTATAAGTGGTGTCCGCAGAATAATATAGGTTTCATAGACAATTGGAAATGTTTTTGGGGCAGACCTGACCTGTTGAAAAGAGATGGTATTCATCCCTACTGGGATGGTGCTGCTCTTCTCTCTAGTAATTTGGCACATAGTTTTAGAGCTGAAACATGACAAACTGGGGCCCAGGTCAGAAAGCTGACAGACTGGCTAAACTGACCGTCTGCTAGCCGTCTCATGTCACAGAAGTCAGATAAGAGACTGTGTCTATACCACAAATTAGTAAATACAAAAAAACTTCCAAACCCATTTAAGGGTAAAAATTTAATTGATGTTCAACAAATAAAAAACAGAGATAATACTGATAAACAAATGATAACGCTTGGGTTGCTGAATATTAGATCCCTTTCTTCAAAAGCACTTATTGTAAATTATATTATCACAGACAATAATCTAGATTTGCTGTGTTTGACAGAAACCTGGCTAAAACCAGATGATTACATTACTTTAAATGAGTCCAGCCCTCAAGTTTATGATTATCGACACAATCCCCATCAGAAAGGCAAAGGGGGAGGTGTTGCTGTAATTTATAGTAATATCTTCAGTATTACTCAAAAGTCCTTCAAATATAATTCCTTCGAAGTGATGGTGCTTTATGTAACGTTATGTAAGTTGACATTTGTGCTAGCTACTGTATACAGGCCACCAGGGCACCATACAGACTTTATCAAAGAATTTGCTGATTTTCTACCAGAGTTGGCTGTGGATAAAGCCCTTGTTGTTGGTGATTTTAATATCCATGTAGATAAAAATAAAGACGCATTGGGATTGGCATTTACAGACATTCTAAACTCTATTGGAGTTAGACAACGAGTCAGAACCCACTCATTGTCGTAATCATACTTTGGATCTAATATTGTCACATGGAATCGATATTGAAATTCTGCAGCAGAGCGATGACATCTCAGATCATTATTTAGTCTCATGTATACTACATTTAGCCAAGGCTGCAAAACCGCCACCCTGCCATAAATATGGTAGAACCATCACTTTTACAACTAAAGATTGCTTTATAAATAATCTTCCTGATCAGTTTCATCGCCTTAGCATACCAGACAGCTTAGAAGACCTCGATGTAGAAACTATCGACTCTCGATGTAGAAACTATCGTCTTTTCCAGCACATAAGACGCAGTTGATCCTCTGCACTTAAAGAAGATTAAGGAAACTAATCCAACGCTGTGGTACAACGAGCACACTCAGGCTCTTATGAGAGCTGCCAGAAAAATGGAGTGCAGCTGGAAGAAAACAAAACTAGAAGTTTTTTGCATTTCGTGTAGAGAGAGAATGATTGAGTATAGAAAGGCCTTAAAAAATGCTAGATCTACTTATTTTTCAAATCTCTTAGAAGAAAACAAACACAACCCTAGGTATTTATTTGATACAGTGGCTAAATTAACGAGAAATAGAGCTTCAACTTCTGATGTTTCCAAACAGCACAGCAGTAATGACTTTATGAACTTCTTTACTTGTAAGATTGACAATATTAGAGAGAAAATTATAACCATGCAATCGTCTACTACAGTATTGCGTCAGACAGTGCATTGTAGTGTCCCTGAGAAAAAATTCCATTCATTAGTTGCTATAGGAGAGGAAGAATTCTCTAAACTTATTAAATCATCAAAATCAACAACATGTATGTTAGACCCTATGCCGACTAAGCTATTGAAAGAGATGTTTCCAGAGGTCATAGATCCTCTTCTTAATATCATTAATTCATCTTTATCACTAGGATACATACCGAAAACTTTTAAGCTGGCTAATATTAAACCTCCTATTAAAAAAACACAACTTGATCCTAGAGAATTAGTCAATTACGTGCCGATCTTGAATCTACCTTTTCTGTCAAAAATACTAGAAAATGCTGTTTCATCACAACTATCCTTTTTAGAAAGAAATGGTATCTGTGAGGATTTCCAGTCAGGATTTAGACCGTACCATAGTATTGAGACTGCTCTCATTAGAGTAACAAATGATTTGCTCTTATCATCCAAATATGGTTGTATCTCTCTATTAGTGTTACTAGATCTCAGTGCTGCTTTTGACACTATCAACCACAATATTCTTTTGAATAGACTTGAAAACTATGTTGACATTAGTGGAATTGCATTGGCATGGTTCAAATCTTACTTATCTGACCGTTATCAGTTTGTAGTAGTAAACGAAGAGATGTCATATCGATCACAAGTTCAACATGGAGTACCGCAAGGCTCAGTACTAGGACCATTGCTTTTCACTCTGTACATGCTACCCTTGGGAGATATCATTAGGAAGCATGGTGTTAGTTTTCACTGTTATGCTGATGATACTCAACTGTATATTTCTTCACGCCCTGATGAAACTTAACAATTCATAAAACTAACGGAATGCATAGCTGATATAAAAAAAATTGGATGACCAGTAATTTCTTACTACTAAATTCAGAAAAAAAACAGAGATTCTAATATTTGAACCAAAAACTTCTTCACGTAATAACCTAGAATACTGTCTAACACTTGATGGCTGCTCTGTTAAGCCTTCGTCGTCAGTTAGGAACCTGGGTGTGCTCTTTGATACCAATCTTTCATTTGAAAGCCATGTTTCTAGCATCTGTAAAACCGCATTCTTCCATCTTAAAAATATATCTAAACTACGACATATGCTCTCAAAGACAAATGCGGAACAGTTAGTTCATGCGTTCATGAACTCAAGGCTAGATTACTGTAACGCTCTACTGGGTGGTTGTTCCGCTCGCCTGTTAAAGAAATGACAGCTGATCCAAAACGCAGCAGCTAGAGTTCTTACTAGAACCAGGAAGTATGACCATATTAGCCCGGTTCTGTCAACACTGCACTGGCTCCCTATTAAACATTGTATATATTTTAAAATCTTGCTACTTACTTACAAAGCACTAAATGGTTTAGCTCCCCAGTACCTGAGCGAGCTCTTAATGCATTATAGTCCTTCACGTCTATTGCGATCTCAGAATTCTGGCCAGTTGATAATACCTAGAATATCAAAATCAACTGCAGGCGGTAGATCCTTTTCCTATTTGGCACCTGAACTTTGGAACAGTCTTCCTATCACTGTTCGGGAAGCAGACACACTCTGTCAGTTTAAATCTAGACTAAAAACACATCCGTTTAAACTTGCATACACAACACATTATCTACTTCTATAATTCAATTCATGTAAATTGTTAGGCTGCATAGATTAGGTCAGCCAGAACCGGGAACACTTCCCAAAACACCTGATGTACTCACTACATCATAAGAAGAATGGCGTCTACACTAATATTAGTCTCTCTCTGTTTATCCCGAGGTTTGCTGCAGTCTGCCAGATCTAGGCCGTATCCAGGTGAGATTAAGGACCTGCATCTAGACATGATGATAACGCAGCCCTGACGTTTCAACTAAACTATCCCCTGTGAAGGCCCATTTCCCTTTCCTTTCCCTATGTATAGATAAAACGTTATCAAAATTATTCCAGTTCGCATAGATCCGTGGACACAACTCCAAATTATGTGGACCAGACAACTAATTTGGCAAATATCACTTTTTTAAAAAGACCAAGCTTCTGCACACATACACACTCAAACACGCAAACCTATAGACTAAACACGTAAATGAACAGCAAGAATGCATTAAAGGTATTCGGTTTTCAGTAGGAATGGTGTCATTTAAACAGCTCCTAAAGTAATAGTTAACAATTTTTACAATGGAAGTGATTCAATCAAAAAACAACTTTAGCTCGATAAGAATATAAATGAAGATGACTTGACTACCGTGATTCATAAGTCTGGACTTCAGGGAATCTGTGCTGTCATACTGACAAAGCAGCAAGATGTTGTTAAAGGGAACCTGTTTTGCAAAATTAACTCAGCATGCGCAAATGTGCCGGCGTGCGTTGCATAATTACTTTATTAAAGCTTAACCCTCAGGGGTCTGAGGATTTTTGGGACCCTGGAGAAGTTTTGACATGCCCTGACATTTGTGCTTTTTTCAGTTGTTCATAAACATATTAATGGAAAAAGTGTCATTACACTGTATTCAACACAAACTAGGCTACAATAATATGTGAGGAACATGTATGTACATGTTTGTGTTTTTGAAGGAATAATGTTTATGCGTGGTTATTGAAAAAACAAAAAACTTAAGTCACTGAAATAAAGCCAAAAAAATATATATTAAATCTTTGTTCACAAGACTTCTGGGTATTTGAGGTTGTAGACTAGAGTTTTTGCTTCAAAATGAGGTAAAAATTATGCTGCCTGCTTGTTCATATAAAACAATAGAGAGATTTAAATTTTCTAAAACATCTTTGGTCAAGAAATACAGTATGCGTGGAGGCGTGAATCCTCATGTATAATGGGTGATTCTCACCTGAGAAGACAAAAGAATCACATAATAATGACCTGAAATGACTTGCATATTAATGAGGCCTTTCAGTCAGGTAGGCTGTGAAAAAACCCTCTGTGATCATGATTCAAATCTCATCATGGTGTAAATCAAACATACAGAAAAAACAGCAATACTGTGAAATATTATTACAATTTAAAATAATGGTATTCTATTATATTCTTTAAAATATAATGTATTTCTGTGATGCAAAGTGTCTGAACAATTATGTTACCTCTATGGCATTTCATATAGGCTTTTAGCTTAAAAGCATGCACATTTGGAGAAATATTGATGGATTCTCATATGTTTGTCAATTTTCTATACAGAAGAGTAATATTTATTCAGGATTTATTGTCATTACTATGAGTGCTGTACACCTTTAGTCCCCAAATGCATGAGCACTAAAGAAGAATAGGCAATCCAGGAACTAACTGAACTAACAGAGGACAGAGATCGCTAACTATGGCTATTCAAAACACTTTTCAAGACAATAAATACACGATTGAGACGATGAATGCATGTATTGACTCAGAATTTGTGTCTGAATAGCGCTCCCTCCGTGGGCGTGGCCGCATTAGCGGATAATGAGCTGAATCACGGATTTCTGACATGGCTCTCTTTTCATACAGATTACATAAACACAGAATGTTTGTTTTCGATTTAAAACCTGACATTTCGATGTTTTTTTAGACAGAAGTCTCATTTTTTTGTGATTAGTATTCACTAAGTTACAGTTCATTCTCTGAGAACTATCAGATTCGACTTCCTTCAGAGGGAGACGAGAGATCATGCATCATATTAGTTTTCTTTATTTTACAAAAAGCACAACATTTTGTTTTTACTCTGAGTGTACACAAATAAAAGAAGATATTCCACAGATTAAAATGGTGTATAACTCTTAATTGTATGTGCAACATTAACAGAGTATTTTGAGTCTCTTTCACACTGGTAAGAAAAAAAACGTGGTGGTATCGCCGGCGATACCCTCAGACCTCAGAGTGTTAAATAAAGCGCAAAAGAAACGAGCATGCACCGTCATTGTTCTGTTGTAAGTTAAGTCATGAAATTACCACATATGCAATTAAAGATGCCTCAAAACTGTGCATGCATGTATTTGTTGACATGGTTTTAAAGCTATTGTTATCCAATTTGTTGGCCTACGAACGTCTTAAAAATGCACATATGTGCACCAGGGAAATCTAAATTTTCTCGGGGGAGCATGCCCCCGTACCCCCCTAACAAACTAAACCCTGTGTACAGCCCAGTTCATATTATATCTAATGAAATCTGAGGTAAACGTGTATTTCTACAAATATGGCCACTTTGGGACTTAAGGTATGCACTATGATAAAAAATAGATGGGACAAACGCAATTGAATGTAGAGGTTTGTGTCTCGTTATTCTATTAATAACTACCGATTGATTTTGCATTTCTATCAGAAATTAAGAATTATTAGTGTCATTGTAGTGTTGCAAATATCTAAGCTATCTAATACTTCAAATCTCAAGGTTAAATCAGAAGGTTTTTTTTGTAAAAATGTTTCTGTAACAGCTGCCAAAAATATATATAGCTCCACTCCACTGTGGTTTTTAACAAATTTAAAAAAACCAAAACAAAACAAAAAAAAATTCAAAATATCCCCCCTTCTGCTTTTTTCACAAATCGCACCCTACTGTCATCACTCCCATGACAGCGCTAGTCAATGCATTTGTCAGTTGCGTCTCGTAAGATGTTGTTTAAAGTAAAAACAACTTCCTTGTTTCAGTCCATTTCAATTTAAAAGTCTTTGCGACCGACTGACTCACTCATAAAGACAGTCTTTGCTGCCATCTCATGGAGTATTAATTTAACTTTCACTGAAGTCGAAAATCACTAACCGACTCTTTCTCCCCTAGTGAAAAAATAGTATACTTAAGCACAATTTATTTGTATGTACTTTAGTATAATTAAATGTATTTGTGGCACCCTATAAATTAGTATACTTAAAGGTGCTCTAAGTGATGTCACGCGTTTTTAGGCCAAAACATTTTTTTGTCACATACAGCAAACATCTCCTCACTATCCGCTAGCTGCCTGTCCCCTGAACACACTGTAAAAAAACATGGTCTCTGTAGTAATAAAACGGCAATAAAAACAAACTGGTGCAGCCTGGACCACGAATCATAATAAACATGCTCCAGCCAATAACCGACAAGAATGATTTTAAATGCGCGTTCATGACTGTTTCAGGAAGCACGGAGAGGAGGGGGAGGAGGAGGAGGAGGAGGAGGAGGAGGAGGAGGAGGGAGGGTCTAGCTAGCCTCTGTTTTGTTTGACAACACTTCGAACGTCAACAGGAAGTTACATCCACCCAGGATCACTTAGAGCACCTTTAAAGTCTGCTAAATTGGAACAACTAATTTTGTACTAAATGCATTTTAGTTGTCCAAAAGCAGTGCTGAAGTTCAACTAAAGTTGTATTAAATATACTTGTTTGTGCTAAAGTGGAACTATTCCAAGTATACTTAAGTACACTTTAAATATAGACTTGTATTTAAGTTTTGAAATGCAGAATTCACTCACTCAACTTTTGGTGACATTAGAATTGCAATTCAAGTACATTGTAAGAGTGTTGAACATACATTAATATTATACTGATAACAAATTTTAATGATTTTAAAACACATTGCAATGGCAACTTGTAGTGTGCTAATGGCATCATTATAGTGTGCTTCAAATAGACTACGATAAAGTAATCTTTATAAATAAAGTTACAGCTTTAGAATATGCCTTTTACAGACAGCTCCAGTATACCAGTAACTTACTTATCCAGTGAACATCAGTGAGACAATGAGAACATATTTATATTTATATTGAATGCAGGAACCAGTACGGGCTGGAATCAAACCTGGGTCACGCGGGCCGATGGCGGACAAGAGCACTCGGCTTGTGTTCTCTCTATATTGTTATAAGTACAGCTATAAGCGCGCTGACATTATTAATGACAACTATTAATGACAGCACAAATTAAATGGATTAAAAGACTGAATCGTCGACAAAATTATTAATATAGACACAGTAAGTGGTGTGTGAAAATAAACGTGAAACGGCCTGTTGCTATACAACACGAATGTGCATTAAACTTTAAGCTGTTGAAGAAATAAAACCATTAGATGCAACATTAAATATCAAGAATGTTTTGCTTCCCTTTTACCTGACATTATCTGTCATTAACGCAACATGAAGCAATTGCATAAACCGGCACTTAAGTTTTATTCTTGTGCGTGCACTAAAACAATTGTGAAAAAAATGTGAACGTGCAGATCTGCTTGTGCAACTGCTTGTGTTTCCGTGTGTGCGGATGAAATATAATCCGTAGCATTCCTCTGCTGATTGTCTCTGCGCGCTTCAACTCTCAATGCACCACAACTGCTTCTGACAAAAACACAATTAAATGATTTGGTGGTCTTGCGGATTTATATGTGACGCATAAATTAAAATGATTTACTTTTCATGCAGTAAACATTTCTGGATTTATTTGACATTTTAACTTTCTGCGTTTTTTTTTTTTTTTTTTGCTCAGGATCAGTTTAATAAATTTAATTGATTAATTTAATAATTAACAACGTTTAATAATTCGTGAGGTCTGATTGCGCTCTGACAACAGCAGTGATGTCTCGCGCATATACTTCAATGAGTGCTAGACATCACTTCCGTTGTCAGAGCGCGATCAGACCTCACGAATTGAGTGATGAATGCAGTTGGACATAGTGGTGTATTAGAGGTAAAAAATGATATAAATACTGTTCGGTTTCTCGCACAAACCGATCGTTTCGTGTCTTAAGACATCAATGTGTCGTCATGAGCCGCAGGGTTTAATCTGGATTTGTCTGTCGTGTTTTATTTACTCTTATAGTCCAAGTTCCCGCTAACTTGCATTATACCACTGACAGACGGCAGCGGTTGGAGTTAAAAATCATAATTTGTGTTCTACTGAAGAAACAAAGTCACCTACATCTTGGATGCTCTGGGGGTAAGCAGATAAACATCAAATTTTCATTTTTGGGTGAACTATCCCTTTAAGTTCATGAAGTAGGGCTGGACGATTAATCAAAAAGTAATCAAAATTGAAATTGAGAACCTCTAACCGATGTAATTTTCCCATGTCGGTTATTTTGGATTTTTAATCCTGTTATTACTTTCCCCTTAAAAACATACTACCGCGTGTGTAGTCACGTGACCCTGCCCCGTCCAGTCAGCTCCATGGAAGCAACAAAGAGGCAAACTCAAACGCCGAGTCAACACACACAGGCAGCGCAAGATCCTCAAAGTGAGATTACTTTTACTTGCGTCCTCACGAAAGTTTGTCAACTGTATGTGTTTTAAGGCTTACCAGTTTTGAACATTCAAGTGTTTTTAGACCATCGGATGTGTATCAATATATTGAGCTACTGGCCGCGCTGATGCATTGTGGTGAACACTCATACACAGACAGTAGCTTGCACATCACATGAAGATCGCGCATACAGAGAGGAGTGCAGAAACTCGTTGTCAATGCTGACCTGTGATTTATCATTAAAGTTGAAACTCAAAAGCTTTATAGCAAATATTTTTCTACTTTTGAAGTAACTATTTACAACTCACAGCTTCACAATTAATAGAGAGATGGTATGACTAATTCACACACGCAATCACTCTCTCATTAAAAAAGCATTAATGGGAAAAGTGTATTACAGTAGGTGCATTGAAGTGCATTAGGAATACACTAATGTAATAAAACTTCTGATCAGGTACGTGAATTTCTTTCACCATTTCAAACTGACTATATGTTGTTTTCTTTATTTGTCATAATTACAAATATTTACTATAACTACTTTCTATATGTATGTAGGCTTTATCTGTTAGCAACCATGCAAAATTGTGAAAAGTGCTATTGAATTAAATTAAGCAATAGCCTGATATTTAAAGTGAGAGCAAATTATTAAAAATGGTAAAGGTCATAATTATAAAACTTACTTATGATTATTTTTTGCAACTCAAAACACATTTCCTGTAAACTTTTATCTAGGCCAATACTATTGTGTTATACTAAACAAGTAGAACTCAAATACTGTTCACTTAATTGTATTTATTCATAACAGGACAACACAGTATTCAACAAAAATAAATTACTGAAGTAAAAATGTAACAAATTAAATAATTTTATTTGCAAATTTTTCATGATTACATTTGAGCTGTAGGCAAAAGGCTGTGGGTTTGAATATTCTGCCCTTACAGCCAATTAGCAGAAACAAACTAGATGTTTCAATTGTATGTGGTTTGCACAAAAAGAAAGTCTCATCTAAAAAATTATATAGCATCATCTAAAAATAATTTGATCATTCTCGGATTTGAAATACATGATGAGACTTGTGTCTTTAGCTACAATGACTTTCTAGACTCTAAAGTTTCCTTCTGACAAATATGCCAAAATCTGCAACACAGATTCTCAATAGTGTGCACTCCAGTGAGTTCGGTTGTTTAGCAAAAGTACAGCAAAACCGATTGTTGGTGAATGTGATGGCACTGGCTTTATGGCGTGTTCAAAACATACCAATCATTGTGGTTCAACCAATAGTAGGATGTTGGGGCAGGCCAATGGGGGTCAAGGTTTAGCTTCAGTAGTTACAGTGTTATCAAGTCATGTCAGAAAGAATGTATTTAAAATGCACATGAACATCAGCACAACTCATAATTATGAGTTTAGGTAGCTCTGGTAATTTCCTTAAGAGTTTCCGCGATAAGTACGTGACAGTGAGAAAACTTGTCAGAGGCAATGGATGCAGAGTCTGCCTAGTGAAAAAAACCCTACCAAAATGTATTTAAAATAGGCCTCCATTCATTACACACTAACTAAAAACCCATTAATATACAGTAGTCAGCATTTGAAGTGGATCAAAACAGTTCATCAACGTTGTCCTTAGAAGAAGATTTTAGATGATGATTTTCAGATGTTGACTATTTAGAGACATACTGACAAAAGTATTTTAATTAAACTTTATTTGCAGTTCTTCTTTATTGCACAATGCACAATGCATATTTACATTTATTCATTTATTTCTAAATATTAAGCATAAAATGTGTTTAATGTCACTATTAGTAAGGATAGTATGATCACTGTATAATTTGAATGCAAGATGTATATACTTGTACTAAAGTATACTTGCAATAGTTCCACTTTAGCACAATCAAATATACTTAAGTTAGTTGGACCTCAACACAAAAATACTTGTTCCAGTTTAGCAGACTTTAAGTATACCAATTTAATATACTAAAAGTACAATTGCAGGGTATTTACATTAAGTATGCAAATGTAAATGCAATTGTAGTAAACTTAGCATAAAATAAATGTATTTTAAATAGATTTTAGTATATTTATTTTTCACTAGGGTCAATACCAAAAAATATGGCATGTTATTTAAATAAAATATTATTTATTGAATAATAATATTTAAATTAACAAACAACCCGAAGGACTGGCCTAGATGAAGCTGTTCTCAGGGGGTACATGAGTGCTGAATGGTCGCTGACAGTCTGGAGCTTGCATCTCCGAAAGTGTCTAAACAAATTTTCAAATAGGCGCAATGTTTACATATAGGGCCCTATCATACACCCAGCGCAATGTGGCGCCAGGTGCGACACAAGTGTTTTTTGCCGGTTTCAGCCTGACGCAGTTATAATTTTCATGTCCTGCGCCACGTTATTTAAATAGCAAATGCATTTGTGCGCCCATGGGTGTGCTGCTCTGAAAACGAGGTGTGTTCAGGCACAATGTTGGCGCGCTACTATTTTGAGGCAACTGAAATAGACCAACTGAAACCTGGTCTAAAGTCAATGGCACAATATTTGATTTGTTATTTAAAGAGCACGTTAGTATTATGCGCCTACATGCAGGTGCACAAAGCGCATACACTCTGCTTAATACACACGCAGGGACTCAAACATGCCAAATATTAAAATTAAAAGCATTACAATGTAAACGATTATTATTGTGTGAATAAAGATAAAAATGCTTTGGTGGAATCCGGTTTGTCCCGTAGATGGTCTGCTCGCATGCTTTAACCTCGCACAGGAGCAGATCCGTCCCTCACTGGAGAAGCGCTTAGGTTTTCCGCTTGCAAATTCCGCCATATAAATAGCAAATCCATCATGGCGTGAGCGCAACTGGCTTTTAAAGGGAATGGGAGATGAGGCTCTGATTGGCTTATTGCACATTACACCCAAAACACACCTATTACTCATTAAGGACAACCCTTTTAGACCATGCGCCAGGCACGCCGACCATTTTTTCCCATCCTTAAACTAGCAAAAGTGGATTCGGACACACCCTAAGTGCACTTGCGCTGTGCGCTTTAGACCATGTGTTTAGATTGTTAAAATAAAGCCCTTAAATCGCATATCTAAGGTCTAAACAACTATATTCTCACCTATAAAAACCTCTTAAAACAAAATTCTGTTACATAATAACAGTAGAATCTATAAAAATATTGTAGGTTTGCATGTCCGCCATGACACTCACTGTGAGAATGCTGACAGCGGAGTGATTCAAATGGTGAAATGGTTAAGGCCTTTGCACACTGAGTCTGAAATTTTTTACAGTTATTAATCAATTTATGGGTTGGATATATGAATATAATAAATCATAAAGCTTTATAATTAATTATGATGCATATGCCGACCCAAGGGGGAATTAAACATATATTGTTAATTAATTACAACGAATTATAATCAGTTACATATATGATTAGTTCTGGTTTAATAATTATTTAGAGAAACCATCAGTCTGTCCAGCAAACCGGTAGCTCCTCATAGAATATTATAAAAGGAAGGTTTTTTTCTCTGGCCACGAGAAAGACTTCCTATTCTAGCATCCAAACGTACCGCAAGGAAAGGATCGAAACGTTAAAGTGACCTGGTTTTTTGTTAAATGAGCAGCAGAACAATCGAGCATGGATACAATGTGTTTAATATATGAAAACTACTACTACAGAGGTTATATGTCTAAATACAGAATATACACATATATACAAGAGTGAAAGTAAAGAAAGGGAAAGAGAGAAAGCAAGTAGCAAAAACCTACTAAAAGTCCTTGAAAGCCAGCACAGAAATCAGTTTCATTATCTAATAGAGAAATGGTTACTTGCATCAGTTTTGCGTGTCGAGTTCGGTTTAGCGCGGGTGCAGTTCGTTGACTTCTTCCGTCTCCGCGGGAAGGTTTGAACTGAGGACATGAAAGTTGGTTCTGCTGGAAAATGGTGGTCCCAAAAGATGAGCGCGATGGCAGTGCGGTCGCTGTGACGTCCAGGAGAGACGTGCGTGAGTGGGCGATGGATGATTCAGGGCAATCGGGAGATCACACAGGAAAATCCTGGTGCTCCTCTTTTATGACAGACAAGCCGACACACCTCCTTGAGGTGGAATAGCCAATGACATAGGTGCAAAGTTGGCGGGCAAACTTTTCCTTTGTCTTGTGGCTTGATTTGCATAATTTATGGAGGTATCAGATAGGAGTGCATTTTCTTCATAGTACCATTAAAATGCATTTGACAGCAACAATGCATTTGACAGCCATGTGACACACATAGGTGAATGAGAAGTGGAAAGAGCTTTAAAACGAATCCAAACTTGACACATAAGAAAAGCATGTAAAAGAAGTTATGGTTTACAGACAAAATTCCATCATTAAAACTAACACTAGCACAAATACAGTCATTTAAACTAAGTCTAAACACTAGGAAACATACATGCACTTGACATACATGACGGGTACATTTTGGCACAGTCATATTTTAAGAATAGCTGTACATACAATCTCTAAGCATGTTTGTGTGTTTTTGTGCATGTCTGAGTGTGTGTGGTGTGTGTTGGAATGTGATCTGGCACTTAGTCCACATGAGGGGCCCTTTGATGTCCCAAGAGCTAGGAAATGGGCCCTCTGTTTAATTTCTGACAGAGTAACAAACGTGTCAAAGTGTCTTTTTCTGGACCGGCCAGTGCCGATGTGAGATTTACAACACAGTCCATCATGCTAAAAGCATTCTGAAGATTCCAGATTTTATTGACTGTCCTGATAAGTGTGCATATGCTACAGCTCCCCCCTTCGGCCAATGAAGTTCTTGTGTGGACTTCGTGGGACGGTAACAAAGTTGGATGCACATGGATCAGGATGGTCAAGCAGCAGGTGGTTCCTACTGGTCCTCTGTCCATCTCGATGAGGCTGGGCAGATTCTCTGACTTGACACCTCCTCTCCTCTGTCTCCTCTTGAAGCCTTGAGGAAGGGCAGCTAGGCACTTGTCCATGGACTCTTGCATCCCTTTCATCCTTTTGACTAGGGCGGAGGCCAGGCCCAGGGTGAGTGCGCAATCGATTGCCATGGAGAGGCAAAGGGCTGTGTCGGCAACAGTCCAAGCCTGGGCTATAGGTGAGCTGGTCAGGACAGGCAGTCGGGAGAGTGCTCGGAGGGCTGTATCGACGGGAGTAATGTCAATTAGCTGGGACCCCCCTTTCTCAATCCTCAGTTCCAGTTCTGGATCTAAGGTGTGATGGTGATTCCTGGAGATGGATGGGATTTCCAGTTCTGACTGGTCCTCTTTGCTTGAGAGACAGTACACTGCCAGATTGTTGCGGTGAAGGATGGAACCCAGGGGCATCTGGATCCACATAATTGGATTGGGCAGGCTGACATGAGTAGAAGTGTTGTGCTGATTGTGGGTTAGGGTGGCAGTGTGAGTGGGGGTATGGACGAGCCGTCGATCGCCCACAACCTCGGCTTGTGTTCCGATGACTTGGGTGTGAGGCTTGGCCTCGGCAGGGCAGCGTGTGTCGCTGATCATGGACTGCAACCAGCAGATTCCTTCGGTGTGGTCTCTGAGGAAAAGCTTGTTAGGGCAGAGGTAAGGAATGTCTTTGGTGAAACTACACCTGCACAAGTGGGGAGCCAAGTACAGCCGTGGGTTGCTGTCGTGGTAGGCTACCACATCTGAGGTGTATATCTTGGTATGGGTGTTACCTTGCCACCACCTGACACTGACCTTGTCTTTGGGTCTGTAGATGTTATCTGGTTCACCGATGGATGGATTGAGAAGGACAGCCACCTCATTCTGCTCAGGTTTGGCACGCAGTAGGATGACAGAGTCGGCGAGGTGGGCTGGAACAGTCTTGGTGGGTCTGCCAGTAGCAAAGTCCAGCACAGTTTGTATGGGGTACTGAGGAATCCAATTCATAGCCACGCTCTCCATAGAGAAGCTAACTTCTCGCAGCAGGTCTATTATCAGAGCTACAACCGGTTGATGTGGAGCAACACATTCATTTTGGGAGGCTGTAAGCAGTTGCTTCATTGAGTCAGGCATTCTCTTTAGCAGGAAGCCGTGAGTTGGTAGAACCACCACAATACCTTTCAAGGATTTTCCGATGGTTTGCAGGGTTTGACTCTGTGTTGCGAGTTGTTTCCTCAGCTGTGGGCGGAGCTTGTCGAGGTGCTGATGAGTGTAGTAGGCTGTGATGCTGGGGTCTCCTGGTTGGGACAGGTGCAACGGCAGCGTCACCTGCCGTGCCGTCATTAGTTCAGCGGGGGACATCCAAGTTGACTCCTGCATGGTGTCCATGGTGGCCATGAACCTAAGAGGAAGTTTTACATTCCAGTCTTTCTGGTTGACTGACTCTGGAAACGTGACTCCTCTGCAGTGCAGTGGGGTTCTCTGGTTTGGGTTTGCAGGTTGGCGTTGACAGCAAACTTGACATCCTCTGACATACTCTGCCACATCTTGCTGCATGCTGGGCCAGTACGCTACTTGTTTTAATGTCTCATCCGTGGTTCTGTTACCATGGTGTTTGGCACATGGTGTGTGGAGGTGGAGGTGCAATACAGTTCGTATGAAAGTGTTGGAGATTTTGGTTGTCAGTGGCAGTGGCAGTAGGGTGGGAGATGTTGCAGGAACAGTACGCTGGCTGCGGGTTGTTGCTGCCACACTAAGGGTGGGTGACTGGGGTGGGGGTGACCATAGATTGTTATGCAGTGTGCCAGTCTTGGCAAGGGCATTAGTTTGGTCATTCACGCCTTTGCCACTCCCTGGTTGTTTTGAGTGCCTTTTCACCTTTTCCCAGTACATGATCGTATCATGTGTTTGGGTGATGTCATCACGTGTCTGGAACAAGTGTTAATGTTTCACCGGCTTGTTGCATTCAGTCTTGAAACCAGTTTGTTTCCAGCCCAGAATATGGCATGTAAAACGAGGTCTGGCATAGTGTGAGTCTGTGCACATGAGTTCTCTGATGTTATGGGCTGAGGAGACTTGAAGGGTTATGAGGGTAGCTGCTGCTTCAACATACTGACATGACTGGGGACCCCACCTGAACTTCTGTGGTTGACAGGGTTGGTTGCTTAACCATCGTACCCCTGCACTTGCCTGTAGGATGTCCTCATGGATGTAGAAATGTCCATCGACGTAGGCCGTGGGCATTCCTTGGCACGCATTCTCTTTGAGGTACCTGTGACAGGTTGGTTGCTGTTGTTGAGGTACCTTTATCTCAAGTGTCGAAGCTGGCGTGTTTTCAGAGCAGTCTTGGCAGGCAGTTAAGCCATCGCCCCGTGCAGACCTGTGGTTTCTGGCATGTCATGACAGTGGCCCTTGCTGATTCGACTTCCTGAAGTTGATGGTGTGTCGCCACTTGCCATCTGTTTTGACAACGGGCCAGATGGGGGTGGGATAGGTGCTGTTGCATGGGCAGCTAACACCTTTTCCTTCCATGAAACAAATAGTTTCCTGCACTGGTTCATGTGAGGTGATGTGACTTTTATACTGCCTGACGAAGGTGGGAGGAGCATTTGGGTGTGTTGCCATGTACACCGTGTGAAGTTTAGTGAGACCACCATCTAAAAAGTCTTTGGCAAATGTCACTTTGAATTTGTTCAAGACCTGTCGGAGTTTTTGACAGTCTGCATCATTCTTTAGGGCATTTGCACCTTTCAGAATTTGTTGGCCTTTAGACTCAAACCTTGGGAATGGCTGCTCCGTTGTGGTGTCAGCTGTCAGATTGGCTATCAGAGGTGCAGCGCTTTCCTGGGTTTCACAGGCAGGCTGGTTAGCGACTGTGGGTACAGCAAGGTGTTGGTCCTCCATCAGCTCCGTTCTGCGCACCTGTTCTGTGGGTACCAGTTTGATGGAAGTGATGGAGATGCTGTTGAAGGATGCTGTGAAATTGTGTTGTCCAAGCTTCCTTCTGGGACCCTTGCATCTGGTATTGAGCCGATGACTGTTAAACTGAGTTCATAGTCATGGAAGTTGTGGTTCAATATCCATCCCAGCTGATAGGCTTTGGGATTGCTGGTGTCTGTGGCCATGCAGTTGTTGAGCCAACTGTGAACTACACAGGATGACACTTCAGTAAGAGGTCTGGCTTTTAGAGAGAGTTCACATTCCACTCCTTCAGGTGAAAGTGTGAGGGAGCTCAGCGTGTGGTTTAGGGTTTGGCCACATTGTATGTGGAACCAAACAGCACACCCTTTGGTGTACGGTGGTACTACAGTTTACTGTATGTGGAGCCAAACAGCACCCCCTTTGGTGTAAGGTGGTACTACAGTTTCCTGTATGTGGACCAGGATGCAGACCTCTTGGATGGTCTGGCCTGACAGGAAGTTTGCGGTGTTGACAGGGACAACAGGGGGCTGTACAGTCATTGGGGCCCACACCAACTCATTAGCAATGTCTCTATGAGCTCTAGAGTGTGTCAGGAGGTCTGGAAAGTCCAGGAAGTGATGGGTTAGATGCAGGTCATTCCATTTCAAGTTCGAAACGCAGATGTCCTTGGCAATTGTCATGGTTGGCAGACGAAAGTCCAATGGGAAGCGTGTGTGCTTGTTGGCAAATGGGAGGTGCGGTGTTCCTTCGCTGAGAGCACTTAACAGCGTGTGGCTGAAGGCTGAGTTGTCTGCCCACAGTGTGCGAATAATGTCTGTTGTAGTCACACAATTCAGCTGTGAGTCTGTGATGACCTTGGAGCAGAAGGAGTTAAAGCCTATGGTGAGTTGAAGTGTGCAGGGTAGTGAACTTGAACTTTGCCCTGAGACGGGGTTCCCGTGGCTAGCTGCGAGGTTTTCCGTGACCTCTGTGACCTGACCGTCTGGCTCAGGTGGTCTGGGTGACTGGAAAGGCAGAAGTTCACACACTTGAGCCCAGATTTTCAGCTGTCTGGAGTTCAATGAGGGCTCAAAGCAGTCGTGCAGGTCTTTGCGGATGAAACAGGGAAATGTGTCCCTCTCTGTTCTGCACATCAGAGGTACCAAGCTCATTGGACCAATTGTGTGGTGCATGGGAGCGGTGTGTTCAAGGTGGACCTCATTTCGGCTGTGCATTTAGCTCGCATCTTTGTGATTTGAGAGTCTGATTTTGTCTTTCAGCTTAATTTCTCAGTCTTTCAAAAAGGTAAAGGCAGGTTTCTGGGCAGTGATCAGAGACTGGATAACTGGTTTGATTTCTTACAGTCTTTTCAGACACAGTGCTCTGCTTGGCGTGTGCTTCGTCAACCAAGTCTCGCAGCTGCTGAGTAGACATGCTGCGTGAGCAGGCCAAGGCTGCCAGATGATCCCTCACCGCAGGGTGCAGCTCTCGGAGAAACAGAGTTTTAAAGATGAAATCTTCCTCCATTGCTGGCTGGTTACGTGCTCCGAAGTAGGCCCTTTGTATTCGGCTGTAGCAAGCTTGTGGGTTTTTCAGTCTGCCCCGTTTAAGGTTCGTAGCGGCAGGGAGCCTTTGATCTGATGCAGGGTCAGAAAGCTTTTGGGTAAAAGCCTGTTGCAGTTGCTGGCAGTTGGATTTGACAGCTACTGGAAAAGGTTCTTGGACGCTGGATGTCTTGGGCAGTGGGCTTTTAACCCCATTTGGAGCTAGGGATTCTTGACTGGTTAGGGGACACTCTGTGACGTGTGTTTCCCTTTCAATGCCACTTTTCAGTTCTCTGTAACGAGTATCAAGTTCATCTTTTAAATAGTCTCTTTGTGGTTTCAGAGCAATGACGTCTTTCTGGGCCTGTTTGAGATGACTTTCACAGGCCCTGGCTTCAGCGTGTCTTTATTTCAGCTCAGTCTCTGCTTTGGTTAGGAGAGCTTCGCCGGGTTGGAGTTTTCCAGTTAGTTCTTTTCTGGATTCCCTTTTCAACAGTTCTCTACGCTCCACCTCCAAGTGGAGCGCTGCAAGGGCTTTTTGAAGTCTTTGCAGCTCCTCCTGTAGCTCAGGTTTGGATTCATCTGCTGTCCCATGCCGGTCCTGGGTCTCGATGAGTCGTCGATCGCGGCGATGTCGAGTCTGGGCCTAATTCCTCCGGGCATCCTCGGCCTGGGCCATGAGGTTGTGGGTGAGGACTCGGATGATTTTCACCCATTTTTTGTAGCTGTAGCTCTGCGTCAGACCGTGGGCCATCAGTCGATTCAGGTTGTCGTCCAGCTGCTCGTTGCTCAGGTGCTGGGGATCCACAGCGGCGTTGGGCAGGAACGTGCTGGTCAGGGCGTCCAACCAGGTCTCGAGTCGGTCCCTGTGGGTGCCGGAGCGGGATGGTCTGAACACGTTGGCTTGCTGTTGGCGAGAGAAAGACAGCACAAACAGAACCAATGCAAGCACGCGCAGGGCTAACGAATTATGATAATACATGATTATATAATTCTTGTATTTGATTCCAGTTAACTGGTGCAGACAGTTAGTGGAATGTAGGCTAGACTTTGTCGATAGCCAAAAGGGACCACGTGGGTCAATTTGTGTGGGTGAGTGCCGGATTTAAATAAAGATTTTGACAGGCGGTAGCTCTAAGAGTCCTTTGATGACTCTCGCTGCTCGGTTGTCTATCTATTATTCAGTTTTCCGTGATGGCTCTCACAGGCTCTGACTTTACGTGAACTGAAAGAAACAAATACAGCAGAAAAGCAAACAGAACAGAATAGGATGGATGCAATTAAATGAAATAGAACAGTAAACAAATAAAAAGGAATAAAATAGAATAGCAATAAAATAAAACACGAAGGGCTAGAGGGGAGAAGTGAAACTTAAACTTCCTATCACAGCGGGGTTTATGATGGAGCTAGGCAAAGGCACTGTTGCGTCATAAAACCTAGAGGGATGGTATGGCTTAAGAGTAAAAGAGTTGGCCAACACTTTTGATTGGAGAATATCAAATGTCCTGTGGTTTCACTAAGTGAAGGGACTGTATGTCATTAATCTAGGCTTGGGGTGAATCGTGAGTGTTCAGGTAAGAACTCAATGGCAGGGCAGCCTTTCCTAGACGTTCCAGCACTCGACTGCAGTGTCCGTGGGCACCCTGTCCCTCTTGCACCACGCTGCAACCTCTCAAACAGGGACTTTTAGCACAATTGCGTGATCGGGCTAGGTGTTTTCGCCAACGGCCAAGTTGACTGGTCAAAATTGAGTTTTCCCTGAACCCAGAGTCTGTCCACTTGACGAGCGGTTACTCCGAATGGGTGGTTCTGTTGTACAGAAGCCTGAACAGGGAAATTAAACAAAATTGCCTGTGTTGTCAACCTGGGCTCGTTGCCTCACTGAACCCGACACACCCAACCTGCTGACGCCCCTGCGTGTTGCAGGTGATACCAGGTCAGAGATGTCCACGACTCACACGCAGCCAGTACTTGGATCCGCCAGGCCGGTTTACTCCGCTCACTGGAACTCACTGGAACAACAGTCAACTCACCACCGAGCACTAGAGAGGTCCTATTCTGCAAATATACAAATGGTCACGCAAACACAGCTTAATTGTAAATTTAAATCTCAATTTAAATCTTGTTTAAACTAAATTTAAATAATCAAGTGTGTAGGACAAAAGAAAGGAGTCTAAAATGACAGTCACACTGAACTAGCTAAACTAGGACAGAAATAAACAAAAGGGGTAAAGCAAAAACAAAAAAAAAAAGAGAAAGGAGAAAAGTAAAAAAATAAAATAAAATAAAAAATAAAAAATAAATAATTCGGAGGCACTTGATCCAAATTTGAATTAAACCTTGTTCAATTAAATTTCAATAAGTGCATAGAATAACAGGATGGAAAAAGAAAGCAGAAAGCCTTCCCTATTTGTGAATTTCCCTAAAGGGAATTGCTTCTTGATGAGCAAAATGCCAACTGATTGACACTACTTAACATTTAATTGAAATTTAAAATTATTTAATTAAATTTAAAATAAGTGTATAAAATAAGGGAGGCTTGAGTGTGTGAATGTTATTGCCAGCCAATAACAAACAGGACACAGAGCTAGGAGCGGATAAAATAAAACAGTAAGTAATGAAAAGGAAAGAATTTCCAAAGTAAAAATAAAAATAGAAATAACTCAAGAGAGAAAGCGAGAAAAAAGACACAAATGGAATAGATGAAGTAGAATAAACTAAAATACAATAGAATAGAGTAAATCTATGAACACAGGATAAGAAATAAGGAAAAGGAAAACACACAGAGGGAAGGGAATTGACTTATCTGGGAGTGTCCACTAGGGGGAGCACTTTCAGAAAGTGAAATCTCTTGTTGGAAGGGAAACTTGATTTAAATTAAAAATCGAAACGTATTTAAATCAATTGTAAATCAGTAAACCACATTCCAAAAGCGACTGAAAAGCATAACCATCAACAAACACTTATAACAGCAACATTGAAGTAGTCACGGGGAAATTCAGTTCAAAGTGTGGAAAGCAGAGCTACCCAGAACGTCCACGCGATGGCATTAATGAGTCCACACAACAATAAAGTAAGGAGGGGTGCCACACACCTGAACAGACTGCCCTCTGGCGTCTGGTCAGAGTTACTGCATCCACCTTCTTCACTCGTGATGTTTTAAATTAGCGTTTACGGCTGATTTAACTGCACTTATCACGGATACAAACTTTTAGAATCTCTGTGATTCTTTGGTGCCAGTTTACTGGACACTATTATGCAACCTTTACTCATGGGTACAAACTTTAGAATCTCGACGGATTCCTTGGGTACCAGTTCACTGGAGGCTACTAATATGCAAACTTTAGTGCACAAATATGTAACTTTGCAGGATAATTCGCTGCTGTTACGATTCACGCTGGATCAGGGCGTGAATGGCTCCCAATTCTTTACACATCAATCGATAAATCAGATGATTACATAACGGTCACGTGATTGGATAGCTGCGCCAATGACGTCACCAAGGAGCAGACACGCTATTTTAAATTATTGGACACAGTAATTCAAATTTAATACGGTACGAATATAAGGCCTTCTGAGAGATAAGGGAGAATCTCGTCCCAAAAATGTCTTTACAAAACACGCTGAATACGATTCAATTCGTTTTATTCAAGCGGAAATTAATATTTAACTGTATTGCAAAAAATTGTCAAACTTTTGCAGATACGAGTTTGAATATTAATGGACTGCAGTTTATTTTACGGTCAACAACTGACTACAGTGTTTTAGACACAAATAGCAGCTTGTTAACGTTTCTTCAAAGTGAGGACGTGTGCGTCTTGTCTCACTGAATAAAGCGCGCATACACATTACATCACACACAAATTTATTCTAGATTGCTCGTCCACCAAAACCAAGTTTAAAACGTTGCCGCGTTACTCCACCAAATTATCTATCTGTAGCAATTCTGTACAGTTATTAATCAATTCATGGGTTGGATGTATGAATATAATAAATCATAAAGCTTTATAATTAATTATGATGCATATACCAACCCAAGGGGGAATTAAACATATATTGTGAATTAATTACAACGAATTATAATCAATTACATATATGATTAGTTCTGGTTTAATAATTATTTAGAGAAACTATCAGTCTGTCCAGCAAACCGGTAGCTCCTCATAGAATATTATAAAAGGAAGGTTTTTTCTCTGGCCACGAGAAAGACTTATTCTAGCATCCAAACGTACCGCAAGGAAAGGATCGAAACGTTAAAGTGACCTGTTTTTTTGTTGAATGAGCAGCAGAACAATCGAGAACAATGGATACAATGTCTTTAAAGGTGCCCTAGATTATGTTTTTAAAAGATGTAATATATAAGTCTAAGGTGTCCCCTGAATGTGTCTGTGAAGTTTCAGCTCAAAATACCCCATAGATTTTTTTTTATTAATTTTTTTAACTGCCTATTTTGACGCGCCGATTTTATGCTGCGGCCCCTTTAAATCCCGTGCTCTCCGCCCACAGAGCTCGCGCTTGCCTTGAACAGTGCCTTAACAAAGTTTACACAGCTAATATAACCCTCAAAATGGATCTTTACAAAGTGTTAGTCATGCATGCGGCATGCATGCGTCGGATTATGTGAGTACTGTATACTGTTATATTGTTTACTTCTGATTTTGAATGAGTTTGATAGTGCTCCGTGGCTAACGGGTAATGCTACGCTGTTGGAGAGATTTATAAAGAATGAAGCTGTGTTTATGCATTATACAGACTGCAAGTGTTTAAAAATGAAAATAGCGACGGCTCTCTTGTCTCCGTGAATACAGTAATAACCGATGGTAACTTTAACCACATTTAACAGTACATTAGCAACATGCTAACGAAACATTTAGAAAGACAGTTTACAAATATCACTAAAAATATCATGTTATCATGGATCGTGTCAGTTATTATTGCTCCATCTGCCATTTTTCGCTATTGTTCTTGCTTGCTTACCTAGTCTGATGATTTGGTTGTGCACATCCAGACGTTAATACTGGCTGCCCTTGTCTAATGTCTTTTATAATGTTGGAAACGTGGGCTGGCATATGCAAATATTGGGGGCGTACACCCCGACTGTTACGTAACAGTCTGTGTTATGTTGAGATTCGCCTGTTCTTCGGAGGTCTTTTAAACAAATGAGATTTATATAAGGAGGAGGAAACAATGGAGTTTGAGACTCACTGTATGTCATTTCCATGTACTGAACTCTTGTTATTTAACTATGCCAAGATAAATTCAATTTTTCATTCGAGGGTACCTTTAATATATGAAAACTACTACTACAGAGGTTATACGTCTAAATACAGAATATACACATATATACAAGAGTGAAAGTAAAGAAAGTGAAAGAGAGAAAGCTAGTAGCAAAAACCTACTAAAAGTCCTTGAAAGCCAGCACAGAAATTTCTAATAGAAATTATCATTATCTAATAGAGAAACGGTTACTTGCATCAGTTTTGCGTGTCGAGTTCGGTTTAGCGCTGGTGCAGTTTGTTGGCTTCTCCCGTCTCCGCGGGAAGGTTTGAACTGAGGACTTGAAAGTTGGTTTTGCTGGAAGATGGTGGTCCGGAAAGATGAGCGCGATGGCAGCGCGGTCGCCGTGACGTCCGGGAGAGACGTGCAAAGAGCTTTAAAACGAATCCAAACTTGACACATAAGAAAAGCATGTAAAAGAAGTTATGGTTTACAGACAAAATTCCATCATTAAAACTAACACTAGCACAAATACAGTCATTTAAACTAAGTCTAAACACTAAGAAACATACATACACTTGACATACATGACGGGTACATTTTGGCACAGTCATATTTTAAGAATAGCTGTACATACAATCTCTAAGCATGTTTGTGTGTTTTTGTGTGTGTGTGTGGTGTGTGTTGGAATGTGATCTGGCACTTAGTCCACATGAGGGGCCCTTTGATGTCCCAAGAGCTAGGAAATGGGCCCTCTGTTTAATTTCTGACAGAGTAACAAACGTGTCAAAGTGTCTTTTTCTGGACCGGCCGGTGCTGATGTGAGATTTACAACACAGTCCATCATGCTAAAAGGATTCTGAAGATTCCAGATTTTATTGACTGTCCTGATAAGTGTGCATATGCTACAGGGAGAAACATTATAACCATTCACATTTCACGCTGCTGGATCATAACCAGTTTGTAAGTTCTGCTTCAAAATGCCAAAAGAAGAAACAGGAGCAAGAGACAAAAAATAGAGAGTAGGCAATTTATTGAAAACTGCATTTAAACTCAAACAGACTGTTCATCAGCTGATCAAAAAAACCACAATAGAACTAAAAGTGTCAAAAAGGACTCCATAATGCAAGAGATGTGCTGCACGGGGTGTGAATTCAATCTCGGTGCTCTTTGGATACGAGGGAAAATTTTTTACTTGTAATAGTAGGTAATCCAAGGCACTCGAATCAAACGAAAAGTAATGTTAAAAAGCCTTTATTTCATCTTGGCTGTTACTTAAAAACAGGTGATACCCACAAGCTGCACACCTACGCGTTGCGGCTATTGCCTTCGTCAGGGTGTGAACAGCAAACACATTGAAAGTTCATCTTGAGTAGCAGTTAATTAGTCTAATAACAATCACCTGGTTATGCTACTTCAGGGAAACAGGAGTGAATTTATTTTTTGAAGATTACATATCATTTTATATCAAACACTGTATACACCATAAATGAAATGAAAAAGAGAGAGGAGAGAAGAGAAAAAAAATCCCATAAGTATCACAGTACTAATGGTGTCACAAATCAAGTAACATTATAACTTTTATTTCTAAAATACAAAAGATCATTCAAACATATTGTTACAAAACGGTACAAAGTCTAATTCCCCATTTAAACCTGGAAATTTAGTTGCTTTAACGTATAAATCCAGAAAGACTCTCTTTGTAGAAGCTTATTAACTCAATCACCTCCTCTTATTGACCTAGGAACATGTTCTATGCCAATTATCTTCAAAGTACTTAGGCTGCCATGATTTTTCTCCTTATAATGAAGAGCCATCGGATATAAAGGATTACAGACTCGAATAGCATTTTTATGTTCTGCTAATCTAATTTTTAATTTCCTGGTAGTCATCCCTATATAAAAGCAACCACATGGGCACTCCAATCGATACACCACAAATGAGGTATTACAACAAATAAATGATTTTACTTTAAATTCAAGACCTGAAGTTACATCTTTAAACATGTTTGTCTTAACCATATTATCACAGTAATTACAATTGCCGCATCTGTGATTTCCTGCACTCGGACATAACCAAGAATTAGATTTCTTAGATGGGAGGTGACTTCTCACCAATTTATCTCTAATTGTAGGTGCTTTTCAAAAGACAATAGAAGGAGACTTAGGCATAACTTCCCTGAGATGAGGATCACTCATAACAATATCCCAATTACTTTTTATAATTTTCTTAATTCTATTCACTTCTGTACTATACTGTGTAACGAAATAAACAGAATTATCAGGATCTTGTGGTCTGTGTTTTTGTTCTAGTAACTCATCTCTATTGATATTTTTTGCTTTAACAAATGCTTTTTTAATCACACTGTTTTTATACCCTCGTTCCTGAAATCTTTGAGTCATTTCTTGAGCCCTAAAAGTGAAATCATCTTCCCTGTCACAAATTATTTTTAATCTCTGAAACTGTCCAAAGGGTATATTATCAGTCAACCAAGAGGGGTAAAGCTGTCTGCTCTTAGAATAGTATTTCTATCAGTTTCTTTCCTAAAAATAGTAGTATGTAATGCACCATTACTTTCTTTAAAAAATTTTAAATTCAAGAAATTTATCTCAGTGTAAGAAAAATCAAGACTCACTTTCAAATTCTCATTAGTATTATTCAAATATGAGTGAAACGCTAATAAATCTGCCTCTGAACCAGTCCATATAAGAAAAATATTATCTATATATCTCCCCCACCACATTTGAATTAGAAAATACACATTGCTTTTCCCAAAATCCTAAAAACAAATTTGCATAATTTGGGGCAAAACAAGCACCCATAGCTGTACCTTTAATTTGCTTATAGAATTCATCTTGAAACGAAAAGAAGTTATTATTTAGTGTCCATTCAGCTAGTCATGAAACAAAAAGAAGTTATTATTTAGTGTCCATTCAGGACTCCATAGTGAGTAGCCCCACTGTTCTTGTTGATCACTTCGAACACTAGTTTCGGCATGCTTGATGCGACTGTTTCCAGGAGGCTGGTGGGAACGTTGCTCCAAGTGGTGAAGATGGCTTCACGAAGGGCATCCACAGTCTGGAGCTGACATCTGTTTTTGTAAATTTCCCTGGCCATCCATCCCCAAACTTTCTCAATGGGATTTAGATCAGGGGAACATGCAGGATGATCCAAAAGAGCGACATTTTTCTCCTGGAAGAAGTCCTTCGTCAGGCGGCCGTTGTGAACTGCAGCATTGTCCTGTTGAAAGACCCAGTCATTACCGCACAGACGAGGGCCCTCAGTCAAGATGGATGCCCACTGCAACACGTCCACATAGCCAGCCACCACTGGAAGCCCCTGCACAACCTGAAGCTCCATTTTCCCATTGAAGAAAAAGCACCCCAGATCATGATGGAGCCTCCTCCACTGTGCCACCTGGAAAATATCTCCAGTGGGATCTCCTTGTCATGTCAGTAATGTTGGAAGCCATCAGGACCGTCTAGGTTAATTTTTTTTCTCATCAGAGAATAAAAAAAACTTTCCACCTTTCAATGTCCCATGTTTGGGGCTCCCTTGCAAATTCCAAATGAGCAAGTCTGTGGCGCGGAAGGAGACATGGCCTTTGAAGACGTTTTTTGTTCTTTAAGCCCTTCTGTCGCAGATGCCGTCTTATGGTTAATGGGCTGCAGTCAGCATCAGTAAGGGCCTTAATTTGGATCGAGGATCAGCCTGTGTCTTCACGGACAGCCCGTAGGATCCTCCGCCTCAGTGCAGGTGAAATTTGTTTGGGTCTACCACTTGACTTTTTTGTCCCATAACTCTCGGGATCTTTTAAGGAATGTTAAATGACTGTCTTGCGTCCAACCTCGGCAGTGATGGCGAATTGCGAGAACCCTTGCTTGTGCAGCTCAACAATCCTGCCATGTTCAATGTGTAACAATCAGCCAAATCGGTTGAGTCACAAGATTTAAAATGGGGTCAGATTTTACTGTGTGAGTTTGCTAGTGGTTAAAAGAATGAGACATAATACAGTGATAAGTTTAAATAAGAATTGTGTATTTACAATATTCACAGGAACTTTAAAACAACACAATAAAACCAGGAAAACTCAGTCTGTTAAAAGCATACAGTCCAAAGTACCATACCCTAAAACAGTCCAAGAATCCTAGTGTGCTGATAAAGTCACAATGTGAGTGTCCACCGGTATACAAATGTCCACAGTAGTGATAATCCAAAGGTTGTAAGGTTGTGACTGGAGAGGTAAGTCCACAAAATGGAAACTTCACAATCCAGGGGAGTTGTTGACTGTTAGTGAGTTTTTGTTTGTTTGACATGCTGCTCTCTTTATACAGATGTTTTGCCTGCTTCCTGTCATGTGACTGGTCACATGACAGGCCAACCATTCATTTCTTAAAGACATACACACTTAAAATGCTAAGAGGAATAAAATGGACTAAAACACATGTAAACCAATTAAAACTCTATTATACATAAAATCATTGTAATAAATAGAGCGGTAAAACATGCATTTTGTGTGACAGTGTCACAAATGACAGATGCCTTTGCCATCAGAAGATCATGACAGTGTGACTGCCTGATGGACAATGACATGAAAGCCATATTTTTGTGCAGATTTGAACTTTTAAAGGCTATGGTCTTAAACTTTTGATCAGCTGATGAATAGCCTGTTTGAGTTTAAATGCAGTTTTCAATAAATTAAAATGTAAAAAAGAACGTTAACCTAGATTAGTAAACGCTGGACAATTATTGTTCATTGTTGTTATTTCATTAACTAATGTTAAAAAATGTAATATTTTTGTCACCAAATATGGATTGTGAACAATTGTTTTAGGAATTTGATAACATGCAAATTCCTTTAAACACGTTTAGTTTTGAGTCTAAGACTCTGTGTAGTTTGTCACTGTGTATTTTATTCCCTGCCAGACGTGTTTGCAGAGCCTGAAATGGAAACACAGAATTAACCATCCTGCAGCCATTGAACCTTGGAGGAAATAGATCCTGTGCTTTCAGTCACAGCTGCCTCTGTTTAGATGTTTTACACCAATTGCCCTTCAGTCGCTATGTGAGAGTGAAATCTTTTCTGAGCAGGTTTCCTCAAGGTCTTCCTTTATCTTTCCTCTTTCAAAAGCGTAGGTACTCGGTGTGAATTATAACTTTTTTTTTTTTTTTTTTCTGCATCTTCAGCTTCTCATTTCAGATATTTTCTTCAAAAAATGAGGAGGTTTAGGGAGTTTGGGATGATGTACTACTTATTATTTTTGGAAGTAGTATGCAGTGTAGAGTGCATATTATGCATACATTTTTCTGTAAGGCTAGTGTCCTGATTAAACTGAAGCCATGAACAAACACCACTCAATAAAACAACAAATATACAAACTTGGGAGCAGAGATCCACAAATAAAAGGAACAGGAGGAACATCATCTGGGAGCATTTAATTACAGTTCATCAATGACTTTGCATGTTTTATTAAGATGACTAAAGGCTGGAATACACTACACAACTTTTGCCCTAAACAAAATTTCAGTCAGTGCTACAGTAGTCTGCAAATTTTCAGCTTGAGAGTAGCAACACTCTTTTAAAAAATATAACATTTCAACAGAAAAATATAATAGAAAGTTCAAAAGAACAGCATTTATCTGAAATAGAAAACTTTTATAGGTTTGAGGCCAGTAATATTCTTATATATAAATTAAATAAATTAATACTTTTATTCAGCAAGGATGCATTAAATTGATTAAAAGTGAAAGGCTGGAATACACTACACAACATTTTTAGCTTGAGAGTAGCAACATTACTTTAAAAAAGTGTAACATTTCAACTAAGTAGAAGAAGTGTAGTGACACAAAGTGCTACATCATCATTATGTTTGTTTTGAATATGAACTAGCAATGCTATGTTCTAGGACTATGGCTAGCATGAATTCAGCAGTTATCATAAGTTATCACACAGAAGTTATTGAAAATAAAACATTTCGGCCAGACTAAACAGCACAGATGGGAGTGGAAATTCTGCACGTGATATACTGACAATGTGCAAATTATAGAACACAGATGCAGTCGGATCATTTCCATAATGACCAATGCAATCTACCAAGAGCAGCACGAATGTGCTTTTCTAGATGTAGGCCTACCCACATTGCCCAACACTTCTTAGATCAGAGTCTTTGTGCAGAGAGTTTTGTTGTTGAAAAAAAAAGTAATTATTTTATTTTTAAAAACTACAAATAAATTAAAAGAACCATCTGTAGTGGAATTTCGCTTTGCTTTTCTTCTGAGTATGTATGTAGCATTGTGTTTCTCAGCATCTCACAGCATGTAATGGGAATCATAGAGAATGCATTCAAACTTATATACTAATTTCATTAATGAAATAAACATAGTTATTTGTAATGTGATAACTGCATAATAAGAAAAAAAATGGCCCTTTAATGTTGCTTTAAGTAGTTACATTTGTTAGAAACTTGTAATGAAGATGACTACTTTTACAGAAGGGCAGCTTGTCTGTAGTTGAACTACTTTAAATTATGAGTGGCTTGTAGCTTTGAAAGCTACAGTTTTAAAGTAGCTTCCTCAACATTGATGCCCAATTTTTCTCTCTGTAACCATTTACAAAGTCACTAAGTGTATGACGTGACATGACGTGAGGTCAAGTATGGTGACCCATACTCGGAATTTGTGCTCTGCATTTCACCCATCCAAGTGCACACACACACACCATGAACATATTGGAAGAGAGCGCTGTTCATTCATTCCCCCCAGCTACATTTCCTGTCGGTACAGAGACTCAAACCCACGACCTTCGGGTTACAAGTCCGACTCTCTAACCGGCCACAACTGCCCCCCAGCTTTTTAAAATCTGTTCAGTTTTCAAAAGTCATTTTGTTTACTCCAGCCTCAAGAAAATGTTATGAGCCAAACTTAATGGTATTAAGTATAGAACCCTACAACAGATTTTGTGTCCGTCAGATCCCCGACCCGGTTGGCGTGACATTGCATCCGTAATGAACAAACAATTGAAATGTATGGGAATACATTTCAATTCTCACGAAACCATTAAAACACCACGGCACTAATAACTTTAAATATTAAACATGCATTTTAGTAATATATAAAAACATCATAATAAAGACAATATTGTTCTCTACACTGAACAAAGAGTAATTTCAACATATAACAGAATTATTTTTGTATTTTACTATAGTTTCAGCTGAAATTCTCATTACTGCAATGCGTCCAGGTATGTCTGAATATATGTTTTGTTCTCAATGTTATCAACATTTTATTATCAATGTTTGTTGTTCATCAGCTGGAAGAAAATTGTTTCGAAAGTGACTCCAGCAATATTGTTTTTCTTTGCCATTATCGTTGGTGTGGACTCCACCATTATCTTAAATTTTAAGTATTTTTTAAAACTAATCTGGTAAATGGGTGGTGTATGTGGTATTGCTAAATGCACATTTTTAGCCTATGTAAGCCTATATTTTTGAAGCACTGCAAAATCAAACTGATTGAACTTAAATGCATGATTGTGCCAATATTATCCAATTTATTTTCTACATTAAAGTTCATATTTTTAAACTATACTTCATTCTTAGCATAATTATTATCATTACCGAAATCAGCAACCTTATTTACGTAACCTATATCATAACCGCAACAAGTATTTCTTTAATATTTATTTAATGGATGGAAAAATAGTAGTTTGCTTTTAAATGCATGTGCAGAATATATACAATATGTTCTTTCAGATTTGCCACATCATTTTGAAAATATGTCAGGTTTCAATAAAGGTTGTAAATTGTGGAAGGTGTTGCGGTAATGAGACAAATTCTGTTGAGACAAACTGTTCATTTAAAAATAAATATTATTTCAGAATTTCAAATAACTCTCTATGACTGTTAATAATCCATTTTTAAAAATGTGAAAATGTATTTGCTTTTCTAATAGTGTTGATGTTTTCAGACTGTTGTGGTAATGAGATTTTTTAGGACTTTTGGAAATTGTGTTCAAAAAGGTCTTAAATTGTAAGTAAATGTTTTTAAATTAATGTTCACAAATACTCCAGACTTTGTTTCTAATGTCTGGAGAAAAAAAAAAAAGAAAAGTTAATTAAAGCATTTTTTTAATTTTCATGTTTGAAATTTTTAAAACCAAGTTTTCGTGAGAATCACCCACCTAGTATAATGAAATAATAATGCATGAATTAAAAACAGAAGCAAAATCTCAGTCTGAATATATATTCATTTGAAACTAGTGTCAGATTAAACCCCAGAGCTAGAATGAAATTGAAACCAAATTTTATTAACTTCCAAGAACCACAAGAAAAAGACATCCACGCAAAATACCTTCAACCACGCCACTGGATTCCATCATTGGGCCAGTGGGTGCTTCTTACATTTCTGACCACAGCTGTGAGGAAATGTTTTATGACAGGGAGTTTGTGCAGTGACGTCAGTAGCAAAATGTGCCTAAAGAAATTGAACCTTATACTATAATGCTGTCAAACAATGACGCCACTCTCACAATACAGTTATAACACATTCCCCCCAATTTCACAGACAAAGCTTCAGCCAAGTTCCAGACTAAAATGAATGTTTGAACTATTTCAACTAAAAGCAATTTGCACTGACATACCAGTAATGTTTTTTTTTTTCTTTTCTTTTTTTCTTTTTCTTTTCCTAAGGCATTTTTATAAAAGCTACTTAAATGTCCTGATTGAATTAAGGCCTAATCCTGGCTTAATCTAAGCCCTGTGTAAAATCAGGCCTTAATATAACAGTTATAGAATAGGGTTTAAGATACTGTATATAGGCACAAGCAAATGCTTAATTTGGTATACAAAAAGTGTGTGTTAAATTTAGAGAAAAAATTGCCCGTGACAATGCCATCATGACAACTCCAATATTCTTTCTGTTTTATATGGTAAAAACATATTTTCATGTTTTTTGTTTTGTTTTTTATATTAAGTAAACAAATAACAGATGTGACCCAGTGCAGTTTTAGATTACATAAATCTTTGGGCTCTGTTTTTCTCTGTTTTTCAGCGCACACTTGATTTGAAGTTTGAATTGCTAATGACCCACCTGAGCACACAAGTGTAAAATCCATTGTCCTCCATTTGTGCTGAGCGGAACCAAATGGAATCTCCCTCCTTACTCAGCCGGTGACCCGAGAAGATGATTGGCTCCTCAGAATCACCCTTGTTCCTGTACCAGATGAGCCGCAGCTTGGCATTCAGGGCGACGCTATAGTTGGTGCGTATATAGCTGTAGAACAGAGCACATTTCACCCTCAGAGGCTCTCCGGCCAACACACGATACGTCTTCAAGTCCACTGACCAGTCTATACATCCGTCAACTGTGGGAGAGAGAAAATTCATCAATTTATTATTCACAAAAGCCCTATTTGGATGGGAATTGTTTCTCAATGGGACGTAAGGTATTTTCAACATTTACAGGGGCTAGTCGCTGATTTTATTGCCGTCTGAATCCAGAATGTCAGTGTTTTTCTCCCACCACCAACGTAAAAATCTCCGGCCGAATTACCTGCTGTTTTTTTGACAGACTTGAAGGTCTGTGGTAATTTAACTGCCATCCGAATCCACATGTCTGAGATCAATTCAAAATTCACTGTTTGAATCCTTTTTGACCACTGTAGAACACTGTACGATAACTGTTGCACTTCACTGTAATTTGCATGCATTTTAAATATTTACAGTATTACTGAAATGCTGGGAAGTATTTACAGGAAAAATATTTTATCACCACTCCTCCTCAGGGAAAGGAGAAAGAGGAAAAAAATACAGCAATACAATGTTAAAATGTATTATGTAGCTAACAATTATACACATTAAAAATATAAACCAAGCAGCTTTATGTTTACCTCAAGTAAATAAGAGGCTGCCCTAACTTCTTTTAGCTAATTTAAATATTTTTAAAATGACATCCATCATTTTGAGATAAAATGCAAGACGAAATCCATTTCAACTAACTTTGTGTCTATATCTTACTATTCTTAAACAGTTTTAAATAATCAAATAATAAATAGGATATTATTTTCCTATTATTGAATTAAATATGAATTTATTCATATTATTCCAAACAAATGACATTTTATTTACAACAGACAATCATGCGACCACGTGAGCAGGGTTCATAGATCACAAAACTCACTCCTCCTCTGTGAATAAAACTGCCATCTGAATGCATGAGTTTTATCACTGAGGTGCCATGCAAATTTATTTTTACAGACATCCAGAGAAACAATTACCATTAGAATATGGCTACGAAGACATAAAAAAGCTAGTACATTAACACTATTTCCTGAATAAAAAGTGCTTCATTTGGAAAAAGGATAGATATCTGGGCCCATATTCATGAAAAATCTTAGTGCAAATTTACCTCCTAGTGACAAAATTCTAAGAAAATTCTTAGAAAAGTTGGCATTTCCTCTTAAAATTAAATTAAAGATCCTAGTAAGAAAAAAGTAATTCAGAAACCATCTTAAAAGAAGTCTTAAGGTCTTTGCACACTGAGTCCGAAATTTTTGTCTGAAATTTCCGCACGTTAAAAAATAAATATGACATCACATTGTGTCAATCACGTTTACACACTGCTTCCGAAACACTGACATCCTGAAGTAAACTTTGAATCGCTCTGGAAATTCCCGCAGCTCCTTGAGGTGGAACTGTCTTTCCTCTCTACGCAATCACAGGATTGGATGGACCCAATATTTCCCCCTTTTTTTTTTTCTTTTTAAGAAGAGAGGACAACAAAATCGTCCTCACTGCTTGAAGACACTGCTTGCGATTTTTATTCGGATTAATTAATAGGCATTGGACTCAAGCCCCGTTCACACTGCCAGTGACAAGCAGCAACAAAGCGACATGATCCCATTCATTTCAATGGAGCGCTGGCGACTTCCAGCGACACAAGCGACAGTGACTGTTGGCGACAGAATGTAGGCGTGTCAAGCGACGGGAGACACGCAACAAAAGTTCAGAAATTTCAACTTTATGCAAATGAGAAGCGAAAAGTAAAACCCTGCCCTCTATTCAATATTCAGTTTCACTTGGAAATACGTCACAACACTGGAGAAAAATTGTATGCAACTTCCGGTTCACGGGGACTTTTTCCCTTCATGGACAACCAACCAATCACAGTCTTCAAAAGACTGTGTCATATCTACCAATGGGGTCAGCCCTGCCTCCTCACTAAGATGAAAGTTTTTGTATTTTCCTTATTCAGAGTTGTTCTCAGATTGGTCTGAATCGCTGAGACTCTGAATTCACCTAAGACTCCTACTAGAAATTTTTAAGCTAAATTAGAAGCTTTCTGAGAGGATTCTTAAAAGCTTTAAGAATACAGGCCCAGGAGTCTGAAACGTACGATCAATGCCAAAGAAAATGATGAGAATGAATTTGAAGTGAAAAGTAAAATAATAGATTCAATACTGAAAGCCTGGGGCCGTATGTATATGTAAGCCACTCAAAGTAAAATTGTAGTCCTAAGTGTGTCAAAATTCTAAGAATGACTTAATTTTACTCTTATTCCTATACGAGTGATTCATATAGGTTCCTAAGTGTTAAGACTAGGTCTCATCTCCTAAATTATTTAAGAGTGCACAGATTTTTGCTATACAGTTGCTAGTGGGGTTTTGTTGCTTTGTCAAGCCAAGCCAATTTAAGTCAATTTAATTTGTATAGCACTTTTCTCAATTACACATTGTTTCAAAACAGCTTTACAAAAACTCATGATGTTAATGTTTATAATACCTTAACCCTCTATGGTACGGTGTTGCCTCCAGGCAACATGGTCTATTTTAGTTTGTTTTTAATAAAATAAGGCACCAATTGATTGATCAAACGTATCTCAGGACAGAATAACTAATCAATAATAGTGCAAAAAAGACAAAAACATGACCAACAGGGGTCCATTTTGTGTCCTGTTTCAGCACATGTGCACGTCACATGGCTCCATATCTTCTCAAATGAATAGTGCTTTTTTCACTTGTCTGTATCCATTTGATCACCCACAAAAAATACAAGTCACCTTCACTGGCAAGTAAAGAAATATTTTCAAGAACTTTACATTATATATCATCAAATGTTTTAGAGTAATAACAAAAAACTGTGTGTTGCCTCAAGGCAACATTGTACCATAACAGAATTGCATATGGCCATACAGGCATAATAGGTTTGAATACAAATGTATTATATTTGTAAGGAAAAGAGTTAGAATTATCTAAATATATTCGCATTTTCACATGATTTTGTAATGCACTTATGAGAATAGTAATTCACATACTATATCTGGATATATTATGATCTGCACATTTTCTATAGCACTTCAAAAAGGTATAAAACACAGGTAGCACTGGCAGTTGATGAGGGTGAGGATGAGGAGTTAATGAGGGGTCATACTGTGAAGAGGAAGATGAAATCAAAGTTACAATCCATCAGGGAGAGATTGAGGGTGAGAGAGAAGGTGGAGATAAGGATGAAGATGGATATGATGACTTGATATAATAATATAATAATATGATGGTTTGGTAATACTTGTGTTCCACTATGGCACAATGTTGCCTGAGTGCAACAGCTGGATATAAAATGTTACTTGTTATTAAATATGAAACTTTTAATACATTAAAAACTGGATAAATTTGTTTGTTCAAGTGTCTAGTTAAATAAATTGATGTTTTCAATACATACATTTCTTTTTTCGGTCCCACTTTATATTAAGTGGCCTTTACTACTATGTACTTACATCAAAAAATAAGTACAATGTACTTATTGGGTTCATATTGAATTGCAAAACACTTTTGCTGCTATTGAGGTGGGATACAGGTAAGGTTAGGGAAAGCTTTGGTGGTATGGGTAGGTTTAAGGGTAGGGGTAAGGTGTAAGGGATGGGTCAACTGTGTAATTATAAATGCAATTACAGAAATTAATTACAGATGTAATTACATGCAGGTGTTTTTAAAATATAAGTACAATGTATGTACACAGTAAGTGCATTGTATCAAATGATTAATTTAAATGTAAGTACATAGTAGTTAAGGCCACTTAATATAAAGTGGGACCCTTTTTTCTACATGAAAATGCCAAATGTTTACATTTTTCCATTGTGGTACAATGTTGCTTCGAGGCAACAAACTTATAAAAAATAAATTAATTAAAAATTTATGAAAATGTTTATTGATATTGTTAAAGTGTTCAATTTTAAGCAGGAGTGGTTAGAGTGGTTGTTTAAACATGTCAATGAGCCCAACCCCAGCTTTCTAGATATGACTTAAAATTTGCTATGGGATATTTTCATCTAGCAGGTCAAAAATCATACATCTGGTTGCTACGAAATGTAATTACACACCAAGTCATATAATTTATGTATAATTTATTTATCATTAATTTAACCTGTTTACCACAAACAGCACAAGTTCTGGGCCTAACTTCATGTTTAGGGATTTGTTAAAAATCACTATTAAATAAAAGACTGTCAGGATTACATTTAAGTCTGTTTAGTTTCATTGTTTTGGTTTTGTTTTCCCTGTTCTCTGTCATTGTTAGGCTACATTCAGACTGTCAGTCCAAATCCGATTTTTGGGCATATCAGATTAAAATCAGATTTAGCAAGTGTGGACGGCAAAAAAAAAAAAAAAAAATTGCATGAAATGTGATTCTTACAAATCTGTTTCGAGCTACATTTATATGTGGTATCCTATTCAAATCACATTTCTAGAAATCCGTTTGACTGCTCTGATTGGATTTCATGTGGTTTATGTGACTTTCTCATGCTACATAAAATGTAATCATCAGACACTATTAGAGGAAACAAACTGCAGAAACAAGTCACTGCAGAAACAAGGTTGTGTTGCAAAATCCCGGACGAGCAGAAAATGACAATATAACGGAGACATATTTTGAAACTGGCGGAGACGACAGCACAGAATAAAGCTGCACATAACAGCCTCCTACATTTCTGCCACTGCCTCATAAGACGCTATCATCCAGCGTGGCGGCTACACTTTAGCTGTGTCTCATTTCGAAGGCTGCGTCCTCCAGAGGTTGCATTTGTCAGTCGCATACATCATTGAGGCTGCTTCATTTCAGTAAACTGACCACTACATTCCAAATTCATTAAGACATTACAACATTTTATGGTTCACTAGGAATAATGGTCAGTTTGATAATGGTTACAGCTCTGAAATAAGACTTCCTTTATGATGTATGCGGCCGACAAATGAGACACAGGTATTGTCATGTTGTAAATAAGACAACATCTGTATTGCAAACCCCTCCATGTTGCAGTTGTTGTTGTTTTGGGCATATGCCAACCAACGCAACGTCTTGTATGTTTAGTGGTTTGAGATTTCCTCTATGTTTACCCTGTGTGTTCCTGAGTATTTATTATTAAAGATTGGTCTTTGCATTTTCCTGTCATTGTGCGCTTTATTGCAGCCACCAACTTGTTACAAAGACAGCATGGAAATATTTTGTCGAAGCATGCCATAATGAATCAACAACTAATCAATGGCTAAATGCTTTCTGAAGGCACTCATCAGAGAAACAACCTCTGAAACATGAGCAAAGCCCTATCTCCAAAGAGCAACAAAGCCATTTAACTCTCACATGACATTAGCTGCAAGCTCACTGAGTTCCAGTATTTCATGTTGATAGAAAGATGAAACTCATCAAAGTCATGGCCACCTATCAGCATGAAACGCTGTAATTTATGAGCAATTACAGAGGTATTTGTGCATGGACACTGACTCATCACTGCACCCACCTCCCATCACATAAATATCTTTCACATTCAAAACCTGCCACCGCCGATTTATGTCAAGCGCTGTCACAATCACACATTTACGGCATAGATGTTGTTATATACGCTCAGCCTGCTGAATTTTGTGGCACTGTATTGAAAGAAAAGCTGCGGGAAAGATGGAGGGAGAAAGCGATATCACACATGGCTGGACAAGAAGAGAGTGTTGATTTTAAAGGGCTTGAAATCACACACACACACTCATATGCACACTAGATAAGCAGGAATGTAGTGGATTAGTTTGGTCTGCTGCCTGCGATGCGTCTGAAGCAGAAACAGTGTGGCGAACTCACAGGTTACATGTTACATAAACAGGCAGCCATATGTCGCCCCAAGTCATTTTGCATATAATGCGCTTGTCTTGAATGATTAATTTATCGGTTATTGAGTGCAGCATACTGGTGTAATTGGACAGGATACGCCTTGCTTGTTATGCTAATTCTTGTTACACTGCAAAGCGCATCACGGTAAGAGCCTGAGTGAAGCTTTGTACCAAATCCAAAATGTTTGCATATGGACGAGGCCAAGGATTGTGAAAAATAAGTTCTAAAAATGGGGCCGGTCAAAAAGAGCAGACATTATGCATGCACAGCAAGAGGGCATTAGTGAACTTTTCAACAAAACACTAACTCAAGATCAAGATATTACTCACGGCATCACAGACACCTCAGATGGTTAGCGAAAGGCCACGTCACAAGATAAAAAATCCAAACAAGACACTAGCATTTAGAGTGAATGCCCCTAATATTTAATGTTATGTATGAAGACATTTTTTTGCATGGGAAAAAAAAAAAAAAAAAAAAAAAAAAAAAAAAACTTTTGTGAGAGGGTGAAAAATTACTGACAAAATTTTCATTTTCATTTTTGCCTGAACCATTCCTTTTCTTATTTAGTTTTTTCAGCTTTCGTTCCTTATTCACTGCTTTGCTCTCAAATGGCACTGTAATTTTCAGCTCCTAATGTGAAATCCATTGCAAGACCCTGCTCCTACTGCAATAATAATTGCCTGACCTGCTTACAGCATGGTAGCTCAGTCTATTATGAAGCAGTACAGCAATTTCAGCTATGAAAGCTGAAGGGGTACAAAGAGTCAATATCAGAACAGCAGCCCACCAAACATTTTGTGCTGATATGCAGTTTCGTTGCTGACTTACATCTGATAGCTTGCTTATAATTCTTCTAAAGTGTGAATGAATAGCTTGTACTGGACATGTATCTTCAGACAGGTGTAAATGGAGGCTGGTTGGAGGCCTGGGGTGAAACAGTCTCCTGAAATGACTTGCACTTCGCCATGTTATCAAAGACTAATCAACATGGAAATGCACAGAGGGTTATGGCCCTTAGCGCATGATTGCACTTGTGTGCAGGGCACAACTCATTGGCCATTTAATGTGAATCAACTGTAGCGTATAGCTGCTTTGACATATTCAACTTACGGAACTGATGCAATGCCGGTTCCGTTTTGTTCCGTAAGTTGAATAGGGAAGGCGTAGGATATACAGCGCAAGCTTTTTGAAAAATACAGAAGGCGGTCTGGCGGAAGCTATATGTTTTACTTCATAACTTGTTAAATATGTTTTTTTTTTTTTTTTTACACAAACGCGTCGCTTTACTTCAGAAGGCCTTTACTAACCCTCCAGAGCCATGTGGAATATGTTTATGATGGATGGAGACACTTTCTTCAGCTCATACTCGTTTGGTAACGCATACTGCCATTATAAAGCTTGGATGCGTTCGCATGCTGTCTATATGCAACTTTCAGTGCGGGGCTGTGTGTGCTTCAGGTCTGAGTCCTTTATTTTCTCATGCATGCGTGTTTCTTTCTTTGTCATGTGCTGCGCGGATATATTTTACTTCCTCTAGGTAGTGGAAGCAGAGCTTTGCACAGATGTCCAGACTCCTGCTGTCAAACATTGATGCAAATTGAGAAATACGGCTCTTATTAGAATCCTGTCATTCTTTAAGTACCAGTTCTAATAAAATTTCATATCGTACGATTTTAATTGCAGGGTATTTGCGACTTTTTTTGTACCGGTATATTGTGCAACATTATGGCAGCCCTATGAACCGAACATGAGAAAATTTGGCACAATTGTAGAGATGATCCTGAATAGTGATTGGACCAATTTTGGAGTCTCTAGGACCAGCTCTATGGTGCAACCACCAGTTCAAAAATTTACTTTTCTAAAGGTTATAACTTTTGAACCCTTTGTTCTAGAAAAGTCGCAAACTTAATGAGGTCAACCCAAAATTGTTTCAGAGGCTGTATCTCATCCAAACTTCAAACAAAATGAAAATATGCTTCATCGGAACCATGATCTGAGGGCCCATGCCAAATTTGGGAACAGTGCCACCTACAGGTCATGAGAGCTGAAAAATTGCTATTTTTACTCATAACTTTTGAACAGCTTGTCTGAAAATCATCTAAGTGTCTATGGACTCGTGTCATGCCAAATCCGAGGATGCTGATTTTGCCAGGATCAGATAAAGCATTGGTCCACCATTTTGAATTTTGTCATAAATTGCAATATCTTTTATAACTGAATAGATTTTTGATATTCTCTACCATTCCCGAGATATAAGTCTCCTAATGTGACCTTGCTTGTGTTTGTTGTCTTATGCTAGTTAGCTTAGCATGAAAATTGCTTAGCATGCTAACCTTGCCATTCTTTTTAATGTGGCTCTTCAACTATCGATTTAACCATAAGCTACACTGGCATTAAGTTTGTCAAATTCTGTCCATTTTATTTTGAAATTCAAACAACAAATACCATTTTGGTATTCTTTAATGTGTGGTGACAGATCACTGTTGTGCCTCAGTTCAAGCGAAGTGGCAGCACGGAGCACATGTGCACATGGAAGTGGCAGCACGGAACAGATCATCTCTTCCTCTTTGCTACTAGTTATAGCACCAAAAAAACATAAACAAACATCAGAAGGAATGTTAAAATATTAAGTATAACTTACTAAAATCTGTATCATGTCTCATTTAATTGCTCAGTCAGTGTTTCAACCATGGAAATGGCATCAATAAAACAGCTTGTGAACCAGGGGTATCCAATCCTGTTCCTGTAGATCTACCTTCCTGCAAAGTTCAGCTCCATCCCTGATCAAGAACAACTGAACCAGCTAATTAAGATTTCCAAGAGCTCTTGATAATTACAGACATGTGTGTTGGATCAGGGTTGGATATGAACTTCAGGTAGGTAGATCTCCAGGAACAGAAGTGGGCACCCCTGTTGTAAATAAAATGTCTCAGTTACATTTACCTCAGAAAAGCCATTCAATGACCATAAACTTGTTAGTCAGCTAGAAAAATGAACTCTAGAAAAGAGCAATTTGCTAAATATATGCACAATATTGCATATTCATTGTATTTTTACTTAACATGTTCCTCAATATTGAATGTATGTTTGAATACATCTGTTTTTATAAAAGCCTTTTTTTATAAAATTTAAAAGTTTATATTTCAACAAAAAAAAGTAGAAACATAATCATGTCATTAAAAAGTTATTATATTATTATTATTATTATTATTATTATTATTATTATTATTAAAACTTCCATATGTATATACAAATCAGTTAATTTTAACTTGTAATATAGTAATGTACCAACTGGGGTTCCCTGTATAGTTTACAGAATTAGTTGAGATTTTTTTTCCATGAAAATTTGCCATGTACTGTACATGATACAGTATATAACCCACTTAATTGATATCAAATGGAATTTAAATGAATCGCAAGCTAGTGAATCTAAATCGAATCATGAAATTTGTCAATACCCAGCCCTACAAGCAGTGTTTTCATGGTAAAAGTTAAGTGATTGTTTGATTGTCGAAAACGACTGACTGAATGAATTCTTTACCATAAGCAAGTCTCTTGTGAACTTCACTAAATGAATGTACGTGTGCCATTCAAACCAGCAACAGATAAAGGAGCAAACAATCATCTAAATCAGTACTTTGCTGTTTGGTGATCATTCAACATCAAACCACATTTACAGTATCAAAGTCATGTGTCATAGGTGAATACATGCAGGTTATAAAGCTTTTTAGGTGTTTTCTCATCATGCAAGCGCATGTTATCACTTTTGAGAAAACCAAAGAAAAACAGAAAATAAAAATATTTACAGATGACTGTACTATTTATCAAAAGTAATTCTATGTGAACCCTTTATGTTAAATATGGTCTGAAAAATCATTTGGAAGGTGGTCTGGAAATTTGAGTCTGGAAAAGTATGGAATTTTAAAATGAAAAATGTGCCTGTGTTTGTTGTCCTATACTAGTTAGCTTAGCATGCTAATTGGTTAGTTGTAAAAGTGGCTTCTGTTCCAGACATTGAGTTTTTCTGAGAATGAACTAATCTGAACTTATTTAATATAACAGTGCATTTCTATAAAAAATTCTTCATTTTGAGTTGTTTCTCACTTGAACTATGGAATTTCTGCATCTGTGTAAACATACATCTTCCCAGTGGCACAACAAGATGAATGACAGGCACATGTCCTAGAGATTGTGGGACTGGAACAACCATATAAAATTGTGTGTAATGTTGTGTCATTTAGATTCCTTTATCCCGATAAGTATTGTACTAGTCTTTATTCCTCTATACTGAGAAATTAGTCTGTTTTTGTTAATTTTGTGTTTGTTCTCATCTGAATTTCTGTTCATTTTGAGCTCATTTTACCTGTACTTCTGAACCTATCTGTTCATCATGTGCATTCTATTTCTGCTGTTTTTGTTTCTCTGGCTCTGCATTGTTCGGGGCTTGGCCCCGTATCACTGCTTGCAGCTATATTATTTAAAGTGTTCTCTTCTACCCACTAACACACTTAGAAAGGGTAGGACAGAGGGAGAGGTAGGACAGTTTAGGACAAGAGTGTTTGGATACAGTCTTCATTTGCTCAACTCTACAGCTGCGTGTGCTGTACAATACTATAACAGGTCACGACAGGTCATATAACAGGTCAAAAAAAAAAAAAAAAAAAAAAAAAAGAGAAAGACATTTTTTGCTTGTTACTGGAAAAACAATACTATTATGAAGAGAGCTGGTCTACTGCCGCTATTGAACAATGGAGTCAAGTTATTAGTGTTGCTACTTTTGATCCAGTGGTTCAGAGCTCTGAAGATTGTACTCCATTTAACATCTGTGCTTCTTTTAGAAACAGTGAGATCATGAGGTCATTCAGTCAGGAGAGCAACGACCAGAGATGCTGAGTGTGTTTCAGCAAGAGACATTTCATACTTCCAAAAGGCATAGATTTCAGTGTGAACTTTTATGTAAAACAAAACCAGAGCTGGCAGTACGTGTCCGTGAGCTCTGATGCCATCTGAACCCTTGTATTAAGATGCCTTTTTGGTGATCCAATCACAAGTGGTCAGCACTAAATACAGGTGGGATTTAAAACGTTTTGTAATTTGATCTCACATAAAGAGGGTTTTGCACCCAATGCAGTGAAGCTCTGCCTATTCGTGATCATTATGGGACATGTTGTGAGGAAGTGCACCAAAACAAGCGATTCAAACTTTGCTGCATTGTACCAAAACACACAAATCCGCTGCCCTCCTTGGCCTTTTCATTTGCTTCCTTACCCGCTCACTCATAAGTTGCATAATAAGTCAGTAATATAAAAAAAAAAAGAGAAAAGAGATTTTTGCAATGAGCAATGCTTGCTCTCCTATAATATGTAACCTTGGTTGCCTTGAAAATGAAGATACCAAAAGAAAAGTTTTACCAAAAGAAAAAGAACCAGAATCTAAAAGGATATTAAGATATCTTTAAAACTTGACAAGAAAAATTTGAACTGTCACTTGGCGTATAATGCGACAAAGATTGCTAAAGTCAACAGATTTTACTAACAGACCTATCAATATCTGTGAATTGTTCAGTACATAAACATCCATGACATTTAATATTTTGGTTTTCATAGCTATTTGTTTGTCCTTTCTTCAGAAAAAAAAATATATTACCAAAATCAAAAATTTGAGCTGACGAAGTTTTTGATATTTGGCTGATTTGACAGAATGACCCATTAGCCCAAGCCCACAGTAAATAACTGTTTAAATTACTTTTGAAAGAAAGAAAGAGCCAAAGAGCCCCAGACCAGAGGCATTTATAATTTTGTGGGAGCTATGAATAAAATAAAAATAAATTATAGAAATCACATTTTCTCATTTTATTTGTCTTATCCTATTATTTTAGTGAGTAGAATGAGTAAATCATTTTTAAATACTATACTAAAAAAAAAAAAAAAAAAAAAAAAAAAAAAAAAAACCAAATAACCCATTCTAACTAAACTAAGTGGATATTTATTCATTGTTTTTTTTTTGTTTTTTTAAATAAGCCCACAGCTAATTTTTTAGGTAAGTTAGGACTAAGATGTTTTTTGACTCTTTGTATAGCAGTCGTTCCTTATACACTTTAAATGTAGATGATATGATGCATATAACTATATGAAATGTAGAGTATATGTTAGATATATAGCCACCATAGATATGAGAGGGACTCTCCAAAGTCTCCCCAAAAATTAGAAATGGCCTAATTGTCCCTCAATATTTTATATTCTTGATGCTGGTCTGCTGCACTTCATTATGCACAGATCTGTTTGTTATTTGGATGACAGAAAGTTTTAAAAGTTTTTAGGTTGTTCTGTCTCAACAGTCTAACAGCACTCGTCAATGTCAAAATGAGTGAGATGGCCAATCAAATCAAAGTAGCTGGGTCTTACTTTTCACAGAAGATGAGTATGAATTTCAGCGCAACTCTTCAGTTTTATCTCTGAGTGCATGAAAAGTAGCAGCTAAACATTAATATTTAACTATTTTACGAGAGGAATGTTGAATGACCAATAGTGATATCCAGGGATGCAAGCAACTTAACTTTAAAAAAAAAATAAATCACTGTTTTGAATGTAAAATATGGTATAATTTACATTTGATTCATGTAACTCATAACTGAATGTGACAAGATACGTTTTGAGTTTTCGACGTATCAGATATCAGTAAGAGTGAACGTGTACATATTTTAAAACAAAATATTTGCAAATAATTTAAATTGATTACACTACATCAGTGGTTCCCAAACCTGTCCTGGAGGACCCCCAGCCCTGCACATTTTGTATGTCTCCCTCTTATATCACACCTGATTCAACTCATGTGCTCATTAGTAGAGACTGCAAGGCCTGAAATGGGTGTGTCAGAAATAGGGAGACATACAAAATGTGCAGGGCTGGGGCTCCTCCAGGACAGGTTTGGGAACCACTGTACTACATATTCATATACACATTTACAGACAATATTCACAAAGGCATCTTAAAGACCACCTGGCCTTCCATAATATGTAGTCCCCATGTTGTTTTCAGATATGAATTTTTAACCAAAACCATATGCCTGTATCATAGCGCAATTGGAAATAACAAGTGTGTTTTTGCCTTTATAATTATTTGTTCATTCAAATTCTGTTATAGTGTCATGATTTGGCCACAGGACTGATTGGTTAAATCAGTATCCACAACCATGATGTGATCCAACACTTATGATTGAACAAATAAATAATGCATCAGGCAGTAATGAAATAAAACTTTCCTTTCAAAACATGATTACATAAGTATGCATATATAAAATCTCATTACACCAAGATTTCAAGATTGATAAATAATCTAAAGTATAAACTGCACAGGTTTACAAAAATTCCTGATCATCAAAGCATCAACCAAAGAGATCGTCTTTATGTAATAAGTATGAGTATGAAAGATTATGTAAGTTTCATTTATTGCAATTTGTTGTATAAATATTACACTGTGCCTCAGATTCAGGTAGCTGCATCACTGTCTGTAAAGGTGTAAACCAAATAGTCCACACAATTAGAACAAGTAAAGGACAATGTTGCTTAGTAATTTCCTATAAGTTTAAGATATTCTATATGCTTATTGCTCTCCATCCTGACCGTATTGTTTATAGCTAAAAGGTTTAGTACAGAACTGTAATTATTTTTTTACTGTAATTATTAGGGTTGTGATAACGTGATTAATATTTGCTGTTTAATGAGTTAAAAATAATTAATGCAGCAGAACCTCATCGTAATCGACAGTAGTGGGGGATTAAACAGCATGAGCATCTATGAGAGAGAGAGAGAGAGAGAGAGAGAGAGAGAGAGAGAGCATCTCTGGGAAATATAGAGTGGGAAGAGGACAAATCAAGTGCAGGAGTAGTTAAAATGAAAAAGAGCGTATGAGCTGAACAAAGAGGAAGACATGACAAATGTCTCTGTACCACAGGAAGAAAACATAGACCAATAAAACATGCATTGTACACCAGCTGACTGCCCAAAAATGAAAAATTGCATTTAAAATAAGATCAATTTCTATTGAAAATAAGTTTGACTTTTTTTTTTTTTTTTTTGGGAAATTAATTTTAAGGTAATTAGTTGAATCAGAAATCATTGTACCGAGGAGTTTTCTTGTTCGACTGTAAATGTACATGTATCATCTTTGTCTTATACTGTTAGTCTAGTCAGTTCATTTGTGTAGACACTCGTCTGCTCTTGAGTGGTAAGTGATGAATTAGATGAGATTGTCCTTTTGAATGTGTTATGGCAGAGGGCCAGACCAGGCTGCATTCATTTGCTCGTCATTAAAGGAGTGAAGTGGCTATACTTGGACACTGACACGCTGAGACACATAAACGCAGGTGAAGGTGAAGAGAGAGAGGAAGTTTGGTATGGTGGCAGCTTAATGAACTTGCTCAGAGCTCATTGTCATGTTGATGCTGCTTCCTGGACACTGTGTCTTCCTTCTATGAATCAGTGTGACATTTGCCTCTGACAGCCAATCACACCACAGGAAATGCAATGAAGCACTAAAATATTACGCATATAGAGTCTTGGCAAGGAAACAGCTGTACTATGTGACATTTAACACATGAATATTTCAGTGTTTTAGAGATGTGTTATTTTTAAAATGAAAGCAATACCAATTCAATTGAGCAGACCCTAGTGAAAAATAAATATACTAAAATTTATTTCAAATCTATTTATTTTATGCTGAGTGTACTACAATTGCATTTACATTTGCTTGTACTTAATGTAAATACCCTGCAATTGTACTTTTAGTATACTAAATTGGTATACTTAAAGTCTGCTAAACTGTAACAAATATTTTTGTGTTGAGGTCCAACTAAAGATATACTCAAGTATATTTAATTATGCTAAAGTGGAACTATTGCAAGTATACTTTAGTACAAGTATATATCTTGCATTCAAATGACACACCCTAGTGAAAAAAAGTATACTTTATTGCATTTTAAATATATTCCCTTTTTCTATAGTACACTGAAAATATACTAACAAAAAATGTACTATCATTAAATATATAAAAAGTATATTAGTAGGCCTATCATATTTTCACAATGCAATGAAAAATATACTTGAAGTGTAAGTTCAGTTTATTTTTTTAAAAGTGTATTTATTTGCACTTTATAAAAATATATTTGATGTATATTTTAACAGTGTGCTGAAAATGATCATTGTAACAATCCACTGAAAGTATATTTAAAAAATACTGAAGTTGTAGTGTATCTAATGTTAAATTTGAGTATATTTTTTAAGTTTACTTCTTCATCCTTGGAATTCATTATATTACTTGTGCTATTTATTTCAGTATGAATGCATTACAAGCCCATTTAGTATAGTGTAGCCTATACAATTTCCAAATATGTGTAAATGTTTATTAAGTTTAAACTGGCAGAATCATTTTACAATCGTACACACAAATCTATATTAAACAACACACCAGCAGCACAAGTAATGCGAAAAAATATGTCTAGTGGTTAAACTTATCGGAATTCAAATGTCTTTTCAACTTGGTCTGTGACCAATCAGATTTTGTTGCTCACTGCCTTCAGCCAATCAGAGCTGCTGATGTCACGGTCGTCGTCTGAATCCCCTCGCTCAGTCACTCAGGTGAAGTATAATGTCGCAATGTACAATTTATTTAATAAAACACTGAAAGCGCAATACATCGCTCAATCTTGGGGATTCTGACAAGTTCAATCAAGTGACATCGCAGCCTGACCGTGATGGCGACGACAACCGGCTAATCTAATGGCCTACGCGATCCTGAAAGAACCGGAGAAAAGTGCTGCTATTGGGAGGTGAGTTGTAGTCTACCAGTTAACAAACTTTATTTTATTTTCTTTAACAAACGGAGAGCGATATTTCGGCTTGATATCTCCTTTTTGAGATTTTGTGTGGTGGTTTATGGCACATGTTTGTATGCTGCACCAAAACATTCATATGATTGGTCAAATCGGCCCGTATTCTGTATGATATTAATTCATAAAGTGTTTTATGCTTGACTATGTACCGAAAACAATATCGACATGCCATTCTGATACAGTTCCCTGCTGCTAATTCTCATTTACTGTTCAAAAATAGTTTTGGTTCAATGTAGGATTTAGACAGACTATTGAAAACGTGAATAAAGAGTTGAACATGCTGTCTTATATCTTTGGTATATTCTGTCAACAGATGCTGTTCTTCACGAGTCTCTGTGGTCATCATTGTGCCATCAGACACAATGAGAAGCTCATCAGAAAATGGAATATAATGTGTAATTTGTATTTGTGTATAGAGGGTCACGATGGTCCAATATTTTTTTTTTCTTTAATGAAAAACATGGTAAGTTTTGCTGAATCTAAGTTTAAATAAAAACTATTGGATTTGTCAAAAACAAATGCATTCAACTTTGGGAAAATGTGTTAAACTGTATTTAAATAGTAGCACAACTGTATTGTGTGAGATTATGTAATTCAAAGTACAGTAGTCAACATTTGAAGTAGATCAAAAAAGTTAGGACAACTTTGATTAAATGTTTTGATCCACTTCAAATGTTGACTATATTATACAAAGTATAAGTAATAACAAAATGTATTGTTATTGACTGCAAAGTGTGTAATGTTTATTATTTGGAATAAGCCAAAGGTACTGAGCATACAGTATATACTATTACCTGTAAAATAATATATTCAGTGTATATTGCTTGTGTTTTCTGAAGACACTCGTAATTATTTTGTAATGTAGCCTACTTAAATCACAAATAAAGTGTACTTATAATACAAAGTGTACTCATAACAGAAATAAAGTATACTTATAACAGAAATAAAGTATACTTATAATACAACGTATATTATAACAAAAAAATATACTTTTAACACAAATAAAGTATACTTATAACACAAATTAAGTACACTTTAATATCACTAATCAAGCATGTAATTAGTCCCTACACAGACATATACTTAAAGTGTACTAAGTATACTTGAAGTTGTTCCAATTTAGCACACATAAGTATACTAAATATACTTAAAGTTGTATTTTAATACTACTTAATTTCAACTTAAATATACTTAGTACAAAATTAGTTGTTTCAAAATAGCACACTTTTAATGAACTAATCATTAACACACTTGAAATATACTAATAATTAGTCTTGCTACAAGTATACTTAGTATACTTTTTTTTTTCACTAGGGTATGTTGACCTGTTATGATTAAATGTCCAATTCATTGAGCAGTATTTGAGTTCTACTTGTTTAGTATAAAAATAGTACTGGCCTAGATAAAAGTTTACAGGAAATGTGTTTTGAGTTGCAAAAAATAATAAGTTTTATAATTATGACCTTTACCTTTTTAATAATTTGCTCACACTTTGAATATCAGGTAGGCTATTGTTTAATTTAATTCAATAGCACTTTTCACAATTTTGCATGTTTGCAAACAGATATACATACATATAAAGTAGTTACATAAGTAAATATTTGTGATTATGACAAATAAAGAAAACAACATATAGTCAGTTTGAAATGGTGAAAGAAATTCACATACCTGATCAGAAGTTTTATTGCATTTGTGTATTCCTAATGCACTTCAATGCACCTATTGTAATACACTTTACCCATTAATGCTACTTTAATGGCCCTTATTTGCACTTTGAAATATGGACTGCAGCCAAAATATTATGATTTATTAAATTAATTAATTAAATTAATTAAACTGATCCTGAGAAAAAAAAAAAAAAAAAAAAAAGCAGAAAGTTAAAATGTCAAATAATTCCAGAAACGTTTACTGCGTGAAAAGTAAATCATTTTAATTTATGCGTCACATATAAATCCGCAGCTTAATGCAAGACCGCCAAATCATTTAATTGCATTTTTTGTCAGAAGCAGTTGTGGTGCATTGAGAGTTGAAGCACGCAGAGACAATCGGCAGATGAATGTTACAGATGATTATATTTCATCCGCACACACGGAAACACAAGCAGTTCTGTACATTCATATTTTTCCACCAATGAACAGAACTGTGTGTATTTTAGTGCATGCACAAGAATAAAACTAATGTGCCGGTTTATACAATTGCTTCATGTTGCGTTAATGACAGATAATGTCAGGTAAAAGGGAAGCAAAACATTCTTTATATTTAATGTTGCGTCTAATGGTTTTATTTCTTCAACGGCTTAAAGTTTAATGCACATTCGTGTTGTATAGCAACAATCCGTTTATTTTCACGCACCACTTACTGTGTCTATATTAATAATTTTGTCGCTGATTCACAGTATTTTAATCCATAATTTGTGCTGTCATTAATAGTTGTCATTAACAATGTCTGCACGCTTATAGCTGTACTTATAACAGTATAGAGAGAACACAAAGTAACACCAGTTTAAGGTAATCTATATAGATTAAATATAGATATAGTATACTATTTTAGATATAGTATACTATTTTTTTCACTAGGGGATTCATTGAATAAGTTGAAAGGATGTGAAAAAGATAGATGAAATAAGAGAAATGTGTTTGTTATTATTATAGACAATACAGTTATGTTGACATTCTCTTCAGTAATGTTTGTGTTTTGATCAGCAGTCCAGTTCCAGTCCTCTAATCTGTGCCAAGAGAGATGATTTTTGGAATAAAAGCACTGGGGGTTTCATTGTTTGTATCACTGTGCTAGTCTATGTTTACGGCAGACCTCAGTACACGAGTGGTGCGGAGTGGGAGCAGAGCAGGGAGCGGAGTGTGAATCCGCCTCGAGCCAGAAGTGGGTTTTTGAAAGTCAGAGCAGTGTTTTGTCTTGCTCCAGTACCACTCTGAGCTTTTTGCTCACCAGTGAGTGCAAAATGGTGATGAAGCTCACATTTTATTTGACTATGAAATATTTTCCCATGTAAGTCCAAATGTGATTTCAAATGGTTCCTTATGACCCATACAGAAATTTAATACGCATTGAATTTATTGCCCTTATCAAAAGTGATATTGCCATATGTTGTGTGTGTGTGTGTGTGTGTGTGTGTGTGTGTGTGTGTGTGTGTGTGTGTGTGTGTGTGTGTGTGTGTGTGTGTGTGTGTGTGTGTGTGTGTGTGTGTTTGTGTGTTTCTTTCTTAAATTTTAGTATTCATGTCTATTTTTATATGTATAAAATATAAAAGCTTATATTATATATGTACGTGTTAATATGTACTGTATGGGAGGAATTTTTTTATATTCTATTATTTTGTATTTAATTATATTTGTTTGCATATATACATTTTTCTTATTCATTTTTAACATATCTATCTTTAAAATGTACATAATATTAGCATATTCATGGGGTTTAGGGTGTATATAAATGTACATAAAATATATGTTAACAATATAAGCTTATGTATATACATGTATAAGACTTTTTACTATTATACAATGATGAATTATTATATGAAAACAGTGCACAGGGATTTCATATGTGGTTCTATAAGATGTGTGTAATTTTTTTTATTTATTTAATTTAAGTTTATCATAAATATGTTTCTTTCATTGAAGAAAATCATACACTGAGTCCAGGACATATACATATGTAAATATGCAGGAACAACTCACCTTGATTATTTATATGCCTAAAATAAATCCATTCATGAAAATAGAATATATGGGGTATTTCAATAATTGCCACATATGTGTGTAATGTTGTGGTTGCCAACACACACAATGATGAAGAGGAAAGGAGTTTTCCAAAATATAGTCTTTAAAGTGCCCCTATTATGCTATAAAGGTTTTAAAGGTTTCAAATTATGTTTTGGAGGTATCCTATAACATGTTTACATGCACCAAAGGTCAAAAAGGTAAAAACTTTCATTTTCTCATAATAAACATTGCACATCACCACATTTTTCAATGATTCTGAAATATTTCTTCCAATTTATACTTAGCTTTTTATTATTATTATTATTATTAGGGAGAGCATACATTAGCCGAGCACCAACATGAATGACTGATGTAACATTAAAGTTTGTAAAACACACCTTGCGCCATCCTTTATCATTACTCAGAGTAGTAAGAATAACAGACAATCTGCATTAATGGACACAATTTTAGGTAATAGTGGGCCACAGCTGATTAGCAGAACTATTTCACAAGACAGTAATAATTTGAGTTAGCCAGTTAGACAGAAACCTACACAATATAAAACATAATCAATAATTAATCATACTTACAGGTTGTGATTCTGAGGTGCAAGTTGGTCCAAATAAAGTGGTTACTGTGCCATTTAATGGTGCTTTGTAAATCCCCAGAGATTTAGGCGGTTCAGGGGTGATTCTTTCTTTTGGGAGACAATAACTTTACAACTTTGCAGACCATTTACATTCACAGATGGCTGCATTACACATTGCATGAAAGTTAATATACAAAAAGCATAATGGGGCACATTTAGGAGATCAACAAAAGTACCATAAACCACACATACTGCAAATGAGAACCTACCAGCAGTAACTGAAACACAGGGAGTATAAATATGAGGTAAAACAAAGGAAACTAGATGAGAAACAGGTGAACATAATTAAATAACCAATGAGTAACCATAGTAACAAAGGACATAATCAAAAACCAAGGAAGGAAACACGGGAAATAAATGAAACAATATAAGAGTCCACAATAAGAACATAATATTTACAATGTGTTTCCAACATACCAATATCACCAACCCACATGCAGTCTTGGATAACAGACATACGAAATGTATATATCCCATAGGGCTGCACCAGTAGTCGACTAACCATTAGTCGACGAGAAGAGGCTTAGTCGACCAAAATTTTATTAGTCAAAAAGTGGCAAAGTCGCGCAGTCTGTGATGGACAGATCATTAACAGCTGGTCAATGTGGTTATTACAGTACATCACGCAGGACATCCAAATGCTCACATGTCATCCATCAACCTCAAATATGGCTTATCATCTGAAACATGTAAGCAACTTTACATGGCATGCTACTTTTACAGAAGCAACTTTACATGGCCGCTCGCTTTAACGTTGAATAGTAGCCAAAGTCCCTTTAAGACAAGTCATTTCACTCGGCGGCCATCTTTGAAACGTCTCTCGGGCATCCTGGGCATTATGCAATCTCTTTGAATGGGGAAACATCAAATTTTCCAAAACTGTTCGCCAACCTTACGATTAAATTTCATATTTGAAATCAACAATGAAATATAACAACAACCGGCTCATAAATTTAGTTTCTAAACACTCGAATCATGACAAAAAAAAACTATTTTTCAGGCTGGATCAAGCTAATGTGCATGCGCAGACCTAAATGCACATCTCTTCGGAGGCGCGCGTCTGACTGTTTCTATAGAAACCGGTGATTCTAACGGCCGCTGAAGTGACGCGAAGACTTTACCAGTCGGCGATTGGCTCTTATTTAGAAGGCGGGACTTATTCCGCCATATTGCGCGTTACACTTTCTCCCATTCAAAACAATACGAGTGACACGTCTTGTGTTATTCTATAGTCTTTGATAGTAGCTCACCTGACAGCTAACATGGAGGCGCTAGTGCGATCACTTGCACTTAAAATACTCCTTCATTTTTGGTCATACAGATAAGAGTAATACACCTTTTGAATCTGTGAAGATTGTACTTTTATTTGTGTGCATTCACAATAACAACAAAATGTTGTGCTTTTATAAAATAATGAAAGCAAACAGGGTGTGTAAACTTGAGCTATGGAGGACCAGGAGTGCCACTTAAAAATAAAATGAAGAATCAATTAATTAATTTAATAATTCAAACATAAAAATGTATATAAATGAATCACTTTTTATATGGGCAAATTAATAGACATATTTAAAGTTGTTTATTTAATTCCTGTTTTTAAATGTAGTTTAATAAAACAATAAAACAATACATTTTAAAAATATTTTTTGAATGTATAAATAAATAGACAAATTTGAAATGGGATATTTAATTCATTTTTTAAAACGTAGATCAATAAAACAATAAAAAGTACATTAGTAAATCATTTTAAATGCGCATTTAAATCGCTTTTTTAAAAAGAATTTGGCAAATGCTTTTCTTTCTCTGTTTACCAATTGCTTTTCTTTGTCGGTTTGCCAGATACTTTTCTTTATCCATTTGTCAATCGAGTGGTAAAATGCCATTGGACAGTACACATGTGGGAGCAACCATGCTGTCGAATGCTGTCACAGGCATGAGGGGCTACAAGTGAAAACAGATGCTCATTTACAGAAATAGGCTACAGAAATACAGTCATAAAGTAAAGAATATTAATTAGATAAATAAATATGGGAAATGAAGGGGAAAATAAAGCAAATAAATATACAGATGTAACTAATAATATAAAAATATTAAATAAAAAATAAACAATAAGTGAATGGATTTAAAAAACTGTTTGGTGGGATTAAAATGTACAACATTTAAACATTGATTTATAAACTTCATTCGAATGCTGTCTGCAACATCATGCGCAATACAATATAATATGCACTGTTACTATAATAATTTCTTAATTCCGTTCTTTTTCTTAATTAGAAATATTATTATGGTATTGTCCATTTGTGATAATTCCAGGTTGCTATGGTAGCGCAGGTTGTTTACACATTTAACTCGTGGCCACGAGAAAAATATATCGTTCCCTCAACATATGATCTCGTGGCCACAACATAAGGATCTTGTTACCTCAACAAAACGATCTCGTGGCCGTTTCCACAAATTAATATCTTGTGGCCACAAGATTTTATTACGTTCCCACGAGTTTATATATTGTGGCCACGACAAAACTAAATGAACCGAACATGTCCCCTCCCGGTCACCGTACTAACTGTCCAATGACAGTGAGTGTTACAAATGAGAGAGGACTGGCTCTTCAAATTGAGGCGAAAGTTGATTGGTTGCTCCCACGTGTGTACTGTCCAGTGGCATTTTACCACTCGATTGACAAATGGATAAAGAAAAGCATTTGGCAAACCAACAAAGAAAAGCAACTGGTAAATAGAGAAAGAAAAGCATTTGCCAAATTCTTTTTAAAAAAGTGATTTAAATGCGCATTTAAAATGATTTACTAATGTACTTTTTATTGTTTTATTGATCTACGTTTTAAAAAATGAATTAAATAACCCATTTCAAATTTGTTTATTTATTTATACATTCAAAAAATATTTTTAAAATGTATTATTTTATTGTTTTATTAAACTACATTTAAAAACAGGAATTTGCCCATATAAAAAGTGATTCATTTATATACATTTTTATGTTTGAATTATTAAATTAATTAATTGATTCTTCATTTTATTTTTAAGTGGCACTCCTGGTCCTCCATATTGAGCGTGCCAAAAAAGAACCAAAATTCCATGTAAACTTGCCTCACAGACATGAAAATTATATCTATAGAAAACGAAATGTCTACTTTAGAACCGAAAGAACTGATTCAAATGGAAAACAAATATTCATATGTAATCCATATGAAACTTGCATATATGCGTGTTTACTACTGCAGAGATGACGAGTCAGCATCGTCAACTTCCTCACTGCGAAAATACAGAAAACACTAGTTTATCAATTAATTATTAAAATGTTAAAGCAATCTTCTTGCTGTTTCCCCCTGATGCATTCATAATCATTACTTCTGCCGGTACGCTGTGGCAAGCTTTATGTTTGCGCATGAATGCTGATTAGGCTACCCTAGTGAAAAATAAATATACTAAAATGTATTTGAAATACATTTATTTTATTTTAATTTAGTATAACAGTAATTAGTATACTAAATTGATATACTTAAAGTCTGCTAAATTGTAACAAGTATTTTTGTGTTGAGGTCCAACTAAAGATATACTTAAGTACATTTGATTTTGCTAAAGTGGAACTATTGCAAGTATACTTTAGGTACGCTTTAAATATCTTGCATTCAAATTATACAGTGATCATACTATCCTTTACTAATAATGATATTTAACACATTTTAGGCTTAATATTAAGAAATATGCATTGTGCAATAATGAAGTACTCCAAATAAATTTAATTAGAATATTTATTACAATAAATATATGAATGGGTCGTAGTTAGTATGAAATGTACTATTTTAAATACATTTTGGTCCATTGCCTCTGACATGTTTTCTCACCGTCACGCACCTAACTTGGAAACTCTTAAGAAAATCCAAAGTTCCCAAAACTCATAATTATGAGTTGGGCTGATGTTCATGCGCATTTTAACTCATAAATACATTCTTTCTGACATGACTTGAAAACACTGTAACTGCTGAAGCTAAACCTTGACCCCCATTGGCCTGCCCCAACATTCTATCATTGGTTGAACCAGAAGTTGACACATATAGACCACAATGAATGATCTATGTTTCAAACACGCCATAAAGCCAATGCCATCACACTCACCAACAATCGGTTAACTGTACATTTGCTAAACACCCAAACTCACTAGAGTCCACACTATTGGGAATCTGTGTTGCAGATTTTGGCACATTTGTCAGAAGGAAACATTTCTCATGAGTCTAGAAACTCATTGTAGCTAAAGACACAAGTCTCACCATGTATTTCAAATCTGAGAATGATGAAATTGATGCTATATCATTTTTTAGATGAGACTTTCTTTTTGTGCAAACCAAAGAAAAGTTGAGGTATGAACTGAAACATCTAGTTTGTTTCTGCTAATAGGTACTGTAAAGGCAGAATTTTCAAACCCAACTTTTGCTTACAGCTCAAATGTAACAATGAGCAATTTGCAAATAAAATGATTTAATTAGTTAAATATTTAAGTACTACTTCAGTAATTTTTTTTATTTTTTTTATTGAATTCTATGTTGACCTGTTATGATTAAATGTACAATTCAATGAACTGTATTTGAGTTCTCCTTGTTGAGTATAAAAATGGTACTGGCCCAGATAAAAGGAAATGTGTTTTGAATTGCAAAAAAAAAAAATCACGAAGTAATTTTTATAATTATGACCTTTACCTTTTCAATAATTTGCCCACACTTTGAATATCAGGTAGGCTATTGTTTAATTCAATTCAAATTTATTTCTATAGCACTTTTCACAATTTTGCATGGTTGCAAAGCAGATATACAGTATCTCACAGAAGTGAGTAAACCCCTCACATTTTTGAAAATATTTTATTATATATTTTCATGTGACAACACTGAAGAAATGACACTTTGCTACAGTTTAAAGCAGTGAGTGTACAGCTTGTATAACAGCGGAAATTTGCTGTCCCCTCAAAATAACTCAACACACACCCATTAATGTCTAAACAGCTGGCCACAAAAGTGCGTACACCCCTAAGTGAAAATGTCCAAATTGGGCCCTAAGTGTCAATATTTTGTGTGTCCACCATTATTTTCCAGCACTGCCTTAACTCTCTTGGGCATGGAGTTCACCAGAGCTTCACAGGTTGCCACTGGAGTCCTCTTCCACTCCTCCATGACGACATCACGGAGCTGGTGGATATTAGAGACCTTGCGCTCCTCCACCTTCCGTTTGAGGATGCCCCACAGATGCTCAATAGGGACTCAATAGGGATGCTCAATAGTTTAGGTCTGGAGATATGCTTGGCCAATCCATCACCTTTACCCTCAGCTTATTTAGCAAGGCAGTGGTCGTCTGGAGGTGTGTTTGGGGTCATTATCATATTGGAATACTGCCCTGCGATCATGCTCTGCTTCAGTATGTCACAGTGCATATTGGCATTCATGGTTCCCTCAATGAACTTAGCTCCCCAGTGCCGGCAGCATGCAGCCCCAGACCATGACACTCCCACCACCATGCTTGACTGTAGGCAAGACACACTTGTCTTTGTACTTCTCACCTGGTTGCCACCACACACGCTTGACACTATCTGAACCAAATATGTTTATCTTGGTCTCATCAGACCACAGGACATGGTTCCAGTAATCCATGTCCTTAGTCTGCTTGTCTTCAGCAAATTGTTTGTGGGCTTTCTTGTGCATCATCTTTAGAAGAGGCTTCCTTCTGGGATGACAGCCATGCAGACCAATTTGATGCAGTGTGCGGCATATGGTCTGAGCACTGACAGGCTGACCCCTAACCCCTTCAACCTCTGCAGCAAAGATGGCAGCACTCATACGTCTATTTCCCTAACACAACCTCTGGATATGACGCTGAGCATGTGCACTCAACTTCTTTGGTTGACCATGGCGAGGCCTGTTCTGAGTGGAACCTGTCCTATTAAACCGCTGTATGGTCTAGGCCACCGTGCTGCAGCTCAGTTTCAGGGTCTTGGAAATCTTATAGCCTACACCATCTTTATGTAGAGCAACAATTCTTTTTTCAGATCCTCAGAGAGTTCTTTGCCATGAGGTGCCATGTTAAACTTCCAGTTACCAGTATGAGAGAGTGAGAGCGATAACACCAAATTTAACACACCTGCTCCCCATTCACACCTGAAACCTTGTAACACTAACGAATCACAAGACACCGGGGAGAGAAAATGGCTAATTGGGCCCAATTTGGAGATTTTCACTTAAGGGTGTACTCACTTTTATGGCCAGCAGTTTAGACATTACCGGCTGTGTGTTGAGTTATTTTGAGGGGACAGCAAATTTACAGTGTTATACAAGCTGTACACTCACTATTTTACATTGTAGCAAAGTGTCATTTCTTCAGTGTTGTTACATGAAAATAAAATATTTACAAAAATGTGAAGGGTGTACTCACTTCTTTGAGATATTGTACATACATATAGAAAGTAGTTACAAAAGTTAATATTTGTAATTATGATAAATAAATAAAACAACATATATCAGTTTAAAATGGTAAAATAAATTCATATACCTGATCATAAGTTTTATTAATTTACTGTATTTCTAATTCATTCCAATGCACCTAAGTGTAATACACTTTTCTTATTAATGGTACTTTAATGGCCCATTGCACTTTGAAATGTGGAATATTATGAATTATTAAATGAATTATTAAACTGATCCTGACCAGTCCTCAAAAATGACACAAAAAGTTAAAATGTCAAATAAATTCAGAAACGTTAACTGCATGAAAAGTAAATCATTCAAATCATAAATCAATTGTCATATTTAAATCCGCAGCGTAATGCGAGACCGCCAAATCATTTCATAGAGACAGAGCACATTTAGGTCATGCCCACACTGGGGGAAACAATCCAACCCTCTCCATTGACTTTGTATTGCGTGAAGCTGCCTCCTTGTCATTTCTAACTTATAACAAAAAAAAAAAAAAAACAGAACAATGCCTAAAAGCTGCTGTGTGACAGGTTGTACAGCAAACAAGCTAAAAAACCCAGAACTAAGTTTTTATAAGCTACCGAAACGTAAAAGCCAGCCTTTAAAGGAACACTCCACTTTTTTTTTTTGAAAATAGGCTAATTTTCCAACTCTCAGTTAAACAGTTGAGTTTTACCGTTTTCGAATCTATTCAGCCGATCTTCGGGTCTGGCGGTACCACTTTTAGCATAGCTTAGTATAGTTCATTGAATCTGATTAGACCGTTAGCATGTTGCTCAAAAATGACCAAAGAGTTTCAATATTTTTCCTATTTAAAACCTGACTCTTTTGTAGTCACATCGTATACTAAGACCGACGGAAAATGAAAAGTTGCGATTTTCTTGGCTAGGAACTATACTCTCATTCCGGCGTAATAATCAAGGAACTTTGGAACTGCCGTGAGTGCAGCAGGCACAATGATATTACGCACCGCCTGTGACACCCTGCTTGCACAGGGAGCGTGCCTTGCAACCATGGAGACATTTGTGAGAGGAGCTGCGTAATGTCATTGCGCCTGCTGCACCCATGGTATGACAGCAAAGTTGGTCTCATCAGATTCAATGAACTATGCTAAGCTATCCTAAAAGTGGTACAGCCAGACCCGGAGATCGGCTAAATTGATTCAAAAACGGTAAAACTCATCTGTTTAACTCTAGGGGAGTTGGAAAATGAGCCTATTTTCAAACAAAGTGGAGTGTTCCTTTAAGGAGACAAATTGGATACAGGCAATAAGCATCAGCAGGAAGAATGGGTTAATTATGTGATCCTGACACTCAGTGTGCCTCAGTATGCCTATGTGTGCAGTAAACATTTTGTCACTGGTAAGTCAAATATCCAAATGTCAGTTTTATAAATTATATTTCCTGTCACCGATTACATTGCCCTCAAGTGGGCGTAGTTTTCAGTGTAATATAACTCTGTCTCATTTGCCTGTATCCACTTTTGTGTCCTTAAACGCTAATGTTTTTGGGTCGATAGCTTATAAAAACGTAGTTATGGCTTTTTTATGGCCTTTCACATAGCAGCTTTTAGACATTGTTCTGTTTTTTTATAAGTCAGAAATGACAAGAAGGCAGAATCATGCAATACAAAGTCAATGGAGAGAGTTGGATTGTTGGATCACTGTCTCTATTGCGTTTTATGTCAGGAGCAGTTGTGGTGCATTGAGAGTTACATATGGTGTTATTCCATCCACACACGGAAACACAAGCAGTTCTGCACATTCACATTTTTCCACCAACGAACAGAACTGTCTGTGATTTAGTGTGTGCACAAGAATAAAATTAATGTTAAGTCGGTTTATGCCAGTGTTGGGTGTAACACGTTACTAAAACAATGCTAAAACAACGCGTTACTGTAATTAAATTACTTATCCACTGAAAAAGTAAAGTAAGGGATTACTGTTTATTTTTAGGTAATTTAATTACAGTTCCCTTTCAGTCGGTCACGTTCGACGTACGTCAGTAGTGACCGACGAATTGGGATATCGCTTAGAGAGCCCTATCAGCTTCGTGTGAACTAAAACAAGCCAATGGAATTGGCGTGCGATATTTGCATAATGCGCACCGCCCCCGACAGGTGTATATAAATAGGAAGCAGATGCAATCGCACTCTGTCTTTCGCTTCGGAGCCATACACTGGTGTCCTGCTTCAGAAGACTCTTTCTTCAAAGAAGAACTAAAACTGCCTCAGAAGAGGATCAACAGCGAGCTGTTTGTGTTGGTTGTCAAGGCACTTCAGCGAGGTCGCGAGCTTCCGGGGAGCCGAGCTATAAGCTCTCAACTGCTGTTCTAACAGCAACACTCTAAAAGTGTGTGTGTGTGTTGCGATTTGGGCCGGTTCCTCGGTGTGTTCAGGGAGTGGTGTACCTGAGCACATTGCGTCACTCCCTGTGTGCTTCAGCACGAGTGAGCTGACTTTTCCCCTTCTAAAAGAGCTTTACAGACGAACCCTGACAGTATGTCATTTCGTCTGTGCGTTACTGGGTGCGGTCGTTCCCTGGTCCCTGCTGATGGGCACAATCGTTGCATCTCGTGTTTGGGCATTCAGCACGCTGAAGCAGCTTTTGTGGATGGTTCATGTTCCCATTGCGGGAATATGACTATCGCGGTGCTGAGGTCGAGACTCTCCTTCCTGAAGTCTCAGGAAGCGGGGGTCCCCTCCCCTATGCCCCGTTCGACCGTTTTTTCCGGCCCCGGTCGGAATGACGGTTCAGCGGTGTATAGGAAGGGCGACCTGAGGATTACGGTCAGGGCTTCCCCGCCGAGTGGAAACGCTCCGCGGGCCCCTGCCGCCTCATCAGCAACGCAACCCATCGTGCCGCCGTTGGTTTCCGCTGGGCCCTCTACGGACTGTCCAGCCGTTACCTTTGGTGCGCCGGCAGCGGAACAGATGTCGATCTCTGCATCGGAAGGTGAGCCAGAGTCCTCGGGAGAGGAAGATCCGGCTGCGTTGCCGCCCTCCGGGATGGTAGCGTTTCCCGAATCTGATCCCGAGTTGACGGCTGTGCTTTCCCGGGCCGCCTTGTGTGTCGGGCTTGAGTGGAACCCTCCACCCTGTCCCGGCCCATCTCGGTTGGATGATTGGTACTTGGGGGGGGGTCGCGCTGGTCAAACCCAGCGTCCCGCCCCAATGCCCTTCTTCCCGGAAGTGCACGATGAGGTGACCAGGTCTTGGCAAGCACCGTATAGTGTTCGTGCAAGGCCTGGTCCCTCATCCGCCTTCACCTCCCTGGACGGCGGGGAAGCCAGGGGATACGCGAGGATCCCGCCAGTCGAGCGGTCTGTTGCGATGCAGCTATGTCCAACGGCCACTGGCTGGCGTGGTGAGCCGCGCCTCCCGTCCCGGGCCTGTAAGTTCTCAGCCGGTCTGACTGAGAAGGCTTACAGAGCCTGTGGGCAGGCTGCCTCCGCCCTGCATGCGATGGCCCTTTTGCAGGTCTACCAGGCAAAGGCGCTGTCGGAAATGCCCCAGGAAGGGCCTGACCAACAGTTGCTCGGGGAGCTGCGCGCTGCCACTGACCTTGCCCTCCGGGCAACGAAGGTGACAGCGCGTTCTGTTGGTCACGCGATGTCTACTTTGGTAGTCCAGCAACGCCACCTCTGGCTGACCTTGGCAGACATGAGGGAAACCGACAAACATCGGTTCCTGGACTCCCCCGTGTCTCCGGTCGGCCTTTTCGGCGACGCAGTGGAGAGCTTTGCCTAACAGTTCTCCGCTGCACAGAAGCAAGCTGAGGCTATTAAACATGTCATGCCACGGCGGTCCGCTGCTGCCTCCACCCAGCCGCCCGTGGCTCAGCCTCAGCCTGCTCGTCGCCGAGGGCGCCCGCCCGCGTCGTCCTCCGCCCCTGCTAAGTCGGCAAAGCAGCAGCCTGCACCAGCCAAACAGCAGGGGGCCGGTCGCGGACGTGGTGTCCAGCCCGACCTGGAGGGGAAGGTTCCTGCTCTTCGGGAGAGTATTCCATCTGCTCTCCCACCCCCGGAGGAGGGCTGGGGGGAATTTGTGTTGTCTGTCCGTCCACCGCCGCTGGCTCTCCGGAGTCCAGCGGTACCCACATTATCACAAAAAGAGCAGTTTCCTCAAACTCCAGGTCACAAGAGGGCGTGCCTGCCAGTGTGCGAGGCCCAGCCTTGCCGCTCGCAGCCCCCTCTCATTCCGCCAGCAGGTGGCAGTGTGATGGTGCAGGCCGCGTCCCGTGCGCCGTCTCCCATACGCACTGCTGCCTCGCAGAGTCTGACCACACTCTGGGCCGCCTCCATGCCGTCCGAGTCGGGTCCCCGTACTCTGCTTCGCTGCCCCACCCCCGGTGCGTCTGTGGTGCCTTTGGTCCCGCTGGTTCGGAGTCTGGAGGCGTGGATCACGCTTCCCAGCCTGTCCCGCTGGCTCATTCGCACCATCAGACTCGGCTATGCGATTCAGTTTGCCCGGCGTCCCCCGGTTTTCAGGGGTGTCCACTTCACTCAGGTGTCGTTGGACAGTGCACCTGTTCTCCGGGCGGAGATTGCTGTCCTACTGGCGAAGGACGCAATCGAGCCGGTCCCTCCAGCCGATATGAAGTCGGGGTTTTACAGCCCCTACTTCATTGTACCGAAGAAGGGCGGTGGGCTACGGCCAATCCTGGATCTGGGCATTTTGAACCGGTATCTCCACAGGATGCCGTTCAAGATGCTCACACAGAAGCGCATTTTCGAATGCGTCCGTCCCCAGGATTGGTTTGCAGTGATCGACCTGAAGGACGCGTACTTTCATGTCTCGATTCTGCCTCGACACAGACCCTTCCTACGGTTTGCGTTCGAGGGTCGGGCATATCAGTACAAAGTCCTACCCTTCGGGCTGGCCCTGTCGCCCCGCGTCTTTACGAAGGTTGTGGAGGCGGCCATTGTTCCCCTCAAGGAACAAGGCGTTCGTATTCTCAACTATCTCGTCGACTGGTTGATCCTGGCCAGCTCGCGAGAGCAGTTGTGCGAACACAGGGACATGGTTTTAGCTCACCTCAGCCGGTTGGGTCTTCGGGTCAACTGGGACAAGAGCAAACTCGCCCCCGGGCAGAGGATCTCTTATCTCAGTCTCGAGCTAGACTCGGTCGCACGGACTGCGCGTCTCACCGAGGCGCGCGTCCAGTCGGTGTTGAACTGCCTGAGCTCGCTCAAGCGCAGGACAGCGGCTCCACTGAAAGTTTTTCAGAGGCTCCTGGGGCATATGGCATCTGCAGCCGCGGTCATGCCGCTCGGATTGCTCCATATGAGACCGCTTCAACACTGGCTCCGCGGCCGGGTCCCGAGATGGGCGTGGCAGCGCGGCACGCTCCGTGTCCCCGTGACACCGAGCTGCCATCGCACCCTCATCCCGTGGTCGGATCCTTCGTTCCTGCGGGCCGGAGTACCCCTCGAACAAGTGTCCAGGCATGCTGTGGTCTCCACAGACGCCTCTGCCACGGGATGGGGGGCCACGTACAACGGGCATGCAGTGTCGGGTCTTTGGACGGGGCCTCAGCTGCATTGGCATATCAATTGCCTGGAGTTGCTAGCAGTACGTCTTGCACTGGGCCGCTTCAAGGAGCTGCTGTCAGACAAGCACGTACTGGTCCGCTCGGACAGCACTGCGGCCGTTGCGTACATCAACCATCAAGGTGGTCTACGCTCCCGTCGCATGTCGCAACTCGCCCGCCATCTCTTGTTGTGGAGTCAGAAGCATCTGAGGTCCCTTCGTGCCACTCATGTCCCAGGTGTGCTCAACCGTGCAGCCGACGAGCTGTCACGGCAGCCTCCACTTGCGGGCGAGTGGCGGCTCCACCCCCAGGCGGTTCAGCTGATTTGGCAGCATTTCGGTGAGGCCCAGGTAGACCTGTTTGCCTCCCCAGAAACTGCCCACTGCCAGTGGTTCTATTCCCTGACCGGCGGCACGCTCGGCACGGATGCCCTGGCACACAGCTGGCCCCCGGGTCTACGCAAATATGCGTTTCCCCCAGTGAGCCTTCTCGCACAACTCCTGTGCAAGGTCAGGGAGGACGGGGAGCAGGTTCTGTTAGTGGCTCCGTATTGGCCCACTCGGACCTGGTTCTCAGACCTCACCCTCCTCGCGACAGCCCCTCCCTGGCCAATTCCTCTGAGGAAGGACCTCCTGACTCAGAGACGGGGCACCCTATGGCACCCGCGTCCCGACATGTGGAACCTCCACGTGTGGTCCCTGGACGGGATGCGGAGGTTCTGAGTGATCTCCCGCAAGCGGTTGCAGACACCATCACTTCCGCTAGAGCTCCTTCCACGAGGAGTCTCTACGCGCTGAAGTGGAACCTATTCGTTGAATGGTGCGCCTCTCGCCGAGAGGACCCCCGATCATGCTCGATCAGATCCGTGCTTTCCTTCCTGCAAGAGGGGTTGGAGAGAAGGCTGTCTCCCTCCACCCTGAAGGTGTATGTTGCCGCTATCGCTGCACATCACCATGCAGTTGAGGGTAAGTCCCTGGGGAAACACGATCTGGTCGTCAGGTTCCTGAGGGGGCGAGGAGATTAAATCCTCCTCGCCCTTCCTCCATACCCTCTTGGGATCTGACCCTGGTTCTCACAGCTCTCCGGGGTCATCCCTTTGAGCCCTTGCGATCAGTCGACCTGAAAGTAATGTCTCTGAAAACCGTCCTTCTGGTCGCTTTGGCTTCCCTTAAGAGGGTAGGGGACCTGCATGCATTTTCGGTCAACGAAGCGTGCCTAGAATTCGGGCCCGGTGACACTCACGTCATCCTGAGACCCCGGCCCGGATATGTGCCCAAGGTTCCTACCACTCCCTTCAGAGATCAGGTAGTGAACCTGCAAGCGCTGCCTTCGGAGGAGGCAGACCCAGCCCTAGCTTCGCTCTGTCCCGTCCGCGCTCTGCGTGTGTACGTGGACAGAACGCGAAGCTTCAGGACCTCAGATCAGCTCTTTGTCTGTTACGGAGGCCAGCAGAAGGGAAAGGCTGTCTCCAAGCAGTGGATGGCCCACTGGATAGTGGATGCCATCGCCTTGGCGTATGAATCCCAGGGCTTGCCTTGCCCGCTCAGTTTGAGAGCCCACTCCACCAGAGGGGTGGCCTCTTCTTGGGCGCTGGCTCATGGCGCCTCGCTGACAGATATCTGTAGAGCTGCAGGCTGGGCGACACCTAACACGTTCGCTAGATTCTATAGCCTACGTGTAGAGCCGGTATCTTCCCGTGTACTCGCTTCCACTAGCCGGTAGACGCGTTGAACCCGCTCTAAGTGTCGGCTTGCAATGCCATTCCCGCCCCCTGGGCCGGATACGTGCATCTTTGACTCCAGTCGTGTTCCCCGCTTGGCGAACCCTGTCGAGTTCCTCCGCCTCCCCCTTCGGCTCGGACATTGCGGAGTGTCTGATGCCAGGCCTACATCCGTCGCTGACGTTGTCTGTTGGCTGGGGTCCATATGTCGTGACTCCTCTACGTGAGCAGTCCCATATGTGTAATTGTCCACGGGTCTAAACTCCCTACGGCGAGCCCGTGTCACCTGTCAGATGAGTCTCCCCCTACCCAGGTGGAGCCATCCCAGGGACCCCATATGCGTACTGCCCCCGGGCAAGACCATATGTGTATTCTCCACGTAAACTCCTCCCCCATTGGGTAGGTAGTGGCCTCCGCAGCGTCCCCCTCGGGTTCGCTTCCCCAGTGTAGTCTAGTTTACTTAGTGGGTATAGGTGAAACAGCAGTAAACTCTCTCGGCGTGAGCTCGCCCCCTTCTCCGTCCAGCCGGTGCTATGGGCGGCTGAGCTTGCGCTGGGCACTGGAAGGGGTTTTGTAACTGTGGCGCTTTAGTTGGGATCCCAATTCGTCGGTTACTACTGACGTACGTCGAACGTGACCGACTGAAAGGGAACGTCTCGGTTACAGATGTAACCCTCGTTCCCTGAAGGAGGAAACGGAGACATACGTTCCGTCGCCACAGTTTCTGTACCCTCGCTGTTGTGCGGACACCAGTTGTCTCCTCAGCGAAAAACAGAGTGCGATTGCATCTGCTTCCTATTTACATACACCTGTCAGGGGCGGTGCGCATTATGCAAATATCGCACGCCAATTCCATTGGCTTGTTTTAGTTCACACGAAGCTGATAGGGCTCTCTAAGCGATATCCCAATTCGTCGGTCACTACTGACGTACGTCTCCGTTCCCTCCTTCAGGGAACGAGGGTTACATCTGTAACCGAGACGTTACTTATAATGTAAAAATATATTAATGTAAAAATAATAATGTAAAAGACTAAGAACATTATTTGACACATATATTATTCATTTTATAAATTTTACTAGTAAAATCTGTGTCCTATTCACTGAGAGAGACACTATATGACAGCAAGGAGAACATAGGAAAATGTGAATCATTTAAATGCTGTAATTTTGCATAATTTACAATGCATAATAATGCATAATGTTAGTATGTAATTAAATGTATATGTTATTTAATTAAAATTAACTTCAATAAATAAAAATGCTGTTAAAAATCACACATTGTTTGTTTGTCACATGTAGTAGACCATTTTTGTGCCGTGGGTAATAGGAGGATTTTTCACACGGCTACCACCGCAAGTATATTTCAAACCTGTGGGAAGCACTGTCTCTGTATTGTGATTTATATTGTTATTCGCTCATATTTGTATACATATTATGTTATGTTTAGTTTCTTTATCTGCTGTTACTGCCTGTAATAAAACGTTAAAATGGAGTCTTTCATATTTCCATGTGTGAGCTTGTGAGCTCTTGTGGACAGATTGAGTACTGCGACAACTTTAATAATGTAACCTGTATTATTGCCTATGTGAATGTTATTGATTTAGCTATATATCTAATATTCATTGTTATTCTTTGATATTTTTAGACCACTCACTGTTACCACTTCCTGTTACTGCTTGAACTGAATCATCAGTAAACTTCAAACTCTGGTTCAACTGAGTCTTATGTGTTCTTGCTGACGCACCAGTGCGGATACAAATCCACCACCCCCAGCACAAATACAGTTCTTACCCAGTTCTCTATAAATAATTTTAGTCCTTCGAGCCGGATATTGTGTTTGCACTAGACTAATGATGTCAGAGGATCAGAATGTAGAGTATCAAGTTCAAGGAGCACGCCCTAGATCAGTGGTCTCAAACTGCCGGCCCGCGGGCCATTTACGGCCCGCCCTCCCCCTCTACCCGGCCCGCAACTGATCTCAAAAATAAAACATAATCCGGCCCGCTAAATTATTATTATTATTATTCACTAGTTGCTACCTGTCTGATATGCAAAGAAAAAGTCGCCGTTCTATGGGGGCATTCACATATCGCGTCACATAAGCGGCCGCGCCGCATTCTCCTTCTTTTCAATGCTCTTTCGCTCTAGTGGCGTCTGTCGTTGCTATGCAACCACGAGCCGCGCTCTCAACCGCGTCGCTTCTATTATGAGCGCGCTTGCCTAAATTACAGTAAAAGCACTCGACTTTAAGTCAAGTGCGTCAATTTAAACCACCGAAACGTATCCGATGCAACCATTAAACGTTACCGATGCTCAAACGGCATCTTGGACAAATGTGTCTCAGCTGTGTAAATGTTAAAAACTAATAATGTATGTAACAATGAGAGATTTTCATTTTTTGGCAAAATAAAGTTGATATATATATAGCTCCAGTTTTTTGTTCATTTCTGACCCCTCCACGCCACAAGTGTTGCTGGTTTTGTCCCTAAATTACTAATTTTTTTATTCCATGCACTTTGTTGGATGTGAGAAGTTGCACCAGACTATTGCAATTAATAGTATTATATTAGCAGTATTATATTAGTATATTAGTAGTATTATATTAGTAATAGTATTATATTACACTCTGTAACAATGAGAGAGACACTGCTGTTTACATTTAGTATGGTAAATAAAATATTTATAGTATAGGTATAACATTTTTAGTAGGCCTAATGAAATTTGAAGTAAATGAGAAATAATGCAAAGGAAAGTAAATTTTCTGAAATTTTGCGCTTTCTTGCGCTTGAATGTTAATATGGCCCTCCTATGAGGTATCAATCACAGAAACGGCCCCCCGCCAATTTGAGTTTGAGACCCCTGCCCTAGATATATAGTTCGTCAAACAGCCTACTTACAAGATTTCGAGTTGCAGTATGCTGGGCTGCCTAGAGCTAATGTCCTCCTGCCTCAGTCAACACCACAACCACATGGGTCAGATAACTTTCAACAGGATGATGAGGACAGTGATATTCCTATGGCCCATCCACATGCATCTAGTATTTATCATGATCAAAGAGAAGGGGCTGTTGGATCACCTGATCCTTTAGAATCACTACGCTTGGCTTTAGAGCCCTGGTACCTAACCACGGATAACTGGAGTGAGAGAGATGAACACAGCCCTCAACGGTATGGACGTTCTTTACCTCCTGATATTGGAAGCACAGTGCATGATCTGGAACAAGAGAATAGATGCCTCCGTGCTGCTCAGTTATCCATGAGGGAAGAGATCAGCCAACTTATAGAGATACAGAAAAGCATGCAGGAGAAGCTGATTAACCAGTCACAAAGTCAAAGGTCAACTCCTACGCCTAAGCCACAGTCTCAAGCATTAACCCCTCCAGTTCGTTTGCCTAGAGTTGCAAGCAGACAGTCAGACTCTTCAGTGCCTAAACCAGCTCCTAGAGCCTTTCCAGTTCCTGCACCGCGCCTCCTTTCTACACCTAAGAATACAGATCCTTATGCAGCTACAGTCAGCTATGTACAGCATGCTCCTTCAGTGCGGCCTTACTCTAATGTCTTTATTCCAGATAATGTGGCTGTTCAGATTTCCTCAGGCACTGTTGACACTCATAGAGTTACTCAGGACGTAAGGCAGCCAACAACAGGAAGGAGAGCTTCTATTATCTCCGCACCTCCTACGCCTTACTCCAGTCAGCCACATGCAGCACCAGCTAACTTTCCAGGGATCCACACTAACACTACATGACAGGAGATAATTTATAGAGGTCCACAGCCAACCATTCCAGATTTCACATGTCGAGACCCTGGTGAATTTGCCCGTCTCAGACTTGCCTTGAATAACTTACTACCTGATGAAGCTACAGAGTTATTCAAGTACCAGGTTTTGGTGGATCACCTAAAGTTAACAGATGCTCACCTTATCGCTGATTCCTTTTAAATTCATCCACTCCCTACTCAGATACCATGGCAGCCCTCACTGAACGGTTCGGTCGACCTCATCAGCTTACCCTGAGCAAAATTGCTGCCATTATGGATGCATCAGATGTTCAGCCTGGCAAAACTGTAGGCTTTGAACGCGTCGCTCTTCAGATACAAGCCCTAGTAGGATTCCTAAAGACATTAGGAACTGAAGGAGACATTGAATTGCATTTTGGATCCCATGTGGCTCGACTTTTGTCCAAGCTTCCTCCAGAACAAAGAGCATCCTTCTGCAGACACATGAGTTATGAATCGGACTCAGTGTACACGCTTCTTGATCTAGCTAAATGGCTTAATTTCCTGGTGTCAAGATCCAGAGAGCTTTGGAGGATATAAGCCCCGGAAAGATAGAGCCTGTTCCCGGGTGGATCAACAGAAGACTAAAGCCATGGTTAGACAGACTACAATCCTTCACGGCTCAAATGAACCATCTCCCCCAATTCCATCAGTGTCAACCAAGAGTCAAGGCAAAGGCTACGCTTTCTGTCGATACTGCAACAGTAAAGAGCATTACAATGTGAGCATTAAAATTGAGTCAATGTGCCACATTCCAGTCCCTAACTAAAGACCAAATGATTGACTGGATTAAGACTAACAACAGATGCTGGAAGTGTGGGCGCAACCATATAGCTACTCAGTGTACTCTCAAGAAATTCTGCCATTTGTGTAATGGAAAGCACCTCCAGATTCTCCATGAGGTCAACATTAAGCCAGTGAAAGAAGGGACTTGTTTAGTCAGTTCAACTAGCAAAATGCTATACCAAGACTGCCCACAAGGATTCAGCAGTGTCCTTCTTAAAGTCGTCAGAGTCATTCTGAAGCATAAGGGACAAAGCCTAGATACTTACACTGTGCTTGATGATGGTTCTGAACGAACTATGCTGTTGCCATCTGCAGCCAGGAAGTTGGGACTTACAGGCCAGGCAGAGGACTTGGCTCTGAGAACTACAAAGCAAGATGTCATTAAGCTTTGTGGTACCTCAGTGTCCTTTCAGATTTCAACTCCATCCCAGCCTGGCAGGAGTTACAAAATAGCCTTCACTGCAGAAAAGCCTTCACTGCAGAACTACTGAGCTTAGCTGAACATTCATACCCTGTTGCAGACCTTCAGCGACGTTACCAACATCTGAGAGGCTTACCATTACAGCCTATTCACAAAGCCTGTCCCCTGTTACTGATCAGAGCAGATCATCCTCACTCCGATTGAACCAGTCTGCCTCGGTCCACCTGGAGGTCCAGCAGCTGTCAAGACAAAACTGGGTTGGTCTTTACAAGGCCCAGCAAGAGTCTTTGGAGACAATGTGAAATCTCAACAGTGTCAGCACATTACTGTTAATCCCTCGATGACAGAGTTGTTCCGAAATGTTGAGAGACTCTGGCAAGCAGACGTGATTCCCAACAGAACAGAGAAATCTGTCACTCGGTCTAAACAGGACCAAGAAGCCCTTGACTTGCTCCAGTCACAGACTGTCAGAGTACTGATTAATGGCGTGAGTCACTACGCCACTCCACTCCTGCATATGCCCGTACTTCATGCTCCCATGGAGGCAGTGCTTCTTAACCTTAGGAACACAGAGAAATGCCTGGAGAAAGACCTCAGTAAAGCAGCCGCCTACCAACAAGGGATGAAGAAATTAGAGGCCTCAGACTATGTTGTCAAACTCCCACCTGAATCAGTTAATGCACAAAGTGAATCAGGGTTCATCCCTCACCACATTGTGCAGCACAATGGTAAGAACTGTGTGGTTTTTAACTGTTCATTTGACTTTGAAAGCCATAACCTGAATAACTATCTGCTGCCAGGACCAGCCTTGGGCCCCTCTTTATTAGGTGTATTCCTGCGCTTTCGTGAATATCCAGTCGCAATAAGCGGTGATATTAAAGGGATGTTCCATCAGGTTCGTCTCCTCCCCGATGATAGGCATCTTCTTCACTTTATATGGCGAGACTTGGACAGATCTAAACCACCAGACATCTATGAGTGGCAAGTGCTACATTTCGGCACTACTTGTAGCCGGTGTTGTGCCATTTATGCTGTCCAAAGACATGTTATGGATCATAGCACTCCTGATGACAACATCAGAACCACTGTTGAAAGGAATTTCTATGTGGACAATTGTTTGAAAAGCCTAACATCCCCTCAAGAGGCAAGGCAGCTTGTAGACTCTGCACCCTCTTTCCCAGTGGTGGGTTTGAATTTCGCCAGTGGGCGAGTAATGACCCCAGTGTGGTGGACCACTTACCAACAGAAGCGAGATCCAGCAGTACTGAAATGTGGCTATCTCAAGATCGTACCGACGTGCAAGAATCTGCACCAGGTTTAAAGTGGCAATGCAAATCAGACCTCCTTGGGTATAATACCTGTCATGTTAAGCCTGGACCATGTACCCTTCAACACATTTACAAGATAAATTTACATTTACAGCGTTGATACTTCCGGTTCAACGCTGCTGCCTGCCTGCTGTCTGACCTACGCTCGGAGCTTCGTGGAGTTTATCCTAAATCCTTCTCTTTATTCCTATTCACATAATACAACTTTCTTATTTTTCACTAGATTACTTAACCTATTGCATAGTATTACTAAACGGAACGATTTATTACTAGCAATCCACCAGCGTAATCACCTAGTGTTAGCCATAGCCTGCTAGCTACCATCTACTTTCTTTTTTCCTCTAAACTAACCTTCCTTGTCGATTTAATGGCGGATTTATCAGATGTATGTTATTCTGATCTGTCCTCGCCAGATCGGGAAGCTGTGGAGACTTTGCTGCCCGGCATTCATCGATCCACCGCGAGGTACAGCGTCCCGCACATCACCCTTGCCCCAGGCACCGGCAAGCGACCGAGACATCCAGCCAGCGAGTCCCGTGTGCGTTGCAGTTTTTCGGACGGCGTTCATCAAACACACGGTCAGTCATGTCCGACGATTATCATGTGTATTAAATGCAACATGTACAGCTTAGCTCTTTCTGTCAGCAGTGAGCCTTACACATGTGATAAATGCAGGGATATTGTCAGGCTGACAGAAAGAATCTCAGAATTAGAGACACGCATCCAAACTTTAATTGAGGATAGTGAGAATGAAAGGGCCTTAGATACTGCTTTGGATGCGACTAGCCTAGTAAACACTGCACATTCGGTTCCGGTTGTAGAAGCCACGCAGCAGGCTAACTGGGTGACTGTGAGGCGGCATAATGGCAAGAACAAACACCACTCTTCCGTTCCGATTAGAACATCAAACAGGTTCTCCCCACTCAGTGACGCACCCACTGAGAATCCTGTTGAAAGTGCCCTAGTTATTGGCGATTCTATTACACGGAACGTGAAAATAGATACACCAGCCACCATAGTCACATGTTTGCCGGGGGCCAGAGCACCTGACATCAAAGCAAATTTAAAAGTGCTGGCTAATGCTAAACGTAAATATTCTAAAATCATTATCCACGTCGGCACAAATGATGTTCGACTTCGCCAGTCGGAGATCACTAAAATTAACATTAAAGAGGTGTGTGAACTCGCAAATTCAATGTCAGCAGAAGTAATTTGTTCTGGCCCTCTTCCTGTTCGTCGGAGTGATGAGATAGTTAGCAGGTTATCATCACTCAATGGCTGGCTGTCTAAGTGGTGTCCGCAGAATAATATAGGTTTCATAGACAATTGGAAAAGCTTTTGGGGCAGACCTGATCTGTTGAAAAGAGATGGTATTCATCCCTCCCGGGATGGTGCTGCTCTTCTATCTAGAAATTTGGCAAATAGTCTTAGAGCTGAAACATGACAAACCAGGGCCCAGATCAGGACGCAGACAAACTGGCTAAACCGACCGTCTGCTAGCCGCCTCACGTCACAGAACTCAAATAATTCACAGCACATAGAAACTCTTTCACCTAGATATTATCACATAAAGACTGTGTCTGTACCTCGAACTAGTAAATACAAAAAACTTCCGAAACCTTTTAAGGGTAAAAATTTAATTGATGTTCAAAAAATGAAAATCACAGATAAATCAGATAAACAAATGATAAAGCTTGGGTTACTGAATATTAGATCTATTTCTTCAAAAGCACTTATTGTAAATGAAATTATCACAGACAATAAACTAGACTTGCTGTGTTTGACAGAAACCTGGCTAAAACCAGACGATTACATTACTTTAAATGAATCTAGTCCTTAAGGTTATGATTATCGACACAATCCTCGACAGAAAGGCAAAGGGGGAGGTGTTGCTGTAATTTATAGTAATATATTCAGAATCATTCAAAAGAATTTCAAATATAATTCCTTTGAAGTGATGGTGCTTTATGTAACATTATGTAAGTTGACATTTGTGCTGGCTACTGTATACAGGCCACCAGGGCACCATAATGACTTTATCAAAGAATTTGCTGATTTTATATCAGAGTTAGTACTGGCTGCGGATAAAGTCCTTGTTGTTGGTGATTTTAATATCCATGTAGATAATAATAAAGACGCATTTGGATTGGCATTTGCAGACATTTTAAACTCTATTGGAGTTAGACAACACGTGTCAGGACCCACTCATTGTCGTAATCATACCTTAGATCTAATACTGTCGCATGGAATTGATATTGACGCTGTTGAAATTCTACAGCAGAGCGATGATATATCAGATCATTATTTAGTCTCGTGTATAATACAATTAGCCAAGGCTACAAAACCACCACCCAGCCATAAATATTGTAGAACCATCACGTCTACCACTAAAGATTGCTTTATAAATAATCTCCCCGAGCAGTTTCATCGCCTTAGTATACCTGACAACTTAGAAGAACTCGATGCTGCAACAGAAACTATTGGCTCTCTCTTTTCCAGCACATTAGATGCAGTCGCTCCTTTACGTCTAAAGAAGATTAAGGAAACTAATCCAACGCCGTGGTATGATGAGCACACTCGGGCTCTAAAACGAGCTGTTAGAAAAACTGAACGTAGTTGGAAGAAAACAAAACTAGAAGTTTTTCGCCTTTCGTGGAAAGAAAAAATGATTGAGTACAGAACGGCTATAAGAAATGCTAGATCTACTTATTTTTCAAATCTCTTAATAGAAAACAAACATAATCCTAGGTATTTATTTGACACAGTGGCTAAATTAACTAGAAACAGAGATTCAACTGCTGACGTTTCCATAGAGCACAGCAGTAATGACTTTATGAACTTCTTTACTTGCAAGATTGATAATATTAGAGAGAAAATTAAAAACATGCAACCGTCCACAGTTTCGCTTCAGACAGTGCACTGTAGTGTCCCTGAGGTAAAACTAGAATCATTCGCCGCTATAGGAGAGGAAGAATTATCTAAACTTATCAAATCATCAAAATCAACGACATGTATGTTAGACCCAATGCCGACTAAACTACTGAAAGAAATGCTTCCAGAGGTCGTAGGTCCACTTCTTGATATAATTAATTCATCCTTAACACTAGGATACGTGCCAAAAACCTTTAAGCAGGCTATTATTAAACCTCTTATTAAAAAACCTCAACTAGATCCGAGAGATTTAGTAAATTACAGGCCAATCTCGAATCTACCTGTTCTGTCAAAGATACTAGAAAAGGCAGTTTCAACACAACTGTGCTCCTTTTTAGAAAGAAATGGAATCTGTGAGGATTTCCAGTCAGGATTTAGACCATACCATAGTACTGAGACTGCTCTCGTTAGAGTTACAAACGATCTACTCTTATCATCCGATCGTGGCTGTATTTCTCTATTAGTGTTATTAGATCTCAGTGCTGCTTTTGACACTATCGATCACAACATTCTTTTAAAAAGACTTGAAAACTATATTGGCATTAGTGGAATTGCTTTGGCATGGTTCAAATCGTACTTATCTGACCGTTATCAGTCTGTAGTAGTTAATGAAGAGATGTCGTATCGATCACAAGTTCAATATGGAGTACCACAAGGCTCAGTACTAGGACCGTTGCTTTTCACTCTGTACATGCTGCCCTTAGGAGAGATAATTAGGAAGCATGGTGTTAGTTTTCACTGCTACGCTGATGATACTCAGCTCTATATTTCCTCGCGCCCTGACGAAACCTACAAATTCACAAAACTAACAGAATGCATAGCTGACATTAAAAACTGGATGACAAGAAATTTCTTATTATTAAATTCAGAAAAAACTGATATCCTAATCTTTGGACCAAAAACTTCCTCACGAAAAAACCTTGAATACTCTCTAACACTTGACGGGTGCTCTATTAAACCTTCGTCCTCAGTTAGGAACCTGGGTGTGCTCTTCGATACCAATCTTTCATTTGAAAGTCATGTTTCTAGTATCTGTAAAACCGCCTTCTTCCATCTAAAAAATATATCTAAATTACGACATATGCTCTCAATGACAAATGCGGAACAGTTGGTTCATGCATTCATGACCTCAAGACTAGATTATTGTAACGCTCTACTGGGTGGTTGTTCTGCTCGGCTTTTAAACAGACTACAGTTGGTCCAAAATGCGGCAGCTAGAGTTCTTACTAGAACCAGAAAGTATGACCATATTAGCCCAGTTCTGTCAACATTACATTGGCTCCCTATTAAACATTGTATAGATTTTAAAATCTTGCTACTTACTTATAAAGCTCTAAATGGTTTAGCTCCCCAGTACCTAAGTGAGCTCTTAATGCATTATAGTCCTTCACGTTTATTGCGATCTCAGAATTCAGGCCAGTTGATAATACCCAGAATATCAAAATCAACTGAAGGCGGCAGATCCTTTTCCTATTTAGCACCTAAACTCTGGAACAATCTTCCTAGCATTGTTCGGGAAGCAGTTTAAACTCTGTCAGTTTAAATCTAGACTAAAAACACATCTCTTTGCTCTTGCATACACATAACACATTATCAATACATTAACATTTTTCAAATCCGTTAAAGGATTGTTACGCTGCAATAATTAGGTCGGCCGGAACCGAGAACATTTCCTATAACACTAGATATACCTGTACATCAGAATAAGAATGGCATCTACGCTAATATCTGTCTCTCTGCTTATCCTGAGGTTTGCCGGGTGCTGGATCCAGGCCGTATCCAGATCAGATGGAGAACCTGTGTCTGGATTTTAGCACGCTGGGTTTTTCTCCTAGGGGGTTTTTTCCACCCCTGGGAGTCAGCCGACATTGGCTTAATGTAGCACCATCTTGTATATGTTACATATTACCACGCTTGTTTGTACAGCTTATTTTTAACCACTTCCCTTTTTTCTGTGCTTCTAATATGTAAAGCTGCTTTGAAACAATTACCAATTGTAAAAGCGCTATATAAATAAATTTGACTTGACTTGACTTGACAAGGTACTTGCAACTCAGTATGACCCCTTAGGCTTTATACTCCCATTCACCACCCGAACCAAGATTTTATTTCAGAGATTATGGGACAAGCAACGAGACTGGGATGACCTTTCTACCTGACGACCTTTTGATATCCTGGAGGGAATGGGAGGCAGAACTGCCTACGTTAGCCAGTATTTCACTACCCCGCTGTGTCACATCCTCAGACATTGATCAGTCTCACAACAACAGATTCACACCTTTTGCGACGCTTCTGAGCAAGCTTATGGATCTGTTGCCTACCTATGTACTGAGGATGACAGTGGTCATATTCAATTAGCCTTTGTAATAGTAAGGTCCAAGGTTGCCCCAAAACGATGTCTAACCATTCCCCGACTAGAGCTGTGTGCTGCCCTGAATGGTGCCCAATTAGCCAAACTCTTGAATACTGAGCTCTCCCTCAAGATCAATACTGTAACACTATGGACAGATTCCACCACTATTCTGGCCTGGCTCAAATCTGAATCATACCATTTGTTGGAACCAGGATAGCCAAAATTCAAGAGCTGACTGCAGAATGTACCTGGCGATATGTGGATTCCAGCAGTAATCCAGCAGATGATCTCACCCGAGGTAAAACTCTTTCTCAACTATCAGTGCCCAACAGATGGAGCCAAGGACCATCATTCCTGCTTGAGTCCAAGTCAGTATGGCCTGTCTCTCCTCCCATATAACTACCAGAAATTAAAAGCAGTGCAGTTATCTGTGGTCTTAGGACTGAAGTTGTTGTGCCTGACATTCCTGACCCTACCACTCACAGCACCTGGAACGAGTTAGTAGAGGCCACAGTTCAGGGGCTAAAAGATACAGGACCACCATCAGCAGCAGACTACCAAACTGCAGAATGGCATATCCTGCAGAAATCTCAAATTTATAGTTTTCCAGAGGAGTACAAACTGCTAAAAGCTGGTAAATCTGTACCTTCCACTAGTCAGCTACTTGCTCTTGCCCCAGAATTTGACTGAGTTGGTTGTCGTTTACGTTGAGCTGAAGGACTAGAGCTGTCAGTTATACACCCTGTAGTTCTTGACCTACATCACTGGGTTACCAAGTTGCTGATCAGAGACTATGACAGTAAACTCTGCCATCCGGGACCTGAATGTGTCTTTGGAGAGATAAGGAGAAACTTTTGGATACTGAGAGGATGTGAAGCTATATATGTAAACAGCAACATCTGTGCAAAGACTGTCAAAAATGGAAAAACCAACCAGTTATTCCCAGAATGACAGATCTACCACTAGGGATGGGTATCGTTAAGGTTTTAATGGTATTACTACTCTTACCGATACTGCTTATCGATCCGGTACTTTAACTGTATTTTTATCGGTACTTTTTGTTTATATATATATATATATATACAAAGTAAAACAAACTGACAAATACAATAAAACAAAGATACAAATGAAATACAATGCTTTCATTTGTTCATGTGTTCAGGTAAGTAATATAGGCCTAAAAGAAATCGAAGTAAAGTAACCAAATGTAAAATAACACTGCATGGTTTTCACAGTATAAATTAATAAATTAATGCTTATTAAAGCTAACTATATTCAGATGAAGAGCTGTGAGTGATTTTCTCTTTGCATTTTCTTGTTTGATTAACACTGATGGCACAATCATCAGAAGGTGACTGCTGTCACTTTAAGACAATAGATATTAACACACATCGAATTTTCTACCAGCTGTTCATGTACACTTACGATATAAACAGCATTTAAGTAGCTAAACACGCTCCAATCCGGTTATTTTAACATATTTTTGTGTGCATTTGATCGTTTGGACGTGCACCTGAAGCCCAAAGTGTAATTTGTTTGTCTATTTGCGATCCGTTTTGGAGCGCGCGCACACACAATTCAGCCTGAGGAACAGCGTCTCTTGCGCGGATTACTGTGCTTTCAACGTTTTAAAACGTTGATAATTATCAAACATTAACTGCAATTTAGCAACAGTAAAGACTGGATTTTACAACAATCACCAATTGTGCTGATTCTGACGTTAAGTTTGGGTTTAGGGAGGAATGAACGTGCACAGCTGTGAATAGAAGGTGTGCTAGACGAAACACGGCTAGTTTTTAATAGTTTTACCTCAGATATCTTCTTTCTGATCCTTGGAAGCCAAAATCGAAATCAAAAATAAAATAAGCATAATATTACAGGCCTAAAGTGTAAGCAGACGTTTAGTTGTTTAGTTCTCTCCTCCATCGTCACCATTAAAAAGGGCTTTTCACCTAGACCTCCTCACATCTATTGATACTGATTCCTTTCTGATGGCCTTGAGGAGATTTGTAGCTCGCTGTGGCACACCTTCTGAATTGTATTCAGACCATGGCACTAACTTCCATGGAGGACAAAGAGAGTTGCAAGAAGCTTTTATATCACTCACTCCCCAACTCCAGCTACATTTAGCAAAACAGAAAATTTATTTTCACTTTAACTCTCAGGAGTCGGGTAACGCGCCAGCGCGTTTTGCAGGATTTTTTTCACATTGCAGCAAAACACTGCTTAAACACTGACTTAAAATACTTTGTCATTTTTTGTCATATAGACATAAGTAATATATTAATTGAAACTATAGAATGTCTTCTTTTATTTGTGTACACAGAGTAAAAACACAATGTTGTGCTTTTTGTAAAATAAAGAAAACTAACATGATGCGTGATCTCTCGTCTCCCTCTGAACGAAGTCCAATCAGAAAATGAACTGTGACTTAGTGAATAATAATGACAAAAAAATTAGACTTATGTCTAAAGAAATGTTGAAATGTCAGGTTTTAAATCGTGTAAGTCAAATCGAAAACAAAAATTCTGTTTTTGTAATCTGTATGAAAAGAGAGCCATGTCAGAAGTCCGTGATTCAGCTCATTATCCGCTAATGCGGCCACGCCCACGGAGCCAGCGCTATTCTGAGGCAAATTCTGAGGCAATACTTGTATGTATCATCTCAATCGTGTATTTATTGTCTTGAAAAGTGTTTATCTGAATGTTAAAGCCATGGTTGGCGACCTCTAGAAGACATGCCATTAGTTACTGGTTCCTGTTCTTCTTTATATGAATTTGTGGACTAAAAATGCACAGAGCACCCTCCGGCTGCAAGTAAGAATTGAAAACACAGTATCCAGCGCTTATAGTGATGACAATAAATATTGAATAAATATTACTCCTCTGTATAGAAAATTGACATAAACATATGAGAATCCATCAATATTTCTCCAAATGTGCATGCTTTTAAGCTAAAAGCCTATATGAAATGCCATAGAGGTAACATAATTGTTCAGACACTTTGCATCACAGAAATACATTATATTTTAAAGTATATAATAGAATACCATTATTTTAAATTGTAATAATATTTCACAGTACTGCTGTTTTTTCTGTATGTTTGATATACACCATGATGAGCTGAGACATGATCACCGAGGGTTTTTTCACAGCCTACCTGACTGAAAGGCCTCATTAATATGCAATTTCAGGTCATTATTATGCAATTCTTTTGTCTTCTCAGGTGAGAATCACCCATTATTCATGATGATTCACGCCTCCACGCATACTGTGTTTCTTGACAAAAAGTGTCTTACAAAAACTAAATCAATATATTGTTTTATATGAAGGAGTAGGCAGCATAATTTTTACATAATTTTGAAGCAAAAACTCTAGTCTACAACCTCCAATACCCAGAAGTCTTGTGAACACAGATTTAATATACTTTTTTTGGCCTTATTTCAGTGACTTAAGTTTTTTGTTTTTTTCAATAACCACGCATAAACATTATTCCTTCAAAAACACAAACATGTACATACAATATGTTCCTCACATATTATGGTAGCCTAGTTTGTGCTGAATACAGTGTAATGACACTTTTGCCATTAATATGTTTATGAACAACTGAAAAAAGCACAAATGTCAGGGCATTTCAAAACTTCTCCAGGCCCCAAATCAGCCTCAGACTCCAAAGGGTTAACCCGCCTGGAGCCCCACACTTTGGAGGTGCATGGGAAAGAGAAATTAGGTCTGTCAAGACAGTCCTTCGTGTCACAGTCAGCTCCCAAGCTGTAATAGAGAAAATTCTCCAAACAGTACTCATTGCGGTGGAGGGAATGCTTAATAGCAAGCCCCTTGGTTACCTTTCCAGTAATGTAGCTGACTTTGACCCTGTTACACCAAATTATCTGCTTATGGGGCAGCCAGACAGCTCACTACCCTTTGTAGTTTATCCTGCTACCGAACTTATGGGCAGATGGAGATGGAGGCAGTGTCAAGTTCTGGCCAATCAGTTCTGGTTAAGCTTCATTCATCGCTACCTGTCTATGCTACAGACCCGCAACAAGTGGCACACAGATGTCAGCGACATTTCTACTGGAACCATTGTAATGCTCATCGATCCACAACTACCACGAGCATTGTGGTTAGCAGGCAAAGTTGTGAAGACCTTCCCAGGTTCTGATGGCCATATCAGAGCTGCAGAGTTGCAGAGGACAAGACCTACACCAGACCTGTTACCTGCCTGATCCCCCTTCCTGCATTCACAGATCAAGATCAACCTGTATTAGCCCCCTCAGACTGATTAATTATATTAAGTACAAATATGCATAGCATATTTGGGGGCGGAACTGTGAATGCTCTGATGCAGAATATATATCTCCTTTTCCTTGAGTAGTTAACTTATGTGAGAGAGTTAATAATCAGAATGTAAGATGTTTGTTGCCTATTATCCTGTGATCTTTTCGATGTGTTTGAAGGCAGATTTGTGTACTTTATTGATTTACCACAAGCTCATTTGTTCGACAGCGCCTAAGTTCACTTGTTATGTTATATATAACTAATGTCTGAGTGCCATTATAGTGTGAGTAATATCTCTTGATTGTGATTTATATTGTTATTCACTCATATTTGTATATATATTATAGTATTTTATATATATTTGTATATATATATTTAGTTTCTTTATCTGCCATTACTGCCTGTAATGAAACTTTAAAATGGCATCTTTTATATTTCCATGTACGACACACGACACACCAGTGTGGATGCAAATCCACCTCCTCTAGCACAAATACAGTCCTTACCCAATTCTCCATAACAGTACTTGTGTTACATACTGTAAATTAGTTCAACAGTTTTGTATAAATCAATATTGAATTTAAAACCTAAATGTGTCTTAAAATCTAAAGGTAAAAGTGAACGCTGCCTCTTTAAAATTGTTAGCTGTAGTGCAGTTGCGCATGAGTTCGCAACTTCGCACCAGTTGGCTGCGTAGTCGATGTCTGAAGATGTCGGCAGAAGCGAGTGGCTGTTTTGCAGAATGGAAATATTCCAAATACTTCACTTTTTGACACAGGTAGGCAAGAACATTACGGTAAAATGTAAACTATGTCCTAGGGTGAAAAAACTGTGCACGCTCTCTGAGAGACGGTCTTCAGTCAGTGCGCTCTCAACCAAAGCACACACACATAGCCGCCTCTCGCAAGTGTCAGATTTGCGCTGTTTATTACACATAAACGTAGTGCTGGGCAGTATGACCAAAAATTTATATCACGGTATTTTTCAAAATTATATCGGTTTCACGGTATATGACTGTATTTTTTTCCCCATGCATGACCAGGCGTTAACCACATTTTCTACTGATTGAGAGAGGAAATGCTGCAGTAGATTGACTAGAATGCCCTGTTTTACTGTCATCATGATGAGTGAATATTGTAGAAAAATTCCACACTAGAGTTAATACAGGTTTACAAAGCCCCACAAAATGATGCTGTGGGGAGACAACAACCAATAAAACACAGACCTGCAACACGCATTACAGACACATGTATATTAAAATATGATCATGGAGATAGAAAAAAAAAAGAGTTGAGGGCACCTTAAGCATTTTAAAAATCTAACCCTATATAATAACAAACTGCCAAAACGAGGGAGAATCGTGGAAGAACATTTAAACTGTCTAAGGATATTTTCAGTACATCTAAGAGCACTACAGTCTCTGAACAAACGACACACGTTAAACACAGAAAGAATAAAGCAGTTAAATTTTTGCCCATTCTTCTATGAATTGTCAGTCTATTTATTAACCTACATCGTCTTCTGTGTAGCAGAATAACCCATCGTGTCATCGCAGTCGTGATCAGACATACAGTTCAGTGTCCTTTGCATAACGTTACATTTCATTTGAAGAAGACTTGATGAAATATGTACGCATACACGCTGCTGGTTCATGTTTACAGCACTAGAATATATGAAATAGGTCCATAAAAAACTTAATCCATGTGGAGAATGTTGTTAATCTCATCACGGCGCTCCGCGCAGAAACCGCTCTATCTCGCGCACCGCGTGTAGTTCGAATTCTCCGCGGTAATCAAGGGCTGAATCCAAAATCGCCCCTATAACCTCAAATAGGGCATTATTTGAGGTGACAGCCATTTGTAGTGGTGTCTGAAACCATAGTGGATGTTATTGAGTGCACTCATTCAATCTCACATTGCACCGCAATAACGAGTGTACAGCCGATGTACACACAACGGCTGTCCGAATTCACTCACTCGTTTTTATTCACCCTTTCACGTGAACATATGTGTATAACGTAGAGAATGAGGCTTTAGGGGGTGATTCCAGACTTACCATGGGCTGTGATGCGATCTCAGCTGTGTTCTCTCACTACAGTGTAACAGTGAAACGGGACCCTCTCAAACAGTGACGCTGTGCCACGTTCTGAACTTTGGTTAAGCGGCACATACCGGTATTGCGGTATCATCAAAATTCATATCATAACAAAAATAAATACCGTATTCGGTATGAACCGGTATACCGCCCAGCACTACATAAACGTTCAAATACACACACAGTTATGTCAAATTGCCCCTCTTGGTGTATATTCACGATGGTTATGTGAATGTGAACAGCATGTGTAACAGCATATTGTCTCCGTCAGGGGCGCCGTTGGCACGGGGGACAGGGGGGTCAGGGGGGTCAGGACCCCCGCAGTTTTGAAAAGATAGAAATCGACCCCCGCACTTTTGATAAGGGCTGCTTCAATTAGTCACACTATATCATCTTTTAGCTTAGGATATTTTCTTTCAAATGAGACCATTTTCACGTTTCTGTGAGCTTCCGTTCGTAAATAATCAGCTGTTTTGTCGCGGATGTGAACAGGAAATGCGCTCTCGAACGGAGAAACACGCGATCTCCAAACCATCGATCAAAGCGTGCTAATGTTTTAGGACAGGTCGATGGTATATAAATCATGCCCGAACGTTAGCGTTTGTCAATCAAGCCAAACCGTCCATTCAGAAACCGAGAAATTTGACACTTTAAGGTAGGAGGCTGATCTCTCAGGTTGACGCGCGAGCTGGCTTGACTGAAGATTTCGTGAGGATTTATAGTTTATGGACCGTTTTGATATCGGTAATTACATCTTGAAAGGCAAAAGCATTGATGGCATCTATAAAAGAGATATCTGAAATAGAAACGAAAGTGATATTGCCTCATCGAGTGGAGGACGCACGAGAGGAGATCTGTGCGTTTAATTGGTATGTGTATACTGTAATACTTTATTTGCAATGCTTATCAGTGGCGTGCACTTTGATCGTGAAAGTGAAAGTGCCTTTTGCGGTCGCATCGCGGTGCTCCCGTGTTCCCGATGTGAACGTGAGCTCCAGTCCATTACAATTTAGAGGTGTTAAGGCCCGGGTATACTTCATTTCCCGCGTTCCGTTCAGTCTCGCGTGAGCCTTTCAGAAAAACTGCTTTGCCCATGAGCGCGGAAAGACCATGGGACCCCATGGGACGGAAAGACCATGGGACCCCCCCCCCTCCTCCCTACTATTGGCTTTCTGTATTATAAATGATATTCAAACAACAAAAGAAAAGCTTTAATAAGGATTAATCGATTGAAATGTATACAGTTATGACTATGCAGAGTTATTTTGATTATTCAATTTCTGTTATATTTTTACTTACTACTATTAGACCTACCTGAAAAAAATAAATAGCATTGTTTTATTTGTATCTTTAAATATTTTTACTGTGGTAATCGACTTTGGTATAGAGTATTGTGCACTTTTGTTGGTATCGGTACCGACTACTAGATTTTTGGTATTGTGACATACCCATTTGTTACTAAAAAAAATTAAGTATTATATAAGGTTAAACTATTCCATGTTTGACTCATATTTAAATTATTAAGAGTGTTTCCTTTCTATTGTCTATCCGGTAAAGGTTTATTAGGATTTTAAGAAGTAATTAGTAATGAGTTGATTACTTAGTGAGTAATTAAATTACTTTTCAGACAGAGTACTTTTCAGATATTTCAGTAATTAGAAAAGTATTTTAAATACAACACTGATGATGTAATTAGTAATTAATTACTTTTTTGAAGTAACTTTCCCAACACTGGTTTATGCAATTGCTTCATGCTGTGTTAATGACAGATCATGTCAAATAAAGGGGAAGCAAAACATTCTTGATATTTAATGTTGTGTCTGCTGGTTTTATTTCTTCAACAGCTTAAAGTTTAATGCACTTTCGTGTTATATAGCTACAGGCTGTTTCTATAAAATACTATGGGGTATTTTGAGCTGAAACTTCACAGACACATTCAGGGGACACCTTATATTACATCTTGTGAAAAAAAAAAAGAATTTACCTTGGCATAGTTGAATAACAAGAGTTCAGTACATGGAAAAGACATACATTTAGTTTCAAACTCCATTGCTTCCTCATTCTTATGTAAATCTCATTTGTTTAAAAGACCTCCAAAAAACAGGCGAATCTCAACATAACATGACTGATACATAACAGTCGGGATCATTAATATGTACGCCCCCAATATTTGCATATGCCAGCTCATTAGACAAGGGCAGCCAGTATTAACGTCTGCTGGATCTGTGCACAGCTGAATCATCAGACTAGGTAAGCAAGCAAGAACAAGCGAAAAGTGGGGGCAGGGAGCGCGCAATTTAAAGGGGCCGCGCGCTGAATCGGTGCATAGTTAATGATGCCCCAAAATAGGCAGTTAAAAAATTTATTTAAAAAAATCTATGGGGTATTTTGAGCTGAAACTTCACAGACACATTCAGGGGACACCTTAGACTTATATTACATCTTGTAAAAACTGGGCACCTTTAAATCCTGTACTATAGCGCTACTTTTGTATGTCTGACTGAATTGTTTGCTTGTATTTTTTCGTTTATTTGATTGATATTATTGTTCAATATTATTTTATATAAATAATATGCCATATTTGGTATTGGGAAAGGGTCTGTCAATAGTATCACTAAAAGTTAGGCTACATTATTATGCCATTAGATGGTGGCAAAGACCCTCTTTATGAGTCAGAACAAAGAAGTTGTTTTAGCGCTGTGGGAAATCCCTTTAATTTTTAAAAGGACAAAGGCAAATATTTAGCTTTCTTCATGTTCACCGCTTCTGTGAACATAAAGCCTGCCTACTTTGATTTGACTGGTTGTTTTAAACATGTTGACAAGTGGTGTTAGTCCACTGAAGCAGCTTAGATGAGCTGGTTATCGTGGCAATGTGCAATATCCGTTGTTTTCATTATAACATAATTATTGTTATCCATAATTTTCATTATATACACTTGGAAATATTACAGAGGTCCGGACTTTGGGGACCTCAGTGGTGAGTATGGCCCAGGTTACACTATCACAGAATTAAAGGGATAGTTCACCCAAAAATGAAAATGTGATGTTTATCTGCTTATCCCCAGCGCATCCAAGATGTAGGTGACTGTTTCTTCAGTAGAACACAAATGATGATTTTTAACTCCAACTGTTGCGGTCTGTCAGCCGAATAATGCATGTGAATGGGAACTCTATCAATAAGAGTCAAAAAAACTTGCTTAGACAAATCCAAATGAAACCCTGTGGCTCATGACAACACATTGATGTCCTAAGACACGAAACGATCGGTTTGTGCGAGAAACCGAACAGTATTTATATCATTTTTTAACTCTAATACACCACTATGTCCAACTGCGTTCAGCATTTGCTTACTGAGGTCTGATCACGCTCTGACAATGGCAGTGATGTCTCGCACTCATTGAAGTATAAGCGCCTGAAGGAATAGCCGCCTGAGGTGAAGAGTGACTTTATGTTCTATTTACATGTAAATAAAGGTCTGGTCCTTGATCATAAACACAAAGTGGAACGAACATTCTATTTCATATACACACACAAACAGACACACACACACACACACACACACACACACACACACACACACACACACACACACACACACACACACACACACACACACACACACGTGACTGCAACAGAGGGCATTTTTGTAGAAATTGCCAAATAAAATCAACTAAACTGGCATAAATCTGAATATTTCTACATTTCAATAAAGGTCTGGTCCTAGACCATAAACACAAAGTGTAACAAACTTTTTTTATCTCACACACACACACACACACACACACACACACACACACACACACACACACACACACACACACACACACACACACACACACACACGTGACTGCAACAGAGGGCATTTTTGTAGAAATTGCCAAATAAAATCAACTAAACTGGCATAAATCTGAATATTTCTACATTTCAATAAAGGTCTGGTCCTAGACCATAAACACAAAGTGTAACAAACTTTTTTTATCTCACACACACACACACACACACACACACACACACACACACACACACACACACACACACACACACACACACACACACACACACACACACGTGTGTGTGACTGCAACAGAGAACATTTTTATAGAATAAATATAGCATAAATCTGAAAAATTTCCATACATAAATGAAGGACTAATACTAGAGCACAAAGGCAACTTGGAACAAGCATGTTCACAAATATATATCATAAAGTTGTGAGAAGTGAAAATGAAATGAGTCCCTATTGACCTCTATTGGATGTGATCATTGCACATTCTTTCTTTAACTATAATTCCTAAAGTTTTTCCACAAACCTTTAGATGGTAGTATTCTATCCCTAACACATAGAGCAATGTCCAAATACAATTTAGATTTAATTAAGTTCATCATTAAAGTGATTTTTTTTTATTAAAAATCAAATTTTCATAAGCCAATTTTTGCCGTAGTTAAGTAATTGTGCAGTAAATAGGTAAAAAACTACAAAATATCCACAAAAACACAGCATAAATGCATAGTTGAGAAGTAAATAAAAAAATGATATATACTTTATAATATTAAAAAAAAATTTATATTTCCTTATGCAATCGCTCTGTAAATGTTTGGGGTCAATCTGACCCCAAAGGACTAAAACGTTAGTCCAATTAAGAGATGCTTAAAGTTTTCTCAACTTTCATTTTTTTAAAGTGTGTTGTGGGAAAGTAGAGTAACTTTCATTTATATACATTCATGATTTAATATTTATTATGCACTCAAGTGTGGCATATCTTGTCCGTTATGGTGTCCAAAGAATTTTTTTAACAAAGTCTAGCGTGATTGCTGCTTTGCCCTGCAAACCTGTAGTTTTGCTCATACTCACACCATTGTCAGAAGTTGACATGCCCAGAGCCACATTAATTACCCTCTTTTCACTTTTCACATTACACTCCTTACTTTTAAGCATACTTTTAGCAGTATTATTCATGTAATCTTCCAGCTGAATTGCTCAACTCACTCACTTTCTGTAATGAACTGGTTCAGGCACTTTTGAAAAGCATTTCAAAACTATTAATCGACACATTGCCTATTTGACATGTAATGCTATCAAAGTTTTGTGCTGGATGTGTTGGAGGCAGTTGTGGCTGAGCTTGCAGGGCAATGTTAAATTGTCCTTGAATTGTGAGGTCTGGGTGTGTGTGAAAAGGTGCCTAGCACAGGTGCTGGCTCCAGCTCTAAGAAAATCACCTGTCTCCAGAGAAACACCAAACTAATGAGCATGTTGAAGGCTGGTGGCACAAATGTCCACATAATCCAGCTAACAGGATCCAAAGCCAATACTGCCTGCCTGGTGTTGCATATGAATAGACAATAACAGAAACTATATGCTTTTCAACTTGATTTGGTTATTCATACAAGGATGGATGGATGGATGGATGGATGGATGGATGGATGGATGGATGGATGGATGGATGGATGGATGGATGGATGGATGGACGGATAGATGCATGTGTCCTTCATGAGTGAACTTTGAGTCTGTAACTCCAGTGTGTTTGTTGAGCAGTGTTGGCAGGTTTTAGTGACAGGGGTCAGACACAGGATTCAGTCAGTAAAGCAGCAGGTATCAAGGTGACTCTACACTCATTTCACTGCCAAACAAGAGTTCAGACTCACACATACTCTCACTACCAGTTTTGCCAATAACTTTACATGGATGGAGGGGGATTATGTGATCTAGCCAAGTTGGACACGCTCCTGGATTAATATTGTTTGTAATAATACTAAGGAAAAAATAAAATCAGAATTGAGTGTCATCTACATTTTTGAACGGTATTGTATAAGAAAACTCTGTGTTAGGGTTCATGGTGTTAGCAACTGTTTCCTTGTCATTTCTTCATTACAATGCAATCAGTATCATTACTGTATTCTGATAGCCCTTGGCTGACATCACGACAAGTTTACACATCCTTTTACAATCATAGTATAAGCTTATTTAATTCTAAACGTTCAGTGCATCACTTGGTGGGCATTATAACAATTTCATTCTGCTTGCTGTTAATTCTGGTGCTGTATTCAATTCATTTTAACTCTGAACTTTAAATTGTTAAATAGAAATTCACACTCTGTCATCATTAATTATTTATTTTATTGTTTTTTAATGCACTTATCATAAATGTAGTCTTCAGACACCATATAATAACACTGCAAGTGAGGAAAAGGTCCGTAATATAATGCCGCAGTCCCATGCCGCAGTCACATTCAAATCTGGTCAAGTCACCTTTATTTGTATAGCACTTTATACAGTAGAAATTGTTTCAAAGCAGCTTCACAATTTGAAACAGGGAAGTAACAGAATTATGATGCAAACTTTATTGAATAGACTAAGAGACAGATTCAAATTTTGATGTAAAGCAGCTGTAGCAAGATAATAATTCAGTTCAGTTCAATGACTGTGTAAAGTTAATTTATTATGGAACATTTCAATTCAGCTATAAAACAGCTCTACAGAAAACAAACTGAATTGAGCTGAATAAAGCCTAAGTTTTGTTCTCATCTGATTTCAGTTCTTTTGTTCTCTGATCAGTGCAGGCAAATCAATAATAAACTGGTGCCTCAAGCACCTTATGAGTCACGACACAAGTTTGCAGTGATGTGAAATGTCATGGGGCGTATTCCATTTGGAAGTGAGCGTCCCTGTGACCTACAGAGCCCTTGAAGTGCGAACTCTCTCTTGTGTGTGATTTGTGGACTGGCACTCCAGATTTGAGTTGAGGCATGTTTGAATGAGATGTACAGCGTGACATGTTAGAGATGTTAGATTCATTCTGTAACTCACACAAATAAATGAATCCTTTGGTGTAACAGCACTGGAAATAATGCACATGAATTGTTTTCTCTATTTTTAAATAAATTATTGTGACAGTACATGTTCCTGTACATGTTTTTTTGATTGTCAAGAAATACTCTGAGAGCTTAAAAATATCCATACAATAGTATACTAAAATACTAATAAATGTCATTGTACATATCTTCTTATTACTTTCTTATATTACTGAGAAATGGTTAGGTATGGTTGGTTTAAGGGCTCAAAGATATCTGTATAATAGTAAAATATAAAATAGACAACTATATTTATAATATAAATACAGTGTAATGGATTCAAATGTATTTTACGTTTTAAAAGCTGTGCATACATAAATACTTTTATATTTTAGATGCTGTCAATACATCCATATTGTACATTTAAGCATATTAACAACTGTACAGAAATGTGCGTGTAGCGTTATTTTTCATAAGGTTAGGCTGTCGTGAAAGATAATGATTTTAGTATATGGCAGCATCTGTCATAAAACTCTGGGGCGTGTTTGTTTTGAAAGAGATGTAGTGATATCACCATGACTAGACAAATATACCCTTTTGTCTCTCAAGTTTTTATTTACATGATGTCAAAAGCATCTAAAACTAGATGACGATTTCTATGAAGGCATATTTTATACTAGAACATTTTTAAAGTGAGCCTAAAAGACAAAAAGACATGATGGATATAATCTCTAATGTAATATAATGTAATATAAAATAATATAATGTAATGTAATGTAATATAATTTTTATTTATTTTCTATTTCTCTATGTTTGGTCTGTCAGTTTTCTGATGTAAGCTCTCTGACAAACATTACAGTTACAGCCAATGAGGCAAAAACCTCAAAGCTTGTTGTAGTTAACATGGTCCAGGTGGACCAAAGCCTGATCAGGTCACCTTGAGAAAAGGCTTTAAAAAAACAAAACAAAAAACAATGCTAAGGTCGCTGCTATATCGAGGCAAAGTTCCTGTGTTATTATTCTGTTCTCCCCATTATTTTCATTTCAGAGCTTTAAAACTTAAAAAGACTTGCATTTTTTTTTTCTGTGCATGGTCCAAAGAATGAAGAAGCTATTCCTCCCCAAACAGAAATGTAATATGTGTACATATATTATAATATTATATTATAGCCTGTAATAATGTTAATCTCATCCTAGGGACAGTATGCAATACCTGCTCTTCCTCTCTCATCTCCTTCACCTTCTCTCTTTCTTCTCTCAGTCTCCTTATATTGACCTGTATATCTTCCCTTCACAAGGCTGAGATTTGATTGATAGTCTTTGCAAACTGATCATTGATTGACACTGATAAACAGCTGTTTAGTTTTACTAATTATCTCACACTTTATGACCATTATTATCTGAAGCATCGCACCGCATTCGTGCTCACCGCTTCTGTGAACATAAACTGCCTACTTTGATTTGACTGGTTGTTTTAAACATGTTGACGAGCGGTGTTAGTGGGCCGAAGCAGCTCAGATGAGAAGCTCGGTTATCGCAGCACCAAAGTATATTAGACTATTATTTCACAACTTTCATTATATACACTTGGAAAAATTACAGAGGTCCGGACTTTGGGGACCACAAAGGTGGGTATGGCTCAGGTTACACTATCACTGAATTAAACGATAGGTCACTACACATCTTTACGTTTGTGTGTGTGTGTGTGGGGGGGGGGGGGGGGGCATATTAATATCTGAAGACTGTTATGAAAATGAATGTTAAAAATAAAAATATGACATGAAAACTTGTCTATGAAAGCCAGTGAACTTTAAGTAACGCGCTATAGCGATAGTGAGAGAGAGAGCGTTGTGATGCACTTTCGTGACAGCGCAATGAAACACGGGCAAGGACAGAATTTACTATAGACCTTATTCCACAGAGAAACAAGTGCGCCGCCATCTTTATAATATTGTCTTTGAATTTCCGATTTTGCGGTAGACCTGTATATTTCTATGGCATCGCTGTCAAACTAGCTGGTGAAGTGGATTCACCTGTAGAGTTAACAAAAGTTATCATGAGCATTGTATGTTTAAAGCAGATGTCTTAACAACGTCAGTAGACCAGGAAGATTTTAAAATGAACAGTTAAGTTTTTAAGTGCATAAATACGTAAGTTCGCTGTGGAAATACAATCCGGAAGTCAGCGCTGAAAAGGGGCGGGGCTACTTAAGGTCTATAGAAATCTATGGCTGTGTCTGAAAACCTAGGTAGCTGTTTTGCTGCCTCGCTGTCTTATAAGAGAATGACTTGTACGGCAGCGTTTGTGCATGAAGGTACCTCACGAAATTGATTTCGGACAGACTTCTGAGGCAGCCTAACAGTTTAATGATCTACAGCAATATAGCGCGAGCTTTGGTGAGAACTAAACAAATATTTAATTATTACAGTAGTAATTTCTCGATAGAAATTATATCAAAATTGAAATATGTTGGTCAAAATCGTACATTTATACACAAACTGAGCAGCAACCGCAACTTTCGGACGCCACCGCAACTTTTGGACGCCATCTTTATTTTTCTAGCTCAACTGTCACAGAATGTAAAGCACAGGATTGTGGGATATCAAAGGCAGCTAAGGATACATCTATGCTTCCTTCAAAAATCGATCTGAGGAAGGCATCTCATGAGACAAGAAGTGAAGCTAACATTGGATTCGGACGTGCCTTGATGCCTTACTACCTTGAAATGTGTCCTCAGAAGGCAGCATTTTCCAGTTTTCGGACGCAGCCAACATGACCCCTTTTCAGCGCTGCGCTCGTTGTCTTTTGACTTCCGGCTTGTATTTCCACAGCGATCTTCTATGAATGAACCGCTCATTTTAAAATCTTCCCAGTCTACTGACATTTGTTAAGACATCTGCTTTAAACATTACAATGCTCATGATAACTTTCATTAACTCTACATAGGGTAAATCCACTTCACCAGCTAGTTATTCTTCAAAAGCGATGCCATAGCTACCGCAAAAATGGAAGTTCAAAGACAATATTCTAAAGATGGCGGCATGCTTGTTTCTCTGGTAAATAAGGTCTATAAAGTTCTCATTATAATGCTATGTTTATGGCAGATTTGCGCTATATTTTCATCTACATTATAAAGTGATTCCATAAAGTGATTCCGTTTTCAAAGCCATACGAATTAGCCTACATGATCGATTTAGATTTACATGATCAATCGTCGCTGTCACGGTCGAGTACTCGATCTCTGTTGCACATCCCTACTTTACATAGGCTATAAATCATATTTCTTCGCAATATGTATTGAGTGACACAGTGAGGTAAACTAACAGCGAAACTGCAATGATTAAAATGGAGTCTTAAAATGATTAGTTCACTTTCAAATTAAAATTTCCTGATAATTTACTCACCCCCATGTCATCCAAGATGTTCATGTCTTTCTTTCTTCAGTCGAAAAGAAATTAAGGTTTTAGATGAAAACATTTCTGGATTTTTCTCCATATAGTGGACTTCAATGGCCTCCAAACGGTTGAAGGCCAGTTTCATTGCAGCTTCTACATGATCCCAGACGAGGAATAAGGGTCTTATCTAGAGAAACCATCCCTCATTTTCTAAAAAAAATTTAAAAAAAAAATTATATAAGTTTTAACAATAAATGCTCATCTTGAACTAGCTCTCTTCTTCTCTATTAGAATTCCAGCAGTGTAGACACTGCTAAGTGTATTACTGCCCTCCAAAGGTTAAAGTTTGAACTAATTGTTATATACTTGCACTAGCATATTGTAAATGACAATTTAGTTCAAACTTTGACCTGTGGAGGGCAGTAATACACTTAGTGTCCACACTGCTGGAATTCAAATAGAGAAGAAGAAGAGAGCTAGTTCAAGATGAGCATTTATGGTTAAAACGTATAAAATTTTTAAATTTCTTTTTAGGCAATGAGCGATGGTTTCTCTAGATAAGACCCTTATATCTTGTCTGGGATCGCTGTAAACTGTAATTTCGACCTTCAACTGTTTGGGCTCCATTGAAGTCCACTATATGGAGAAAAATCCTGGAATGTTTTCATCAAAAACCTTAATTTCTTTTCGACTGAATAAAGACATGAACATTTTGGATGACATGGGGGTGTGTAAATTATCAGGAAATTTTAATTTGAAAGTGAACTAATCCTTTAAAGATGCACAATAAGGTGACATCAAAAATAGGTTTGATAAGCAATAAATTTAGAATCACACCAAACGCAATTGCGATGAACCATGCATCTAGCAGTAGAACATAACGATAACAGATACACTTTGAAGCAAATTAATCATATTCAAACATTTAACATTAGTTAAGTTAATTACTTAACGCACATAATACTGCACAAATTAAAGCAATCACGAGCAAGGTATTCACTCTCTCTGTACCAAACGCATACAATCTGGGCCAATATATTAACACAGTAAGGTGGATATATATATCTCACCCCATCAGTTATATTTGGTTCTATACTGCCACCTATTGGCACATTTGTGTAACTTAGAGAAGATTAAGTCATGATAACGAGAAAACAACTTTTGTTATGTCGAGATCACGAGAAAATGAAGTCGTGATCATGAGAAAACAAGAAAGATAAATAATTATAGTCCATGGCCTCTTAGGGTTAAAGTGGTTCGGTAAAATTTCCTCCCAAAAGCGCCATACACGATTGCGTTCACAAACACCAGGCATCTAAATACAAGATAACATGACAGCATTTATTGCAGGTCACCTGCACGCTCTGAGGGGCAAGTAATTTATTATATACGAAAATAATTATATACTATGGCTTCTACTGCAGCAACTTTCACTTTTCTTAGTGATATTTAGTGCCAGTTTATCAGGAGGTGATGATTTTATTCTTTTCAACTTATTGGATTGAAACTCGATTTAAAAAAACGGATTTAAATTCGCAACTTTTGAAGGAAACATAGCTACTGATTCAAATGATCCATTCAGAGTGTGTCTCCAGTGAATTGAATTCACAATTCCAACAGAACCGGTGGTTCCTCTACGCACGGCTAATGCCGCGAAAAGTTACTAATGTCAAATATTAGGATTAATTATTCTAAATGAAAATGTCATTATAAAAATATAATTATATTTTCCTTAAATAAAATGTACTCCCTAACTGGCCTTTGTTACATTACTTTCGAAATCCCATGTGGTGCTATAGGGGTGCAGAAATTAGCCTACTCACTTTTAAACAATGTTTTAACAAAATTAAATTTTTTTTTTTGAAACTTCAATTATTCACATGCAATTTGAGGTTAAGCTGTCAGTCTGCATTTGTCCATGTTAATTCGAATGTAGAATGATTGAAGATCCCATTAATTGATTTCATAGAGTACTTAAATAAAGTTATTAATCAGGGTGTGAAATTATCTCGTACCAATGTCACAGGAAATTGAGATGTAGCACAGCCTCTCTGGAGACACAGGAAACGCATATGGAGAAACAGAAAGACAAACCATAGAGTCAGGATAGAAAGATATACTGGTGGTTAGCAGATGACGACCAACAAATGCAGAGGACCGAAACACAAGAGTAGAGGAAGGACACAGCAGAAACATGGGAGAAAGCTGAGTGCTGAAGCCTTCACTGGGCTGCTCTGAGTGGAAACAGATGGAGCGTTTCCACCTCCTCATAAGCAACACACATCCACCTCATCCTTCACCCCGGAACCTACAGTGCCTGACACCTCCTGCGGTGGCTGGATCTCCTCAGCTGCGAGTACAGCCTGACAGCTCTGACAAGAGGAGGTTTGAATTTACGCTGGCCCGCTCACATTATATGCTCCTGTGTGACTGGAGAGAATTGCTGTCTGCACTTGGCAGTTCTGTCCCCTTGCTGGCCTGATATGAACGACACTCATTATGGTGAGAAGGACTTTACAGCATGTGGCGCAGCACTGTAAGTAATGCTTACCACACAGACTACTGACTGACTGGAGCTCATTACAATCAGCATGGCCTGCCACTAAGTAGTAATTATATAATTTTAAAAAAATCATTCCTTTTTGCCTTACATAAACCATAAATAAATAAATACACTATGGCCATTTTGGATAGCTCTGGTGTTTAGAATGTAGATAATACAGTAAAATAAAGATTTCATAAGTCACATACAATCTCATAAATTGCATACAGAAAATGCAAAACTGGATTCCTGAATTACAGCATTTGTATTTCCAATAAGTAGTCGTGTGCTTTTTTATGTGACACTTTATTGATCTCCTAAATGTTACTGTCTCTGGTAACACTTTAGTATAGGGAACACATATTCACTATTAACTATGATTTTACCCTCAATAAACTCCTAATTTATTGCTTATTAATAGTAAGATATTTGTTAAGTTTAGGTATTAGGTTAATATTTAATATGTTAATTAATATTTAATATGTTAATTAACATTAATATGTGCTTAGTAAGTGCTAATAAACAGCCAATATTCTAGTAAAATGCATGCTAATAAGCAACTAGTTAAAAGACTCTACAATAAAGTATTACCATGTCTCTTTCTCAAGTAACATTGAGAATTTAGAATAATTTTAGCAAATTGGATCATTTGGACAGTTTGTTTAGTTACCTTGGTCAAAAACAGTAATTTAGTGGTTCTTTTACGTAATGCTAAAATGAAATTGACCTAATTTAAAGGAAATTAGTTCACTTTCAAATGAAAATTACCCCAAGCTTTACTCACCCTCAAGCCATCCTAGGTGTATATGACTTTCTTCTTTCTGATGAACATGTGCATCTGCTTGAGTTAGAGCTCCGTCGAGCTGATTCCTAATTGCTTGTTTTTGTCTCTTAAAATCAAATGTTTAACCTATCACTCTTTCTTTTACGGCAGGGAAACACATCCCCAACATTCATTTTTATAAAAAACACTCAGATTGCCTTGATATCGCTAGTTTTATCTGACTTCCCGAACATTCTCTACTAGCTTTAGCCCGCTAGCAGTAGCGGCGTGGTCACACTAGTGTTTGTACTTTTCTCTCACTATTATTGTTCATCTATTCTAATGGCAAGTGTATCGGATGTGTCTCTACCTTTGTGTGTAGGTGAGGACACATTTGAGCTACATGCAGTGCAGTTGGAACTGAAGGCTGTGGAACGACATATTCGGACCCGTCTCGGGAAGCAGGCTGAGCTGCGGGAGCGGCAAACAGCGCTGGAAACATCCCGTGCTGATGCTCACCAATCCTCAGTAAGTTTGCAGCGCGGTATTAACACTCCTGCCTCCTCTATGCCGTGTGTTTCTCTGCACAGTGCCCAAGCACCCAGAACGCGTTCATCTCAGCCCTCGTTCACTCAGCAGCGGAAGACGCAAGCCAGGCCTCGGACCAGGACCTCTCCTCCTCCGCTCCCCTCTTTGCGAGGCGGAATGCGACGGGGTGGTCATCGGAGACTCCATCACCCGCCACGTCCACGCCACAACACCACAACCAAAGGTAAGGTGCGCAGTCACTATTTTCCTGGTGCTTGTGTTCTCGATGTTGCTACACAGGTTCCCGCGATCCTGAATGCTGACGAGAGCATTGGAGCTGTTGTTCTGAACACAGGGGTGAACGACACCAGGTGCTGAAGCAGGACTTCAGGAGCCTGATCGAGACGGTACGAACCACATCGCCCACGACGAGGATCATCATTTCTGGACCGCTTCCGACGTACCAATGAGGACATGAAAGGTTCAGTAGATTATTTGCTTTAAACGAATGGTTGATGTCTTGGTGTAATGAACAGAAGCTGCTCTTTATAAATAATTGGAATCACTGAAGAGCCTAGCAACCTAGGCTCTTCAGTGCTGATGGCCTGCACCCCAGCAGAATTGGAGCTGATCTTCTGTCAGAGAACATCTCCAAGACGCTTCGCACCATATGACTAGTAAGTCAAACCTCGAATCACAGTTTGTGTTCTGCCCACTTAATTGATAGAAATGTGAATGTAGTACAGTCTATAGAGACTGTGTCTATTCCCCGAATAGTGAGGTTTAATAATAAAAATAAAGGATCTAGAAAAAATCTGATCATAATCAAACCAGAAATTCACAAAATTACTGAACAAAAACAATTTCTAAAGCTAGGGCTACTAAACATTAGTTCACTGACACCTAAGGCAGATATTATAAATGAAATTATCACAGATAATAGTCTTGATGTAATTTGCCTTACTGAAACATGGCTTAAACCAAATGATTATTTCGGTCTTAATGAGTCTTGTCCACCTGGCTACTGTTATAAAAATAAATGCCGTCCGATTGGCCGTGGCGGTGGTGTAGCAACAATCTATACAGATATTCTTAACGTTACTCAGAAAACAAACTATAGGTTTAATTCATTTGAAATTCTTATGCTAAATGTTACATTCTCAGATATACAGTACAGTCCAAAAGTTTGGAACCACTAAGATTTTTAATGTTTTTAAAAGAAGTTTCGTCTGCTCACCAAGGCTACATTTATTTAATTAAAAATACAGTAAAAAACAGTAATATTGTGAAATATTATTACAATTTAAAATAACTGTGTACTATTTAAATATATTTGACAAAGTAATTTATTCCTGTGATGCAAAGCTGAATTTTCAGCATCGTTACTCCAGTCTTCAGTGTCACATGATCCTTCAGAAATCATTCTAATATGCTGATTTGCTGCTCAATAAACATTTATGATTATTTTCAATGTTGAAAACAGTTGTGTACTTTTTTTTTTTTCAGGATTTCTTGATGAATAGAAAGTTCAAAAGAACAGCTTATATCTGAAATACAAAGCTTCTGTAGCATTATACACTACCGTTCAAAAGTTTGGGGTCAGTAAGAATTTTTATTTTTATTTTTTTGAAAAGAAATTAAAGAAATGAATACTTTTATTCAGCAAGGATGCATTAAATCAATCAAAAGTGGCAGTAAAGACATTTATAATGTTACAAAAGATTAGATTTCAGATAAACACTGTTCTTTTGAACTTTCTATTCATCAAATAATCCTGAAAAAAAAATATTGTACACAAATATTTTGTACAATTGTACACATTAAATGTTTCTTGAGCAGCAGATCAGCATATTAGAATGATTTCTGAAGGATCATGTGACACTGAAGACTGGAGTAATGATGCTGAAAATTCAGCTTTGCCATCACAGGAATAAATTACTTTGTGAAATATATTCAAATAGAAAACAGTTATTTTAAATTGTAATAATATTTCACAATATTACTGTTTTTACTGTATTTTTAATTAAATAAATGTAGCCTTGGTGAGCAGATGAAACTTCTTTTAAAAACATTAAAAATCTTAGTGGTTCCAAACTTTTGGACTGTACTAAAAAGTCACTACCATCTCTTGCTTTAGCTACCGTATATATAGACCTCCAGGACCTTATGCTGATTTCCTAAAAGAGTTTGAAGACTTTCTTTCAACATTCATGTAGGCAATAGAAATGATGCGTTAGGGGCTGCTGATTTACTAAACTCCTTTGGGGTCAAACAAAACATCACTGGACCCACTCACTGTTTTAATCATACACTAGATTTAATTATATCACATGAAATCATTCCTACCGATATAGAAATTCTACCGCAAAGTGATGATGTCACTGATCACTACCTTGTAACTTGCGTACTGCATACTGAGATATTTGTCAAATTGCGCCGCGATATCGACTAGGCAGAACAATTCTCCCGACAACTATAGATAAATTCACAAATAAACTGCCTGATCTGTCTCAGCTGCTCACCGTACCTAAACACACAAATGATCTCGAGAAAATGACTAAGCAGTATGTGGAGCATTTTCACTAGTACATTAGATACTGTTGCACCGATGAGATTTAAAAAGGTTAGAGAGAAAAATACTGTACCATGGTACAATAGTATTATTCATGGTATCAAAAGAGAAACCCGTAATCTAGAATGCAAATGGAGACAAACTCGTTTAGAGGTCTTCAGAATCGCGTGGAAAGACAGCTCGTCCCGTTATAGAAAGACTCTAAAAGCAGCCAGGGCCAAGCATCTCCACAAACTTATAGAAAATAACCAAAACAATCCAAGGTTCTTGTTTAGTACAGTGGCTAGATTAACAAATAAACAGAAATCACCAGAACATAACATTTCATTAGTTTAGTAGTGATGACTTTATGAATTTCTTTACTGAGAAAATCGAAAGCATCAGAAATACAATTGTCAATGTAAAAACATTAACTGAGTTTTATGAAGAGCTAAATAAACTTATCACTGTGTCTAAACCAACAACATGTTTATTAGATCCAATACCCACTAAACTACTTAAAGAATTGTTACCTGTAGCAGAAGAGCCTCTTCTCAATATTATCAACTCGTCTTTATCTCTAGGTCATGTCCCAAGACCGTTCAAGCTAGCAGTTATTAAGCCTGTCATTAAGAAACCACAATTAGATCCAAATGTATTGGCAAATTACAGACCCATTTAAAATCTTCCATTTATGTCTAAAATACTAGAAAAAGTGGTGTCGGTCCAATTGTGCTCCTTCTTGCAAAAAAACGGCATCTATGAAAAATTTCAGTCAGGATTCAGATCTCATCATAGCACAGAAACTGCGCTCGTTAAAATTTCAAACGACTTTTAGCTTCTGACCAAGGCTGTATCTCAATACTAGTGTTGCTTGATCTCAGTGCTGCATTCAACACTAATCATAAAAGATCACTAGATCATAAAATACTCCAAGATCGACTACAAAATTACAATGGTATTCAGGGCCAGGCATTACGGTGGTTTAGGTCATACCTATCAGACCGTCACAATTTTGTTTATTTAAAAGGAGAAAAATCTAAGATAACGATAGTAAACTATGGAGTGCCGCAAGGATCTGTGTTAGGCCCTCTGCTATTTTCAATATACATGCTGCCACTCTGCAATATTATAAGAAAACATGGAATTAGTTTCCACTGCTATGCCGATGATACTCCGTTACATATTTTAACACAACCAGATGAAATCTCTAAATTATCCAATCTGACAGAGTGTGTTAAAGAAGTAAAACATTGGATGACTAGTAATTTTCTTCTATTAAATTCAGATAAGCAGATGAAGTATTACTTATTGGGCCAAAAACCTGTGCACAGAATCTTTCAGACTACAAACTGCATTTAGAAGGATGTACTGTTACTCCATCCTCAACAGTTAAAGACCTGGGTGTTATATTAGACAGCAACTTGTCCTTTGAAAATCATATTTCATATATTACAAAAACAGCCTTCTTCCACCTCAGAAACATTGCTAAGATACGGAATATGTTATCTATTTCTGATGCAGAGAAGTTAGTTCATGCTTTCATGACGTCTCGACTAGATTATGGTGCATTATTAGCTGGTTGTCCTGCTTCCTCAATAAATAAGCTACAATTAGTACAAAATGCAGCTGCTAGAGTTCTTACCAGGTCAAGAAAATATGATCATATATCACCAATTTTATCAACTCTACACTGGTTACCCATTAAGTTCCGTATCGAAAGTATTGCTAATGACCTATAAGGCTCTAAATCGCCCTACAATCCTTCATTGTTAATAATTATTGTTAATATGTAATTCTTTTTTCCAGGAGCACATTGCTTCTACCTTCAGTTAAACTGCTAACAGTGATTGTAAATTAATTGCCTAAATTATTACATTATTTGCTAACTGCATTCTTTAAATTGTAATGTTGACATGCATTCTCTGTAAAGCTGCTTTGAAACAATATGTATTGTGAAAAGCGCTATACAAATAAATGTGAATTGAATTGAATTGATGAACACAATCTGAGAAATATTAATACATATCCTGACGCATCCAAGCTTTATAATGGCAGCGAACAGGGTTCACGAGTATGAGCTGAATAAAGTTCTTCCATTCACATCCATCCATCATAAATGTGTACTCCACATGGCTCCGGGGAGTACTTAATGACTTAATTTCATTTTTGGGTGAACTAACCCTTTAAAGCCACTATTATTAGAGGTGAGTCTTCCCAAAAATCATTACATGACACATGAAACTTTTTCTCTTCAAGGCAAAACTTCTTTTTTTTGAGACACTCAAATGGCCATGCTGACTTCATGAGGTTTTTGAAAATTGTCTTCAATAATAGATAATATAGCAAAACAGTGCTTTGGACAACCCGAGTGCGAGTCATAGCTCATGGTCTTATCACTTGTCCTTTTTTTACTGTTCTATCATCATAAAGGCAAAAAGTTAATTTTAAAAATAAAAAAGGAACAATTTGTAGATTAAGGCTAGGCTAATTTATATCTATGCTATTTGAAAAACAAATATATTCTCTAGAACAATCATTTTTGGAAAATATTAAGCCATTTCAGAGCTATATTGATGATTGTTTTGTCATTTATAAAGGATTAGCAAAATATTACAAAGAATTTGTTCTATACACCAATTTAAGACTTTCAGTCACATTTCCCATTTAAATTGGTGCCAAAGACATTTTTTGGGCACTACTTTTTTTTTTCGTGCACCCTACTTCTCTGCAATGTGCGTTCCCATATACAGTAGCTAATTTTGATGTGTCTGTATTATTATAAGGTTTTGAGGCCAAAGCTTAGACCCAATATAGGGATAATGCTGCACTGGACAAAGCTCATTACTCAGAGGGGCCAATTCACTTAAAGGTAGGGTAGGCAATTTCAGAGAGGCTAGCAATAGCAAGCTTGTTTTGAAAGCATTAGATCCCACCATCCCTTCAGAGCGTCTCCAAAGCCAGGCCTCCTTTAAACACATAAACGCACAGCAGAGTCTGCACAGCATTATAAGACAAGAGATGGCATTAAATTAACTCATGTGTCAAAGCAGATAACATTACAATAATAATGACAGTAAACAACTTACAAAGCACTTACATGTACCTTCTGACTGCTGCAGATTAATTAAGGCATTGATAGTGTTGCCACTGAAATGCATAAATTAGAGTCTGAGGATGTGAACAGCTCCGGGCAAAATGTTCTCTTTAGAATTCTACTTCTAAAGGCAAGAAGAAATGAGACTTACATCTGTCTCCCTGCTTGCACTGCATCAGTCCTGCTTGTCAGGAAAAAGAGTGAGAATGCACACACAGTTCATTAGGATTCCAGACATTAATTTAATTATACATCTAAACTACAGCATAGCTCAGCAGTTATAATTCGAACCATGGGCAAGGTGGGGGGTCTTCATGACAACTTTGAAGGTGATTATTAAAAACTATGATGTCATCATAGGCCAGATAATCCATCAATTCCTGTTCGAATGACAGCAAGGAAAGATTATTTAAACGCAAAGTTGTCATGGATAATCTTAAAGCTGATTTGACTAGTGAGAAAATTCTTCAACACAAAGCAGTCATAAGCAGTGTGATCATTATCTTTTTCAATCTACTCATGTTTGTTTCTTGAAATTAAACATGGCATTAAAAAAAAAAAATAAAATAAAAATCAGAACACCAGGCAAATACACAGCTGTACTGTATGTATTAATCCCCGAAATAGCCTCAGATGTACATGGCACTTTTTCTCTGTATCTACTGTAATCTGCAACTCGCACTTGCTACACTACACATAAAATGATGGCGGTAACATTGCCAGAGTATTTAGACGAGGGCCAGATGTCCAGATAGCAGATATGTATCCGATTCAAAACCACATTTGGAAAATCAGATTTTTTTTTGTGACAGTGTCATTACATTATTGATCACATAAAGCCAGATGCTTTGATCAATGCAAAAACACTGCACTCTACATAACAGCAGTTCAAGCAAAAGCATCATTTAGGATGGTTCTAAAAGCTTTCTATGTCTCCCTATATCTGACACACCCACTCTATTAATGAGCTCATGAGTTTCATCAGATGTGATAAATGAGGGAGACATACAAAATGTGCAGGGTTGGGGGTACTCCAGGACAGCTTTGGGAACCACTGAGATCATTTGGTTGTAAAACAACAGCAACAACAAAATCATCCAAACTTTAAATTGCTGTTTCCAATTGTCACGAAAGGGACTCACAGGCAGGGGATCCAAATGCAGCGTCTTTATTGAAGTAGAGTGGTCGTACAGGCAGTGGTCAATCGGAACAAACACAGTGTCAGAGAGCAGGCAGATTCGTTGTCGTGAAGCAGGCAATAAGAGGTCAGGGCAACAGGCAGAGTATCAAAGTCCATAAACAAAGCAGTAATCCAACAGGTAACAGGCAAAGCTTCAACCACGATAAACAGACCAAGACCGTAACAGGCAGACAGACAGGGATAAATGCAAACACCGGGTAATGCAAGACTTCACCCTTGACATGAGGAAACAGACAGCTTAAATACAAATCTAATGAGCTACACCTGTGGGGTAATCAGAGTCCAATCACGAGGCTTGTGGGAAGTGTAGTACGAAAGTGCGTGGATGTGTGTCAGTGATTGAATGATGAGGACCAGCTGACCTGTAGGTGTACAAACAGAGTCCAGAGACAGGGATTGTGGGAAATGTAGTGAAGCAGTCCGTGCGTGTGTGTGCGCGTGCGTGCGTGCGTGCGTGCTGAATGGCAGGTGCAGGGTGTATGGGAAATGGAGTTCTGGTATGAATGAATAGTCCGGATTGGAGTGCCCTCTGGTGACTGTGACGGGCACTCTCTTCTGTGATCATGACATAGCCCTCCCTCAAGGAGCGGCTTCCAGACGCTTTCACCAGACACAACAGAAGATTCCGGGAGACAGGGGAGTGAAGACCGGTAGTGAACCAGAGATGGAGCAGAACTCTCAAATAACATGGCCAGGGCGGCGCAGACGGCCAGGGCGGCGCAGACGGCCAGGGCGGCGCAGACGGCCAGGGCGGCGCAGACGGCCAGGGCGGCGCAGACGGCCAGGGCGGCGCAGACGGCCAGGGCGGCGCAGACTCATGGGCACGTACGAGGACCAGAGGAAATTCTGGAGTGGCTTCTGGGGCTAGAGCGGGCTCAGGTGCTGGCTTGCAGACAGGCAGGACTGACCCTTGGAGATCTGGAGACGACCCTTGGAGATCTGGAGACGACCCTTGGAGATCTGGAGACGACCCTTGGAGATCTGGAGACAGGCTCTTGGAGCTGACCTATAACTTGAGTTGAACTTGGGCTGGCAATGAGACTTGAGACTTGACTCGAGACTTGACTTGGACCCTGACTCGGAGCTTGACTAGGACCTTGATTCGAAGCTTGACTTGGACTTTGACTCAAAGCTTGACTTAAAGCTTGACCTAAAGCTTGACCTAAAGCTTGACCTTGACTTGTAACTGGACATTGACTGGTGGTTTGACTTTGACTTGAGGTTGGACCTTGACATGAGCCTGGACCTTGATGTGAGACTGGACCCTGACGCAAGACTGGACCCTGACGAGAGACTTGACTTGTGGCTGGCACCACGCATTCAGGCAAGGCAGCCATCTGACGTGGAGACGAGGGAAGAGAAGCCAATACGTTCGGGAACAAGGAGGGAAGAGCCATCTTGATTGTTGATGCAAACGTGGCGGCGGCCATCTTGTCCATAGACACAGGTGCGGCGGCGGCCGGCAGACTTGGGAGCGAGGTGTCCGGCGGGCGAGGCGGCCGGCAGAGTTCCAGGAATGCCAGCCGCTCGTGCCGAAGACAGCGGTGGATCAGCCACACTCGAACGCAACCCTCTCCGCTCTCGAACAGGATCAGTGACGTAACATAAGTCTGAGCGATCAACGGCGACGTGACTCTGCTCAAGAAAATCAACAGAGATATGGACTGGTGTTGTTGTTGTTGTTGTTGTGGACGATGCCATCTTGTGAATGTCCTCTTTAGCGGCAGTCATTACGTAATTCAGCGTGGTGTCGTGTTCCTCCATGACACCCACAGTAAAACTAGAGCCACTCAGTTGCAATGCTAAGTCAATATATTGTTCCAACATCCAACTGGGATCATGAAACGGCATGACGGAACTCAGCGGATTAGACAGTCCTCCTCGAAAAAAGATCATGAGACATACCTCATCAAAACACGTTAAATGTGCCAGTCCAATAAACTCCTTGACGTAATCCTCTAACGCTCTGTCTCCTTGACGGAGACACATCAACTGAGCAGATGGATTCATATTGCCGAAACGGAAACACTCACAAAGCTGCTGGATCTGGTGGCGGTGAAGTCTTCTGTCACGAAAGGGACTCACAGGCAGGGGATCCAAATGCAGCGTCTTTATTGAAGTAGAGTGGTCGTACAGGCAGTGGTCAATTGGAACAAACACAGTGTCAGAGAGCAGGCAGATTCGTTGTCGTGAAGCAGGCAATAAGAGGTCAGGGCAACAGGCAGAGTATCAAAGTCCATAAACAAAGCAGTAATCCAACAGGTAACAGGCAAAGCTTCAACTATGATAAACAGACCAAGACCGTAACAGGCAGACAGACAGGGATAAATGCTCAGAAATGCAAACACCGGGTAATGCAAGACTTCACCCTTGACATGAGGAAACAGACAGCTTAAATACAAATCTAATGAGCTACACCTGTGGGGTAATCAGAGTCCAATCACGAGGCTTGTGGGAAGTGTAGTACGAAAGTGTGTGGATGTGTGTCAGTGATTGAATGATGAGGACCAGCTGGTCTGTAGGTGTACAAACAGAGTCCAGAGACAGGGATTGTGGGAAATGTAGTGAAGCAGTCCGTGCGTGTGTGTGTGTGTGTGTGAGTGACTGAATGCTGAATGGCAGGTGCAGGGTGTATGGGAAATGGAGTTCTGGTATGAATGAATAGTCCGGATTGGAGTGCCCTCTGGTGACTGTGACGGGCACTCTCTTCTGTGATCATGACACCAATGAACCTTGTCTTTGTGTTTAAGGGTAATTCAGTACATTTTGAATATCTCCATTATCAGACACATCCATGTCAGGTTGTGCAGCCTCCATGACAGATTTGGGAAGAACTGCTTTAGAGCTTTTGTTGCTAACCTATTTGAAGTTAGACTTCAGCTGTTTTCTTGGAAAAAAAAACAAAACAAAACAACAAAACAACAACACATGCAAGTTCACTTAAAATTGAAGTTTGGGATATGGTTCATGTGGATTCCAGTTCACCTTAGATATGAACTCAAACCCGACTAACTGGCAGAAGTGAATTAAAAAGCCCTAAAGCCCTGTTCACAACATCAGCGGCTTTGATGTTGCATGTTACTAGTGGCAAATTCGAAATCAGATTTGTTTCCTTTTCACTAAAAATAAACATTCTGGAGGATAAAGATTATATATTAATGCAATCCATGCTTTTTTGCCATTTCAGCTGTCTACTGTATATGCAGCAAAAGTGCACAGAACCACTGGCTGGTGTGGGAGCTCAGGAGCTGTGCTTAGATAATGTCTGTTTCAATTTTTTTTTAAAGCTGCTGTCCAGCTGTTTGGCCCTCTAGCGGTTAATAAACAGAACTGCACGCGTCTTGCGGAGGAACATTCTAGCCGGAGCTACTTTTCTCCGTGTATGTCTATGGCGAGTCACGCAGTTACTGTAATACTCTGCGGCGAGTCCTACCAGTCTGGTCAGAAATAGTCAGAATATAAACACTTATTATAAGTGTACCATAATGATTCAGGATAAGACAAAAACACGGTTTGGAAAATGGATTCATGTTGTATATTCTCATTATATAATTTTTGTAAATTTTTAACACAAAAAAAGTTGCGGACTGCAGCTTTAAAAAAAAAAGAAGCACCAAGCCATTTCTCCAGTGAACTGCTGGCAATTTGTTGTGAGTAGCTTTTGTAATATATTAATATTGTATGGTCAAGTGCTCTCAGAGACGAGGGAAGGTGAGATCCAAGAGCAGGTGAATTATATTTAATACGAACAAAAATACACAAACCAGGGGCTCGTTCTTCATACATCGATTACTCAGTTATCTGGATTTTACTGTTGACAACTTGACATGATCCAGGATTGTTAGAAAATGATAATTATTCATAATTTGTTATGATTAATTATGAATATTTGGATCAGTTAATCTGATTAATTTGATGTAGCTACAACGACATTACAATCACTTAATCAGTTCGTCCTGTGAACACTCATTTTTTATTCTAATCACGATACAGACTAGTATCTGTGAATATTAAGCTGCAAAAAGACTGTTTAAATACTGTATGAATCCTGCATGTTCTGTGTCTCTCTGTGAAATGATTCAGGCAGACGCGTGGTTTTGTTTAGCTACTACACAGTAAACATGACTTATTGGCTTTTATATGGCCCAAAAAATACTGCTATACTGAGATGAGTGAAATCGACTGAAATATGCAATAAATACTGAAATAAAAAAGTGTTAGCAACACATTAAACTGCACATTAACATTTATAGGCTCTATAATATAACAAAGATACATACAATGTCATAGCAATATGAACATTTAGACAATATTTCTTTGGCCTGTTTTGGACAGATTAGAAGAGTGGACATTATATTAACGTTAATACAATAGCTGATATGATATGATCAGCATGCTCACAGAGGGTTTTTTTCTTTTATCTCACAGACTTGAGAATCATAGTGACCAGATATTGGCCCACAATGGACTGCATGCATATGATACTGAGATCACGGACTGGAAGCAGGAAAGTTTTTTTTTTTCTTTCTTTTTCTCCAGTGCAGAAACACCAAATGCCAGGTATGGGGTGTTCGCATACAGGATTTATTTCCAGGCATAACTGTGTACTCAAAATGTGTCCAGGGTTTTTCCTGGCTCAAAATGAGGCGGAGGTGGTAAAATCCTGATCATGGCAGAAAAAAAAAAAAAAAAAAAACACTTTTACAAGCATGTATTTTAGGTATTTTAATATTAAAGGGGTGATGAACTGAGAAATCAAATTTTCCTTGAGCTTTTGACATAAGAGGTCATCATACTTTAAGAAAATCCTGTAAGTTTTAGAGCTGAAAACTTCCTTGTTAGTCCAATAAAAGCTTTAATTGACACCAGACCGAGCAAACGACAGGATTTACAAAGTGGGGATCTATGATGTCAAAGGGCAGCAAGCACCGCCTCTGCAGAAGAAGATCAACGCCTACTTCATCACTGCCTGTTTAGCCCCACCCACTAAGTAACATAGGCCTATGTGGTGCTAAATCGAGCTACCAAGCAATAAACATGCCGTTGAGGATTACAAAATATTGTGCAGTGCCTGGACTCGACAGTAACGCAACAACATGTAAGTAACTGTGTTAATTCTAATGCCTGATCTGATATGTAATGATTCATGTACAGTCAGATGTTCTTTGTCTGTGAGTCAGTAAATCAAACCCGTGACTAAACGTCAAATTGCATTGTTTCTCTTAGTAGGATGAAAATAATCTGTTATTTAACGGTGATTAAATTATATAAAGAAAGCGATCAAAGAAAGCTTCCTTTGCAATCATTGGAGCAGCTGAAGCTGTCAATCAAACAGTGCGAGTTTATCAGTGACTGACACGCAAAACTCCCATTTTATTCAAAGAAATCTTTCAATTATATCGTGTTTGCACTGTTAGTGAAGATGAAAGCATTTGTTAGCGTGCAGAAACTGAGTTGCAATGACGAGATCACTGCTTTCATGCACTCAACGTGATCGGCTACACAGTGTTCATCTCTGCACCCCAGGAAACATTATAAAACAATAAAACAATACAGTTCATGACCCCTTTAAGAGAATAATATTTGTATTTTGAGAACACTATCATATATACTGTAGGAGCCAGTGTTGTGGATGTATTTCGGGCTGTCACCACATGGGGGCAGTATGTGCACAGAGGGCTTTTAAACAGGTGTTTCTTACACGTAGAGTTAGTTGGCTTGGTGGAGGGGGAACGCGTACAGTTTTTTTACCACACACACAAACAATTAGTGATGGGAAATCAAGGCTTTCTGAAGCATTTGAGGCTTTCATCAAATTGTGCCGAAAAATGGTTCATTACTCGAAGCTTTTAACACAGTGCGCGTTAGTGACATCTGGTGGCCAGACTTGTTTCTCCACCATATCTAAATCATCGCAGAGCAGATCTATGGTTTGAAAAAGCATGTGGCCAAATCTTTAAGTCTGTGACATACGGAATCACTCTTGTCTTGAATCAGTTCTATCTAATCTGACCTAATCTCATCTAAATTAATTTGTGACAATGAGACCACCACTCGTGTCATGTGTAACCTGGTCAACGGATTCACATATTGATCAATAATATAAAATATACAATTATGTAATCATATCTGACACGAGTAGTCAGATATGATATTTTGGATGAGCTGGGTCTCTGAGACCCCAGCAGTAAAACATGATTAAATGCATTTTTTTTTAATTGCGTCATTTTTTTCAAACCAGCTGTTTCGATTTTCTGATACCGCATGACGTTCGAAGCTTCAAACGTCATCAATCACGTGGTATTGTCATTTCGATACAAGCATCGGTACAGTGTGTGATACAATAGTGCTTTGAAAACTGCATCGGAGCATTAGAGCCCCGGTATAACCGTCCCATCACTACAAACAATAGAAGCCACACGCTGGATGTCCACTATCATCGTCAAAGTATGTAACCATGTTTGCATTATGTTCAATAAAGTAGTCAAAAAGTTAAGATCGACTACAAGAGGAGTTTGATGTGCGTAAAGCGTGCGTTGCATATCCAAGCCATTAGCAGCTATAGAAGCTGCTGTATCAAAAGTAAAAAAACTTTATTCCCCTTAGATTGCTGAGCAGCGTTGAATGGATTATACGTGGAGCGCTATTGGAGTGGATTTTCGTATAAACGTCAAACAAAGGAAGGTGAACGAGGATTAAAGGGATCCTGCTCACTTTGTTCAAGGTTGCAACGTAGACACAGGACGGACAACAAGGAAGGCCAGTGGGTGCTGTTTTTCTATGTTTAAAAGCTTCATGCAATGGAATTTGAAGTTTTGAATCAAATAGAGACATGCTGTGCTGCTGATTTGTGCTGGTTGTGTTTTTGTTCATGGATGGAAAGGAGAAATCAAACTCTGAAATGGCTACTGGTGTTGATGGTGGAAAGGTTGTTACTGAAAAGGTTGCAAATGATGATTTTGCTGTTGATTGTGCTGTTGATGAAAATGAGTCACAAAAAAAGAGTGAGAAAAATGACTGCAAAGGGGGTTGGTCTGCTCTTTGAAAACTTACAAAAGACTAGAAAACAGAAGTTAAGTCAAGTAAACAAAATCAAACAAAAGGTGAATGATTTAATTTCTAATTTTCAAGTGTAACTATACCAGATGTGGAAAAGCAAATGAAGAGGTTTGATAAGTATTGCAAAGAGGCTGAAGAACTGCATAATTCAATTGTTGAAATGCCAATACCTCAGGATGAGTCCGACAAGCAAAACAAATAGTTCAATGCTAAAATGGCTGAAAATCTGGGTTTTTATAAAGATATCAGTGAATGCTTGTCTGATACTGGAAAATCATTGAATGTGGATAAACCTTGTGACGCTTCATCTACAACAAGCAGTGAAATAGGACCTGATGATAGTATTTCAAATGTGTCCACAAAACAATCCCATCACATCAAAGCATCCCCCCCAACAGGAATCTTCTGTGAGCCATGTGCTTGAAGATGTTTATGCCTTCACTGTGACCCACTGGGATGTCCCTCTCAACAAACATTAATACACACACATTACATTCTGCATGTTAAAATATAAAGAAGCACAGTGACCTGATGATTCTGTTATGTTTTTAGTTACTACAACATTACTGTAGTAAAACCATGTTTTACTATGTTTATACATGTAAAGATGATCGGGGAATATACAATACTAGATTAAAAAAATTATCTAGCGCGCAAATACATATTAACATCGTAAACATTAACCATACTGTGTGACCATATAAGTTATAATATGATTACGTTAAATTATAATGAATTAAGTGTATCAGCAGATAGCCATCACAAATCAAAGAAGAAATTTCTTAGAAATATATTTTACCTAGCTGACAAGGATCACTCAGTCGCTTTGTGTTAAAAGCTAAAAGTCAAATGCAGTTACGCCGGGTTTTTGACCAGCGAATATGTGCATATTCAATTTGTTCGTCATTAAAATGATGGTATCACATTAGGCTACGTCATCATAGGTTAACTTATGAGCGCTCAGTTTTTCCGTTTGTAAAATACGTTTGGCCAAAATCTCAATTTATAAAAGATGTAGTACTACTGTATGCACAGGCTATTTGTAAGCTATTGGCTATGACTAACTTAGATGGCAAATGCTAGCCCCCTCCCTCTCCCTCCGCCGCCGATCTCAGGCCTCAAATGCATAAAATATGAAACTTTATAGACATGCTAGTGTTTCTTTCGTAAAGACAACGTTGTACTTATTCAAAAAACAAGATATTTATTTACCATTGCAAGACGTTCAGCTGCTCTGCTGTGGAACTTCAGTTCGCTGCATTCAGGGGGCGGAGTTAAGAGGTTTGACTGACAGTTTGAGCGGAACCAAAACGATTGTCACAATCTCTTTTTAATACCTTTATTAGGCTAAATATATTTACAAATCAGACAGACAGGCGTAAATAGCATTGATTTATTGAAGAAAATAAATAAATAAAATAAAACGCCTCAAAAAAGGGCACTTCGGAGTGTAAGGACAAAAAGGGCATGTGCTCTGCACAGGTTGAGCCCTACCTGTGCACGTGCCTGGCTCTAACATCTGTTGCCATGAAATCATTTAAAAGACTGGTTCTTGCTTATCCGAAGGACATCACTGGACCCTTACTGGGCCCCCTGCAGTTTGCTTACCAAGCAAACAGGTCTGTGGATGATGCAGTCAATATGGGACTGCATTATGTTCTGCAGCATCTGGACAGATCAGGGACTTATGTGAGGATCCTGTTTGTGGACTTCAGCTCTGCTTTTAACACCATCATCCCATCACTCCTCCAGCCCAAATTAACTCCGCTCTCTGTGCCCACCTCTGTCTGTCAGTGGATCACCAGCTTCCTGACAGACAGGCAGCAGCTAGTGAGGCTGGGAAAATTCTCATCCAGCACCCTCACCATTAGCACCAGCGCCCCTCAGGGCTGTGTCCTCTCCCAACTGCTCTTCTCCCTCTACACCAACGACTGCACTTCTAAAGACCCCTCTGTTAAGCTCCTGAAGTTTGCAGATGACACCACACTGATCGGCCTCATCCGGGACGGTGACGAATCTGCTTACAGAATGGAGGTTGAACAGCTGGCTGTCTGGTGCAGTCTTAACAACCTGGAGCTCAACACAATCAAGACAGTGGAGATGATTGTGGACTTCAGGAGAAACCCCCCTGCTCTCCCCCAGTTCACCATCATGAACAGCACTGTGACTGCAGTGGAGTCATTCACGTTCCTGGGCCCCACAATCTCCCAGGACCTGAAGTGGGACAACCACATTGAGTTCATTGTGAAAAAGGCCCAGCAGAGGTTGTACTTCCTTCGCCAGCTGAGGAAGTTCAACTTACCACAGCATCTGCTGAAACAGTTTTACTCTGCCATCATTGAATCCATCCTATGCACTTCAATTACCATCTGGTTCAGCTCAGCTACCAAATCTGACCTCAGAAGACTACAGAGGGTAGTCTGGTCTGCTGAGCGAATCATTGGTATAACCCTCCCCACTTTACAAGAACTGTACTTATCCAGACTGAGAAAAAGGGCAAAGAAAAACACTCTGGACCCCTCACATCCAGCACACTCCCTCTGTGAACTGTTGCCATCTGGTCGACGCTACAGAGCCCTGAGCACCAGAACGACCAGACAGAGGAAAACTATTATACATTATTTACTTAAAACACTTATTTATATTTCAATTTTCTATTTACGATCCTTTGGGATTTCTTTCACCGCTAATACTGCCTTCGAAGTTGTTGTTACAGGAGTTGTGTAAAAGAAACATTGGATGGGATAATGAAATGCCACGGTCCCTTTCATGTCAGTGGTCAGAGTGGCTGCAAGATCTCAACAAGGTAATGGTCAAAGTCTTACACCAGATGATATTTCTCAAGCAGAATCAGCAATTATTGGATTTTCTCAACACGAAGCATTCAAACAGGAAATCTCTTCTTTGCAAAGTGGAACATCTGGAGTTAAAAGGAGTAGTAACATCTACAAGCTTGATCCAATATTGATGGATGGTTTACTTAGAGTAGGAGGAAGACTGCAATGCCTGAGGAGATGAAATGCCCTGTTATCCTGCCAAAGAAACATCATATATCCAAACTTATTATACAACATGTTCATAAACAACTAGGTCATGTGGGGAGAAACCATATGCTGTCAACACTGCAAAGAAGGTACTGGATTATTAAGGCAAACTCCGCTTGCAGAAAGGTAATTTCGGAATGTGTTGTATGTCAACGTTTCCAAAGCAAAATTGGAGAGCAAAAAATGTCTGACTTACCAAAGGAAAGGATCATGCCAGATTTGCCTCCTTTTACTAATACTGGTGTGGACTACTACCTATTGATGTGAAAAGAGGCCGCAATGTTGTGAAAAGGTATGGGGTTATATTTACCTGCATGACCAGTTGAGTAGTAAATCTTGAAGTAGCCTACACTCTGGATACAAATTCCTGCATAAACTGCATTCGCCGTTTCATGTGTTGTTGTGGGCAAGTATTGCAATTAATATCTGATAACGGCACAAATTTTATTGTAGCAGAGAAAGAGCTTAGGAATGCTTTGAATACATTGGATCATGATAAAATTCAGCACACTTTTCTATCAGAAGGAATAACATGGACTTTTAATCCCCCTGCTGGACCACATCCTGGAGGCGTGTGGGAAAGGCTCATTTGTCTTGTAAAGAAAGTGTTGTACTCCACTCTCCGACAACATTGCTTGTTTGTGAAGCCGAAGCTATTCTTAATGATCGCCCAATCACAAAGTTTTCTGATGATCCAAATGACTTGGAAGCTCTCACACCCAATCATATTTTGCTGTTAAGAACAAAACCACTTCTTCCACCAGGACTATTTCAAGAAAGTGATTTGTATATCAGACGTAGATGGCGACAAGTCCAATATCTGTCCGATCTCTTTTGGAAAAGGTGGATAAGGGAGTATCTTCCATTGCTTCAGGAATGACAAAAATTGATGAAACCACGTAGAAACTTTGCTGTTGGTGATATAGTGGTCATGGATCCAACTGCTCCACGTGGTTCCTGGTCATTATGCAAAATCACTCAGACATATCCTGACAAAAAGGGATTTATTCGGTCTGTACGATTGAAGACAAAAACAGGATTACTGGACAGACCTGTTTCCAAAATCTGCCTGTTGTTTGAAGATACAAAGGACTGATCTTCAAAGAAGAAGTTCACATTTTTGGCTCCTTTTGAATAATTTAAAGATAATTGTAGTTACACACCAACAATTATGGGGCCGGTGTGTAGGAGCCAGTGTTGTGGATGCATTTCAGGCTGTCACCACGTGGGGGCAGTGTGTGCATAGAGGGTTTTTAAACAGGTGTTTCGTAAGCCGAGTTCAGACTGCACGATTTTAGCCCCAATTTTGGCTCGCCGACAGGTTTTGAGAAATCGCCGACAAATGCCCGAAATCACAGGCAAATCGGTGCTCGTTCACGCGAGTGACAATCACGCAGTGTGAATGAGCAAAGACGCGATCTGAGAGAATCGTCGACGAGTCGCCGACGCCCGTGAGATATTTGGCATGCTAAATATCTGGACCTGTCGGAGATTCAAAATCCTGCTGTGTGAAAAGTGTTCTGACTGAAAACTACATCGGCGATGACCGACAGCCAATGAGAGAGCGAGATACAGAACAGCAGGGAGTTCGGGGAGGAGTTATAGACCAAAATATCAGCAAGCATGGCTTTGTAGGCTACACATAAACATTACAATTCTATCAAACAGAACCAAAGCACAAACATTTGCTTGACCATCCGCAACAGCGGTACATTGAAAAGTTATGTATTTAGCTCCAACTGTCATTGCAGAACACACAATCCTTGTTCTTCACGTCTCCCCAAACATTTCCTCCTCCATATTTTTCTTTTCTTTATGTTGTTTTCGCTGCAAATCAGCGCACAGGCAATTCATATTTCAAGCTTCTTGCGGGCTACCATTTTTAATAATAATCCCACAGTGTGTCTCAATCAGCTCCCTAGTTCAGTAGTCAGGGCAAGAAAAATTTTTATATTTTAAAGGTAAATTCATTAATCTGGTGCACTTTGAGAGTTCAAAATTAAGAGCTCCAAACCATGTTCAGTGTGCACACTGAACAAAGAAAAACTCTTGAACCTGAACTTTAAAGGGGACTCTATAGAGCTTGTGCACTAGAGATGTACAGATCAGCTTTAACATCACCCAAATCCACTGTTAAAAATAAATCATCCACCCGCCAACTTCCCAAACCTACAATATTCTCTGATTTAGATATGTGCCCCTGAGCATAACGTGATATTGCCGAGTTCAACATGTTCCTGGGTCAACATTTTTGTTGATCCTGGAACAACATTCAAATCAACCAATCATATTTGAGGGACAAGTTTACAGATTATGTCAAGTTTAGTCTTAAAATCATGAATTGGTGCTTCTACATCAGTGTTATTACTACATCATCTATCATTTCCCTCTGATTTTTGGGATAACTTATGGGTAGGGTTAGGTTTAGGGGTAGGAATAGGGTTAAAACTAAATTTTCAGACTAGAATGTTGTTCCAGGATCAACAAAATATGTTGACCCAAGAATGCATCTAACTCAGCAATATCAGGACGTGCGTGCACCTGATCATCACAAAATAATTATTCAAATTCTCAGTGTTAAGCATGATGATATAATAACATATGACACTTAGGCTATTATTTAAAAGTAGGCTGCTTTTAAATAAATATCTAAAGTAAAAGTTCTTCTTTGGTACAATTATATTTCATTAATATCCTATAAACACCCCTTCAAACTAAAATTGTCACTGTTTCATTTCATCATTGTTGAGAAAAAGAAAAAAAAAGAAAAAAAAAACATCAGAATAATTTCTGTTAAGCTTGTGTATATTTTTTAGTTAAAGTGGTTCAGTGTTCAATATCTTATGAAGGGTTTTTCCTTTGTGTTTTATATAATGACCACTAGAAAGTGCTCTAGGCACATGATTTCCTTGATTGGTTTTCCCTGAAGAGAATAGCGTTGTCGTTGGAAACAAAAGAAAGAGTGACGCACATTCCTTGCGTTTTACCAAATGAGACTTCCGTGTCTTTATTAAAATCAACACGTTAATGATGTATCTCACATCCACCCGCAATTACTTGGAATGTTATTTTGTATTAATTGGCCGGCCCAACCTGGAGGATTATCTGATGCAGATATAACCGCGATCCACGCATCACTTTCATGCGCACTCTCACAATGAGTGAAAGTGATCTTTTTGGCACGGAACCCCATTTTCTGCATAGGGGATGGGCGGAACGGTTCGATAACGGTTCGGCACGAAATTTGACGGAGGCGGCCGCCTCGTAATTCTCTATGCAGGAAAAACCCTGCCCAGACAGCATGTAGTAATCAGCCCGAGCTCGGCTGCCCCGCGGCAATTGTGGCCCGCAGCTCACTCTGGCACATGTATATTTGTTACGGCTGTAAAGCACTGGGCCGATTCCTGCTCACCCTAACTGGCCCAACTCTGGCTATAGAGATCTGGCCACTTCTGGCAATGACTCTGCTTATGTTCACTCACAGATGGTTACATAAGCAATAACTTAAAATTGTCTTAAAATTTACTTTGTTTCCTGGTAGTATCTGATATGAATTAACTAACGTTACATGTTTAATGTAGCGAATTTGTCAAAAACAACATATAATAGAACATTCTTTAATATGTATAATATTAAATCTAATTAAAAGTAAAGTAGCAATTCATTCTTTTACACGCTTTTATGTATTTTAAACACGCTTCACTGCATTCTCAGGTGATTCATTCATCTTCACGGTGCGCTGCGGTGGGAGGGGTCTCGTACCTGTGGTAGTGGGCGATATCCGCCATGTTTGTGCAGTTTGGAGTGGACGCAAGCAAAACAATGGATTATTTACCAAGAGATATTAATGTATGGGGTCATTTTGACAAACAGTTCTGGTAAGAATCAACACACATTTACATTTGTAGTATTTTATATTAGCAAATGTTTATAAAGGAACTTGGTAAAAGTTAACTTCATGTGACTGCCGCGAACGTGGCTTTTTTGGCTTGCCTGAACTTTTGGTATGCCACCTACAGCTAATAAATGAACAATTTTTTTTTCATCTTTGATCTAAGCATTGTTATGTGGATCTCGATTGTTTACGCTGCACTAAACTTTGATGAGCAACAGTCCGATCTGCAACCAAAGAGCGGAGGAAGAGGATGATGATGGTCCTGCATACACAAGGAGAAAGAGCAGGTTTGTTTCTTTTTTTTTAAGCTTCCACGCTCATATATTTTTTATAAATGCAACTGTAATAAGCAAAAGTTATTTTATTCCATGTTTCTTCAAGAAGGTGAGTGAAGAGGATTTGTTTATACCATCATAGAAGATCATTGTTTTCTGTAAGGGTTCTTCCACAAAGTTTTCAGAAGGCATTCATAGAAGCTTCAAAATTCTGATTTTATTTACTGCAATACTCATGTACTGGTCACACAGGTACAAAACAATAGGGGAAAAAACAAAAGAAAACTAGATAATAAATGACTTATCAGCACACTGAGTTCTGGGCCTCGGATGTTTCTCCAGAACTAACCCAGCCACAAAAAAATTCAACCCTTTTAACAAGACAGACTAAACCATTTCATAATTACAGGGGGTCTCCATTCTGTAAATCAAACCTCGAAAAATATATAATATATACAAATAAACTCCATAAACATGAAGTTACAATCACTATAAAGCAATGATGAAAATAAACACAAAAATAAACTTTACAAAAAGACATTTAAATGAACAAACAATCCAAACCCATATGGTAACCAAAAAACAACATTTCCCATAATTCCCAGTAAAGGATATATAAAGGACATAAGGAAATGCCATGCTCTTTTTAATAACAGGCCTTTGTTCCATGCCGCAGTCACGGATCCAGGCGGAACCACGGGTAAGATACAATTATCCAAAACAATTAAATAAATAAAGAAACAATATTAAACCCATATTTTTGTCTTGGTTTTATTCAATCACTAGCGTGCACTTATGTGTGCATAAAGAGCATGCACCTTTAACAAAATGGTTTGGGTAAATAATGTTAAAGAAACAAAATAAATGCATAGAAATTTATAAACAAGCAGAAAACAATCCATCAAACAAAACAAAATCAATTACTCACAAAGAAATAAAATAAGGAGAAAATTAGAACTATTAAAATAAAGTAGCCTATTATTTGGTAAGTGTGACCTTAGCCATCACATTTCCCCCCCACCTAAGCATTCTCGCATGGTGAGCAAGAAAGAAAATTGGCTGCAATATTTTCGACCCCTGGACGATGCTTCACTGTAAAGCGAAAGGGTTGTATCGGCAAAAACCATCTTGTCAAGCAGGAATTTGTATCTTTCATTCTGTATAACCATCAGCGCTTTATGATGTTTCGATAACGAAATCTCGGCCGAGCAAATAATACTTAAACGAGTCAAGAGCCCACTTCAAAGCTAAAAATTCTTTCTCCACCACAGAATACCTAGATTCTCTGGGAAATAATTTCCGACTCAGATACATCACAGGATGCCTTTCACCATTTTCCTCCTGCATCAGGACTGCTCCTAACCCCAACTCTGATGCATCTGTTTGTAGTACAAAAGATTTTTCAAAATCAGGACTACGCAAAATAGGTTCATTGTTCAGCACCACTTTTAACTCAAAGAATGCTTTTTCTGCGGGTGCTGTCCATTGCATTTTATTGGGATTCATCTTTTTAATTAAATCAGTTAACGGCGCTGCGATGGTCGAGAAATGGGGAATACATTTCTGATACCAGCCAGATTGTTCTGATTGTTTCTTTGTAGCTAGAAGTGGACAAGATTGAATAGCGCATACTTTCTGCATTTGCGGCTTAATTACTCCATTCCCCAATACATACCCCAAATACTCAGTCTCGGTTTTAACTAAGGAACATTTTGCGGGGTTAACGGTTAGACCGGCGTTTTTAATTTGTTTAAAGACTGTTTGAAGATGTTGAAGGTGACTCTCCCACAAAGTACTAAATATCACAACATCGTCTAAGTAAGCCACCGTAAATTCTCCTAAACCATCCAACACAGTATCCATTAATCTTTGAAAAGTCAGGGGTGCTCCGTGCAGCCCGAACGGTAACACCTGAAAATGCATTAACCCCCTTGGTGTACAGAAAGCGGTCAACTCTCGTGACTCCAAGTCCAGAGGCACCTGCCAGTACCCTTTTCTCAAATCGATCATACTGATAAATTAAGCCTTACCGAGTTTTTCAATTAACTCCTCAGTGCGAGGCATAGGATATGAATCGAATTTAGAGACAGAATTTAAATAGCGGAAATCGATGTGAACCTGAGGGTATTATCTTTTTTGGCACCAATACCTCAGATTACACTATTCACTCTTTGATGGTTCCACTATACCCATTTGTTGCATCAGAATGATTTTAACATCACTCTGAAGCAAAAACTCTAGACTAAAATATACAGTTCCCAAAAGTCTTGTGATGTAAAATGTTTAGTATGTGTTTTGAGGCCTTATTTCAGTTACTTTTTTTTTTTTTTCAAAAACCACGCATATACGTAATTCTCTCAAAAATACAAACATGTACATGTTGCTCACATATTATTTTAGCCTAGTTTGTGCTGAATACAATACTGAAAAAATATAATACTGAAAAAAGCACAAATGTCAGGGCATGTCAAAACTACTCCAGGACCCCAAATTAGCCTCAGACCCCAGAGGGTTAATGACTCTTTGGTGGACATCACCATCTCATAGAATGCATTGTATGTTTGTTATATTTATCATATATATATATATATATATATATATATATATATATATATATATATATATATATATATATATATATATATATATATATATATATATATATATATATATATATATATATATTATACTCACTATATTATATAAATGGACACATACTGACACCTTTCTCATTGGTCAAGCCAAAAACTCAAAGGTGTGACTTCTGTAGATATTAAAAAGTCCCCATCCATCTCTTCTGGTCTTCTGCCTTTGTTCTTGCTGATTCTACTGATTGCTGGTCAACTCACCCGGCCAGCGCAACCAGGCCAACAGGCCTCATTCACTTCAAGCCATGTGCAGCTTCCTTGACAACAGGGTCAAATTAACAGTGCAAGCTCGTCATTTCTTCACTCAACGCAGAAGATATTGATTACAACTTCAGCACCATCAGACCAAACTATCAAGAATTTCTCCTGAGACTGCATATCTGGACGCATTTGAACACTAAACAGTGATTTGTATGTCTGTGTGTGTTAGCTATGTGTTCATGAATTTAGTTAAATAAAACTTTGTGCACATTCTTGCGAGTTGATTCTGATCTGCTTATAAACCAATGTCAATGATAACGATTACGATCACAGCTACATGCAAAGAAAGAGTTATTTTTCTGTGGCCATGGAAAATATCCTTCCTGAAGAGTTGATAGACGATCAATACTGAGTGTTCGCTGGCCGAACAGGTTAATTGATTGTAATATTAATTCACTACAACAGAATAGACTAATCTATTTTGGGGTTTTAAAGGTGCTCTATGTAAGAATGACAGATAGTGGTTGAAATGGGTACTGCAGTCCAAATTCAAAATATTGTTTGTCCCGCCCCCTCCTCCTCAGACTGGACGCTCTTGTGGGTTGCCAGTTTGAAGACACGCAACAGGAGGGAGCTAAGATAATTAGTTGATTGATTTATTTATTTAGAGTTGATATCACGTTTTAATATACTCCCGTTCATAGAGATTTTTAGATGGATGCTGAGGCGTTTTTTCGCTGTTTGTTCGCTGGCTTCCATGGCTGCAATTTGCTGCATGTGCTTTCCGCCAACTGGGAACCCGGGGTGGTGAAATACTGTTGGGTAAATTGGCAACGTGTGGTCTTGCACAGACCAAAACAAAAACAGAAATTCCGACACAAAATGTAAATTTCAAAGTAAAATAACTGGCTGTAGCAATGGTTTTCAGAGAAACGAATATGTGAACTGAGCATGTTTAATAAATATCTGCAAACATATTATGGTATTTTTGTTTTTTCGTACAGTCAAAAACTTACATAGAGCACCTTTAAAGGGTTAGTTCACCCAAAAATGTCATTTATTACTTACCCTCATGCCGTTCCACACCCATAAGACCTTCGTTAATCTTCAGAACACAAATTAAGATATTTTAGTTGAAATCCGATGGCTCAGTGAGACCTCCATAGGGAGCAATGACATTTCCTCTCTCAAGATCCATAAAGGTACTAAAAACATATTTAAATTGGTTCATGTGAGTACAGTGGTTCAATATTAATATTATGAAGCGACAAGAATATTTTTGGAGCGCCAAAAAAACAAAATAACGATTTCAAAACACTGCTTCATGAAGCATCGGAATCAGTGTGTCGAATCATGATTCAGATCGCGTGTCAAACTGCCAACAGCAGATTCGACACGCAGATTCGACACACTGATTCATCTGTGCTCCGATGCTTCCTGAAGCATTGTTTTGAAATCGGCCATCACAAAAGTTTTTTTGTTGGCGCTCCAAAAATATTCTCGTCGCTTTATAATATTAATATTGAACCACTACTCACATGAACCAATTTAAATATGTTTTAGTACCTTTATGGATCTTGAGAGAGGAAATGTCCATTGCTCCCTATGAAGGCCTCACGGAGCCATCGGATTTCAACTAAAATATCTTAATTTGTGTTCTGAAGATTAACGAAGGTCTTACGGGTGTGGAACGGCATGAGGGTGAGTAATAAATGACAGAATTTTCATTTTTGGGTGAACTAACCCTTTAAGAATCAATATTGGTTCGTAAAACAGAGAATCGATTAAAATCGAGAAATCAATATTTTTTTTTTTTTTTTTACCCAGCCCTACTTCATAGAGTCAGTCAAGTGTTTGATATATCTTCCTTTTGTGATCTGATGTGCTTCATATCATAGAATGAGAAAGAAATGCTATTTAGAGTATTATATTTTAGTGATAAAGGCTATGTTGATTAACACTGCATTACAAATATACTTTATTCTTATGAAAATACCTAATGTCTAGAAGAATACAGATAAACCATATTTTGTCGCAATTGTATGTTTATTGTCTTCATGTTTCATCAGTTAAAAAGTCTCCATCTGTGTTTCGTTCTACTAGTGATAGCTGGAGGCGTTTGTCCATATAAGGGATTTCCTGGAACGTCATAAGGTTTATGACTTCTACTGAATCTCACTTGTGGACTTTCTGCACCCTCCGGCTACGAGTATGAATGAAAAAGACATTACATGTGTGTACTCACTAATGCTTAGTCACAACCCCCTGTATTGGGTAAAAAAGGGAAAATAATATTTAAAAAAAAAAATAAATAAATAAAAAAATCTCTGGATGAATGATTTCTTGACAAAAATTAAGAAATTACCGTCACAGATTTTTATTATAATAATTTAATATTTTATAATAATATTTTAGACCTTTCTAATGATTTATAGGAAAATGAAGAATTTCCAAATGCCTAAACAAAATGGATGGATGTTGTTTGGATTGTGATTAGTGATACTGGGCTATGTATATATATATATATATATATATATATATATATATATATATATATATATATATATATATATATATATAAAAAATAATAATAAATAAAAAAAAAGGCACAATATGTATGATTTGTGGATTAAAATATCCAAAAACCACTAGAACAAGGTTATATATTTTGTTAACCTGTGTACTTACATTATCCCAAATGTTTCCAAGAATATTTAGAAATAAACAATTTTAACCAGGACTTGCACCATGTTTGTGTGTTGCCTATCAATGACATCATACCCGTGCTACCCTTGGTTTCCGGTTTTATTTTGTAGAAACCATGGAAACACCAAAGTTGCTTTAATATATTAGGAGTGAAGGCTGTTGGCGTGAAGACACCACCTCCCATGATTCCGTGAAATCAAGGTGTCATCAATCTACACTTTTTTTTCTTGTCTAACGAAACGATCGGTCATTTTCAAAAAAAAAAAAAGTAAATGTATATGCTTTATATAAACAAATGATCGCCTTCCAATTGGTTACGCTAAAACCTGACCTTTTGTATTCTTCAAAAAGCTTATGCTGTATGTCCTATGCCTTCCAAAATGACCGATCGCTTCACTAGATAAGACCCTTATTTTATTAAATAAAAATAAATGAATCGTTAATTAAAACACTGAAAAAAAGTAAAGCCTGTACAAATACTAGAAAGTGTGTAATAATTAGGAATCATGTAATAAACAGTACACATTTCATTTTTATCTTTCATTTATCATTTAACTTTTATGTTGTTTTGGTAACTTGGTTGTTTCCTTATAACGGTCTCGAAATTCGTAAAGTTTTTTGTCAGGTGTGTGATGTTCTTTTTTTAATATGATGTCATTACGTTGTTGTCTTGCCGCCAGCCAATCGCTGCATTGCCGATCATGGTTTCAAGTGTCGATATATCAGCCCTTTCCAATTAACACAAGAACGCACAGTAATCTCAGACAACTTAATCCAAATATTTTAATCAAATCCACAAATTTGTTTGAAGAACCAAATTAGCCAGAGATCAGTTATCATGATTAGAAGATCTGTCAAACCATCTCAGTTTTATCTCATATTTTACTTCATAACTTGTTTAATATGGATATATTTTGTTTTACGCAAACACATCACTTCACTTCAGAAGGCCTTTATTAACCCCCGGAGCCGTGTGGAGTACGCTGATGGATGGATGTGGATGGAGGTACTTTCTTCAGCTTCATACTCATTGGTCTTGCGCACTTCCATTAGACAGCTAGGATGCGTCAGGATATTTATTAATATATCTCTGATTGTGTTCATCAGAAAAAAGAAAGTCATATACACCTAGGATGGCTTGAGGGTGAATAAAGCTTGGGATGATTTTTATTTGAAAATGAACTAATCCTTTAACGGTCAACTTCACATTGTTTCTCTTAGTAGGATGAAAATAATCTGTTATTTAAACTGTGATTAAATTATAAATAGAAAGCAATCAAAGATCGCTCCCTTTGCAATCGCCGGAGTTGTCAATCAAACAGTGCGAGTTTATCAGTGACTGAGTTTTGCACTTGCGCCAAAACTCCCATAATAATCAGTGAATCTCTTATTTACAGTGTGTTTGCACTGTTAGTTATAAAAGCATTCGTTAGTGTGCAGAAATCGAGTTGCAATGACGAGATCAGTGCATTCATGTGCTCAACATGTCTGTGATCGGCTACATACTCATCACAGCAACCTTTCATGCCACAATCTAAATATAATGCCATAGATCTAAATATAATCAACACTTTACCCGATTAGTTAAAGCTGCAGTCTGCGATTTTTGGCCCTCTAGCGGTTAATAAACAGAACTGCACGCGTCTTGCGGAAGAACATTGTAGCCGGAGCTACTTTTCTCCGTGTATTTCTATGGTGAGTCATGCAGTTACTGTGATACTCTGCGGCGGGTCCTACCAGTCCGGTCTTTATAGTCAGAAAGAAAACACTTATTATAAGTGTACCATAATGATTCAGGGTAAGACAAAAACACAGTTTGGAAAATGGATTCATGTTGTACATTCTCATTATATAATTTTTGTAAATTTTGAACACAAAAAAAGTTGTGGACAGCAGCTTTAACCTAGAGAGCTGTAATAGTAAAAACATGCTAAAAGTTTTCAGGAGAGTTAAACGTGTAATACTAAAGCCATTTCATATGCAAAGATGTTAGCCAATCACAGCAGTGGCCATTTACACTGATGTCTCACAGCAGACATAAAAAAAAGCAACCCCTTCAAATAGAGCAATCAATTCAGAGGGCTAAAACCAGGGTAGGAAAATTGCCTTTTATTTCTAAATTAGGACAATTTTTGATGTAAAAATCATAAGTGCAGCACAGGAAACATTCTAAAACAATGCAGTTCATGACCCCTTTAAGAATGTACATTATCTGATGGATCATGTGCGCTCCTGACTTTTTTTTTAATTAAACAACTTTCTTAACTTTGTTACGTTGCTGGACATAGCAACATCTTGTCACCGGTGGTCACTGTTGCTCGTGTCGCAGGAAGTCACCAGCTCTCCACTGAAATTAATGGGATTATGTTGCTTTGTTGCATCATGTCGCTGGCGGTTTGAGGGCTTAAAAAATGCTAACAAACTAATAAAGATTTGGCATGCTATTTACTAAACACAAAACTTAATTTGGTTATGGAAAGTATAATCTATACAATGGATTTCCATTCTAACAGAGGCTTTTTTCTTTTTGCTCAAATGCTGTCCTCAGTACGGTTATTACACAGCAGATAAAATGTGGCAGCACTGCACCAAGGTCCACGTTGCTCTGATGGAACCAGCACATAAGGATTGCCAAGGTGGTCACATGGCCCTAAAGGACCAAAGCACAACAAAAACATCAGTCTTGAGTGACACAGTGTCTCAGAGAGACTGCCTCACAGAAGAAGCCAAGCCCGTAACGGCATATGGGCAGCATGCGAGCAGAAAACAGGCCTGAGAGTTTGGGAATAAGAGAGAGAGAGCAGGATTCTCACAGAAAATAAATCTGACTGTTCTCATACAAAACTGCTGTCTACACACCATATGAATGCAGATAGTCTCAATGGAGTTTGCTTATAGTAAAACAAACAAGTACTCATTTAATGCTTCACTAACCTCTTTTAGTGAAACAAGCAATTGTGCACTTTTTCTGTGAAACCAGTCGCTTACAGTGAATCAATCAAATATTTTTTTTCAGGTTTTTTTTTTTTTTTTTTTTTTTTTAACTGCCTAGTACGGTCTGGTATATCGTTGCTCTGATACAAATATCAGTGTAAAACATCTTAGCCTTGATCTTCTAGTGCGGTGGTTCTCAAACTTTTTAGAGTGGAGTACCCCCGAAGGGATCCTTCTGTGTACTCCCTCTCTTCCACTTAGGCTGCAGTCACACCTTTTCCATTAAGGGACAATATTTGCCACCTAAATTGATTTTCCAGTGCATATTTTTACCTTTATGAATAACTTTATAAAATAAATAACATTTTAAATAAAAAATGTTCAATAGAGAAATATGCAATGATGGTAAAATGACGTGATACTTTTAAATATTAAACTAAAACCACCAGTAGGTGGCAGCAAGTCACTGTTTTTATGAGTGAGGCATCGAGTCATTCATTCAGTAACGAAGCAAGTGGCTGTGAATGAATCATTGAATCACTGACTCTCACGATTCTTTCAAAGCCTCAGAATTCGTGTTGTAGTTCTGCTGTGGTTTTCGTTAGAAATATTTTTTCGTTGCAAAATAGATAATATAAATAATAATAAATGCAATAAATACTGACAGTACTGTTTAAAATGTACATTTTGTTTTTTGACCTGCTATAATTATGAGAGGCCATTCAAGACATATTTCAAACTTACTCGCGCACACACTATCAAAGTATTCACACACTATCAAAGTATTCACACACACTATCAAATTCTCTCATACACTACTATACGTCTCTCACACACTATCAAATCTTTCACACACACTATCAAAGTCTCTCGCGCACACTATCAAAGTCTCTTGCGCAATCTACCAAACTCTCTTGCGCACACTACCAAACTCATTCGCACACACACACTATCAAACTCTCTCGCGCACACTATTAAAGTCTCTCGCGCATACTACCAAACTCTCTCGCGCACACACTATCAAAGTAGGGTGACCACCAAGCGGCAACCTCCCACTTTCTCTCGTGAAGCCAATACGGAAGTAACTTAAACTGCAATTCATCGACTGGCCGCTAGGGACAGGCTCCAAAAGAGAGCAGAATCTCATAGAGTCCCATGTTAAATTGGCCAAGTTTATAGCAGAAAAAAACATGTTTACAAGTTGGTTCAAATTGTGGTTTTGGTCTATACTGCTATTTTTGCCCTTCATGACAACTCTGAGGGGGGTGAATTTTTTTTATAACTTATCCGTTTACATTATATTAAGCCTTAAAGTTCTGCATAATTAAGGGCGTGGTCACTTGAGTGACAGGTAGATGCCGCTGCTGTCTGTGAGCCGTCATGTTACCTCAGCTGCCGCTGAATTTGGCATCTCAGCCGTATTTGTGCTCGATTATTTTATACATTTTATAAAATATGGCTTGCTGCATAATATTCGAGACTGATGTGTGTCTGTGTAGATGTGCATGCATGGGGAAGAGACACAGAACACACGTTGTTGGATCGTGGCATTGGCTGAAAGTTTTGGTTGTGAGATTTACTACAATGACAATGGCGGGAGGATATCAAAATCCGACAGCACTGCTTGGATATTATAACTAAAACTGCTGCACTATTTTGAAAAAAATATACTTTAGACATAGGCTCATTTGTTTGTTAGATACGATCGTATACAGTTTTACAACATAAACGCTGCTCAGATTGCATCCTTTCTTGAAGAACGATGACAGAGAGCACATCATTCAGAAGAAATGTGACGTTTTTTTGTTTTGCAATGGACACTCATATTTTACCCAAGTGCCACGGATTGGATTCATCTCGCGATCTCTATTTCATTATAAAGGTATGAAGTCCCATTTGATTTTCCATGTTGTTATTTGCACAACCAACACTACTGGTGTTGGAGGATCTATATAACACCGTAGATTGACAGTAAACCTTTAGAACGTTCTGATGATAAAACTTATCTTCATTAATATTTTAGATCGTATCTAAGATAGATAGATAGCTCCTTTGCTGCTAACATGGTCACGTCGAGCTAGGCGGGCGTGGTTTCAGCAACCAGTCATATCAGCTCAAACCACCTCCCCGCCTCTTTGCCCATTTTCAGTTATCCGGGAGTGACGTGCGGTGACGCGCAGCTAAGATGGCCGCGGCCTCATTTACGCGTCAAAACTGCTGTTCAGAACTCTATGGGTGACGTCACGGACGCTACGTCCATATTTTTTTACAGTCTATGGTGACCACCCGTCCCGCTTTGCGTTGTCCCGCACGTCGCATATTGAGAAAATGTCCCGCATTTTCATCAATTTGTTGGTTTTTAATTATAATATTTAGAAAATGCGTGCTTGCGTTATTTTGACTTTTTAAGAAAGCATTAAATTTATTATTTTTGCTGCGTAGTTTTTCACCTTCCAGCACTTCGATAGAAGTAACATCCCAACAGCCGTTTTTTAAATCCTATCAAATGGTTGAGAAGAAAGGAGTAAACATGGTCACTAGGTTGTGACGCTGTCAATCCAAATGTGGAGCGGAGTTGGACTTGGTCAAAACTGTTTCAAAAATAGGGTGACCAGACCAGTTTTTGATGTTCTGTCACCTGAAATGTCCCCGTTTTACAGCTCGTTCAAACCAACCCGCATGATTGCAAAAAGACCGACGAGCATACAGCAGCCTGCTGGAGAAATTGTGTAGTGATCATGTTCTCCAACAGAGGGGGCTGTGCAGCTACACTTGGTCGTGCGCGCGCCGCTACTTCCTGAGGAACGTAATCTGGATCTGGAACAGAGCAAAATCGTCAAATATCATAAACATCGTTATCAGTTTCAAGGTTAGTAACATACTAACTATTCATACTGTTTGTATGTTTTATAACAGGGCCTCAACAGGGTGCAAGATTGTTTTGCACAATTTTAAACGTCCACATAAGTTCCGTCACAACGCAGCAATTTCCACACACACGTCTTAGTGGTGAAGGTACACTCAGATATGAATAAATATAAAATAAAATCATACACGTAGCCTACTTTGTGCTTAAAATGAGTCTAAAATGCAGAATAATAGTTCAAAATAGTTAAAACAGTTGTAATGACTGTATACAGCTAAAAACAGCTTGTGAAAATTAAAATATTAAATTCAATAATGTTAAAAAATATGTTAAATGCTGTAAAATATTTATCTTCTTATATTTATGTTTTATTTTTGTAATGTAATGTGCTTTTGTAAAGTCACACTAATGTTATAACAGACATATTGTTTTGAACTGCTTTTACAGGTTACTATTAATCGTGTAAAAGTTTTTTTTTTGGTGAATTGTGTTTAGACCAGAGCAAAAATCCTAATATTAAAACTAAATCATAATTATTAATGTAATAATAGCCTATAAGGAACCCACAACAATTAAAAACAAAAACATTCAAAAATGATATTGTCCCTGTTTTTAAATACATAATAACAAATTAGATTTTGGTGATATTTTGATCACTCGAATAGGAAATGTCCCCAGTTTCCATTTCAGAAATCTGGTCACCTTATTAAAAATAGTTATCTACATGATGCCTGCTGCCTTTAGGGTCAGTGATGTTTAATTTAAATTACATGTAAAATAAAGACATGTTTTGTTATAGTGTGATGTAATGGTGTTTTCTGGAATGGACTAAAGAACAAAGTATTTTTATCAGCTGAAAGGAAGATTACAAATGTTGTTATTAAGTTAGATAGACATTATATAACAGCTTCAGGTTGTGTTTTAGTGTTGGCAATATGTCCCACATTGTCCCACACAAACTTACTAATCGTCCCACATTTGGTTTGTTTGTTGGTGGTCACCCTATATCAAAGTCTCTCGCGCATACTACCAAACTCTTTCACGCACACATTATCAAACTCTCTCGCATACTACAAAACACATTCGCACACACACTATCAAACTCTCTCACACGCGCTATCAAACTCTCTCACGCACACTATCAAACTCTTTCGTGAGAAATACCAATTCACTCACGGTCTGTACCTTCGGATAGTTTTCTCGTTTTTGTCTTCAAAACAGAAAAACTAAGAAACTGTTCATTTATCACATATTCTGTCATGTGGGGGGTTCCATATTTTTATTTTCGTTTTCATCACACTGTTCTAATTTGCCAAATGGAAACAAAACCAGTATGAATGGCGGGAAATAAACGCCCCTTTACACTGATTGGTCAACATCAAACCGTGCCGTCATCAGTTCTATTCCTCAGTTTCACGCGCTGTTGTACGGCGTTCGATGCAAACTATCTCTTTCTCATCAAACCAGGGGCGAGGCAAGAAATGTTCAAACAGGTGTGCCTTCATAAAAACATTGTGGGCAAATTTGGCTATGACTCGATGACAAATGCAAGACACTCTTCCCCGCTCCTCAAACACACATAACATTATTATTTTTTATTTATAGTGTTTCTTGGGTAAAGAAAAAAGGCGCTGTATTTATTCAAACAAGCAGTTATTTTATTTACCCTAATATTGTAAACAAGCAGAGATCTTTCTCCATACAGTGGAGTTATGAGGTTTGACTGTCAGCTTGAAGAGCCAATAGAGTTACTAGGTTTAGTCACAAGCTCGTTTTAATACTTTTCACTGGTTAAAAAAATATTTCAAAACCCACAGAGAGACGTAAAGGGTGACCACTAAGATTTATGAAAATAAAATAAATTAATAAATAAATAGAAAAAAAACAAATTTGGAGATATGATGTTTCTGCAGGACAGCAGCAATATAAATTAATGTTTAGAATCTTTTAACTATAACCATACACTTCAAAACGCGAATTAGAACAAAGTGTGATGAAAACGAAAAAAAAAAAACACATGGCAGAATACATGATAAATTAACAGTTTCTTAGTTTTTCTGTTTTGAACACAAAAACGAGAAAACTATCGAAGGTACAGACCGTGAGTGAATTGGTAGGCTATTTCTCACGAAAGAGTTTGATAGTGTGCGCGAGAGAGTTTGATAATGTGTGAGAGAGATTTTGATAGTGCGTGTGAATGAGTTTGATAGTGTGCGCGAGAGAGTTTGATAGTGCGTGTGAATGAGTTTGGTAGTGTGCGCGAGAGAGTTTGATAGTGTGTGAGAGACATTATAGTAGAGTATGAGAGACAGTTTAATAGTGTGTGCGCGAGTAAAGTCTGAAATATGTCTTGAATGGCCTCTCATAGTTATCAACATTAAATACAAGAACTCACACAGGTATGTTTTTGTATCAAAGAAAGTTTGGCTGTGTTAACACTGGCACAAAAAATCAGATTTTTTGCTCACATCTGATACAGATCGGAATTTGTTGCACACGTGTAAACACAAAAATCAGCACGAGATCCAGTTTTTTCGCATCCAATTTGAGCCACTTCCAAATGTGATGCAACCTACGTCTAAACACGCATATCCGATTCCCATTGGAAATCCAAGCCATCATACACCTTTGCTCAATAAAAGGTAGCTTTTATGTTGTATTATAAAGCAGAAATACCATGCACTCGCACTAAAAATTCATAATAAGAGTCCCATGCAACATGACAGGAGCCACCATGCCATATGTTCTTTCGCTTGGGTTTATTATCACGTCAGATCAGCTAGACGCACAGAATGTGGGAAAACAATTAAAGACACCGGAACAACATCATCACATTTTATGAGACCGCATCCACAAAGGTTAGTCACATTAACTCACACTAGACTTTAAACCTAGCGCTACGTTTTATCAATCTTTTCATATTATTTGCAGCAATGTGTGTCCATAAGAGAGATAGAAAGAGATGTTAATCAATTTATTACTTAAAGCTCATATTTTAATGTATCACAATCAGCATGTGTAGAGTTTTCAATTGACATTCTTAAACATTCCTAAGTTTGATATTTTCTGATAATGACTGTCGTCACTAACAACGAAGCTGTATAACAAACCGTGACTCACTGGCGCCATCTTGTGTCCACTTAGTGACTGTATTGAAAATGACTACTCGTGTTACCAGGACGACTGTTTTGTACATTGTAATGGATTATAAAATAACAAACTGGATGTACATTATCCCTTACATCATAGGACCTTAATTTGAAATAAAACAGATTATAGAAAGATCATATAATTTTGTCTATATAACACAATTAGGATAAAAAAAAAAAAAAAATTAATGACTCGAGACTCGACTCGGACTCGTGACAAAAGACTCCACACTTGACTCAGACTCCAGCTTAAAGACTTCAGACTTGACTCAGACTCCAGCTTGAAGACTTCAGACTTGACTCGGACTCCACATAAAAGACTCGTGAACATCTCTGCTGACAGCTGTCCATTATATTCTCTGTGTTCGTAGCAATAACCCATATCAACTGTTCTAACAAAATATCGATCCCCATTGTATGAAATGACGGTGTAAAATATAAAAATAGAATTCTGGCATATGCATTAGGGTTTTGCAAATGATGAGTTACACAATTCATTATAGTGTGCACAGCATCATCAGTACCTCTGTTTTGATTATACGCAAATTGCAATGGATCAAAGGCTTAAACAGGTGATGGATTAAACATTAGATGTCTCTGTAATGGCAGTTTTAAAATTAAACTGTAAATAAAAGGCAAAAGTTTTTTTTTTTTTTTTTTTTTGTGCGCATAGGCTTACGTTCCCACCATGTTTTGCCAAATTGTAACTTTGTCCTCGCCACTATTTGTAAGCCATTAAAAAAGTAGCTTATGAAACCCATGCACACAACACACAGAAAGCATCTCCAATCCCTAATTCTTCATAATTTCATTCATACATAAAACATGCAATACATCTGCGGCAGACTGGTGATTGGTCGGATGGTTTATTATCCGATGACACAGTACAGTACAATCACTGCCGTATGCAGGTGTGCTATGAGCAACCAGCAAAATGACTGAGAACTGACACTGAGGATGTCCTAAATTATACATACTTATTAACGAATGAGGCTTCTGCTTACATAGTTCTATGCTTCTAGCGATCTTTTCAGGGCACCCCTTAAAGGAAATCAGTGTTACATGCTTTTTCATTGCTCTGCACTCATTTGCATTTACTAAGTTTACACAGATGCACTTCACACACTCACTATCGCATTGTAATTTTAGTTGTTTATCTAAAATATCGAGCTATCACCTGACTCAAGTTACCAAGCAAGCACAATGACTGACTGCATTTAACAAATACTATTTCTATTATTCATTTTAATTCATTACTCATTTTAGAATTATTATCTATGTCTTAATGAATAAGATATTCTGCTTTGGGCCCTTTTCTTGAGCTACAGATACACAGTTGCAGGAATCTTGGTTGAGAAATTCAAAACACTAAGAAAATGTGTTAACATAAAAATGGCCTATAATATTATCTGTTAACATATGTAAAGGATTAAAAACACTATTATCTGTTGTTTACTGCTGTTGTCAGTGGCCTTTCAATCCCAGTTGCTCATTGTAAACAGCAGTGGGGCAATAGAGTGACCTGGCTGGGTAACCCGCATGACTCAGTGGCCCCAGGGGGCATAGATGATTCAATCATCCTGTTCCACCTACACAGCAGCATGATGGAGAGATGTCAGCCTGGGTCTCAGCAGCATTTGTTTGGCTGTCTAGATTTCATTTAACACTTGTTCATGCTTCGCTGTGGATGGCCTTTGCAGGGACCGGTTCCTATGTGGCATGTGAATGTTAGTCTGAACCGCCTCTAAAACGTCTAACTTCACAATTCAGTACTACAGAGTTCACAGTCTTTGTAATGTGTTTCAGCAATACATTTGTAACATTTATAATGTGTTTATAAACAATTCTCTGAATTGACTTTACATGAACTTTTAACTTGAAATATTTAAGTACACTAATTCATACATTTAACTTAAAATAATCATGTAATCTCAACATAAATATTTTTATTAATGTAAACTTAGCTAGCTTTAAAGCTGCAGTCCGCAACTTTTTTTGGTTAAAAATTATCCAAAAATCAATTTTTGAGCAAGTACATAACCAGCCAGTGTTCAAAACGATCTCATTATCTTAGCTCAATTCACAATGGTAAGCTTGTAATAATGTTTTATAATAAGAGCGACATGGTGGATTTCCGCTGGAAATTTTAGCATACAGCAGTTCCTCTGTGCGTCATTACGTCACGTCCATCTTTAGTTACTGATTTGAAAGGGATTGTTTGGGTAATGTTCTGATGTACCGTCTCTGTTCCCTCCTTCAGGGAACGAGGGTTACATACGTAACTGAGACATTTTCCCTAATAGGCTACATGAATGAGTAGACTTTGCATTGTAGTTTTAACAGTGAAGAAACAATAGGCTAGTGGGCAGCGTTACAACACATGGTGCAGCTATGCTCTAAGAGATCCAAGTTCAAGATCTGGCTCGAGGTTTAGCCTTCTCAAGCCAACATAGTTCATTTAAAATCAGTGTTGGAAAGAGTACTGAAAATTTGTACTCAAGTACAAGTACTGTTACATTGCTGAAATAATACTCAATTACAAGTAAAAGTACTAGTGTCAAAAAATACGAGTAAAAGTACAAATTACTCTTCTCAAAAACTACTCAAAGTACTAAAATTACTAGTTACTTTTTAGCCAGTGATATTTAATGAATTGCCAAACAATATTCAATCAATCAGTAGAAAATAGCTACTTTCAACAAAGCACTTTCACCTTATTCATGAAGTTCATGAATTAGTGGTCACAATACTGGAATTTCTAACTTCAATACAATACAAATGATCAATATTCAGTATCATTTTAAATACCAATAACATTGATCAATTACCATTACAATAATCTCACTTAAATATTTGCACACTCTATGTATTTGTGTCTTAACAATAGGGTAACTTTGTTGCAATAGCTCACCTAGAGCACAAGAAAGCTTGATTTCAAACTGAATTGAATTTACAAAAAAGACAAGTAAACAGACAGTAATAAAATAAGAACAAATAAAACAAATTAACTCAATTCTGTTGAGGTATATGAAATATAACAACATTGAATTTTTAATACATTTTGAAAGAATTGTTTAATAAAAGTTATTTGTTTTTTTGCACACAAAAAGTATTCTGGTTGCTTTATAACATTAAGGTTGAACCACTGTAGTCACATGGGCTATTTTAACAATGTCTTTACTATCTTTCTGGACCTGCAAAAGTTGCAATTACGTTGCAGTCTGGGGTCAGAAAGCTTTCGGATTTTATCAAAAATATCTTCATTTGTGTTCTGAAGATGAACGAAGGTCTTACGTGTTTGGAACAACATGAGGATGAGTACTTAATGACAGAAATTTCAATTTTTGGTTGAACTAACCCTTTAAGAGCCATATAATATGATGTTTATTTAGATAAAAAGAACATCAGAATGGTTTGACCTGTGATGTCTGTACAATGTAGTGATGCAGTTAGACAGACTAGGCTATTTATATGTAAAAATCATACAAATGCCCCATTCTGAAACATACATCTACATTATAAAGAAATTAAAGATCCACCTTTGTTTGTTGAGACTTTCTGGTGCATTTCACTTATAGCCAATAAGATTTCCTGTAGCATTTTCATCAGCAAGGCATGGAAGTCTATTCTGATTGATTGATAACTTGACAACGTTTAATTTAAGAGCACGGAGAGATTCGCGATTGCGCACTACACAGAGCGTGCTCTCATGAGAGGAGAGGCAGTTCACTTGTATATTTGAGAGCTCACGTCGTTTTCGTTCACATGAATGTGCTGTCGCGTTACAATAATGTGCTCTCCACAAACCTGCGGGTATGATTAAAATTATGCGCAATACCTACAATCCTGTACTGAAACAAGTGACAGGAGGAGTGGGTGTGTGTCAAACTCGCTATCGGGGAGATGAGAGAATGAGAATGCGCCGCTGGTTAAATATCAGGGTTTTTCATTGGTCTTTTTATGATCGGATTTCTTTATTGGCTACCGATATGCTGGTCAAAGCAGAGCCATATGGTTTCAATATTAATTCAAATTGTTGGCATACTCAGTAACGGAATGTGATTTTACAAGTAGCGAAGTAGATTACTTAGCTTTATTTGTACTTAAGTACAAGTAAAATTACAGATTAAAAAATGTACTCAAAAAAGTAGAAAAACCTGAAAAAACTGCTTAATTACAGTGACGTGAGTAGTTGTAATTTGTTACTTCCACCTCTGTTTAAAATATACATTTATTGATTTAAAAAAGAACTTTATTCATTGTCTGTCATTTTTTATTAGTAGCCTATTAGGCTGTGTTCATATTTAATTGATACTTAATGATAACTTTGTAAATATTTGCTCTTAACCGGTGTTGGCAGACAGTCTTTGTTTTACTGTTCTTGATGCTTAAGAAACAGATTGGTCAAGCGGTTGGTTTTGTGAATGACTCATGAAATTGAGATGACTAACAGTGATAACCAACGGATAAACGATATAAAACAAAGCAAGAAAAACAACAAATTTCAAAACAGATCCGTACGGCATCAAAAAAAAAAAAATAAATAAATAAATAAATCACTGTTGGCTGAATATGTTTATTACAGCTTTAAAAAAGACTTGAAACATTTTGTTGACTAAAAAATAAAATAATACTAACAAGGCTAAATAATTTATTACAGGTGTCTATTCCCTGTGCGAGTTTATGTAAAATGAGGACAGAATCTTATTCTTGCGACACACTTTACGGTAACACTTTAGAATAGGGAACACATAAACTATTAATTATGACTCTCCCTCAATAAACTCCTAATTGACTGCTTAGTAAATAGTAAGGTAGTTGTTAATTTTAGGTATTGGGTAGAATTAAGAATGTAGAATAAGGTCAAGCAGAATAAGGCATTAATATGTGCTTAAATAATAAATAGCCAATATTCTATAATATGCATGCTAATAAGCAACTAGATAAAAGACCCTAAAATGAAGTGTTATCCATTTTACATTTGTATTGCCAAATAAATTGCAGCATTTCTGTGTACAATTAAAACAAAATGCAAAATGAAAATAGTACAAGTAACAAGTTAAGAACAGAAGTTTTCTTTACATCTCTCTCAAAGAGAGAGAGTTTATGGATAATATTTTAATGCATTTAATATTTTAATATTTTAACTCGCAGTGTTTTATTAAGCTCTTACAGAGATTTTATAGAGTGAAAACGGACGCTTCATCTTTTGTGTGAAATACAATAAATGTCATAAAACTCATCTGTATAGTTTTGGCCATCATTCGGACAGTACAACAGGCCTGTGCTAATATAGCGGTTAAAAACAAGAAGACAATATAAGTTATAACCATAATTTAACTAAACTATACCTGTTCTATCTCCATGCAGCATTTATTCGCAGTTTCTGAGATTATAGTGCGTCCTGACCAAGCGGCAACCTCCCCCAGTTTCTCGTGAAGCTAATACGGAAGTGACTGAAACTGCAAATCATCGACTGGCTAGGGACAGGCTGCAAAAGGGAGCAGAATCTCATTGAGTCCCATGTTAAAAAGGCCAAGTTTACAGCAGAAAAAAACATGTTTACAGTCTGGTTCAAATTGTGGTTTTGGTCTATACTGCTAATTTTGCCCTTCATGACAACTCTGAGGGGGGTGGTTTTTTTTTTATAACTCATCCGTTTAAATTATACTAAGCCTTAAAGTTCTGTATAATTAAGGGCGTGGTTACTTGAGTGACAGGTATACCGCTGCTGTCTGCGAGCCGTCATGTCACCACAGCAGCTAATTTCAGCCGCTGAATTTGGCATCTCAGCTGTATTTGTGCTTTTTTCTCTCTTTTTTTATACAATTATAAAATATGGCTTGCTGCATTAATAGTCGAGACTGATGTGTGTCTACATGTGCTCGCATGCGGAAGATAAACAGAACACACGTTGTTGGATCATGGCATTGGCTAAAAGTTCCTGAGATTTACTACAATGACAATAGCAGGAGGATATAAAACTCTGACAGCACTGCTTGGATATTATAACTAAAATTGCTGCACTATTTTGAAAAATTATACTTTGGACACGAGTTCATTTGTTTGTGAGATATATACGACAGTTTTACAACATAAACGCTGCTCAGATTGCATTATTTCTTGAAGAACGATGATGGAGAGCAGATCATTCAGAAGAAATGTGATGCAAACAATGGATAATATATCAATATTTCATGGATTTAACACTTTCGTGGACAGAAAGTACCCAAGTGCCACGGATTGGATTCATCTGAAGTTCCGTTTGATTTTTTTTATTTGCACACCCCACACAAGTTAATTACTGGTGTTGGAGCATCTATATCTTATTTAAAAAAAAATAAATAAATAAAAACACCGTAGATTGACAATAAACCTTTAGAACTTTGTGACGATTGTACAGTTATTAATCAATTTATGGGTGGAATATGAATATAATAATTCATAACGTTTTATGAATAATTATATGCGCATTCCAACCCAAGGGGGGGAATTAACCATATATGGTGAATTAATCACAACGAATTGTAATCACTCACATATATGATCATTTCTAGTTTAATAATTATGTAGAAAGCTATCGGTCTGTCCAGCAAACCGGTAGCTACCCACAAACTATTACGACAGAAATGTTATACTCAGGCCACGAGGATAAATTTCTGTGATAGTATCCAAACGTAAAGCAAGGATATTAGGATCAGAACGTTAAAGTGACTTGGTTGTTGTTAAATGAGCAAGTGAACAAAAGCATGGATATGACGTGTTTAATATACAGAACGGGTAATACAAAGGTTATACGGATAAATGTACACAAGTAGACATAGATACATACAAAGTGAAAGTAAAAGTCAGAAAGAGAGATGATCAAAGAATGGCCAATTTCACACAGTCAACCTTGAAGAGCCAGCAAGGAAACCCAGTATTTAAAATCTTAACAAATACTTGCATGTAGGTTCGTTGTGGTGCTTAGAGTTTCGGAGCGCTCAGTGTGGTGGTCGGTCCTTCAGGAGGTGATCTTCAGCGAAGTTTCAGACGAAGGCTTAACTGGAAGTAAGATGACCGGAAGATAAAGAAGAGAGTCCGTCTCTACGGCAGGAACTTGTGCAGGAAAAACTTGTGCATCGAAAAGACACGTGTTGTGGTATTTTAAAGACAACAGACCAGAACGCCTTCCTGATAACGTCCTGAATCCTGACAGGGGAGAACAAGCTCTTGAAGCTCCGCCCTCTTAGGCCGAGCGCAGCAGCTCATTTGCATTTAAAGGGCCCACGCTGAAACGGCGCATTTTTGCTCAACCACTAAAAGTGGCAATTTTAACACGCTATAAAAAATTATCTGTGGGGTATTTTGAGCTAAAACTTCACATGCACACTCTGGGGACATCAGAGACTTATTTTACATCTTGTAAAATGGGGCATAATAGGTCACCTTTAAGGGTGGGTTAACGTGTAAGGGATAGGTCAACAGTGCAATTAAACATAATTACAGAAATTAATTACAGAAGTAAATGCAGATATTTTTTAAAAAATATAAGTACAATGTAAAAACATGTACGTACACAATAAATGCATTGTATCAAATGATTAATTCAGTAAGTAAATTGTATTTATATAGCTCATTTAAACATAGCAGAACTATCCAAATAATAATAATAATAATAATAATACCTTTATTTTATATAGCGCCTTTAAAAGTGGCTTTCTCAAAGCGCTTTACAAGAAAACATAACAGAGAAAACACACTTTAAATACAAAAAATATACATCAAAGAAATAGAAAAAATAAAATGATTAAAAGCAATCCTAAAATAGAATGTTTTGAGAAGAGATTTAAAAGTCACTAATGTATTTGCTTCCCTGATGTCAGATGGGAGAGTTCCAAAGCTTAGGAGCATAACAAGAAAATGCTCTATCACCCCTAGAGCGAAGCTGTGTCTTAGGAACAACTAAGAGTCCACTCTGAGAGGAACACAGATTTCAACATGGTATGTAATGCATTAAAAGATCAGTCAAGTACTGTGGAGCCAGATCATGCAAAGCCTTATAAGTTAACATGAGGACTTTAAAATCAGTACGATACCTGACAGGGAGCCAGTGCAAAGACTTCAAGACAGGGGCAATATGATCACCAGCCCTGACCCCAGACAGAACTCTAGCAGCCGTATTTGGTAAATATTGAGGTTTGTTGAGTAATGATTTAGATACTCCAACTAGAAGACCATTACAATAGTCCAGACGTGAAAAGGCAAAAGAGTTTATCAGCTTCTCAGCCACAGCAAAGGACAACATAGGACGCACTCGATTGCTCCTGTCTGCCTCTCTGCTCAGTGTTTTGCCTGCCTGCTGTCTGACCTACGCTCGAAGCTTCGTGGAGTTTATCCTAAATCTTTCTCTTTATTCCTATTCACATAATATAACTTTCTTATTTTTCACTAGATTACTTAACCTATTGCATAGTATTACTAAACGGAACGATTTATTACTAGTAATCTACCAGCGTAATCACCTAGTGTCAGCCATAGCCCGCTAGCCTGCTAGCTACCGTCTATTTTTTTCCTCTAAACTAACCTTCCTTGTCGATCTAATGGCGGATTTATCCGATGTATGTTATTCTGATCTGTCCTCGCCAGATCGGGAAGCTGTGGAGACTTTGCTGCCCGGCATTCATCGATCCACCGCGAGGTACAGCGTCCCGCACATCACCCTTGCCCCAGGCACCGGCAAGCGACCGAGACATCCAGCTAGCGAGTCCCGTGTGCGATGCAGCTTTTCGGACGGCGTACAAAAACACGGTCAGTCATGTCCGACGATTATCATGTGTATTAACTGCAACATGTACAGCTTAGCTCTTTCTGTCAGCAGTGAGACTTACACATGTGATAAATGCAGGGATATTGTCAGGCTGACAAAGAGAATCTCAGAATTAGAGACACGCATCCAAACTTTAATTGAGGATAGTGAGAATGAAAGGGCCTTAGATACTGCTTTGGATGCGACTAGCCTAGTAAACACTGCACATTCGGTTCCGGTTGTAGAAGCCACGCAGCAGGCTAACTGGGTGACTGTGAGGCGGCATAGTGGCAAGAACAAACACCACTCTTCCGTTCCGATTAGAACATCAAACAGGTTCTCCCCACTCAGTGACGCACCCACTGAGAATCCTGTTGAAAGTGCCCTAGTTATTGGCGATTCTATTACACGGAACGTGAAAATAGAGACACCAGCCACCATAGTCACATGTTTGCCGGGGGCCAGAGCACCTGACATCAAAGCAAATTTAAAAGTGCTGGCTAATGCTAAACGTAAATATTCTAAAATCATTATCCACGTTGGCACAAATGATGTTCGACTTCGTCAGTCGGAGATCACTAAAATTAACATTAAAGAGGTGTGTGAACTCGCAAATTCAATGTCAGCAGAAGTAATTTGTTCTGGCCCTCTTCCTGTTCGTCGGAGTGATGAGATAGTTAGCAGGTTATCATCACTCAATGGCTGGCTGTCTAAGTGGTGTCCGCAGAATAATATAGGTTTCATAGACAATTGGAAAAGCTTTTGGGGCAGACCTGATCTGTTGAAAAGAGATGGTATTCATCCCTCCCGGGATGGTGCTGCTCTTCTATCTAGAAATTTGGCAAATAGTCTTAGAGCTAAACCATGACAAACCAGGGCCCAGATCAGGACGCAGACAAACTGGCTAAACCGACCGTCTGCTAGCTGCCTCACGTCACAGAACTCAAATAATTCACAGCACATAGAAACTCTTTCACCTAGATATTATCACATAGAGACTGTGTCTGTACCTCGAACTAGTAAATACAAAAAACTTCCGAAACCTTTTAAGGGTAAAAATTTAATTGATGTTCAAAAAATGAAAATCACAGATAAATTAGATAAACAAATGATAAAGCTTGGGCTACTGAATATTAGATCTATTTCTTCAAAAGCACTTATTGTAAATGAAATTATCACAGAAAATAAACTAGACTTGCTGTGTTTGACCGAAACCTGGCTAAAACCAGACGATTACATTATTTTAAATGAGTCTAGTCCTCAAGGTTATGACTATCGACACAATCCTCGACAGAAAGGCAAAGGGGGAGGTGTTGCTGTAATTTATAGTAATATATTCAGAATCATTCAAAAGAATTTCAAATATAACTCCTTTGAAGTGATGGTGCTTTATGTAACATTATGTAAGTTGACATTTGTGCTGGCTACTGTATACAGGCCACCAGGGCACCATACTGACTTTATCAAAGAATTTGCTGATTTTCTATCAGAGTTAGTACTGGCTGCGGATAAAGTCCTTGTTGTTGGTGATTTTAATATCCATGTAGATAATAATAAAGACGCATTTGGATTGGCATTTGCAGACAACACGTGTCAGGACCCACTCATTGTCGTAATCATACCTTAGATCTAATACTGTCGCATGGAATTGATATTGATGCTGTTGAAATTCTACAGCAGAGCGATGATATATCAGATCATTATTTAGTGTCGTGTATAATACAGTTAGCCAAGGCTACAAAACCACCACCCAGCCATAAATATGGTAGAACCATCACTTCTACCACTAAAGATTGCTTTATAAATAATCTCCCCGAGCAGTTTCATCGCCTTAGTATACCTGACAACTTAGAAGAACTCGATGCTGCAACAGAAACTATTGGCTCTCTCTTTTCCAGCACATTAGATGCAGTCGCTCCTTTACGTCTAAAGAAGATTAAGGAAACTAATCCAACACCGTGGTATGATGAGCACACTCGGGCTCTAAAACGAGCTGTGAGAAAAGCTGAACGTAGTTGGAAGAAAACAAAACTAGAAGTTTTTCGCCTTTCGTGGAAAGAAAAAATGATTGAGTACAGAACGGCTATAAGAAATGCTAGATCTACTTATTTTTCAAATCTCTTAATAGAAAACAAACATAATCCTAGGTACTTATTTGACACAGTGGCTAAATTAACTAGAAACAGAGATTCAACTGCTGACGTTTCCAAAGAGCACAGCAGTAATGACTTTATGAACTTCTTTACTTGCAAGATTGACAATATTAGAGAGAAAATTATAAACATGCAACCGTCTACAGTTTCGCTTCAGACAGTGCACTGTAGTGTCCCTGAGGTAAAACTAGAATCATTCGCCGCTATAGGAGAGGAAGAATTATCTAAACTTATCAAATCATCAAAATCAACAACATGTATGCTAGACCCAATGCCGACTAAACTACTGAAAGAAATGCTTCCAGAGGTCGTAGGTCCACTTCTTGATATAATTAATTCATCCTTAACACTAGGATACGTGCCAAAAACTTTTAAGCAGGCTATTATTAAACCTCTTATTAAAAAACCTCAACTAGATCCGAGAGATTTAGTAAATTACAGGCCAATCTCGAATCTACCTTTTCTGTCAAAGATACTAGAAAAGGCAGTTTCAACACAACTGTGCTCCTTTTTAGAAAGAAATGGAATCTGTGAGGATTTCCAGTCAGGATTTAGACCATACCATAGTACTGAGACTGCTCTCGTTAGAGTTACAAACGATCTACTCTTATCATCCGATCGTGGCTGTATTTCTCTATTAGTGTTATTAGATCTCAGTGCTGCTTTTGACACTATCGATCACAACATTCTTTTAAAAAGACTTGAAAACTATATTGGCATTAGTGGAATTGCTTTGGCATGGTTCAAATCTTACTTATCTGACCGTTATCAGTCTGTAGTAGTTAATGAAGAGATGTCGTATCGATCACAAGTTCAATATGGAGTACCACAAGGCTCAGTACTAGGACCGTTGCTTTTCACTCTGTACATGCTGCCCTTAGGAGAGATAATTAGGAAGCATGGTGTTAGTTTTCACTGCTACGCTGACGATACTCAGCTCTATATTTCCTCGCGCCCTGGCGAAACCTACAAATTCACAAAACTAACAGAATGCATAGCTGACATTAAAAACTGGATGACAAGAAATTTCTTATTATTAAATTCAGAAAAAACTGATATCCTAATCTTTGGACCAAAAACTTCCTCACGAAAAAACCTTGAATACTCTCTAACACTTGACGGGTGCTCCATTAAATCTTCGTCCTCAGTTAGGAACCTGGGTGTGCTCTTTGATACCAATCTTTCATTTGAAAGTCATGTTTCTAGTATCTGTAAAACCGCCTTCTTCCATCTAAAAAATATATCAAAATTACGACATATGCTCTCAATGACAAATGCGGAACAGTTGGTTCATGCATTCATGACCTCAAGACTAGATTACTGTAACGCTCTACTGGGTGGTTGTTCTGCTCGGCTTTTAAACAGACTACAGTTGGTCCAAAATGCGGCAGCTAGAGTTCTTACTAGAACCAGAAAGTATGACCATATTAGCCCAGTTCTGTCAACATTACATTGGCTCCCTATTAAACATCGTATAGACTTTAAAATCTTGCTACTTACTTATAAAGCTCTAAATGGTTTAGCTCCCCAATATCTAAGCGAGCTCTTGGTGCATTATAGTCCTTCACGTCTATTGCGATCTCAGAATTCAGGCCAGTTGATAATACCCAGAATATCAAAATCAACTGAAGGCGGCAGATCCTTTTCCTATTTAGCACCTAAACTCTGGAACAATCTTCCTAGCATTGTTCGGGAAGCAGACACACTCTGTCAGTTTAAATCTAGACTAAAAACACATCTCTTTGCTCTTGCATACACATAACACATTATCAATACATTAACATTTTTCAAATCCGTTAAAGGATTGTTACGCTGCAATAATTAGGTCGGCCGGAACCGAGAACATTTCCTATAACACTAGATATACCTGTACATCAGAATAAGAATGGCATCTACGCTAATATCTGTCTCTCTGCTTATCCTGAGGTTTTCCGGGTGCTGGATCCAGGCCGTATCCAGATCAGATGGAGAACCTGTGTCTGGACCTGACTACAACGTAGCCCAGGAGACAATGGGCCTACAGATCCAGTTCTGGCTGCATCTATAATTCAGATTTTTAAATCTCTGTATCCGCTTACATATATTTATATATAATCTATTTTTAATCTCTATAATAAAAATGTATAATTCAGATTTTGATCTCCATATCCATTTACATATATTATATATATCTTCCAAGGGGTTTTTTCCCTCCTAGGACTTTTTTCCCAGTGCTAGCACGCTGGGTTTTTCTCCTAGGGGGTTTTTTCCACCCCTGGGAGTCAGCCGACATTGGCTTAATGTAGCACCATCTTGTATATGTTACATATTACCACGCTTGCTTGTACAGCTTATTTTTAACCATTTCTCTTTTTTCTGTGCTCCTAATATGTAAAGCTGCTTTGAAACAATTACAAATTGTAAAAAGCGCTATATAAATAAATTTGACTTGACTTGACTTGACTTGACGTAAACGTGCTATATTTCTGAGGTGAAAAAAGGATGCCTTAACCGTATTCTGAACAAAAGGCTTCAAATGACAGCGTGGCATCAAAGATGACACCAAGATTTTTTAGTTTGCTTTAAATCTAAGGCGACACCATCAACAGACAAAGTAAGAGAACCACCAGCATTTCGCAGTTGATGAGGAGAGCCTAGAAGAATAATGTCCGTTTTAGAGCCATTTAAAGACAGAAAATTATTATACATCCAAATCTTTATCTCAGTGATACAGTTGGAAAGATGCATAATGTCCACATGTTGACCTTGCCTTGAATGGATATAAATCTGTGTATCATCAGCATAAAAGTGATAGTTAATGTAGTTAATGGATGCATTTTTTCTGTCTTCAGAATGTGGGTTACCATTCACAACCTTTATAAACCTTGGAGGACTAAGGATATTTTTAAATATATCTCGGATTGTGTTCGTCTGAAAGAAGATTGTCATATAAACCTAGGATGGCTTGAGGGCGAGTAAATCATGGGATAATTTTCATTTTTGGGTGAACTTTAAAATGCCAGGGAGTAGAGATGTGTTTTCAATTTTGATTTTAAGGGGCTATATGTAAGATTTTTACTTTAATAAAGCATAAAAAGACCCCAATATGTTTGCAGATATTTAAGAAACATGCTAAGTTCACCTACTTGTTTCTCAGAAAAACAATGATACAGCCAGATATTCTACTTTGAAATGCGCGTTCTGTGTCAGAATGTCGGTCTTTGTTTTGGTCTGTGCAAAACCGTGTGCTGCCAGTTTATCCAATAGTATTTCGACATCACAGGTTGCCAGTTGGCGGAAAAAACAGCATATTGCAGGCATGGAAACCAGCAAACAAACTGGGTCAGAGGATCGCAGATTCTACCGGACCTAAAAAGCCTCTGCATCTGTCTAAAAATCTCTATGAACGACAGCATATTAAAACACAGATAAATCAACTGAAAGCTTAAGTGTGTAAGTCTCCTCAGCTTTCATTATCAATTGTGCTCCCTCTTGTTCATGTCAAGCTGGCCACCAGTGTCTTTGAACGAGGGGGCGGAGCAAACAATATTTTGAATTTGGACTGCAGTACCTATTTCGACCACTGGGTGTCATTCCTACATAAAGCCCCTTTAAAGGTGCCATAGAATTGAAAATTGAATTTACCTTGGCATCGTTGAATAACAAGAGTTCAGTACATGGAAATAACATACAGTGAGTCTCAAACACCATTGTTTCCTCTCTTATGGCTTCCTGCTTTGCTACTGTTCGGACGCTCTTGCTTACATGCTGAAAAGGCATACACGCGTTAACCTTCGCCCAGCGCCGTCGGACTCCGTTTTTGGGCCGATGGGGGGTTCCTTACAAACTGACCACAGGACTTCATTTCAGCACCTGAATGGACATGCAGTTGACACATCCCACAAGATCAATGATAACACCACGCAGCCACAACAACCACTGCTCACGGACACAATCCTGACTGAGCCCTGCCCACAGAACTCACCGAGAGACAGTGACGTGTTAGAACTGCTCCAAGATTCAGCACCCAAGGAGGACTTTCGGTAAATCAGCCAGGGAAGCCAGGACAACATATTACAGCCTCCGGTAACACCAGAGCAACAGCCCCTCTCACCGGACATGTTATCCCTCTCTCCAGCATCCCCTCTTCTGTGCTTCTCAGAGAAAATGGAGGAACTGGTGTATGCTGGAACCAAACTCTCCCACTCATTTGCTGCGAGCCCCCAGATATCAACAAAAAAGCGAGCCCCGAAACCACCAAAGACTGTGGGCCCAGCTCGGCCTCCCCCTCCTCCTGCGAGGGCTCTTCGGCCCCTGCCACAACGCCAGGGCCCTCACCCTCCTCCATCTGTTCTAGGTGAACCAAAAACAACCGATAACAGCTCTCAGTGATGTGTGTCGGGTCCCCACTATGTTAACAGTGCCTTTATCAAATGTTTACAGAACAAGCTGGAACCCAGTGTGCCTGTTGCTTTCTCTATTTCTGTTTTATTATGTGATAGAAAGCCTAAGGCCTTCTCAAACCGTTTGGCAAACCCATTTAATCTGCTACCTATTACACGTCAAACTAAGATTACTGTAGAAACAGAAAGTAAGACTGTTAAATTAGCACTTTTAATCATCCGTTCACTTAAAAATAAATCACTTCTAGTCAATGACTTAATAACCACAAACAACCTAGATTTTAGGCTTCTACATGAAACATGGCTTGAAGAAAGTTGCAGTTCAACAATCCTGAATGAAACAGCCCCTCCTAACTTTACTTTTATGAGTGTCTGCAGAGCTGTTAGGAGAGGTGGAGGTGTAGCTGCTCTATTTAAAGATGTCTATCAATGCAAGCAAGTGTCATTTGGTGATTACTTGTCTTTCGAATACTTGGGTATTGTGTTAAAAGGTGCTCCTCACATTATACTTATGGTTATTTACAGGCCTTCAAAATACTCTCCAGCCTTTGTGGAGGACTTTACAGAACTGTTATCAGCAATTTCCTCAGAGTTTGACTGTTTTGCTATTACTGGGGATTTTAACATCCACATAGAAAATGCAGAATCCAATATGGCAAAATAAATCCTAACAGTTTTGAATACCTTTGATCTGACTCAGCATGTACATGGACCTACACAATCGTGGACACACTCTAGATTTATTTATTAGTAAGGGTCTAAACATTTCATCCATTGTCTTTAAGGATGTAGCGCTATCTGATCATTTCTGTATTTTCATTGATATATTGATCTCTCCGACTGTTAAAGTTAGATCTATCTCGGTCAAAAAGCGGTGCTTAAAAGAGAATACTAGTGCACTGTTTATGAAGGCTATATCTTTAACACCAAGCATATCTGCAGACTCTGTTGATTTTCTCTTTGATTCTTTTAACTCAAAAGTACAGAATGTTACTGATAACATTGCTCCTGTGACAGTCAGGAAGAAAAGTGGCAGACAAAAAGCACCTTGGAGAAACTCAACAGCAGTGCAAAATATGAAAAGACAATGCAGAAAAGCTGAGCGCATGTGGCGAAAGACAAAACTTGAAATCCACTATAACATCTATAAAGATATCCTTCATGCTTTCAATGTGGAACTAGGCAAAGCTAGACAGACCTTCTTCTCAAATATTATAAACAGAAACTTAAACAACACCCGCACTCTTTTTGCTACTGTAGAGAGACTAACAAACCCCCCCAAGTCAGATTCCCAGTGAAATGCTCTCAGACAGCAAATGCTGTGAGTTTGCTTCCTTCTTCTTTGAGAAAATTAATAATATCAGAAAGGCGATCATCACATCCTTGAGCTGCACTGGGGTAAAACAGATCAGATCACAACCTCAGAAAGTAACTATTATGTTTGTTTTCGAAGCAATTGATGGTAAAATTTTGGAAGAAACAGTACAGCACCTTAAAACATCAACCTGCGCTCTTGACACACTTCCCACATCTTTTTTCAAAAGCGTGTTTAACTGTTTAGAAGCAGATCTCCTAGAAGTGGTAAATGCCTCACTTCTCTCTGGGACGTTTCCAAAATCCCTCAAAACTGCAGTAGTTAAGCCCCTCCTGAAAAAGAGCAATCTGGATAACACCATATTGATCAACTACAGACCAATCTCAAATCTTCCTTTCATAGGCAAGATCATTGAAAAAGTTGTTTTCAATCAGCTGAACAAGTTCTTAAGCTTGAATGGTACTTTGACAACTTTCAGTCTGGTTTCCGACCGCATCACAGCACAGAGACAGCACTCATAAAGATAATAAATGATATTCGCCTAAACACAGATACGGGTAAATTATCAGTGCTGGTTCTACTCGACCTCAGTGCTGCATTTGACACTGTCGATCGCAACATACTTCTTGACAGGCTGGAAAACTTGGTTGGGCTTTCTGAGATGGTCCTTAAATGGTTCAGGTCATACTTAGAAGGGAGAGGTTATTATGTGAGTATCGTGACCATAAGTCTGAGTGGACATCCATGACATGTGGAGTCCCTCAAGGTTCAATACTTGCACCCCTCCTGTTCAACCTATATATGCTGCTACTGAGCCAAATAATGAGAAAGAACCAAATTGCATATCACAGCTATGCAGATGACACCCAGATTTACCTAGCCCTATCACCTAATGACTACAACCCCATTGACTCCCTGTGCCAGTGCATTGATGAAATTAAAAATTGGATGTGCCTAAACTTCCTTCAGTTAAACAAAGACAAAACTGAAGTCATTGCGTTTGGAAACAAAGATGAAGTTCTCAAAGTGAACATGTACCTTCACTCTAGGGGTCAAACAACTAAAAATCAAGTCAGGAATCTTGGTGTGATTTTGGAGTCAGACCTGAGTTTCAGTCGCCATGTAAAGACAATAACTAAATCAGCGTATTATCATCTCAAAAATATTGCAAGAATTAGATGCTTTGTCTCCAGTCAAGACTTAGAGAAACTTGTTCATGCTTTCATCACCAGCAGGGTGGGTTATTGTAATGGGCTCCTCACTGGTCTTCCCAAAAAGACCATAAGACAGCTGCAGCTTGTACAGAACGCTGCTGCCAGGATTTTGAGCAGAACCAGAAAACATGAACATCACACCAGTCATCAGGTCCTTGCACTGGCTTCCAGTTGCATTTAGAATTGATTTTAAAGTACTGTTACTTGTTTATAAATCACTCAATGGCCTAGGACCTCAATACATTGCAGATATGCTCATAGAATATAAACCTAACAGATCACTCAGATCATCAGGATCAAGTCATTTAGAAATACCAAGGGTTCACTCAAAGCAAGGAGAGTCTGCTTTTAGCTGTTATGCCAGCCGCAACTGGAACCAGCTTCCAGAAGAGATCAGATGTGCTCCAACAGTAGCCACATTCAAATCCAGACTCAAAACATATCTTTTTATCTATGCATTTGCTGATTGAGCACTGTGCTATGTCCGAACTGTTTGCATTTTATTTTATACGTATTATCCTTTTATTCTTTTAATTCCTTTTCCTGTTTTTATTTCATTTTTAATGTATATCTTTTATGTATTATCTTGTTATTTCTGACTTTAATGCATTTTAAAAATTGCTGTCTGGTTGAAAAAGCTGAGAGAATTAGGAAGAAAGCATTTGTGATAAGGTTAAAATTTGGTAAATCTGGATAAGGGGACAAACCATGGGGAAATTTGAGCTGTGGTGCATGGTTAAGATATCTCTGGATTACAGTCAGGACACTTTCCAAAGGGGTAAATTTCCAAAGGGGAAATTTGAACTGCGTTGCATAGATAGGAAGGGGGATTAGTGCTGTGTGGCGCAGTTTGAGGTGTCTTGGCAAAAGGGGTGATTGAAACTTTATCAGTTTGAAGTGCCTTAACAGGTAGCAGTCCTGTCGTGTGAGGAAGATCCATTTAGATCTGCTCTGATGGATAGATCCGTTTAGATCCACTCTGACGGACAACAACAACAACAACAACAACAACAACAACAACCTCCCTGAGACTTCCTAGCTCATCCATCCAGATAGCAAAATTCTCTGTTTTTACTGTTATTGCTATTCCTTATGTTTTATTTTTATTATTCTTCTTTATGTAAAGCACTTTGAATTAATAATGTGTATGAGATGTGCTATACAAATAAAATTGCCTTGCCTTGCATAAATCTCATTTGTTTAAAAGACCTCCGAAGAACAGGCGAATCTCAACATAACACCGACTGTGACGCAACAGTCACGATCATTAATATGTACGCCCTCAACTTTTGCATATGCCAGCCCATGTTCAAGGCATTAGACAAGGCCGTATGTATTAACGTCTGGATCTGTGCACGGCTGAATCATCAGACTAGGTAAGCAAGCAAGGACAATAGCGAAAAATGGCAGATGGAACAATAATAACTGACATGATCCATGATATCATGATATTTTTAGTCATATTTGTAAATTGTCTTTCTAAATGTTTTGTTAACATGTTGCTAATGTACTCTTAAATGTGGTTAAAGTTACCATTGTTTATTACTGTATTCACGGAGACAAGAGTCATTGCTATTTTCATTTTTAAACACTTGCAGTCTGTATAATTCATAAACACAACTTCGTTCTTTATAAATCTCTCCAACAGTGTGTAATGTTAGCTTTAGCCCGTTAGCCATGGAACACCATCAAACTCATTCAGAATCAAATGTAAACATTCAAATAAATATTATACTTACATAATCTAAGGCTGCATGAACACTTTGTAAAGATCCATTTTGAGGGTTATATTAGCTGTGTGAACTTTGTTTATGCAATGTATTATAGAGTGGCAAGCTCGGGGGCGGGAAGCGCAAGGATTTAAAGGGGAAGCAGCCTGAATCAGCGCATTTATAATAATGCCCCAAAATAGGCAGTTAAAAAAATTAATAAAAAAAAAAAAACTGGGGTATTTTGAGCTGAAACTTCAGACACATTCAGGGGACACCTTAGACTTATATTACATCTTGTGAAAAAGCATTCTATGGTACCTTTAAAAATGGTAATAGAAGGTGCATGGTTCCATAGACAGGGGGCGGCAACAGAAAAAGCTCTATCCCTTAGTTTTAGATGGGAGCAAGGAATAGGTAAAAGAGCCCTGTCTGAAGATCTTAAAAGTCTGGAAGATGACAGAGGAATAAGAAGATCTTTAAGATAAAAATGGAGCTTGATCATTAAGAGCTTTAAAAAACAAACAACAGAATTTTAAACTGAATTGTAAAATGGATCATGAGCCAATGAAGAGAAGCTAAAATTGGGGTGACATGATCATCAAGTCAAGTCAAGTCACCTTTATTTATATAGCGCTTTTTACAATGCAGATTGTGATCATATTACTTTGTCCTGGTCAGCAGCCTTGCAGCTGCATTTTATACCATCTGGAGGTGTGTAAGCGAAAACTGAGGAAGACCCAGATACAATGAGTTACAATCAGGGGCGTAGCAACCGGGGGGGACGGGGGGGGACACGTCCCCCGCACTTTTAGAAACTGGTGATTCTGACCCCTGCTATTTTTTTGGATCCAGCGTGAATATTTCTGGCACCGGCAGTGTTCTCTGATTTGTTACTTAGATTTGAGTGAACTAACATTCAGCCAATCACAGAGCGAATCATCTCTTGGGCGCGTCTGCTATGAGCTTCAAATCTCTTGTTGGTGTTGTGAGTTTTCGTTCGTTCATTCACTTTGCTATTAGGCCGTCTGGGATAAAATGCACCCCAGAAAAAAAGCAAAGGACTATTACATCCTTTTTTCAAACACACACTGTAAGTATGTTACAGTATGTCGTGATGACACGAATCACGCGATAAAGTTTTCATGTTATGATTTAAACTACTGTAACGTCAAAAGACAACAGAACCCGTATGGACCTCGTCACGTCGCGCCGGATTCAGTGTGTTAAATGCTCTCCTACTTGTTGCTTTGTATTAGTCTGGGTAAACCCAGCCTGATCTGCCGGCGATTTGATTTCGCTCGGCAACTCAGTCTGGAAACCCGTACATTCAATTCTGCTGCATCTCTTACATTTTTGCGGGAACCAATCACAGACTGGCTTATCCACCTTGCTCGCTATTGGCGGGTATAACATGATGACGATAGAGAAGCGACGGCAAGCAGTTTTCAAACTCAATCTGATCTACCCGTCACTCCAATATAACAATGCACAATCACAGTGATGCCGATTGTGTTAAGCATTTACCTTATCTGAGAGAAATGTAGCAGAGCGTTGATCCGACAGTCTCTTCATAGGAGGATTACAAACGGCGAAAGCCAATTGATGACACACGACGATTCTCTGCTGTTATTTTGGTGGTTTGCTTCACGATGTGAGTACAGGACTCTTTTACTTCAATGCCCCTTGATGGTAGACAATATTTTTATTATTTGCTCTATATGTTTCGTCTCCCTGCTTCTTGAATCTCCGCCTGAGCTGACTGGAATTCTTTTTGGTTGTCATGACAATGCCGTAGTTTAGGGCGGCTATATTCCACGTTCATTTACACTGAACCAGAACAGTAACGTTATCAGAGTTGCCTTTTAACCTCTCGACGATGCTGAATGACTTCTTTAGTTTAGCAAACAAATCGCTCGACTGGGTGTAAATACCACTCACTTTCATGTTTTTGGCACAACCTGCAAAAATCGCTCGATGCCATTGCTGCTTCTGCAAACCGCTGATCAATGCTACAAACCAATACAAACTAACTCTGCGTCTCAATCCGCTCCCTAGTTCCCTAGGTCGTGAATCAGTATATCATGAAAGTGAATGTGGCTGATTCCCTGATCAGTGCCCTGACTACTGAACTAGGGAGCTGATTGAGACACACTGGAGTTTTCGCATCGCTCTGCAAAGTATGTCACTAGGATCGTTGATCTGATTGGTTGAAGGACTATCCAATTGCGTGAATGATGCTAGTTGATCACGCCTCTTGTGCAGCAGAAAATCCATACAGACTCTCCAGACCAATGTTCAATTTTAAATTGAACTTGGTCTGGTGATAGCCAGACTAGCTTTGTATAAAAGCGTCTGCTAAATGAGACGTAACAAATTATTGGTTTCTGCTGTCTTTTGTTGCCTACGTGCTGCTCGCGGAGTAGAATTATCCTTTCACAATAAATCAAATTTGTTTTGCACCGAATATCTTAAAATACTTTATCAAATTTAAAATATATATTTTTTTATACTTTATGTAAATATTCTACTTTATGTCCTAACTGGTCTGTAGGAAAGGCAGGCTGTGACGTCACTGACAGAGAGAGGGGACAGTTGCTCAACCTCTCCAGAATGTGTACAGGTGAGATTTGTATAAAAAAAAGCAGATTGACTATTTTAAGGCAGTGTTTTCTTAATTGGAACTGTTTGCCAATATTTTAAGGAATTACACATCAATTTAATTCCTTAAAACAAAAGATCAACCATCAATCACCTTTATTTATATAGTGCTTTTAATAATACAGATTGTGTCAAAGCACTGAACAGTATCAAATAGGAGAATAGAGTAATTTATAATGACAAGATTAAACACTGAATTTCCAGTTTAAGGCATTTTATTATTGAATGCAGAGAATATTTTAAATATCATAAAATATCTTTATCTAAATAAAGTATAGATGGTCTCACATTGGTCTCAAAGTCCTGCAGTATTTTTAAATTTTGAGGATGATTTCACAAAAATAGGTTCCTGTAAGCTATCACGGCATGTTCCCAAAATTGCCACTGGGGTGCTGTAAAATGCCAATTGGTATTCTATTTAGAATTTATTATTATGAACATCAGCTTTGGGTCACATCACCATACAGCTGTCCCCCCCACTTTTAAAATGGCTGCTACGCCCCTGATCATACTCTTTTGCTCTTTACATACATCAGCAGAGCCATACAGTGCAGTCGCACGCATTTATTTGAGACGGAACGGTGCTCGTTCGCATTGTTACATTCATAGCATGTCGTAATGTATGGCGTTCGGACGAGCTCATTAATATGACGTTGCAACATGCACTCGTCTCACCGAACGTCTCACTGACGTCTTAATTTTTTGCTATTAAATCCATTAATTTTAAGACGCAGACGAGGCGTAGACGTCACGCAGACGTCACGTAAATCACGTGTGGCAGTGAAGTGTCGAGTCAGACGTTCACGCGTGATTCACGTGTAGCAGTGAAGTTATTTATTTATTTTTTCGCTAACACGTATCAGAACACGGTCCTCACACTGCTCAGTGCAGTGTGTGTATGAGGGGTGAATTCAACAAAATTTGATGATTACTAAGCAAACTGAGAGGAGAACTAACGTGTATACGCACGCCAGCCGTCTGGCCAAACTCCCATAGTATTCAGGCGTCAGACGTAAGCTATGAGACGTTAGACGTCACGGTCATGTGTTGGAGCTGCGCTCAAAGTGCGCGGCGGCGATGGCGGCGACGTAGTTGAGAAAGTATATTTTTTTACTTTGCGTCTGGATAACGTACGTGTGGATAAACGCCTGGATAACGTACGTGTGGATAAACGTCTGGATAACGTACGCGTGGACTAACGTCTGGATAATGTATGTGTGGATAACACTAATGATATTAGCTTTATTCCTATTTTGCCCAAAGGAAGCTTTAAGGTGTAAATGTTCATAAGTTGGAGGAAGCATTACAAATCTGTCTCCTTGATTGAAGCTTGGCCATTCCTCCGGCCACCTCTGTTGAGCAAGCACCGAATTAACGGCTGACTTTTCTCCGTTCAAAGGACACACCGGCACAGGGCAATTCCAGCTGAACTAAGGCCTCCACCTCTTAATATGGAAAATAATAATAATAATAATAACAAGCCCAAAAATGCATATAAGTGGCCATGGTAACACTGCAAGTGCGCGCTTGGCTTGAAGCAGCTAAACAAATAAAACACAACAGAGTCGAGCTCGACGGTCAAAACGTGTTTATTTATTTATTTATTTTTTTAAGCGCATGTTTAGGCTACTTGGAAAAATAATGGAAAAGTGCTGCAATGGCATAAACAACCTTAAGGTTAGAACAACAAAATAAACAAATATATTGCATGGTTATACACGCTCGTTTGAGAGGTGTTGCATTAATTATTATTGGAAGACTTATTTATTTGTTCTCATGTGCTTGCATTCGATTTTTCTAATAAATTGAATTATTATATTTAAGCTTTTTATATTTTAGGTGATGTTGCTGGGCAAGTGAATTAAGAACAGTGCTCAGTCATAAAAAAAATAAAAAAAAATGTGTGTGAGTGTGAGGCGCCGGCGCGATCACTTAGCCTATATTTTCTTATAAAAGCCAGGCGCGCAGATGGCACTGGGGACGGGGGGGACATGTCCCCCCCAGATTCATAGTGACCCGATCCGTCCCCCCCTACGAACGGGGCAGAGCAAGGTGACACACAATAATAATCTACACCGGTCACTATTACTTTGTAGTCACGTTCTCACTACACGCTGTTCTGCTGTCAATAAACACACGATACCTGACGTTTACGCTCTGTGTGTGTGTGTGTGTGTGTGTGTGTGTGTGCGCGCGCGTGCGTGCTTGGCTTGCTACGACTCCTGAGTGACGCCGGGAGGGTTGCCAGGTTACAACAAAACCCACCCAATTGCTACTCAAAACAAGCCCAATCGCGTTTCAGGGGGACTGCTTCCCCAGTAAAAATCACATTTGGTGTTGCTTCAACCCGCGACATGAAAAACAGCCCGCGGAAATAGTGATGAATTAGCCCAATTCTGCGGGAAAACCCATATGGAAAACCGCGGACTTGGCAACGCGGGGTCCTATGAGGAGCTGGTAGCTGCCTCAATCGTGCCTGTAGGACTTAGAGCGGTAACCATAGTGATCATATACTATGACTGAGCTGACACCGACTGAGTCGGTGATTTCGGAATGAAGAGACAAAAAACAATCACCTCGTTTTTTAAAAAAACAAACAATGTAAGTATCCTGTGCCTGTTGACTTTCCCATATGTGGCAGGTTAGATTTTTTTGAAGGAGAATAGCTAGTTTGACAATAATGCCCTTACGAAAATGAACCATGGTTTTACTACAAATAAAACCAAAAAAATGTAGTTAAACCATGTAGTTAAACCATAGTTAAACCATGGTAACCACAAATTAACCATGGTTTTGCTACTCTAACCGATTTTAACCATGGTATTTGTGGTAAAACTGTGGTTATATGAATGGTAGTCAATTAGCCAAACATAATGGAAATAATGTTTTATCTGATCATTTAACCCATTGTACTGTATAAATTGAGTTCACTGTCATGCAAGCCACTATAAAAATAATTATAATAAGTAAATGTGTGTGGTGCAAGGTTTATGCAAACAACAAATAAAGGCCTACATAAACTTTTGACATCCTCTTATAGCAGGAAATCATGTTTTTTTTTGTTTTTTGTATGGAGCAACGGAGGATATAGATTCTTAAATTATGGGCTAGGATGAAAAAAAAAATCGTTTGAAAGATATTTCTGTAAATTGCAACAAACTTGTAATTAACACTTAAATTTCAAATGTTTAGTTATTCTTAGACATTTGAAATAGTAGTTTTAGCCATTCATTCTCAGGAATATGTTGTATTTCACATTGTTGTGAAATTCTATAGAGGTATAGAAAAATTATGAAATTATAACTTCGGCTGTTAATCGAAAGGTTGGTGGATCGTGCCCACCCAGGGACAAAGAGTGTTTAGCTTTCCTATAGCTCAAACAGTAGAGCATGGCGCTTGCAACGCCAAGGTCATAGTTTCGATTCCCAGGGAAAGCAAGAATTGACAAAATGTAAAATGTGTATCTTGAATGCAATGTAAGTCGCTTTGGATAAAAGTGTCTGCCAAATGCATAAATGTAAATGTATAACTGAAATGATAAGATTTAAAATGTTGTTTTCCTGGCCTGCAGGCAATTTCTGATGACACTAAGGCAGGGCCTAGTCAGTCAACTGAGGATCTGCAGGAGGGCAGCCACAGTAGAAAAAGACAGCATGAGGAAGGAGAGACAGAGGAAGCAGGGACGGAAGAACAACAAGGAGGGACAGTAGAATTGCAGACAGACGAAGCAGGGACAGAACAACAAGGAGGGACAGTAGAATTGCAGACAGACAAAGCAGGGACAGAACAACAAGGAGGGACAGGTGGCAACACAGAGGGAGAGGATGTTGACATGATAATGACATATACAAAGCCAAATCAACCTGACCCTAAAGTTTTGCATAAACAAGTGATGAAAGACCGGACACTGACATTCCAAAAATCATGGTATGAGAAGTATCCTTGGCTGCATGTTAGTATGGGTACAGATAGTGTTCTGTGTTTTCATTGCTCTAAGTACTTCAAGAAAGGGAAACCAGCACAAGCCAAGAGTATAGACCCAGCTTTTGTCAGTACTGGATTTAAAAACTGGAAAAAAGCTCTTGAAAAATTTTCCATGCATGAGAAATCAGAGGGTCACAACATTGCTGTTACAACTGCTGCCTATGAAAACAGGCCAGTTACTACACAGTTGAGCAGTGGAGTCAGTACACAGCAGGCAGAAAACAGAGCTAGCCTGTTAAAAATAATAGGGGGTGAGATGTTTCTGGCGAGGCAGGGATTGGCCTTTAGGGGGCATGAACATCATCAAGGTAACCTTGACCAGCTTTTAAAATACAAAGCTGAAGATGATCAACCTTTCTCTAGGTGGTTATCTGCAAAGAGGGGGGTGCACACATCTTGGGATTGTCAAAATGAGCGTATAAATTTGATGAGTTCATCGATTATCAGGACAATTGCAGATGAGATCCGGTCCCTTCCAGTGTTGCAGTATTCGATAATTATGGATGGGACAAGGGATATCTCTGGTGTTGAGCAGGAGGCGCTGTGCCTACGTTATGTTGACACTGATTTGCTGGTGCACGAAGACTTTATAGGGTTGTATGAAACAACTTCTACAACAGGTGAAAACCTTGCCAGAATCATTTTGGACGTTCTGTTGAGACTGAATTTGCCAATATCTGGCCTCAGAGGTCAAGCATATGATGGGGCTTCAAATATGTCTGGAAAGTACTCAGGTGCCCAGGCTGTTATTCAGCAAGCACAGCCACTAGCTCCATATATACATTGTGGAGCACACTGTGTTAATTTAATTACACAACAAGCTTGCTCAGCCTCCAGTGTTGTGCGAAATGCACTTGACTGGATACATGAACTTGGCACATTTTTTGGGCAGTCTGGTAAGCTGAAAGACAAGTTTAAAGCCATTGTTGCAGCTGAAGGGGAAGGGCCAGCCCTGTCCATCAGGCCTTTATGTCCCACTAGGTGGACTGTACGCTCACCTGCTATCCGTGCTGTTCTCAGCCAATATGGGATGGTACTAAATGCACTGGATGAGATGGCTGCAAGTAATTCTGGATCTGCAAGCCGGGCAGAGGGCTTACGTGTTCGACTGCAACAGGGTAATGTTGTACTGGGACTTCTCCTTGCTTTAGATGTGATCAGTGAACTAGAGGTTCTAAATGCATCTCTCCAGAAAAACACTCAGACAGTGGAGGGCATGCTCTCTGCAGTTTCTCTGGTCCAAGAAAGTTTGAAATCCAAAAGAAACACTGAACACTTTGATGCAGTCTTTAAGGATGCAGAAGACATGTGTGGCAATCTGTCTCTAGAGACCATTATTCCACCACGCACACATAGGCCCCCTAAGAGATATTCTGGGCAGGCTCCTGCATACACACCTGGATCAGCTGTGGATTTTTACAGAGTAGAGTTCTACCGTGTCCTTGACACAGTAGAGGCACAAACTACTGAAAAGTTTATGCAACCAGGCATTCAAACTTTAAAAGAACTGGAAAACTCACTCCTGACTCCCATTACAAATAACGCAGCAGTTTGTAAATATCCTGAACTGAACGAGGAAAACTTGAAAGTCCAATTAGCCATGTTTAAAAACAAGTACAAGGTCAGCACAACTGCAGATGCTGTGCATGTTTTGAGAGAAATGCCCCCTGAAGTCAGGGGCCTATTTGATCAGGTAGAGACATTAGTAAGATTGTTGATGGTGGTGCCCATATCATCTGCTGAGGCAGAGCGCAGTTTTAGTGGGTTACGCAGGTTGAAAACTTGGTTGCGATCAACCATGACACAAAAAAGACTCAATGGCATTGCTGTGTGCCATATTCACCAAGAGAGACTTGACAGACTGGACAGACAAGAAATTGCCCAGCAGTATGTTCAGGGTAATGAAAGGAGGAGAGATGTTTTTGGGTCCTTCATTAAGTAAATTTGTTTGGCTGCACTAGACGGAATTTCTCATACTCCGTATACATACTTATTTTTATTTATGTAAATATGTTGTTGTTGTTATTTTATTATTATTATTATTATTTTGCACATAGGTTCTTTGCTTTTTTTGTTCATAATGATAGCCTTTCTATGCTGAGATAAGCAAATGTTTAAATAAAACATACTTTGCTAAAGACAAATTAAGTTTTGGTGGGTGATTGGCATACTAGTAAATAACAGTCTGATCATGCATTGCTAGTGGTGATCAGGTAGGCCTTTGTTTACCTTTGTTCATTGTTGTTTATCCGTGATTCCAAATAAGAATCCCCCAATGGCTTTTAAGTGCAAAGCATTAGCCCAAATTTTGCAAAGTAACTACTTGAGCACAAGTTAAAGCCCAAATTACGCCAAATAACTAATTGAGTTTAAATCATTTGCTGACAGCTTGGTCCCCCCCAGTTACAAATTCCTATCTGCGCCCCTGTCTAGCCGTGAGCGGGAGTCACGCCTAAGCATATTGAATGAGTCTTTCCTATAGAAAATATATATACCTTTTCATTATTTACTTAAAATTACTCAAATGCTCATTCACTCATAGCAATCAAATTACGTAGATTATTGGCTGCTAGTTACTAGCGGTGGTGTCGTTGTTTTCTACTACTTCTATCTTCAGCTTCGGTCTCCACAAATGTGTACCTTTTATATCATTGGCTTATCGTGACATTTAAGTTTACTTATACTTTTACTTATAACGGCCTAATCATGGTTTCGTGTAACATAGCACATTGTTGCTTTGCTTGGAATGGCCCCATGACTTTTGCGTTACATAGAATATATCACATTATCATACTAAATTGCCTATTATTGCTTTGTCTCTTAGCATTATAGGTATATCGTTGTTATCAGGCCTACTGTTGACATCTCATAAAATCGCTATCATTGCTTTACATTGTATGGCCTCTCATTGCATTCACATTTGATGGCAATCATAACTTTTAGCTACATGGAATATTGTTGCTATAACATTAAAGGTTTAATATAATGGCCATCATGACAGGTCATCGCCATCAGGCATATCGTTGCCATCGGGCAAATCATCGTTGCCATCGGGCAAATCATCGTTGCCATCGGGCAAATCATCGTTGCCATCGGGCAAATTGTTTGCATCGGGCATATCGTTGCCATCGGCCATCAGGCATATAGTTGCCATTGGGCATAACGTTGCCATCACATCAAATGGCTTATTACCTCACATTAAATGGTTTTCATTTTTGCTTCAAATGGCATATCATGGTTCTACACAAAGGCCTGTCTTAGCTCTTCATATAATTAAAACCTGTCATGGCCACCAGGTAGTCTGTTTTACGTAACTCCAAGGTCTTCTCGAATTGGCCTATATTGACTTTTCAAGGTACAGGACCTTTGCGGTCTTTACACGTAAATCAGATTAACATAGCCTCACTCCATATCTTTATCAGTCAATGTTATTCATTATGTATGCCATTTATTTGTCATAATTTAATACTAGTACGTTACTAATGCAAACTACTGGTGGTGGTGTTTTCATACGATTAAATATCACTCGTTATGATTTCCCTATACTCACTCAGGGTCAAGTGAACGCTATCTCTATGGACTAGGCATGTGACGGTATCAAATTTTCATGTTGCGATTAATTGCTGAAGCTTTTATCACGGTATACGGTATTATCACGATATTGAAATACGTTGCAGAAAAGTGTTGTCATAGTATAACAGGTTTAAGAACTCTTTTTGTAATAACAAAAATAACTCTGAATGTTTAAATACAATAATACAATACACAAAAAATATATAAAGTAACATTTTCAAACAGATTATAATGCAAAAGAATTAGGCTATAAAGAACAACAGGAAACACTTTACAATAAGATCTCATTATTTAATGCATTAACTAAGATTGAGCAATAGCTACATTTGTTACAGAAAGTATTAGTTTTTGTTAATGTTAGTTAAGAAATACAATTGATTATTGTTAGTTTTCTCTCAGGTCCATTAAATAAGCTCTTTTGATTTTAGTAATGTTATTAAACAGTAACTAAGAAATTAACATTAACTAAGAATATTTAATACTTTATAAGTATTTTTATTGTCAATTTGGTAATAATGAATTAAAATGTTAACTAATGAAGACATATGTTTAAAACTTTTTCTGAACAATACCAAATAATCAGAACATTTCTAATAATTAGGGCATGAGGTAGTCCAGATTAAAATATAAGGTTTGAAAATAGACTTTTAAGTCTTCAAGTATTTGGTGATGAACAACATTGAGATTACAAAAAAATTATAGTCTGTTTGAAGCATATTAAAACTTAACTAACGCAGTTGCTTTGTTTGCGCGGTTTCCGTGGTAACCGCTGCATTCTGCTGTCAGAGAGTGAACGTGCACTTTCATTCAGCACATCTCCTTCACTCGTTCCGCCATGTGCTTCTCATGTACTTTGGGTTTGTTTACATCGGAGCACGTGTTCTTTTGACGCAGAATACAGCAATGTTTTGCATTTTATACGGTTGATGGGTAAAGTATTCTTAATTGCATTATAAAAAAAATTAATAATTGGTAATAAATTATTATTTACGGTATTTTGAAATGCCCACGATAACAATATCGTGCATATTCATTATCGCGATTTATCGCATTACCGAATATCGGCATAAGTCTACTATGAACCATGGTCCTCATATGCAGTCTTCTAGTATCGCAGACTAACTTGTCTTTCTGACCATAGCATCAAATCACTATTCACATCACTGGTACTCTTTTGTTAATCTTATCATAAAATCCTATATTTAAATCTTCTGTGGTAAGTATCCTATTGAGACAAACTACCCGTTACGGCGTCAGATTCTATTACTACTATTTACATCTATATGGCTTGCTTTATTCAGCATATCAGGGTATCTCGTTCATCCACTCTGTCTTCCCCTCACTATGGCATCATACATAATCTACATGGCATGTTTATACGCTGGCCTATCAGCCTACTTGGCTTTCATGCTCGACCTAATGTGGCAATGTTATGGTCTATGCGGCATTCTTGACATCCTTAAAGCTATGACATAATGATTCTTTCTGTTAATGATTAAACATTCATTAATGTCTGTGCATTCATTATCTCTTTCTCTTTAGGAACGTATTCAAAGAATCCTCCAACTGCTGCGTATTTCATTCACATTCTCAGTTCTTTTGGGGGTAGGCTCCGCCCCTGCCTTCATCTTCAGGCAGGATCTGCAAACATCTGCTACCCTCCGGATTGTACTATGGACGGGGCCTACGCCAAAGAACTTTATCATTTCTTTGATATTTACATTCATACTGTTCAATAAATTGTATTCAAACGTTTCTTTGCTTCCCGAGTCTTTCTGGTAGAAATGGGAGCGTTTAGCAGAAGTTCTACCCGGAAGACTCTAATGTATGTCATTGCTCATTTTCTAACCAATCATTACACGTCACCTGAGTATATAAGTTCTGTTCCCACCGACTATCATGTTCGCAGATACCATCGCCGGCGTTCACCCCCATCCTCCCCACCACCACCAGGTCGGTCCCTGTCCATACATCGGGGGTAGGCTCCGCCCCTGCCTTCATCCTTAGGCAGGATCTGCAAACGTCTGCTACCCTCCGGATTGTACTATGGACGGGGCCTATGCCAAAGAACTTTATCATTTGTTTGATATTTACATTCATACTGCTCAATAAATTGTATTCAAACGTTTCTTTGCTTCCCGAGTCTTTCTGGTAGAACAAACATTCTGAGTCCAGGATGACACCAAGTTTCCTAACCTCGGAGGAAACTGAGGGGAAATGATTACCCAGCTCCTTAATGAGACTACTCCTTAATTTTGGCAGACCAAATACAATTATTTCCATTTTGTCCTCATTAAGTTGGAGAATGTTATTTGATAACTTCTTAATGTCCTAGATGCATTCCAACAAAGGTTGAATGGAATCGCCAGCTTTCAATGGCAGGTACAGCTGTCTATCATCAGCATAAAAATGAAATGAATCATTGTGGTTCTTAATATCCCCCAGTGGACACATGTATAAGTTAAAAAGAAGCGGACCCAAAATAGAGCCCTGAGGAGCTCCACTACAAATAGGAGCAGAAGAGAACTTGCCTAACTCTATCGGAAAAGACCTGTCTTTAAGATACAAACTAAACCACCTCAAGGCCGTACCCTTGATACAGAATAAATGCTCTAAACACCAAATAAGAACATTATGGTTTACAGTACCTAAGATCAAGTAGGATCAATATGGCATTTTTACTGGCATCAACTGCAATTAAAATGTCATTGAACACTTTTAGCAAGGCAGCCTGAAAGCAAACCAAACCAAAACTGGGGCCAATTATAGGAAAAGCTACTTTTATAATAACATTGAGCGAGGTGGTAGTTGTCTTCATCTTATTAACCAGATCACAGACTTCCATTAAAGAGACATGCTGAAAATGATGGAAGAAAAAAGGACTAGCCTGCGAATTCTAAGACAGATCTGAGAGCTGTAAATTGAAGGATGAATGAATAGCTATGTTTAAACGTTAAAAATTTCTCACAAGATCAAGTTCAGCCAAGGGTTCCCCATGAAATTGGCAACTTGGATTAATTATTGAATTTATCGTAGAGAATAAAATCCTAGGTCTATGACAGTATGTAGTAATTAATTAGAAAAAAAAATTTTGTTCTAGCTGACTTAGCAGCACTCTGAAAATTAACCAGACACTCTTTGAAAATCTCAAATGACACCGTTAAGTAATCATGCTTCCATCTTCTCTCCTCTTTACGACAAGCCTGAGAGAATGAGCGTTATCATCTAGCCAACAAGATTTTCGCTTTGGTTGTTTTAACTTAAAAGGGGCAATAGAATCTAAAATATCAGAACAAGCTGTGTAAAAATAAGAAATTAAATCATCAGGCTCGAATGAAGACTCAGCATTCAAGACGGATATTTCAACAGCATTAGCTAAATATTTCTAGCTAAACTGAGAGGCAGTGAGTGAGTTTATAAAGTAAGAAAAAGAGTCTACAGGCTTATTCACAAAGGAAGCATTTTCAATATACAGGTGCATATCAATAAATTACAATATCATGAATTTTTTTCCATCTGTAATTTAATTCAAATAATAAACTTAAATATATTCTAGATTAGACAAAGTAAAATATTTCCTGACTTTTTTGTTTTCATTTTGATGATTACAGCTTGCTGCTCATCAAAATAAAAAAATCAGTCTCTCAAATTATTTGAATTTTTAATTTCAAGTTCTATTAAATTACCATTCTCAGGGTATAAATAATGGGTTTAGGTCAGTAATCCCAACAGCAGTCATGGGGAAGTCTGCTGACTTGACAGTTGTCCAGAAGACAATCATCAAGAACCTCTACAATGAGGGTAAGCCACAGAGGGTCATTTCTGAAAGAGCTGGCTTTTCGCAGAGTGCTGTGCCAAAGCATATTCATGGAAAGTTGACTGGAAGGAAAAAGTGTGGTAGGAAAAGGTGTACAAGTGAAAGGAATGAACACAGGTTTGAGAGGATTGTCAGGCGAAGCCGATTTAACCCCTTACCAGTCACCCCCACTTTTGGCCAGGTAGTGAAAAATGACATACCCAAAATAAAATGGTTGCTGCTAACAAGTCCTCCGGACTACACACAAAACCAAGGTATCATTTGAAAGCTGACACTTGACAGTTTACTATGAAAGACTCAGAATTACTCTAGCAATTACTAATAGAGAGATAAAAAAGCTCAAACACAATGGATATATATATATATTTTTTTTCATAATAATTGTTTATGGAAATGAAAAATGCAAAAGGCAGATACATAGAGGCCTGGAAACATAAGCAATCTAAAGCCATATGTCTAATCAATATATGTTTAAAATTTGAAGTTGATACAAGCAAAAATGAATTTTTTACAACCATTTATTTCAGTGCATGTCTAGGCACCTTTCCAAAAAGGCCACTTGGAGATGCCAAAGGGACACTTGGTAACCACCTTTTACTGTGAAGTATAAGAAGTCTATTTGATCATTTCCATACATTTTATCATTCCAATATGACAAAGCACAATTTATATACTATATCTGATATATTTTTTTTCCTCTTAAAAGTTTAGAAAAATGCAATCCAAGGATCATTTACATACAGCAATATAAAGCAATACCCACCCTGTTGTTGCCCTGATGGCACATTTACACAATCGTAAATTTTATATTCAAATTCCAAGGATCATTTACATACAGCAATATAAAGCCATACCCACTCTGTTGTTGCCCTGATGGCAGATTTACATCAGTTTACAATTTTTCTATTCAAACGCAAAGGATCATTTACACAAAGCAATTTACCATCATACCCACTCTATTGTTACCCTTATTGAACATTTACACCAGCAGCTAATGACCAAGACTGCAATCAAGACGCTAGATACAGCACTCTCCTCCGAATAATCCACATTTTCTTCATCACTGCTTCACATAAGTTCTTCCAATGCAGAAACAGGAGAAAACAACTTCTGTGCACGACACTGATCCATGGCTGGCGAACGTATTACACGCAAGATTATGCTAGCAGTGCGAGTGCTAGTGGCCAGCAGGTGTGCGTGTCCCTTGTATTTGTGTCACGTGCGCTCTTTTTCCTGGAAGCAAATTGTTACGCACACTAAACAACAATGTATTACATGCGAGATTATGCAAATCAACACATTGGCTTAATCGTTATTGCATAGGCTAACGTTACATGACAACACAATAGTTTGCCATTGCTATCTTTTTACTTTTTTCCCATTTATGTTTGCCTGTGCGTAATCACACGTCACTAAAAGCGCCTGTCCACTTTTTTTATACATATATATGTGTCCAGTTTTCATCAGACATCTTCTGGGCTGTTCTCATTCATTTACAGACACTCTACTAAATACAATGATACATTATATTTCATTGAATAAAGCGCTAGATGTGGACAGTTTCTTCAAATAAACATGACAGCGCACCCGTGAATAGTGCTTACAGGATGTAAACAATAGAAGTTATATCGATTTTTATACACGTTTGCATGCTTTTGGACAAATATTTACTATGGAAATCGTGTACTGGACTCTTCCCATGGAAAAAACGTTGATGTCACCATTATACTGCCAAACATTACAGTTCCACGACACAAAAAGTTAAGGACGCCCCCTCCCTTTTGTTGTCTTAGGAAATTGTTTACAGTCATACAGAATAACAAAAAACTACTATAAAGTTATCTTGATTGTATAATGCTTGTACAGGTTGAATCAGCATTCTTGTATCTTTCACACAACTTGATAAATTTCACTCAACTTGATCATTTTACTTGATAAAATGTATTGTAAACAAGCGATTAATGTAAACAATGTCACATGTGGGGCCGTCACCAATCCTTGAACGTAAAAGGGTTAAGAACTTAGGAGAGCTTCAAAAGGAGTAGACTGAAGCTGGAGTCAGTGCATCAAGAGCCACCACACACAGACGTCTTCAGGAAATGGGCTACAACTGTCACATTCCACGTACCAAGCCACTTCTGAACCAAAAACATCGTCAGAAGCGTCTTGCCTGGGCTAAGGAGAAAAGAACTGGACTGTTGCTCAGTGGTCCAAAGTCCTCTTTTCAGATGAAAGTAAATTTTGCATTTCATTTGGAAATCAAGGTCCCAGAGTCTGGAGGAAGAGTGGAGAGGCACAGCAACCATGTTGCTTGAAGTCCAGTGTGAAGTTTCCACAGTCAGTGATGATTTGGGCTGCCATGTCATCTGCTGGTGTTGGTCCACTGCATTTTCTGTCCACAGTCAACGCAGTCATCTACCAGGAAATTTTAGAGCAGTTCATGCTTCCTTCTGCTGACATGCTTTATGGAGATGCTGATTTCATTTTCCAGCAGGATTTGGCACCTGCCCACACTGCCAAAGGTACCAAAAGCTGGTTCAGTGACCATGGTGTTACTGTGCTTGATTGGCCAGCAAACTCGTCTGACCTGAACCCCATAGAGAATATATGGGGTATTATCAAGAGGAAGATGAAAGACACCAGACCCAACAATGCAGATGACCTGAAGGCCGCTATCAAAGCAACCTGGGCTTCCATTACACCTGAGCAGTGCCACAGGCTGATTGCCTCCATGCCACGCCACATTGATGCAGTAATTAATGCAAAAGCAGGCCCAACCAAGTATTGAGTGCATAGAAATAAACATACTTTTCAGAAGCCTGACATTTCTGTTTAAAATATTTTTTTATTGATCTTATTAAGTATTCTAATTTATTGAGATTGGTGAATTGGTGGGTTTTTGTTAAATGTGAGCCAAAATCATGACAATTAAAAGAACCAAAGACTTAAAGTACTTCAGTCTGTGTGCTGTAATGACTGAGACAAATCAGACACAATTATTTGTTAGTTCACCAATAGTTTTAAGCTCACTCTGGGATTTGACTGTCCCCATCCCCCGAGAAGTTCTCAGTTACAAGTTTATTGCACCGAGGAATGTGCTGCCACATTGAGAGCAGAGAAGAGACACAGGAAATCTGCATCTTCCCTGCATTTTCCACACAGAACAAAGACGTTACTGCATTAATTCTATAAATGAACAGGCATATTCCCAGGAAATGGTATCTATTATTACTGTGTTGTATTGCAGTCATTGCAATAGGTAACTTTAATCATGCCATGTTTAGTGTCTATACGTTCATAGCGGGAAGATTTAAATGCTTGTGTATGTGGTATGTCCATACCTGTGCAACACATCAGTATTACAAGAATCTTTAATAGTTCTTATTCAAGAACTCAGCTTGTTAATCTTTCTGGGTTGTAAAAGCCCTGACAGGAGGGGTGTTGTCACCCGGAATTACAACATCTTTATTGGTCCGGTCAACAACTGAGAGGTGTAACTTTGACCAGAGGTTAAAAGCCAGCGAAAAATGCCACTCCCTCTCTTTTCCTTGCGTTTGGACAACTAAACACCACCCTAGGCCTACAACCCAGCCATGTGCTCAACATAGAAAACATAGAAAAGACTGGCAACAACTTCGGACTGAATCCTCAAGATCTCTCCTCAGATGGCAGAGCCGATGCTCCTCAGCCTAAAGGCATCTTGCAAGTATCGTACATTTGAACACTAAATAGCATTTTAGTATTAATTTGTAAGACTTACCTTTGCTATGGCTGAAGAAACTGATGATTCCTTTCCCGATCGTCTTTGACTTTTTCCTATAGCTCTAGTAACAGTATCTCCTCCGGTTCAACTATATCATTACTCATTCTTACCTACAATACGTATGTGTGTGACCTTTGTTGTATGTTATGTGTTTGTTAGTTTAGTTCTGTGTTTGTGAGTTAGTTAATAAAGATTGTGCACAATACATGTTTGGTTCTGACTCCGTCTGCCGATAAATTGCCTCTGAAGTGATTTAGATCCCGAACCTATGCTCTAAGTAGCACGGTGCAATAAGAATTTTATTTTTCCATAACCTGGAAATGAACATTTCTTAGGATTATTAAACAATCAACACTAAGTGTTCCCTGGACAACAGGTTAATTGATTGTAATATTAAGATTAATGTAGCTATATCCAGTAAATCTGATTAACAGATTTACATATTCATAATTAATCATAATTAATAAATCATATTGAGTTATGAATAATTATTAATATTTCCCCTTTGAGTTAATTCGCTACAGTGCATTGAATTTATTTAATACACGAGTTCCACAATTTGAGTTGAATTAATGAAATGATTGAACTTTTCCACAACATTCTAATTTATTGAGATGCACCTGTATACATTATCTACAGGGGTACCATATGACATAAGATCAAGGAGTATGACCAAGGACACATGTTGGTTGATTCATATATTGAGTAAAACCAAATTAATCCAAGACATTACAAAACTCAGCAACCAAGAGACGTCTGGGGCAGGAAACATGTACATTAAAATCACCCAATAATAACATACAACCAAACAAAGAAGTTAAAAATTCAGAAAAGCTACTTATAAAATCACTGTCCAAGTTAGGTGGCCTATAGATGAGAGCACAGAACAGTGCAGAGGAGGCAGACTGTAATGCTACACACTGTACCTCAAACGACAAGTAGCTCAGAACAGAAACTGTGTGTATTTTAAGTGATTGATTAAAAACCATAGCAACACCACCACCCCTACTAACAGAACGTGGGGTACTACTAAAGCAACAGTTCGATGGACAAAGTTCCTCGAAAACTGACAACTCACCAGCACCGGCCCAGGTCTCTGTCAGGAATAAAATATCCAAGCCACGTCTGGTAAAAAAAGTCATTTTAAATAAAAGTTTTATTTCATATGGACCGAGCATTAACTAGTGTTAGTGTGCTGACATATATCACAACTGCTCCTTTGGCGGCATTCCTTTTGAGAAGCAACCCAGAAGCAGGGTTGGAGACCTCTGCATAATTCTCACATATGGTGATAGATACAACATAGCAAATCTCAACTGCGTGAAAGAAATCGGATGTGTTTCAGTAGGATCCGTGGCCATACATTAGGTCTTAAAGGGACAGCAGCCTATTACAGTAAACCTGCTGCTGTCTGTCAAACAACAAAAGATAAAGAGAAATTAACTCACTGCTCTTGACTGATTACCATTTGTACCTTTATTATGAATCAATGCATATTTAATTCATGTTAACACTCGGGGTGGCAGTCGCGCCGGCGATACCACCACAGTTTTTTTTTCTTACCAGTGCGAAAAGAGACTCAAAATACTCCAATTTTGGACATACAAATAAGAGATATACATTATTAACTCCCTCGGGTCGGCGGTCACGGCGGCGTGATCACCGCGTTTTTTTTCTAACCAGTGTGAAAGAGACTCAAAATACTCTGTCAATGTTGCACATACAATTAAGAGCTATACACCATTTTAATCTGTGGAATATCTTCTTTTATTTGTGTACACTCAGAGTAAAAACAAATGTTGTGCTTTTTGTAAAATAAAGAAAACTAACATGATGCGTGATCTCTCGTCTCCCTCTGAATGAAGTCCAATCTGATAGTTCTCAGAAAATGAACTGTAACTTAGTGAATAATAATGACAAAAAAATTAGACTTATGTCTAAAGAAACGTTGAAATGTCAGGTTTTAAATCGTGTAAGTCAAATCGAAAACAAACCTTCTATGTTTATGTAATCTGTATGAAAAAAGAGCCATGTCAGAAGTCCGTGATTCAGCTCATTATCCGCTAATGCGGCCACGCCCACGGAGTCAGCACTATTCAGAGGCAAATTCAGTCAATACATGCATTCATCGTCTCAATCGTGTATTTATTGTCTTGAAAAGTGTTTTGAATAGCCATAGTTAGCGATCTCTGGCCTCTGTTAGTTCAGTTATTTCCTGGATTGCCTATTCTTCTTTAGCATTGGCATTTGTGGACTAAAAGTGCACAGAGCGCCCTCTGGCTGCAAGTATGAATTGTAAACAAAGTATCCAGCGTTCACAGTGACGACAATAAATAATGAATAAATACTCCTCTGTATAGAAAATTGACATAAACATGAGAATCCATCAATATTTCTCCAAATGTGCATGCTTTTAAGCTAAAAGCCTTATATGAAATGCCATAGAGGTAACATAACTGTTCAGACACTTTGTATCATAGGAATGCATTATATTTTAATAATAGAATACCATTATTTAAATTGTAATAATATTTCACAGTATTGCTGTTTTTTCTGTATGTTTGATTTACATTATGATGAGCTTGAGACATGATCAACAGAGGGTTTTTTCACAGCCTACCTGTCTGAAAGAGCTCATTATTTATGCAGGTCATTAGAGCTCTTTTATGCGATTCTTTTGTCTTCTCAGGTGAGAATCACCCATTATTCATGATTATTCACACCTCCACGCATACTGTGTTTCTTGAACAAAGATGTTTTAGAAAATTGAAATCTCTCTATTGTTTTATATGAAGGAGTAGGAATGATAATTTTTACATAATTTTTAAGCAAAAACTCTAGTCTACAACCTCCAATACCCAGAAGTCTTGTGAACACAGATTTAATATATATTTTTTGGCTTTATTTCAGTGACTTAAGTTTTTTGTTTTTTCAATAACCACGCATAAACGTTATTCCTTCAAAAATACAAACATGTACATACATGTTCCTTACATATGATTGTAGCCTAGTTTGTGCTGAATACAGTGTAATGACACTTTTTCCATTAATATGTTTATGAACAACTGAAAAAAGCACAAATGTCAGGGCATGTCAAAACTTCTCCAGGCCCCAAATCAGCCTCAGACCCCTGAGGGTTAAACAATGTGGAATGTAGTCTTTTATTTGTGTACACTCACAGTAAAAACAAAATGTTGCTGTGGTGCTTTTTGCTAAAATACAGAAAACTAACATGAACTGCAGTCTCTTTCTCAATGAAGTTCATTCTGATAGTCGTTCGAAAATTAACTGTAACTTAGTGAAAACTTATCACACAAACATAAGACATATGTCTAATGAAATGTGGAAACGTCAGGTTTTAAATCATGCAAGTCAAATTGAAAACAAATATTCTCTGTTTATGTCTGATTCATGTATATCATTTTGAGACGCAGTGAGGAATAATTCTGGAAGAATTTACATGAAGAGCATGTCTTTCAATTTCATTTTGAGGATCAACTTGATCAAGTCGATGATTGCGAATGGTAAGTTTTTTCATTCTTAAGATCTTTATTCTAATCGCGATATAGTGTCTGTGAATATTAAACCTCAAAAAGACTGTTTAAATATGAATCCTGCATGTTTTGTGTGTCTTCTGTGTAAATGAATGGGGCAGACGCACATTTCGTTTATTACACATAACTTATTATATACAGTATCTCACAGAAGTGAGTACACCCCTCACATTTTTGTAAATATTTTATTATATCTTTTCAGGTGACAACACTGAAGAAAAGTGAGTTCACCCCTAAGTGAAAATCTCCAAATTTGGCCCAATTAGACATTTTCTCTCCCCGGTGTCATGTGACTTGTTAGTGTTTCAAGGTCTCAGGTGTGAATGGGGAGCAGGTGTGTTAAATTTGGTGTTATTGCTCTCACTCTCTCATACTGGTCACTGGAAGTTCAACATGGCACCTCATGGCAAAGAACTCTCTGAGGATCTGAAAAAAAAAGAATTGTTGCTCTACATTAAGATGGTGTAGGCTATAAAAAGATTGCCAAGACCCTGACAAAATATTTACAAAAATGTGAGGGGTGTACTCATTTCTGTGAGATTATATATATATATATATATATATATATATATATATTTACACAACAGTTCTTTCTGGTTCTCGAATCTGATTGGCTGATAGCCGGATAGCCATGCGCTATTTCAGTGATAACAGCACTCCTACCTTTTCAGCGTTTGTATTACTCCGCTAGAAGCGACCGTCATGGCGGCCGAGCAAATCCAACGTAATTTTTACAAATAATACACTTGTTGTACCACGAACTGTAGTTTTAAGAGTTTTTTAGGCGAGAATGTAGTTGTTTACACCTGAATTGTGACTTATATTTAATCATAGCGCCTATTTTACAATTTCTTTAAACGTTTTCAGAGATGCGAACTCCAGGCCGTCAATGGCCATTCAGGGGTCGTGCACGCGCCGAGAACAGCTTCATCTCGGCCAGTGCTTTGGGGATTTGCCGCTGGCTCTTATAGTGGTTAAACATGAGACACAATTCATTTTGGGTACATAAAACAGGCAATCTTTGGTCTTATTAATCTATCACTTGTTCCAGAGCAAGTCTAATTGTGCCATATTAAATTTGATAATTTAATATAATTAACTTATATCCTCTAACGTTATATAGCATAGCATACTGGCTACAACTAGATGGGAAATCAGACGAAGACTGTTCTCTGGCTCTTCAAATACACAAAACATGAGCCTTTATAGACATAGTGTTTCTTGAGCAAAGAAAACGCGCTAAACTTTTTTTTTTAAACATCAGATCTTTATTTACCTTTTCATTGCAAAGAAGCAGAGATCTCCAAACCGCGTGCGGTACTTCATAGAGGTGAGGCGGATTTATGAGGTTTGACTGACAGTTCGAGGATACAATGGAGTTACAAGGTTTTGACACACTTGATAACCTGTCACGGGCACAATGGTGCTTTTGTCATTTTTAATGGCTATTGTTGTTAATTTGTTGTTTAATAAATATTTCATATAAATATGTTGTATTTGGTATTGAGAAAGGGTCCGTGCGTAATATGGATTGAGTGAAAGTTATATTAATACGCCATTAGATGGCGGCAAAACTTTACGAGTGAATGAGTCAGTCAGTCAGTCAGTCACAAGAGATTTTTAAATTGAAAGGTATTTTTGCAAAGGAAGTTGTTTTAGCACTGTATGTTGTGAAAATTCCCTTAGCTGTAAAAAGGACAAATGCAAAGATCGCTTTCCTCAGCGGACATTAAAACTGACTTTTATAATGGATATATACAAGAATGAATGTTATTTCAGACACAGGTAATACTCACTCAGGCGATCTCTGTCTCTCTCTTTCTCTCTCTCTCAAAATACGTTTCAATGGAGGGACTCAACGTTTCTTCATTACTAGTTCTAAAGTGACGTTTTAGAATTAGTAATGGAGGCTTGGTCCAACTGTCAACTTGAGATTTGAATCCTTGGCGGAAGGAAGTAGTGCTGCACAAAACCTTTTTTAAAGACACTCTGTTGTTGTTCTTATTTACACACTCGTGCCGTCGAACTGTTGTATAAATGCAATATCACACTCGTAGCTGTGCGATATAGCTGTATATCAGCACGCTGTGATTACCTACAGACGAACGTGATATTGCTCATATCATGTTTATACTCCTGTTCCATGTCATGGCTGTATAATTTCATGTTCACGATCATCCTGGTGTGCTAAATAAATGTAAATATGAATGGGAATATACTTCATAGATATTTTACTCATGAGAATTTCTAGGGGTGCCAATAATTGTGGCCAACATGTATTGGAGAAAGTAATTTCATAATGTGAGTTTCCCCCACTTCGGATAAAAAAACTTTATCCCCGGTGGGGGATAAAAAAATATGCCCCGGCTTCACCTCAGCGGCAGGCGCAAGTCAGACGAGCATGGAAAAGGTAGGTGATGACGAGGGAGCTTCAGTTGAACAACAGAGAACTGCGGTCGTGGCTGTGAATGTTTATCCACATTGCCTTTCATTTAATTTTAAAAAAGATAAAAAGTCATTGTCAGTTTCATCTATCACTTGACAGGCATTTTGGTCGCTTTATTAGAAAGTTGTTTCTCTGTGTTGTGTGTGAGAGAAAATAAAATGTTGTCTTAAGCCACAGGTATAGGCCTTACTTCATTTTCTGCAACCCGCTCCATCTTGTGCACAGTTGAGCATGCAAGCCTTTCAAAGTTACAGCGGAAAGAGTTTGTGCACACTATCTAGTGGACAGCTATTTTTCATGCACCCCAACCCCCACACATATATGATTCGACTATCAGTCAAATATAGGCAATCTGATTCGAATCTGATTCGACTATGTAAATCCATAGTCGGGGACACCCCTATTCTATAGTATAGAACTATATTTTTGCAAGTCACTTTAGATTTAGTATGAAGGCTTTGGCTTATGTTATTCAGTTACTGGAGACAGAGAGTGGGATTATTATTACTGATTTAAAACAACAGCTGCATATTTATTCCACATTGCAACAGAAAGGTTCTTACAGTGTTATTATCTTTAGTAGAAATACAGTGCATATGTCTGATAAGGTTACATCTCAACCACAAACAAAACCAATGCTTTGAGGGCAGTTCTGTCTGAGACACACTTGAATCATAGTGAAGATTTAAAAACTAGATGCAAATGTTGCAATGGCCGTCATGTAGCTGGAGGAATATCTCAAAGCTACCACAGATATCTTGAGTTGAACTGCACATGAGAAGAATCTCTGTAAATGAGCTTTAATGTTTCTCTTCAACACTCTCTCAAGAATCTTTGAGACAAGAACTTTTCACAATAACATTCCTAAATGTGCCTGTTTGACCCCCGGATCTACACACTGACACAGAGAAATATCTGAACTCATTTTCAACATAAGATGACCTTACTACAGATTTAGGTCAGTGGATATAAGAACATGACTGCTCTGTAGAAGTAATAGTGATTACATGAAATGGTATGAAAATGTGTTGTATGTCATTGTATATTTTTGGCAAGGTTTTTCAGTTATGGACTCTCATTTGACCTCTGTAATGTGGTGTATTTCAAGGGGAAACAAAGTTTTTCAGTCAATGGCCATGAATAGTAAATGGTCAAGATGATGAATCAATGGTCAATTTCAAATCATCATTACCATTAAAAAACTGGCAAGTTTAAATAAAAGATCAAGCCCTTGTGTGTGATATACAAAAAGCACATGTCAGCTGTTAAATTAGACTATAACCAAAGACTCCATCAAATTCATTATAACACACAGGCATAAATAATTACATACAATTAGATACGTCTCAATTCAACCTTTAGAATATGTTAGTAATTTCCTTTTTTTTTTTTAAACATGGAGATCACTACTAAGGTCTCTTTGGATCTGAGTGGGATGTCAAGGTCTACATTTTTGCCCCTAGATAATTACCTATCATGCATGAGAGACTGTACTATGCTTTGGGAAATGCATATGTGTGTCCTAAAAATAGATTTGCCCTAAAAGCGACAAAATAAATGCAGGCTCTCTTAGAACATAAGAGGTCTTAGTATTTTTTTTAAATCATATTCCAGGATTGTTGTGATGATGATTATGGGTGTTGAGAAACTGACATAATTTCATGAAATGGATGACAAACCAAGGTTTATACAAACATGACTCCTGGCCTATAACTACTAGATGATTACTAGTACTACAACTCAAACCTGTTCTGGGCCACATTTCCCAATATCAATGTCACAGTTGGCTGCAGAAAGGAAGAGTAGTTGAGGCAAGATCTAACTGCAGCAGTCACTTTTATTAACAATTTAAACAAAATTAAAGCTGCAAGCAGCGATGAAAGGGCCCTGCACCTGGGCCCTCGCAGCCAGTGGCCTTGGAAAAACTGTGAACAGTGGGCAATATAAATAAATAGAGAAGAAATATGGCAAAGTCATTTTGATGCACCACAGTTCCTACTGCCAGCAGGTGGTGCATTGACTATAACTGAATACTCAGGCTAGGACTATTATCAAACATGTGAAGTTTGGGGCAGATCGGACATTGTATGCCTGAGTTGCAACAGCTTCCTGTTTCATTTAATTAATAGCATGCTTTAGTACTTAAGATACTAGTGTTTTGTAAGATAAGTGTTTTGCTAAAATTTTTCTAGCATGTTGCTTGCCTGTTTAACACTTGCTGGCACATTTTAATATGCTGTTAGGAGTCCATAACAGTTTTAAACATGTCACTTCCTGTTGCCAGCAGATGGCACAATGAATATAACTAAATATGGTCATGGACATGTGTTCAGGACAGGACTCTTATCAAGCGTGAAGTTTGGGGCAGATCGGGCATTGTTTGCCTTAGTTACAGCAACTTCCTGTTTCATGGCGAAACAGAGAAATTCTGTCAGGCCACCAGGGACGAAAAACATCTTCTTCAACAAAAACTCATTATCTTCACAATTTAGCATCGCAAAGGCCTTATAATTGCACAAACCACATTTGAAGATGATCATGTTAAAACTGTAGGAGGAGTTCATTAAAGTATGAGGCCTGAAAATGGCAAAAACTGCACAAAAATTGCAGAAGAAATTCAAAATGGCTGACTTCCTGTTGCATTTACTTTACTCCAAGAGACTTTTTTGCAGGTAATGAGACATTACATGTATGCAGGGCTCTACGCTAATATTTTTCTTTAGGAACACAGTCAAAAACTTAGGAGCACTTTCTGATCAATAACACACATGAACTTTCCCATTACAGGGCAATATTTTCCCCTTTAAATTAATTTTCACAGGCAATTTTACCATTATAAGGCTGTGTGTCCACCAAAGCCTTTTTTCCAGCTGCTAGCATACTTTTTCAATTGTTTTCAATGGGAACGCTGCGTTTTTTAAACGCCAGGAGCGTAACGAGGCGCTGAGCGTCTTTTTCACGCTCAAGCGCCGAGAGCTGGGCGTTTTTTACTGGTCTCCTCGAGTTGAAGAATGTTCAACTTTGAGTAAAACGCTGCGCTCATCACTGTCACTTTTTAGCCAGCCATCCAATGTGAGTGGAAAACTTAGGAGCACTTTATTAGGGCCCAAGCACTATTATTAGGGCCCAAGCACTGATGGTGTGAGGAACCTATTGTAATTGCTCCGTTTCTTCTTCTTCTCTGCATTTTTGAGGGCCTAAACATGCTCAAACTCATGAAACTTTGCACACATGTCAGAAGTGGTCAAAATGTACTTTTGATGTGGGTTTTAGAATTGGGCATGGCAAATGGTGGGACAAATACAACACCGACCAACTGTCACAACATTCTTGCTGTAACAGCGACATCAACAAACAGAGAACGAAACAAAATGGATGAGAAATTAATATTGCTGGTCTCCGAACATACTTAGCAAGTAATTACACATTGTGTCAACATTTTTAGTCTGAAACAAATTACCTGCAAAATCAGTTATAAGTAACAGTGCCGCAGATATTCTGTATCATAGCAACAAAGCGTCTCAACGGAAAAAAACGCTGCGCTGCAGAAGCGCTCTCAAGCGCTCACAGATAGGCGTTTTAAGCAGAGCGCCTAGCATTTTTTAGATGGCTAAAAATGCTTTGGTGGACACACGGCCTAAGAGCTTTTTTTTTTTTTAATATTATTAAATGTATGCATTATATTTAGTCAATTTCTTAAATTAAAATAGAAAAATTGTTTTTAAGATGTTAAACAATAAATTTGGTTCGAACAATAAGACCCAATCAGACTGTTACCTATCAAAATAAATCATCATCATCAAAAAAAAAAAAAAAAAAAAAATCCATCTTTGCACTGCAGAAGTGGCACAGAAGCTCCATCTGAAATGGTATTATTTAGACACATTTACATAGACTGCTTAATGCAGCTCATTGGTAAATAATGTTGTATGAATGAATATGTAAAAATTGAAACTTTAAAAGTTTGAAATTTTAAGTAAAAACAGTCTATGTAAAGTGTAAATATGAAAATAAATTATTTATTCATTCAGGAATCACCATTGCTTGGAGATGCGCAATAGTTCTGGTGTGGCTTTGTTTGAAACTGTTTTCACAAAATAGAGCAAAAACAGACATTATTGGTATGTAGCCCTGGTATGTACCAAATTTCATACACGTACGTCAAATATAGCCGGAGGCAGGGGCGTAGCAACCAGGGGGGACGGGGGGGACACGTCCCCCGCACTTTTAGAAACTTGTGATTCTGACCCCTGCTATTTTTTTGGATCCAGCGTGAATATTTCCGGCACCGGCAGTGTTCTCTGATTTGTTACTTAGATTTGAGTGAACTAACATTCAGCCAATCACAGAGCGAATCATCTCTTGGGCGCGTCTGCTATGAGCTTCAAATCTCTTGTTGGTGTTGTGAGTTTTCGTTCGTTCATTCGCCGTCTGGGATAAAATGCACCCCAGAAAAAAAGCAAAGGACGATTACATCCTTTTTTCAAACACACACTGTAAGTATGTTACAGTATGTCGTGATGACACGAATCACGCGATAAAGTTTTCATGTTATGATTTAAACTACTGTAACGTCAAAAGACAACAGAACCCGTATGGACCTCGTCACGTCGCGCCGGATTCAGTGTGTTAAATGCTCTCCTACTTGTTGCTTTGTATAAAAGCGTCTGCTAAATGAGACGTAACAAATTATTGGTTTCTGCTGTCTTTTGTTGCCTACGTGCTGCTCGCGGAGTAGAATTATCCTTTCACAATAAATCAAATTTGTTTTGCACCGAATATCTTAAAATACTTTATCAAATTTAAAATATATATTTTTTTATACTTTATGTAAATATTCTACTTTATGTCCTAACTGGTCTGTAGGAAAGGCAGGCTGTGACGTCACTGACAGAGAGAGGGGACAGTTGCTCAACCTCTCCAGAATGTGTACAGGTGAGATTTGTATAAAAAAAAGCAGATTGACTATTTTAAGGCAGTGTTTTCTTAATTGGAACTGTTTCCCAATATTTTAAGGAATTACACATCAATTTAATTCCTTAAAACAAAAGATCAACCATCAATCACCTTTATTTATATAGTGCTTTTAATAATACAGATTGTGTCAAAGCACTGAACAGTATCAAATAGGAGAATAGAGTAATTTATAATGACAAGATTAAACACTGAATTTCCAGTTTAAGGCATTTTATTATTGAATGCAGAGAATATTTTAAATATCATAAAATATCTTTATCTAAATAAAGTATAGATGGTCTCACATTGGTCTCAAAGTCCTGCAGTATTTTTAAATTTTGAGGATGATTTCACAAAAATAGGTTCCTGTAAGCTATCACGGCATGTTCCCAAAATTGCCACTGGGGTGCTGTAAAATGCCAATTGGTATTCTATTTAGAATTTATTATTATGAACATCAGCTTTGGGTCACATCACCATACAGCTGTCCCCCCCACTTTTAAAATGGCTGCTACGCCCCTGGCCGGAGGCACACACTGTTGAAGTTTTATAGGTGGCGCTATCGAGCCATTTTACCGCTGAGTTACAACAACTTCCTGTTTCATGGCTTTAAATCGCATACATTAGCACTTCTCCAAGTGTTGCACAATTAAACGAGTTACAACAACTTTCTGTTTCATGGCAAAACATCGAATTTTGTCAGGCCGCCACGGACACGCTCTAGAAACTCTGGATCTTCGCAATTTAATGTCACAAAGGGCTTTAGATTAGACTGACCTGATCTGATCAAAGCTCTAGGAGGAGTTTGTTAAAGTACAATGTGTGAAAATGTCAAAAACTGCACAAATTTTGCAAAGAAAATTATAAATATCTGACTTCATGTTGTTGTTTTTTTAGATTTTTGGGCTGTTACATGTGTGTACCGAATTTCATACCTGTACGTGAAACGTAGGGCGAGAGGCACTTTGTTGAAATTTTGTAGGTGGTGCTATCAAGCCATTTGCCATGCCCAATTCTAAAACCCACATCAAAAGTACATTTTGACCACTTCTGACATGTGTGCAAAGTTTCATGAGTTTGAGCATGTTTAGGCCCTCAAAAATGCGGAGAAGAAGAAGAAACGGAGCAATTACAATAGGTTCCTCACACCATCAGTGCTTGGGCCCTAATAATAATAATAATAATAATAATAAGCAGAGCAATTCCAAGAGCTAATAACAAGCACGCAGGAGTATAGGCAGGAGAATACAAGTACACAGGAGAAATGTAGATGGTTGACAGAATCCATCCAATGTTTTTAAAAATATTAATTTGTCAAGACAATACAATCAAGAGTTTTAGCATTTAATGAGATATGTAACATTTGTAGCCCCACCACTTAAATGTGTAGGACTACAGAGAACAGACTAATATCACAAAATGCACTTCCAAACTAAAAGATAAGGTACAGCCCTGCTGAAAAATCCAGCATAAACCAGCATGAATTCCACGTTGGTCTAGGCTGGTATATGCTGGTTAGAGCTGGTTTAGTGCTGGTCATGCTGTTCTCAAGCAAATCTGAGCTGGTGTAGCTGGTCTACCAGCACTCCCGCTGAATTTTTCAGCAGGGAGTTTAGCTTTGCAGTGTCCATTGCTGATAGTTTAAATTCATTATTTTCATATTGTTTATTGTTTATTGTAAAAAGGATCCCCATTAGCTGTCACCAAAGTGAACGAGCTAGTCTTCCTGGGGTCCACAACAGAAAGAAATCACATAACAATGTTAATATGAAAACAGTATAGCACTATAACATTATATACATCAATACACATCATCATAAATTAGTCTGAATAAATAATTACAATATTACATTCATAAAATAAATATGTCCTTTCCTTACTCACAAATTTAAATAGTGCATTCTCAGATGGTACCTAAAAGAGTCTTTGCATTCATTTTACGTATCTTCAATGGGCAATTATTTCAATGATTGATGGCACGATAAATAACAGTTCTCTTTAAAGCATTTGATTTTGGGTGTGGTAACATCATCTGGCCATCATCCACAGACCTAGTCACATGAGAATGTACCTGATCACACCCAACAATTTTGTTATATAAAAAAACTGATTGAGAAGAATAGACAATGTTTCTAAAAAACGTAATTGTATTAAAAACCAGCCTTTTCTCCACCGTTAACCATGAGAGCTGACAGTGCATACTAATAGTATTTGTTCTAATGGGACAATGTAATACTAACCTGGCAGCTCTGTTTTGGGTCGTTTGTAATTTCTTTAGTTGACCTTTAGATATAGATGACCATACAGGGGCACAATAATCCAAATGACATAAAATTAAAGATTTAGCCACCTGCTCCACAATGTGTGTAGGGACATAAGAAAGACATTTCCTCACCATAGAGATACCACTACCCATCTTCTTCACTTTGGTATCAATATGTTCTACCCATGACAGCTTACTATCCACTATTGTGCACAGTAATTTTACTTTATCTACCTGTTCTATAGGTTCCCCAAACAAGTTCAAACTCATCCTTGGTATTAATGACAATTTATGACTTGATCCCAAAATAATTGATTTGGTTTTTGAGATATTCAGCACCAACTTATTCTGTTTTATCCAATCAGAAACCATATTTAACTCAGCTGATAAAACATAATCCAGTTCACAGTTTTTGCAGCATAATACAATGTAGAATCATCAGCATACATTTGTACAGTTGCTTTACACAAAACAGATGGTAAATCATTTGTGAAGATGGCACATAAAAGTGGTCCCAGGCAGCTCCCTTGTGGAACCCCACAGTCCAAGACCTTAGAGTGAGATCAGCTGCCAGTGTAATAAACCCGCTGCATCCTACATGTGAGATAACTCTTCATAAAATCGATGGCAGTTGGACTAAATCCATAGATTTCTAATTTACCAATGAGTAGATTGTGATCTATGACATCAAATGCCGCACTAAAATCAAGTAATACAGCACCAGTCATCTTTAAATTATCCCTTTCCTTAAGCCAGTCATCTGTCATTACTGTAAGGGCAGAACAAGTTGAGTGGTTTTGTCTATAAATGTTGGAAATGTGGAAATGAAATGCATGTTGGAAATCTGTGGTCAAACCATTAGATTCAAAATATTCCTTTACTTGTGAATGAACTATTCTCTCCATCAGCTTACTAAGAACTGGGAGAATAGTAATAGGTCTACTGTTCTTCCCAGTAAGTGTTAGTCTGCCATCTTTAGGTAAGGGAATAATTTTACCCTCTTTCCAAATAGTGGGAAAAACACCTTTCATTAAGCATGCATTTAATATTTGACATAACGGACCGCAAACATAGTCAACTGCCAAGCTGAGTACTTTATAGTCCAGCATATCAGTACCTACTGAGCTGTGTTCAGGCAGAGACTTCAACAACTTTTTTACTTCCGATTCCTCAACATGATTAAACTGGAAAGTACAACTCTTATCTAACATCACATCTTTTTTTATAAACTTTAGGTAATTAGAATCAGTATTATCCATATTCTGCATTGAACCTATTTATGTAGAAATCATTAAAATAATTCGCTATATCAGATGGTTTAGTCAAAAACTTGCCTTCTGACTCCACAAAGGAAGCCCCTCCAGATGTCCGCCTCCCCATTATTTCATTAAGGGTTTTCCAGAGCTCTTTACCATTTTGCTTTACAGCATTTATTCTCTGCATGTAATAATCTTTTTTCATCAATCTATTCAGTTTAGTAACCTGATTTCTCAGTTGACAGTACTTGAATCTGTCCTCCACCAATCCAGTCTTTACTAATATAGATTTGGCTTTGTCTCTTTCTTTCATGAGGCTCTTTATACTCTCATTCAGCCATGGGGCTGGTCTCCCTTTTACAATACACTTTCTCATAGGGGCGTGCCTATCAACAATCTTCATAAATCTTTCCATAAAGATATTTAAGGCGGCCTCAGGCTCCTCAGCAGCATACACATCAGTCCAATCAATACCGCCAACATCTGCCAAAAAACTCTCCGGAATAAATTTCTTAAACATTCTTTTATGTACTATATTAACCTTACATTTTGGAATTTTCGTGTTTCTGGTAATTGCTATGATATTATGGTCACTAAAACCCACAGATCGAGAAACTGGTTTAGTGCAACATTCAGGAATATTTGTATAAATATGGTCCATGCAAGTGGCAGAAGTATGCCCAGAAGTGTTGGTAAAGACTCTGATTGGTTGAGAGATCATCTGAGACAGATTACAAACAGCGATCAATGAAACTAACTTTTGTTTCATTGGACATTGATTCGCAAACCAGTCAATGTTCATATCCCCAAGTAAAAAAATCATCTCAGGTTACGCATGTAACCATGGTTCCCTGAGAACAGGGAACGAGACTCTGTGCTGATTGCACTATGGGGAACGTCACTCGTGACTTGTGTTCGAAATGCCAAAAATCACAACACTCCAATCCTATTGGCCGGCGACAGCCTATGACGTCAAACGGCGCGAACTGTGACATAAAAAGGGAGCGCCTGAGGAAGCAGTCAACATCTTTTCGTCTTTGAGGGACTGTTCAGCAGGCATCCCGAAGCATGGCCGGAAAGCGCAGAGTCTCGTTCCCTGTTCTCAGGGAACCATGGTTACATGCGTAACCTGAGACGTTCCCTTTCGAAAGGGAACTTCAACTCTGTGCTGATTGTGCTATGGGGAACGATATACCCACGCCACCATGCTAGAGGAGAATGCATGCCCAAAATGTCTGGACAAACAACCGGCAGTTCCAGGAAAAAACCGGGAGCAATTTCTCCAGGGCTGTCAGTGACAGCATTCCCTACGGCCAACAGCCCAAGCTGAGCCTAAAAGAGGCCTTCCATAGAAGGTCTGCCAAGGCTGCTCGAGCATGTGGGACCAACAAACCATAGAAAGTGATCCCTCTAAGGGAATGTGGCCAAGAGTCCAAAAGGAATCCTGGCCAGTCACTAGGGGGGGACAAAATCACCCCCAATGCCACCAAGGAAGCCTTACTAATCTAGCAAAAGCCAATCCTAGCCTGGCCAACCTTGTCTGATACACAGAATCTCCAAGCGCAAACTCCAAAGAGGAGAGCAGGAAAGAGCGACTGCGAAAAGGCAGTAAGCAACTCAAACCCACACACAGAGATGGGCATCCCGGAGAGCGGAACTCAGCTGAGCGCTATAAACCCTCGTATGAGGGGAGTACAACCACTCATCCTAGGATCTACTCAGCTTCTGAGCGCTAGAAAAAACCCTGGTACAGGGGAGCACAAACCAGCCTGGGGCCAGTCTGAATGGGAGACTTCACAGAAGTCTACAACCAATGACCAGCTTAGGGAGCTAAGCACAATTACACAGTCAACCCAAAGGGAAGTATGAAGCTCAACCTAACAGACAGACTATACTGTAGGCACATAGCCATGGAGGCCGACCAGAAGGGGCCTACAACATAACTAAAGTTCTTATAATGAACTAATATCACAACAAGAACCCAATCCATAAGGTGGTATTCAGGATGGCCCATAAGGTCATTCGACTGAAAACATAGCATGCTAAGCACATGACCAACCAAATGATTAGGTAGCTGTGAGTGCCCACGAAACAGCCCGTCCAACACAACCCAACGAGCAGTGTACTCTGTAAAAGCACCTTCCTACTCTTTAAGCAAGAGGAATACAGTGTACGCCATCACGTGCTAAAGAAGGCCCCATGGGCCTATAACCTCAGCAGACACGTGGCATCAGCTTGTGGCAGTGCTATCAAGCTCCAGGCAGAACAAACCGACTACAGAGGAAGTTAATGAGTCAGCCGGAGCCCTGGCTAGCCAGCAACAAAATTCCTTTCACTGTTTCTTGTCAAAGAAACGCAAAAGGTAAACTTTTTTCCAAAGGAGGCCCTGAGTGCCTACCCGTTACAAGCAGCTAGTGGCCATTAAGAGATGGGCAACCCGGAGAGCAGAACTCAGCTAAGCACTATAAACCCTTGTATTGAGGGGAGTAAAATCCGCTCTTCCTAGGATCTACTCAGTGGCTGATAAAGCACTGAGGAGGCTGTGCGCTAGAAAAACCCTGGTACAGGGGAGCACAAACCAGCCTGGGGCCAGTCTGAACGGGAGACTTCATAGAAGTCTACAACCAATGACCAGCTTAGGGAGCTAAGCACAATTACACAGTCAACCCAAAAGGGAAGTACGAAGCTCAATCTAACAGACAGACCATACTGTGGGCACATAGTCATGGAGGCCGGAACAAAGGGCCTACAACATAACTAGAGTTCTTAATAATGAACTAAGCATTCCACAGAAACTCAACACATGAGGCGATATTCCAGGATGGCCCGTAAGGCCAAGCACCTGAAACATAGCATGCTGGAAGCATGACCACCAAGTAATTGTGAGTGCCCACGAAAACAGCCCATCCAACACAATCCAATGAGCAGTGTACTCGGAAAAAGCACCTTTCTACTCTTTCAGCAAGAGGAGTACAGCGTACGCCATCATGCGCTAAAGAAGGCCCCATGGGCCTATAACCTCAGCAGACACGTGGCATCAGCTCGTGGCAGTGTTATCCTAAAGGAAGCAAAAACACTCGAAATGTACTCAGTAAAAGCACCTTTTAATCTCTAAGCGAGAGGAGTACAAATCCAAACTCCAGCGTGATAGCAAAGGAGGCCTGTGAAAGCCTACGACTCATGAACCACGCAGCGTCTGCTAGTGCAATCACGATTCACCCATGGTGAAGAGACATACAAAAAACCCACACAAAGCTGTGCCAACATGCAGAACAAAAGGAGGCTCCATGAACACATGGCAACAACCAGTGGTAACTTATGACAAATGCCAGCCAACAGGCCAGTACTCGAAAGACCCATAGGTAGGAGAAGTACACACTACGCCACAGAACTCAACGAAAAGCCTGAACTAAGGCTTATTCGTACGGAGGGGGCGTGGCCAATGGTGGCATGTGTCATAAGACATGACTCAACCATGGAAAGAATCTAGATATAACCAACCCAGCTGGGCCAACAGAGAGGCTACAAAGGAGGCCTGGTAAGGCCTACTACTTTTAAGCACCATGTGGTGCCAGCCTGTGGTCATAACAGGTCCAATGCTCAAAGGGGACCAGTTCTAGACCCTACACGATAACTGTGGGGAACTAGCTACACAACCTGAGCTTAAGCCTACACATTCCAACAGGCAATGTACATATAAATATGCTATCACGGTCTAAGGAAGGCCTATAAGGCCTAACACCTCAAATAACGTGAGCATAAGCCTGAGGCAGTGCTAAAAAGCATGAGCAAACTAGTGATCGTAAACCAACAGCGCCCCAAAAACAAGCTGTAATAAAGAGAGGCTATAATAAAGAGCCAACAATCTAACAGTAAGTGTAAAACAGATGCTGTGGTCATGATCGACTGGGGGAAGTCGAGAATATACTATTCTAACCAGAATAGGACTCTCTACACTCACCCCGTGTGTGCAATCCAACAGGTGATGCACTCAGTGAAACACAAACCCTAACCGGGGAGTACAATAAAACACCACGTTCATAGACAGAGGCCAGTCACAGCCTGCTATCACAGAAACAGGTGTTAACCTGTGGCAGCACTAGAGTAAGCTCACATAAATATGAAGGGGAATATGGGCAAAAACGGCCACCAACTCCCTCAGGAGGAGGCCAGAACTAGGAACTATACGACCACAAGGGGATAGTAAATAACAAACAAATATAAACAAACAAACACCTAGCCTAGCTCTAGCCTAGCCGCTAGCTAAGGCCTACTGGTCCAAGCAAAGCTTGGGCTTCATCTTGAAACCTTCAAGTATGAGGAGAAAATGAAGCACTGCAAGCAAACAGTGCCAGGCGGCTGATAAGCCGTCCTGTACACAAATAACTGAAGCGACGAGTGCTAACTCAAACCAAACTAAAGTATTAGCTGAGAAGCTACTCTAACATAGGAGGCTACAAAATAGCGGCCATAAAGCGGCCTGCATGTTTTGAAAACTAGCCAACCTAATGCTACAGTTATTTTGCCCAAAAAAGCCCCTTCTAACTTTATTGACTACATGCTCAGGAAAGCTATACAGGAGAAACAAAGTCCACACTTTTTATAAACATAAAACATTTTATAAAAATATGGACCCAGCTTACCTTCCTGCGGCTCGTAGAACAAAGATATTCCCTCCTTATTTAAAGCACGAAGAAGGAAGAAATCAAAAGTTCTTTAAAGCCTAAAAGCACTTTCACTATCAAGCCAGAAGGCAGCCTTAGAAAAAGGCCAGCCGACAGCTTAACTGTAAAAACACCTGAGCAAGTAGAAATATATATATATATATTTATGGGAGGTGAAAGAAGAAGAGGAGAGGGTAGATATAAAATCGCCCTTAAATAGCTTGGGAATCGATTACAAATGCAACGGTGTTTACAATCGATCACCAATTACTCTTGTTTCTTCCTCCTCCCGTCTGTCTGGCTCAGATCCAAATCTGAACGGCCAGGGGGGTTTTCCATGCCCTCCCGATTTCAAACACAGAGATCAGGAGAGAATGGAAAGTCTATGGGAGCCGCAATATTCATGGACAGAAAGGAACCGTTCATCGAACTGTCCACGCGCGGCTCCTTTCTTAACGCCCACTCACGGCAGCTGCAGCCTGCCGAAAAGCGCGTCCCAAAAACACAGCGGCTCACATACCCAGCAGCCAGAGGAGCGGTCGCTGTCGGACGCAGCGACATCAAACACGGACGTCACAGTCATCTAACAATACACCCTCGTCAGCTCCGGGAAGCTGAGAGAAAATATAATTCTCTCAGACTTCCCAACGAGCTCACCTGCGAGCCCTATGATTGCAGCCGCCGTATTGCCTCAGCACACGGGGCTACAATGACAGGCACAGATGCAGACACCTCCTCCCTCGGAAAGAGTGTCAAACGAGAACAGAGTGTCCGAACAGAAGATACGCTCGCAGTGAATAATAGACAAACACAAATAGACGCCGCCCTCAAGCAACATCTATGCATTTGCTCTGCACCAGACAGAAATACAGTAAGTGTCAAACCAGGGGACACGGATGAACACATTCTCCTGAACGTTTGCAGACAAAAAATAAGTAATTTCCTACCGGAGTTTGTGAAACAATGGCACGAACAAAACAGTCCCGAAAAGACAAAAAGATGTTGACTGCTTCCTCAGGCGCTCCCTTTATATGTCACGGTTCGCGCCATTTGACGTCATAGGCTGTCGCCGGCCAATAGGATTGGAGTGTTGTGATTTTTGGCATTTTGAAAACGAGTGACATTCCCCATAGTGCAATCAGCGCAGAGTTGAAGTTCCCTTTCGAAAGGGAAATCACTATTCACATCTGTAACTCTGTCAATTAACACACATAAATCATTCAGGTATTGCACATCAGTCCCAGGAGGTCTATAACAGCAACATATTAGCACCGGCTTTAGGTGAAGTAGATGCACTTTAACCCATAATGATTCTAAACCATCGGAGATAAACTCAGAGCACAGTATTGCTGGAAAGTTATCTCTGATATATAATGCTATGCCACCCACATATTTATTCCTGTCCCTTCTAAAAATATTATAGCCATCAATAGAAATCTCTGTATCAAGAACAGTAGCATCCAGATGAGTCTCCGATACTGCGAAGATATGAATGGTGTTTTCTGTAGTTATATAATTAAGTTCAAATACCTTATTTCTGATGCTGCAGACATTCAAATGAGCCAAAACAAGACCCTTTGAAACAGAAAGGAGCTGTTCACCATCAATAGGCCTACTATCCATAATTATTATTTTTCTTTAAAATCAGTTCAGTCTATATGAGCTCAAGTTAAGGAAACCAGAGCACTAGTCTCTCACTTCAGCTCTTAACTCCAACTCCTGGCTGTTAGTTCCTTTCCCATCCTTATGCTTTCGGGCAGGGTGATGGACAATAAGCTTGTCATGTCGGATATAGGCTATGTCTCCTCGTTCTCTGGCAGCTTTCATGGCTGGAATGAGTTCCTTATGCTTTTGCCTGACGGCTTCAGGATAGTCCTCGTTCACATAGATGTTGGTGCCTTTCAGGTCCTTAGTCTTACCCAGAACAGCCATTTTATCTTTATATCTGAGGAATTTGACCATGATAGGCCTAGGTCTCTTTCCAGAATATCCAGATGGATTGCCAGTCCTATGTGCACGTTCAATCACCATCTGACCACTGTCCAGGTGAAGTTTCTCCTTTATCACATACTTGACTTTGTCCTCAACCTCTTTCCAGCTTTCATTCTGGGTCTCAGGAATGCCATCCACAACAAGGTTATTCCTTCTTATTTGACCCTCCAAATAATCTGCTTTCTCTGTCATTTCTGCCAATTTCCCCTGCATTATTTTGGTTTCAGCACAAGCAATTATTCTTTCTGACTCAGTTTTATCATTTTTCTTTATTAGATCATCAATGTCCTTCTGGGAGAATTGTAAGCTGCTTCTCAGCTCCTGTGTCTCCTTGATCAATTTGTTAATCCGAGTGTTGGCATTGTTCACAATTAATTCCACAACAGTCTTAAAGTTGCTTTCTTGCTGCTGTAGAAGTTGCATGAACAGATTCCTTTGTTGACTCCTTAGATCCCTTAACTGTGAAAGCGACACCAACTCCTCACCATTACTTTGGTTGCTGCTTTGGTCCTTCTTGGGTGGCATGGTGTGCTGAGATTCTTTACCAGGAAATCCTCAGGCTTCAGCCGACCAAGTAGGCCAAGATAGTATCCAGCAAAAATCTCAAAGTATGAATACCATCCACTGTTTTTCATTAGGTATCTTATAAAATATAGACTCTCTGAGTGGATATAAAAAAAAATGTCAGTTCATAAATTAAAGTCCCTGTAAAGTCAATTCTGAGAATTCTTTCTAAACACTTTATAAATGTTACAAATGTATTGCTGGAACACATTACAAAGTCTGTGAATTGTGTAATGCTTAATTGTGAAGTTAGAGCGTTAAACAGTTTTTCACCAAGTCTCTGCTCAGGATTTTTTGGGCGGAGCTATAACGGGGGTCTAATGACGCACATCGTCCCCCGAGCATAGCCCCTCCCCTAACACTATATAACTGTCGATGACGCACCGAGCGTGGCGCCGCCTCTACAGCAGTTCACTCGCTCAATCTCGAGTGTCATTACAGTTATATACAGCCCTTTGCACATTTAGCTAGTAATGCCTTCGTCACGCAAATGCATATTACATGGTTGTTACAATATACAATATGCTCGGTCTCCTTATTTACATTTCCTAAAACGATGATATGAAGGATTCTAAAGTGATCGTTCTACACCGGATAATTTTACAAACTTTCATCAGACAGCTGGGATTCACAGATAATCCGCTGTTTTTGGTGAATGTGACTGAACAGACCTCGGCCTTCTTACCGTCCCACCGATAACCGATGATATATGGGGCCGGACAGAGTCTCTCCCGTCCCGGCCTTCATCCTCCCGTCTCGCGGCGCCGTCATTTGTCGACTCGACAACAGTCCGGCAGTACGTGCCTAATGAGTGTAAGTTGTCGTGTGTGCTTATGTTATAATTAGTAGGTAGTCCACAGTAACTCTACTAAAAAGTGCAACCCTCTAACGTGATTCTTTTGTTTATATGCATCAGTATGTTTGACTCATTAGACAAGTAAGTTGAGACGGCAGCTCTCGCGAGTGGGCGTGGTTTCAGCACCGACAGCGGACACGCCCCCAGCGTTTGAGAGCAGAGAGCGCTGCCTATTTTTTCGAGATTTTGATAACTTATTTCATTTACTTGCAGATTTTTTTAATCATTCAAATTTGGCTGGGTGGTTAATAACACATTTTTCTGTGGTGTGACAAACTCAGAACACATACTTTATTTTAATTTTGTTCAGTAACAATAGATTCTTGAAGTTTCTTTATATCTTTCTCTAAATTTACCATTAAATTAGTTAAGTCTTTGGTGATGTTGCAAGCATACTGTTGACTCAATTGTCTAATTTGTATTTTACCGAAATCCCACCATTGCTGCAATAATTGGAAATCAGACTTTCTGGTTCTAAAGTCATTCCAAAAAAACTTAAAAATATCTCTAAATTCCAAATCAGTTAATAAACTGTTATTAAAATGCCACAATGCACTCTTAGGTTTTATGGATCCCAAAGTTAAAGAACACAGCACTAAACTATGATCCAAAAAACCGACTGGAATAATAGAACAATCTCTGAAAATATTAAGTTGATGACTAAAACCATAAAATCTGTCCAACCTTGCCAAAGACAACATATTATTGTATGAATGAAGCCAAGTATACTGTCTCTGTGTCTTATGAAAATTTCTCCATATATCAGTTAAATCATGCATTTCTATTAATTGAACAAGTCTTTTTCGAGAAGCCATATGGGGCTCAACATGATTTCTATCAGAGGCATTTTCTGTACAGTTAAAGTCCCCTCCTATTAAAAACAAATCTTCAGTATTACAATCACTTATTGCTTTACATAATATATCTAAAAAAACCATTCTTTTTTAATTGCATTGGTGGGAACATAAATACATAAAAAGACATAAAACTGATTTTCAAATTGAGCTCTTATCTTTAAAAGTCTTCCCTTTACAATTTCTTCAACCTGGTATGAAACTGGAATAAAGTTTTTTGAGAACAGGATCGCAACACCCCCACTTAAAGATGTATTATGACTACAAACGGATAACCCATCAAATTCACTTGCCCAATCAGCTTCATTAAAAGCATCACTATGCATTTCTTGTGCAAACAAAACATCTATTCTTTTAATCTTGATTAACTCATATAGTTCAAACCTTTTCTTCCCTTCTCATGCTCCATTCAAATTAAGAGAAGCAATATGAAATTCCTTCATCAAAGTGAAGAAAAGGATACACAAGAAACACCAATAGAAGCTCATCTCAAATAAGTATTATTCTAATGTTTTTCATTACCAGCATTAGTCCCTAATTGTACATTAACTTTGGTGAAAATTATTTTCAACCTGTAAATCTCTTGATCAGAAAAGAGACCTTCACTCCTGAAAATGTTTGCCTTTGCAGCAAATTGCTCTAAATCAGGAAAGTATTCAGTGATGCATACATTTCTTGCATTCTTAGTTACTCTCAAAAAGAGTTTAATATCATCTACATTGTAAGAATGATTTGGTAACTCATCTTGAGATTGATCAAAAGAGATGCTACATTCAGAAAGTTCAGTTTCACTCTCAGTATCAGTTTGACTTGAAACAACTTTATCTATTTTTTTTTTTTGGTTTACTGTAATGATGTTGCTTCATTCTTCTCTTTTGTGGTGTCTTAAAAACACACTCATCCTGTTCTTCCAATAAACAAAGATCTCCTAACAGTTCTACATCTTGATTTTTGTCAGAACTCTGCTCATCACCTGAACCATTAGCTGACTGCATCTGATCAGATACAGAATCTTCTTCCATCTCAACCACAGTCTGTCCTTCATCAACCGTTTGTTTCACAACTGCTGCATCACTTGATAAAGCTATTAGGCTTGCATCTTTGGTTTTCGTTTTGTTTTCTCCAACTACATTAACTGTTGTAGGCAGCTCCTCTCTAACAGTTTGTACTACCTCCTTATCTTCAACAGCCTTTTCAACCGAGACCAACAAAACATTTTGTTTGGATTTTTCTTCTTTTTTCGGGCAAGCTCTCACAAGGTGTCCTATTTCACCGCAACGAAGGCACCTCATGTTATTGGTTGTAGCATAAATCACATAGTTGAACTCATCATGTTTAAAGTTAAACGTTAAGTCCAACTCTTCTCTGTTATCCTTTAACACCATGAACACGAAGCGTCTAAACGAAACTACATGTTTTAGTAATGGCGATTTACAACCGATCTGAATCATTTTTATTGGGGAAACCAATTTACCGTATTGCTCTAACATTTGTACAAGCAACTCATTTTTAATGAACTGGTTGAAACTCCAGTTTCAACCACAACGTTCGCCAACTCAACAGTTTTCATAAAAACAACAACCGCGTTCATTCTTGAAGCTGACACAACATTCTCACAACCAACTACCTCTCCCACCGCTAAACTACAGTCCTCAATACTAGCCTTCGAGTCTATTTTCACGCCATGACGCCGTGTGAGGAAATCTAAGCTCCCCACACCTGTAGTCATTCTGCCAGTAATAAATACTGGCAGATTGACAACCTTCACAGACTCGACATTACAAAAATAACCCCACAATTTAAGTAAAAACAAAAAATAAACTGAAATAAACTTTGTTTGGCACAGCGGCCACACAAAAGTAAATTCACGCACTCACCACGCTCTGTTCACACACTCAACAAACACTCACAGCCACACATGCGCAGAGAGAGAGAGAGGTTTAACAACACCTTTATTTATACACTTTTACTTCACAATAAAACAATTACTAAAAACACATTTATATACTTATTATAAACCCCTTTTAAAACCTTCCAAAAATTTCTTTCAAAAATGTCAAACAAAACAATCATCATATAACATGCACAACACTTCATTAACACACCATACATCACAAAAACCCAATAAATTATTTGTCAGCTTATAATATGCAAATTCAATCTTTGGCCTCCCTGCTATTAGCCTCTTAAACATTTCTTCAGGATCTATAGTTGCCAATTGTAAACCTTTATTTTTCCGTGTTTTCCACACTGCTAGTTTAGCTGTTCCAATCAGGTAACTTAATAAACACATTTTTTCCCCTTTTGAAAATGTATACTAAATCGCTAGCTTGCTACAAGCAAGCTAAACTTTATTTTTAAAGATTTTTCAGCCGGAATCTTTTCTTTTTATCCAAAACTTCATAGTTCACTGTTTTTTGCAACAACAACACCGATATTATAAATTTCTCCACATCTGGAAAGAACTCTTTTACATCAACAGCTTTACCAAATGTTCAAGAAATTCATTAATTTCTTCTAAAGAGTATGTGTCTTCCATCACTTGTGACCCAATGTCTGAAATCTCTGAGTCTCTCATTTCTGCATCACAATTATCTTCATTGTCATTTTTTCCAACACTGTTTTCTCCAGCACTTGCAACATTTTCCATCTCCTCACTCCTTACACTGTTTACAACCATTTCTGTTTTTTTATTATTCTAACTCACACTATCTTCAATTCGGTTATCATTTCCTTCAGTTAATTCAACACTTTCCTCAACTCCCTGGGCCCCCTTTTCCGCATCTTTTTCAGCTCCCTGAGCCTCATTCTCTTCCACATGTACAGACTACACATTATCAGCATCATTCACAGAAACAATCAGTGTGTCTATTGGCTTCTTCAGCAGCTTGAACTTTATGTGGGCATGCTAAACGCTTATGCCCAACATCTCTGCACTCAAAACATTTCATGTTTCCAGTATTTTCGTAAACCATATACACTCTTCCTTCATGCCAAACTCTAAAAGACACATCTAACTCCTGTTCATTTAGGAACATAAAGACCTGTCTTCTGAACGACATTACGTGTTTAAGCGCTTCATGTTTACATCCAAGAGGAACTGTTTTAATTGTGCTAGCTAACTTCCCATATCTCAAAAGCTCTCTTTCTATCTCATTACTTTGGATGAAAGGCGGCACATTTGAAATAGTTACATTAACAGTTGGTGCAACTAGCGGCGAAACAGTAATAAAGTCTCCACTTACCACTATACAGAGATACAGATTGGCAGAGATACAGATTTTGCTCCTGTCTTTGGCTCGATTGCTCCTGTCTGCCTTGCTGTTGGTGGTTTGTGTCTCCATATAGCTGTTTTCTCTTACTTTTATTGAATCTCTTACTTTTATTCATTGTTGCTTATATTATTATTATTGCCTACCACATTAATCTGACGTCGCTAGCTTGTAATCTTTGAATCTAAATCGCTGTTACAAAGCGTTTGCATCTCGCTAGCTTGTTAACTTGTCATCAGTGTCGCGTGCTCCTCTTTCAACGCGTTCATCAAACACCTGTGGTAACTCGGATCGGATCAGTCTACAAACACGATGAGTCATGTCATCCTCTCCAAGTGTTATTTCGTGTTCAGTTTGTCACATGTTCAGTATAGCTCTCTCTGTCAGCGACGAGGGATTTACATGTCATAAATGTAGGGGAATAGTCAGGCTGACAGAGAGAATCTCAGAATTAGAGACACGCATCCAAACTTTAATCGAGGATAGTAAGAATGCAGGGGCTTCAGATACTGTTTTGGATGCGACTAGCTTAGTGAACTCTGTACATTGTTCGGTTCCGGCTGTAGAGCCCACGCAGCAGGGCAATTGGGTAACGGTGAGGCGGCCTAGCCACGGAAAACACCACTCTTCCGTTCCAGTAAGAACATCAAACAGGTTTTCCCCACAGTGACGCACCCACTGAGAATCCTGTTGAAAGTGCCCTAGTTATTGGCGATTCTATTACACGGAACGTGAAAATAGAGACACCAGCCACCATAGTCACATGTTTGCCGGGAGCCAGAGCACCTGACATCAAAGCAAATTTAAAAGTGCTGGCTAATGCTAATCGTAAATACTCTAAAATTATTATTCACGTCGGCACAAATGATGTTCGACTTCGCCAGTCGGAGATCACTAAAATTAACATTAAAGAGGTGTATGAACTCGCAAGTACAATGTCAGGAGAAGTAATTTGCTCTGGTCCCCTTCCTGTTCGTCGGAGTGATGAGATAGTTAGCAGATTATCATCACTGAAGGGCTGGCTGTCTAAGTGGTGTCCGCAGAATAATATAGGTTTCATAGACAATTAGAAAAGTTTTTGGGGCAGACCTCACCTGTTGAAAAGAGATGGTATTCATCTGTCCCGGCATGGTGCTGCTCTTCTCTCTAGTAATATGGCACATAGTCTTAGAACTAAAACATGACAAACTGGGACCCAGGTCAGGAAGCAGACAGACTGGCTAAACCGACCGTCTGCTAGCTGCCTCACGTTACAGAAGTCAGATAAATCCCAACACATAGAAACTCGTACACCTAGATATTATCACATAGAGACTGTGTCTGTACCCCGAATTAGTAAAAACAAAAAACTTCCAAACCCATTTAATGGTAAAAATTTAATTGATGTTCAACAAATAAAAAATAGAGATAATAATGATAAACAAATGATAAAGCTTGGGTTGTTAAATATTAGATCACTTTCTTCAAAAGCACTTATTGTAAACGATATTATCACAGACAATAATCTAGATGTGCTGTGTTTGACAGAAACCTGGCTAAAACCGGACGATTACATTACTTTAAATGAGTCTAGTCAAGTCAATATTTACAGTATCAGCCAGAAGTCTTTCAAATATAATTCCTTCGAAGTGATGGTGCTTTACGTAACATTATGTAAGTTGACATTTGTGCTGGCTACTGTATACAGGCCACCAGGACACCATACAGACTTTATCAAAGAAATTGCCAATTTTCTATCAGAATTAGTACTAGCTGCAGATAAAGTCCTTGTTGTTGGTGATTTTAATATCCATGTAGATAATAAAAAAGACTCATTGGGATTGGCATTTACAGACATTCTAAACTCTATTGGTGTTAGACAACACGTGTCAGGACTCATTGTCGTAATTGTACTTTAGATCTAATATTGTCACATGGAATCGATATTGATGCCATTGAAATTCTGCAGCAAAGTGATGACATCTCAGATCATTATCTAGTCTTGTGTATACTACATTTAGTCAAAGAGGCTAAACTGCCTCCCTGCCATAAATTTCGCCATAAACTTCTACCACTAAAGATCGCTTTATAAATAATCTTCCTGATCAGTTTCATCGCCTTAGCATACCAGACAGCTTAGAAGACCTCAATGTTGTAACAGAAACTATTGCCTCTGTCTTTTCCAGCACATTAGACTCAGTTGCTCCTTTGCATTTAAAAAAGATTAAGGAAACTAATCCAATGCCATGGTACAATGAGCACACTCGGGCCCTAAAAACAGCAGCTAGAAAAATGGAGCACAGCTGGAAGAAAACAAAACTAGAAGTATTTCGCATTTCGTGGAGAGAGAGAATGATTGAGTACAGAAAAGCCTTAAAAACTGCTAGATCTGCCTATTTTTCAAAACTTTTAGAAGAAAATAAACACAACCCTAGGTATTTATTTGATACAGTGGCTAAATTAACAAGAAATAAAGCTTCAACTTCTGATGTTTCCAAAGAGCACAGCAGTAATGACTTTATGAACTTTTTTACTTGCAAGATTGATAATATTAGAGTAAAAAATTATAACCATGCAACCGTCTACTACAGTATTGTGTCAGACAGTGCATTGTAGTGTCCCTGAAGAAAAATTCAATTCATTTACTGCTTTAGGAGAGGAAGAATTGTCTAAACTTGTTAAATCATCAAAATCAACAACATGTACGTTAAACCCTATACAGACTAAGCTATTGAAAGAGATGATTCCGGAGGTCATAGATCCTCTTCTTAATATTGTTAATTAATCTTTATCACTAGGATATGTACCAAAAACTTTTAAGCTGGCTGTTATTAAACCTCTTATTAAAAAAACACAACTTGATCCTAGAGAATTAGTCAATTACAGGCCGATTTCAAATCTCACTTTTCTGTCAAAAATACTAGAAAAGGCAGTTTCATTACAACTATGTTCCTTTTTAGAAAGAAATAGTATTTGTGAGGATTTCCAGTCAGGATTTAGACCGTACCATAGTACTGAGACTGCTCTCATTAGAGTTACTAATGATTTGCTCTTATCATCAGATCGTGGTTGTATCTCTCTATTAGTGTTACTGGATCTTAGTGCTGCATTTGACACTATTGATCACAATATTCTTCTAAATAGACTCGAAAACTATGTTGGCATTAGTGGAATTGCATTGGCATGGTTCAAATCATACTTATCTGACCGTTATCAGTTTGTAGTAGTAAACGATGAGATGTCATATCAAATCACAAGTTAAATAAGGAGTACCGCAAGGCTCAGTACTAGGACCATTGCTTTTCACTCTGTACATGCTACCCTTGGGAGATATCATTAGGAAGCATGGCATTAGTTTTCATTGTTACGCTGATGATACTCAGTTCTATATTTCTTCACGCCCTGACGAAACTTACCAATACGCTAAATTAACAGAATGTATAGCTGATATAAAAAACTGGATGACCAGTAATTTCCTACTACTAAATTCAGAAAAAACAGAGATTCTAATTTTTGGACTGAAAACTACTTCACGCAATAACCTAGAATACTGTCTAACTCTTGATGGCTGCTCTGTTAAGTCTTCATCGTCAGTTAGGAACCTGGGTGTGCTCTTTGATACCAATCTTTCATTTGAAGGCCATGTTACTAGCATCTGCAAAACTGCATCCACATTCTCTGTAATGCTCTACTGGGTGGTTGTTCCTCCCGCTTGATAAATAAACTACAGCTCGTACAAAATGCAGCAGCTAGAGTTCTTACTAGAACTAGGAAGTATGACCATATTAGCCCAGTTCTTTCATCACTGCGTTGGCTTCCTGTTAAACATTGTATAGATTTTAAAATCTTGCTAATTAGTTTTGATAACCAATTTCCTCTCCTACGCCCAGTAACACTTCCTCCACATTCACTCTGTTCGCCGTCACACACCTAATTCCATGCCGAAGGGAAACAGGCGGCGTAAGGAACGCCATCCCACTCCCAACTTGATCCTCAAAAAATATACTACTATTACTACAAAAAAATAACTTAAACCAAAGATTGAAAAAGTTTAGAAAAGATAAGCAACAAACACACAATCACCCTCCCCTTGTGAGAACCCTCACACACACCCAAACACTCCCAGCATGCACCGAGAGAGAGAGAGAGAGAGAGAGAGAGAGAGAGAGAGATCGATCTACGAGTGTCCATCAGAAAACTCCAATCACACCATCAAACCAGACTTCCAAAATCTGGTGTTACTCTTATTTGGATCTAGACAGATGGGAAATTCATTCCCTGCTACCTAATTAGTAATCTCCCAGATTGCTTATTGATTTCTCCTATTCAGGGTGATTTATTTAAGCCCATCCATTCAGCCAGAGATAGGACGCTAACACAGATACTGTACACTTAAGGCAACTGTTAAAAGGCTGTGTGTGTAATCATGGCAAAGGCTGTGCTGATGTTGGAGATAAAGATGTAGATTGCAGGCTCAGAGGATGCTGTTTGACATGGCCATGAGCCAGCGACTGAAGGTTTGCAGCAGTCAGACATGCTCTACAACAAATATGACCTTCAGGGATGCACTTAACCTAAACTCATTTCAAGGAGACTTATCTGTAATGGCCTATTGTATAAAAATTTAGATGAAAATGAACACTAAATTATTAATTTTATTTACTAATGTTTTAAATGCATGTGTATTGAATCACACCTATGATATTGCTGTTGCTAACCAATGCCATGGGTTTGAGCTACAGAAACTCTCCTGGAACTGAGCTATAGGATTTCTTAACCACTTACAAATGTAATTTTTTTTGTGTGTGTTCCACAGGAAAGAAAAGAAAAGAAAATATTTGGACAAATTGGACAAATAATTGGATTGGTACATTATTTAACCATTGATTACATAGATCCATCTAATAAAACATGGAAAAATAGACTAACTACCACTAATATTTTTTTTATATTTCATTTATATTTAGTCATAGCTAAATAGTCATAGTTTCTTCCCAGAACTACAGTATGTAGGGTTTATTTCCGGTGGGACACTCATTAGTGGCGCTCTCTAGGTGTTCTCTTGGCGCGTTTGTTGTGTTCCTACAGTAACGCTGGCTTTGTAAACTAATAAATGTTGACTGCTTTGGTAAACCAAAATAATAATTAGTGAGAGACATGTTAACATGTATGTTTTACTGGGATTTTTCAGGAGGTCATGTACAGTTATTAACTGTATTTTTTTTGTTGTTGTTGTTGTTTAAATGTATATGCTTCGATTAGCATTAGCTTGTGGATGCGCCCTGTTTTACATGTAAATGTGTGTTATGTGTGTCTTTTAGGGGTGGGAATCTTTAGTCACCTCACGATCTGATCCGATTCCGATTCTGGGAGTCATGGTCCGATTCCAAAACGATTCTTGATCTACCTTTTTTTTTTATTATTATTATTAATTAATTAGTTTACCAACTTAAAAACCTTAAAATCCTTACATTTACATAAGTAATTAATAAGTAGGCCTACTTTTTAAAGTAAATACAAATTTAAAATTTTTAATTAAAACAACTGTATGTTAAGAATTTTAAACTAATATAAATTCAAAACATATAAGCAATTAGCAAATAATAAAGAGGAGCAACAAAACATAGCCTGTTACAAGCAATAAACAAAGAGTGCTTTCAGTATTTAAGATTATCTGAACGTTTTCTTTCTCATGTTTACTGTCGTTTGATTGTTACATCAGACAGCGGGAGATCTAATTAGCTGCATTCATGCATGGATCTCTTTTGAAATATAATATCACATCTCACATCCTGTGCAGTGAAGCTCTCTTCAACCTTTCCGAACTTTATGAAAGAGTATTTTGCGGAAGGTTTGAGTGGTGTATGTGTGTGAGGAATTGGCATCAAGCAGTATCCAGCATCCGAATAAAAAAAATAAGCTCAGAATTCTCAGAATCGATCCAGAATAGTTGGAGAGAGAATCGCGATGCATCGAAGGATTGATTTTTTTCTCCCACTCCTAGTGTCTTCACGTGTAGGTTTGGGCTTGCTTTGAAGTCCATATATGTTTATTTATATAAATAAAAATAAAAGACAAACAAATCATTTTTATCTTTTTTTTTTTTTTTTTTTTTTTTTTTTGAAAAAGCCCATAAAAGATGCTAAGAAAAACAAGGATTAAACTCCAACACCTAACTTGAATGAACCTAACAAATAAGTGAAAGCAGTTTCATAAAAGGTAATTGAAGTTCATGCAATCCAGCTAATTTGATCCAGGTTTACCTAGTCAAGATAATTGCGCATGCGCGCTTTTCTTTTTCGTAAAATGCATAACTTACATTTCACAGGTTTATTCTCCATCTGTAAATGTAAGAAAGTCATGCAAATATTTTCATTTTGCTGCTAAACTTCACAGTGAACGAGCGCTGCCGCGCACATGCCCGCCAAACAGACCGAACGGGATAGGAGCGCAATAATTCTGACTAAAATATACATTTTGCTAAAATATTTGATGTTGGACATTAAATGTGCCTTATGTACAATTTTAAACCTACAAGTAAGTGTATTTTTATGATAGCAATAACTGTAAATTGACTATTGTAATGGGGTAAATCAAGGCTAATATCCTGTAGGCCAATTACTTAGATTCATCTTATCAAATAAAATTTAGTCTGTGCTTTTATTATATTTTAATTTTGTGATTTTAAATTCTGCTTTTTTTTTTCTTTTTTTTTTGATTGTAATGTTATAATGTTCTTCTAATAACCATAAAAGGTACTAGGCTACAGCTGCCAAAACAAAACCAGAGAGAAATGTATTCATATATTTTAAAGCTATCTAATTAAATCTTGGCCACAAAACATTTAGCTAGTATGAAAGGAAAACCTGTATGTTACACACACACACACACACACACACACACACACACACACACACACACACACACACACACACACACACATATACAGTTGTGGTCAGAATTACTGGCACCCTTGGTAAATATGATCAAAGATGACTGTAAAAATAAATCTGCATTGTTTATCCTTGTTTATCCCACCAGAAGAGAAGCATCAACATGGAGCTGGGAATCTGAAGGATCTGGAGAGATTCTGCATGAAGGAATGGTCTCTGATCTCTTGTAAGGTGTTCTCCAGACATCAAGACTCAGAGCTGTTATCTTGGCAAAAGGAGGTTGCAAAAAGTATTGAATAAAAGGGTGCCAATAATTTTGGCCAACTTGTTTTGGAGAAAAACATTTTTTCATAATGTGATTTCCCCCCCACTTTCAATTCTTTTCCTTCAATGACATATATTCATGATGTTAAGCTCATTTAATCCAATCACAGCGCTGCAGTATGCATAAATTATAATTTAGTTATTATGCATGAGACAGTCACTTCTGCCAGGTTCGTTGTCCATCATTATTGTTGAGACATGGGTCGTAAGTGCTTGTATCCTCTGTGCCACAACACAAAAGAGTTGTTTTTGTTTCCCCGTGACGCGACCAGAGCTGAAGTTTGGGCGAGTGCGGCTGGCCTTCTTTGGCCTCAGAAGAGAACAAATGGACTGTATGTTTGTTGCAAACATTTTGTACCCGAAAACTTTTTAAATCTGGGACAGGTGGAATCCGGCTTTGCTAGTCGGCTTATTTTAAAGCAAGACGCTGTACCAATTCCCATCTCCAAAGCTGTGGTAAGTGTTTGCTAACATGTTATTTATTTTTGTGTATTCGCATGGTTAATAGTTTTTATCGGCAATGAACTCTAAGTTCACACCGCACCGAAAAATGCCGAAAAAAACACATTTATCTCGTTAGTGCGTTGCGTATTTTAGTTTTATTTTCACCCGACTGAACATGTTCAATCAGCGTTTGTCGGTGTCTGTTTGGTAAGCGTAAACATGACTTCTTTTTATAAAGTTTTAGATCCTGCGGTCCACTTAAATGTTGGCGTTTTTCTGTGCGGTGTGAAGTAGTCATTAGGAGCAGACATAATCAATGTTAACCAAAAACAGATTTTTTTCCCTTCAGTGCTTTTGGGAAATCTGGTGGGGAGAAGTCTTCCACTTCCAGACAGCTCTCAGAACCGCTGTAACTGCTGCTGTCGGTATCGCTATCCATGTCACCTGTGTCTGTGTGTGTCCATTGCCGGTTTGCAAATTAGCTAATTTTAATGCACCTAATGACACTCCCCTATTTATGCAAACCATTCCCTCTTTCCAAACAACACCCATCCCACCTTTTGGCAGTCGACCACGCCCCTTCTGAAAGCCTTTTCAAATCGAAGGTGTGAAAAAACACTGCTGCAAGCAGGGGGGTTTCATGACCCTTTAAAGATCAAAAGGATAAGCAATGCAGATTTACAGTATTTTTACAGTCATCTTTGATTATATTTACCAAGGGTGCCAAAAATCATTCATATATATATATATATATGTGTGTGTTTTAGGGTGTACTAGCGGTGAAAGTGTAAAATCAATGACGATGGAAGAGAATATACAATCAGGGTGTTTATTTTGGTGCACAAATTGTGGTTCCCAAGCAAAAACAAAAATATATAAAGTGACCCCCCCCCCCCCCCCCCCCCCCCCCCCTAGTGTTACTGATTTCCCCCTGTGATATAACTAAAACTTAAAGTGGCAAAATGGCAGCTTTCGCTGCACATGGGTTTGGCCATTGTGAAGTGACACACAATGCAAGTACAACAGTGTTTTATGTATATGTTAGTCTGTTACATGGGGAAATAAACTGTTAATTAGGGCTGCACGATATATTGCATGAGATTGTCACACGCATTTCGTCAGTAAAGCCGGTTCCCTGATTTCCGCTAAATCGCCATCACCTGCTTTCAAATGTTGCGGCATTTAATAGACAGAGCCGTAGATCACTGAAAAACCACGCAATATCGCGTTCATTATCGAAGCCGATTCATGATATTGCGTGGCTTTTCAGTGATCTACGGCTGGTGATGGCGATTTAAGGTTATCAGGGAACCGGCTGTACTGACGAAATGCACGTGACAATCTCATGCGATATATCGTGCAGCCCTACTGTTAATGTTTGTAAAATAGTTTGGTGTGTTTTCTTGGAGTGTTAAACCATATAACAAAACATTAAACATTGAAACAAAACAAACAATCAACAAAAGAAAAGAAAATTATATAAAACAATTAAACTAATCTGAGGGCCACAAATGGCATATGACACAACCTAAACAGAAAAATAACCACATTCAATCTACAATAACTGATGTTATTTTGCCAGCATCTAGATTGTGTGTGTGTGTAATGGTGGAAACTGTCCATGTGTGTGCATGCACTTTAGCAGTCCTTTCAAAATAAAAGTCAAAGTCCATCTGTGACAATATATATAGCTCAATGACGTAACAGCTAAATTTCTGTCCGATTGCATTTTTTTCAGTTAAAATTTGGTTTAAATGCATAAAAAGATACCATATATATGTAGTACCTCTCCCGTGCATGTACTCACTTTAACTTTTCAAAAAAACATTAGTTATTTGTAATTTTCTGTTATTTAAAGTGTCAAACCACATGATAAGGTGCGACCATCTGACCATAACTTCTGTTTTGGAAATGTCTTTGAAATTACTCTAAATTTATTCAAATTCAATTTCTGCACTATTTGGCATGATTTCCAACAAAAAAACAATGAATCACTATACACTGATTAATTTATGATCCGATGCTTTCTGAACCCACATAGCAAACAGACTTGGCCCAAATGTGGCCTCATAATGGCACTGCTGGCGTGTTGCCGGCACTGGCATGCATCATGTCAGCCAACCGTGGGCCATGTGTGGCAATGATGGCACTGCATGCATGACGGCAGACAACATTTGGGCCGATTGTGGATGTGAGGTGTGTGGCCCAGATCAGTGTAACGATTATGGGCCATACTCTGTGTACTGCATGCGTGACGGCAGACAACATTTGGGCCGATTGTGGATGTGAGGTGTGTGGCCCAGATCAGTGTAGCGATTATGTGCCATACTCTGTGTACTGGACAATTGTAAGTATTTAGGCCTGCTATATTCAAGGCAAGATTTCCCCCCCCCCTCCCCCCTCTCTCCTCTCTCCTCTCTCTTCTCTCTGAAACAGATGTAATGATTTTAATAATTAATAATATTAATTGACTTATATATATGAGTCATTTGAAAAAAAAATTCCAGATTTAAAAATGATACAAACAAAATATAACAAAAAAATATATTTTCCTAACAAGATAGTTATTATATATATATATATATATATATATATATATATACATACACACACACACACACACACACACACACATATATATATATATATATATATTTCCCCTACATAACAGTTTATTTAAAAATATATGTAAAGTTATAGTTATACAACTGGGGTGTATTCAGGGGCGTACGGGACACCCCCGCAGCCCCCGCGGTGCGTGGGGGCCCCCACCCTATGATGGGCCCCGTCGCAGATTCACCTATTTGCTACATAGCCTTTGCTTTTTTTTAGAACTGAACTCAAATGACTAAAGATTAAAATAATGATCTAACTGAAGCCCAAAAATGCAAGCAGAAGATCATAAAAATAGTGCTAAATTACCACAAAAGGGGGAAAAATTCACTGTTGTTTCCATCGCCGTTTGTAGGTAGCCAACAGCAAGCTTTGTTGCGCTATGTTAGCCTACTGTTAGCGGACATGAGTCAGACAAATAAATATGTGTTCGGTCTTTGCTGAGACATTATTATTGTTGTTGTTATTATTAATATTATTATTATTATTGTATATTGCCCAAATGTATTTACCCCATCGCCAGCTCTGCTCAGCTACCGGAATGTCTGAAGTTCTTCTCCAAATGTAGCCTAGCCAATAAGTCTAGTTATTTCTTTATTCTTTTATTTAAATACATGAATTTAGTTCAGGCCTTTATCATTTGATGCACCGATCTAAAATTTGCGGCCGAAACAGCAATTTTATGCGCTTGTCTAGAAGGGAACCTTGTATTGGCCTACGCAAATTTATGTCTAACTTAAAATTTAGACCAGCTAAAATATATTGTTAGACCAAAAATATCTTATCAATTAATTAAGTAATAAAGACATGTATTTAAGAAATTTAATAAAAACAGAAATACGTCTATTGCTTATTCAAAGGCCGCGGAAAGTTCGTTTGTTACGCACTTCAATCCATTCCACACCCGACGTTTTGGTTTTCTTCCTAATTATTAAATATAGGCAATTGGTTGATGAAACATTGATTGAAATTAAGATACAATTTCTACACAACGAAATTCACTTTAAAGAAAGACTTACTATAAAACAAAACTTAATGAAGCGGTCAAACTCATGTCTGACCCGCTGCATGTCTCCCGACATTGCGCATCCATCATGCTAGGCTATTCACTTTTCATAATAGGTGAAATTTTAAAAAAATAATATAAGGCTATAGCTCAATATTTAAATATAAATATGAAACTAAATTGGCTACATTTTTATCCCTCTGGTCGACGAACGCGCCGGCGCGCTCTGATGGATTGTTTCATGACAGCTGAAACAACTTAAAATAGACTTTAGATTAGTGCAAAACTACAAATGGTCTACTTTTATTTGTGTACTGATACACTCACAATAACAACAAAACCTTGTATTTTTGTAAAATAAAATAAATACAAAACAGGGTGCGCTTTCAGCTTTCTCTGCGCGAATCTTTCTTAAACGTCTCTTTTGAAACGTGAAGTGAAAATTAACTTAAACTCAGCGAATAATTGTACCTAAAAGAAAGAAACATCTCCATTCGATAAGAAATTCGTAGGTCTGTGTTTTTGAAATTATGGTGTTATCAGTTCTCTTGGCTCTCGTGCACATGAGCTCTTGATGTAGGCTACATTTCTCCGGACCACAATGCCACAAGAAAGACTGTCCAGGGGTGAGTTTCCCGAAAGCATCGTTGGTAAACCATGCTCGTAAGTCCCATTGAACTCTATTGGTAACGACGGAACTTGCGACCATAGTTCGCTTTGGGAAACGCACCCCAGTTTAGCTCTTTTGAGTATTGAGAATGCTCATGCTCGTAACATCGACATTAAAGCAGCAGTGAAAGACTTTGCGCATCAAAACGCTCGGAGAGCGCAAAGGATTCGGTAGAGTGTTTGCTTTTTTGTGTGTGGTAGTCAGTTGATAAAAAGAATAAACAAGTTAATCCTCAAAAGTTGGTATTTTAAGATGTATATAAAGTTAGTTTTTCTCAAAATACAGCATATAGCTGATATATAGAATAGAGCATAGAATAGGCCTATAACTGATAGAGTTGTTCTTTTAAAGTAGGCCTATGTTTTTTCTCCTAGTTCTTTTACTATTCATTTTTTTTTTTTACTGCGAGGCATGAAATTTTCTTGTATAATTTCTTCTCTACAATTTGCGATGCTTATAGGCCAGTGTTTAAACTGAGATGTGTTGGCCATTACATTTACTTTATTGAGCTTACTGTTAAATAAAATTTGTTCCTCGGGGGCTATAACTGATGTTTGTGAATTATTGCTGTGAAGGATCCTCCTGCTATTTCTAAAGTAACTAAAATCGGAGCCACGGCACTTTTGCCTCCACGTTCGTAAATTAGCTTAAATATTTATTCCTGCCTGGATTTTAGTCTGCGATATCAAAATCACTAAACATTACATAGCATAAATAATATTATTCAATAATAACATCAAATTAATCAATGCAATGATAATTCACCACATGATTCACTGTTAAATCAGTTTTTGTGAACTGGGGGGGAGACGGACTCAGGTGCACAACAGATTTTAACACATGACATCACTGCTCGTGGGAGGGGCCTCATCTCGTTATTTGCGGGGGGGCCTCACAGACATGCGGTACGCCACTGGGTGTATTCCAGAAAGCAGGGTTAACTTACTGTCACATATACCCTGAACTCTCGGTTGATTAACCCAAACCTTGTTTACTCGTGGTATGCTGGTTCCAAAAATGCGTCCGGGAGTAAGTTCAGCCAACCCAGAGTATGTTCCCGGTTAACACACAAGACATTCTCAACAGAGCGAAGAATCGATAATTCACCATGGAAACAGACGCTAAGAAAAAGCGCGCCATTCTACTTCATTCTTCTTCTTTTGTTTAATGGCGATTTGCATAACCTACTTGGTGCACATCACCACCTATTGGGTGGTTATGCAATCATTTTTTATTCTTAATATTGTTTGATGCTAATTATTTAATAAGATATCATATATATGATATGTATTTTATTATAGAAATTATAGCATAGAAAATGTCCTGTTATAAAGGATAAAAATCAGATCCATGTGTGAGATGACAATAAAATAAATTCATATATTAGAATTGAATAAACATTTATATATTGTATAATATAACATTGTGTATATAACTGTAACTATATAAAAATTTAGATACATTAATATAACCATATTAATAATATAACATGCATCTGAATTCCTCTTAAACGAACTAACCCTTGAACATAACCTGCTCCGGAGCAGGTTATGTTCAGAGAGCAAGTTGCTATGGTTACCTACATACCCTAAAAGTTACCTCCGTTTTTGGAACCGAAAATTGAGGTTATCCGCTTACTTACTCTTAAACATACCCAGGTATGTCACATAACCTGCTTTCTGGAATACCCCCCTGGGCGGTCAACTATTGTTTATTTTGGCGCGATCTCCACGGTAACAGCAGCTTTTCTGGTTGGTGGATGAGGTTCACGTGATGCGTCGGTTGAAATTTCTCCCACTGAAGGGTGAAGACGTCTGTCGGACAACCGCTGTTCTAGGTAAGTGAAGTTATGTTGTGTACGACCTAACATTAGATGTTATGTTAGATGTTTTGAATCAATATTTGGCCTTTTGGAAAGAATTGAACTTAAAAATTTTTTTACAAAAAAGCCGCCAAATGCGGTTAAAACTCGCAGATTATTTTGGTTATTATGATTAATGAATTCCATCACTCGTAACAGCTATCTTTAAAAATAGAATAACAACCCATTTTTGGCGCTTTTTTAAATACATGAAACTCGGATGTCACGTAGTTCTTTATTGAAGTGAATTTTGCCTATAAGGTAGCTGATTCACTGCCCCTTGAACTTGAGAACCCAGATATGATGATTGACGCGACCGGGGTGAGATAGACCGGCCTGCGGGATGTCCGAGGCGCGGTGCTTCCTGTCCAGTGTGCGGAACAATGTAGCCCACTGTTGTTAAAAAATCACAGCAAAATCAGCAACAGTAATTGACTCTTTTAACTGAAAGTGATTCAAAGGTTGTACAATCAGATTTAATTATATCTAAATCTAATCTCTGACTTTGATAATCAGGATAGGTCTATGTCTGATATTTTTGTTTTAGCTAGTAGACATTCTTAAAACAATAAGAAAGCAATTTGTTATTTCGTAAGCATTTTGCATCAGTCATGTAGAATCAAATCTGGAATAATCATTGTGTCACATAAACAAAGACATGTTTTTGGTATTTGTAGGAGGTCATTGTTAGTTTACATTAACCTATGCAATAAGTAACTGTTTAAGACAGACCAGTACATTTTGAAATTAAATGCACTTTTTTTGAGGTGGAAATAAGATGTTATGCTTTGAATGCGTTACATTATCAGTACTTCAACAGTGCATTGGTTACTCTGTTTACACCACAGTTTCCATATCTCAACATTTTTAAGGTTTTTGTTTGCTAAAATGGTCTTATTTGTCATAATACTGTTGTCAAACTCTGACAAGCCAGTTAGTCATTCAATAGTGCCATATTATTGGCAATCATTTCCTGTAAAAAACACCAAAGCAACCTTATTTTTCATTTGTTACCTACATTTATTTACAGTAGATGGATGAATGTTTGTATATGTATTTATTAATTTTGTATTATTATTTTGTCTTTTAGCTGCTGTGAGGAAAAAATTGTCTGACACCACCCCAGACAGCAACATAGTGTGGCCCAGATCCGGCCCACATCTGGTACATGTGGTTTACACGCGGACCAGATGTGGGCCGGATCTGGCCCGACACTATGTTGCTGTCAGGGACAAGACTAATAGTCTGCTGGAATAAGGAGAGAGCACTTGTGGAGAAATGAGGGGCTGCAGAGCTGTACTTCACTTCCTGAGGACAGTCCTAAATAGGATCACATTCTCCCTCACACATACAAACGTTCTGATGTGTAAATTTGTTTTAAGTATTTTTTTTTTTAAATTTGCTCTATATTTGTTGAGAGTAAAATTACATTATAATATCTTTACATTTCAGTGCTAGATTCATTCATATATTCATGTGGTGGTAATAAGATATGCTTTGATTGTACTAAATAAAATAGCCTTCACACAGTTACACAATGTGGTTATTATTATTATTATTGGCTTGTGCAATATTGTTAAATAAACTAATTTTGAGAATTGAATTTTCTTGTGACTCATTTGTTCACATGGTTTGGGTAAGATTAGGCTGGGTTATGGCTCATTTTTGGGGTTTCTGGTTAAAGGGTGGTGGTGATATGGTTAACATATGGCTGAGAATTGGTACCAATAATAAAACCTGTATTGGCCCACTTCAGGGCCAGTTAAGGGTGATTAACTGGCTGAGATTCGGGCCGGTTATGGCCCATGTGTGACCCCTGTCTTTAATCCAGTTCTGGGCCACTTCAGGGCCGTCATTCTTTGCGGTACTTGGGCCGAGGGAAACGTGATCGTGTGGCCCGGAGCTGGGCCAGAAAACATTTGCTATGTGGGAAGCAGTGTTTTGAAATCAGCCATCACCAAATAAGTCATTATTTTGTTTTTTTTGGCGCACCAAAAATATTCTTGTCGCTTTATAATATTAATATTGAACCACTGTACTCACATGAACTGACTTAAATATGTTTTTAGTACCTTTATGGATCTTGAGAGAGGAAGTGTCATTGCTCCCTATGCAGGCCTCACTGAGTCATCGGATTTGAACTAAAATATCTTAATTTGTGTTCCAAAGATGAACGAAGGTCTTACAAGTGTGGAATGGCATGAGGGTAAGTAATAAATGACAGAATTTTCATTTTTGGATGAACTAACCCTTTAATACTACAGTTAGACCATATATTTGTAACTTTATGTTGTATTTATCTATTCTTGTAATTAGTGTACAGTATTTGTTCTTTTTACAGTCTGTTCACTTGCCTTTTGCCAAGTCCCTGTAAAGTCAATTCTGATAATTCTTTCTAAACACTTTATAAATGTTACAAATGTATTGCTGAAACACATTACAAAGTCTCTGAATTGTGTAATGCTTAATTGTGAAGTTAGAGCGTTAAACAGTTTTTCACCAAGTCTCTGCTCAGGATTTTTTGGGCGGAGCTATAACGGGGGTCTGATGACGCACATCGTCCCCCGAGCATAGCCCCTCCCCTAACACTATATAACTGTCGATGACGCACCGAGCGTGGCGCCGCCTCTACAGCGGTTCACTCGCTCAATCTCGAGTGTCATTACAGTTACACACCCCTTTGCACATTTAGCTAGTAATGCCTTCGTCACGGACATGCATATTACATGGTTGTTATAATATACAATATGCTCGGTCTCCTTATTTAAATTTCCTAAAACGTTGATATGAAGGATTCTAAAGTGATCGTTCTACACCGGATAATTTTACAAAACTTTCATCAGACAGCTGGGATTCACGGATAATCCGCTGTTTTTGTGACTGAACAGACCTCGCCCCCCCCCCTCCCGCCTCGGCCTTCTTACTGTCCCGACGATAACCGATGATATATGGGGCCGGACAGAGTCTCTCCCGTCCCGGCCTTCATCCTCCCGTCTCGCGGCACCGTCATTTGTCGACTCAACAACAGTCCGGCAGTACGTGCCCAATGAGTGTAAGTTGTCGTGTGTGCTTATGTTATAATTAGTAGGTAGTCCACAGTAATGCTACTAAAAAGTGCAACCCTCTAACGTGATTCTTTTGTTTATATGCATCAGTATGTTTGACTCATTAGACTCAAGTAAATTGAGACGGCAGCTCTCGCGAGTGGGCGTGGTTTCAGCGCCGACAGCGGACACGCCCCCAGCGTTTGAGAGCAGAGAGCGCTGCCTATTTTTTCGAGATTTACCGAACTTATTTCATTTACTTGCAGATTTTTTTAATCATTCAAATTTGTCTGGATGGTTAATAACACATTTTTCTGTGGTGTGACAAACTCAGAACACATACTTTAAAATTACTTTACAGGGACTTTAATGTTTTTTTTGTGTGTATATTACAAATATATTTAATAGACAGAACCGTAGTTCACTGACAAGCCACGCAATATCGCGTTCATTATCGAAGGCGATTCATCTGCGATATGAACGCGATATTGCGTGGCTTGTCAGTGATCTACGGCTCTGTCTATTAAATTAAATTAAATTTGAAAGCAGGTGATGGCGATTTAGCGTAATCAGGGAACCGGCTTTACTGACGAAATGCGCGTGACAATCTCATGCCATATATCGTGCAGCCCTACTGGACAGCGTTTTACCGTGCTGACTGTCGTAACCGGATGAGGTGCGCTGTTTGAATGCTGAACGGAAAATGATTGACAGCCACAGCAGAGGGGAAAACGAGTTTTCGTGAACTAATTTAATGATGTAAATATTTTTCTGTCCCTCACATTAAGCTATGGAATGGCTTCAAAGGACTTTGAATATATTGCACGAAAACTTAACTGGTGCTTGTCTATTTCTTTTGGTCCATGACTCCCCCTTGTGCTGTAGGCCTATAAAAGAACGTGATAATCGCAGTTTTCTGAAACACAGGTAATATCCGTGATCAAATGACCACGATGAGACGCGACAGGCCTGACTGTGAACTGCCCTAAAACCAGACTGAAATTTGAAATTTGTCTAATATCTCATACTTACTTAAAAATGGCATTAGCTGTGAATAAAATACCTTCTCTAAAATCTTTGATAAGCACAGTAGTTTTGAGATGAGGCAGTAATTCTTCAGTTCTGAGGGTCTAAATTAAGGCTGAATAACCGCCTGCTTAAGGCCCATTGGAACAATACTATTATGAAGACTGCTATTAATGATAGAGGTAATACTTGGCCCAATGACATCTCCACCATCTAGACACCATAAGACATAACACATAACATTACACCATAAGACGTAGAGGAACCATATCGCAACCACCAGATGTAGGCTTCAAACGAATATGCCAATATGATGTGCCAATGACACCTGCTCAAAGAGGTAAAAACTCCTGACACAAGCTGCTGACATACAGACTCAACCGGCAATGTAGTAAGACTAGACTAATCATCTCCACTTCTTCAACAAAAAAAAATGTCTGAAACATTTCACATTCCACTGAGGGAGACAAAGTAGAACAGCCAGTCAGATTAAAGGGTTAGTTCACCCAAAAATGAAAATGATGTCATTAATGACTCACCCTCATGTCGTTCCAAACCCATAAGACCTCCGTTCATCTTCGGAACACAGTTTAAGATATTTTAGATTTAGTCTGAGAGCTTTCTGTCCCTCCATTGAAAATGTATGTACAGTATACTGTCCATGTCCAGAAAGGTAATAAAAACATCATCAAAGTAGTCCATGTGACATCAGTGAGTTAATTAGAATTTGTTGAAGCATTGAAAATACATTTTGGTCCAAAAATAACAAAAACTACGACTTTTGTCTTCTCTTTCAGGTCTGTTGTCAATCCGCGTTCACGACTCCGCAGTGACGCTGCTATGGAACGCGAACGGGGCCAAATGTCTTTAAACGAAACGCGTGACTTTTGACCGTGTCAACACGCACTGTTTGTTCGCGTCAACGCTGCATTTTTTTACGTCTTTCTTTTGTATGTGTAGACATGCACATTGTGGTCGTGTTAAGGCGTCAGTTGTCGTCGCGTTACTTTAGTACATGTAAAGACGCACAGTTTTACCATGTTAAGACGACAAATTTGAACGTGTTTCTTAACGCGCACATTCTGTACATGTCGAAGTGTAATATATATATTATATATATATATATATATATATATATATTAAAAAGGCAGACTTACCTTTAGATGTAGCCTAGGCTACATACATATTAATATAAAATATTAATTAATTGCTTAACTGACTACTGTGCTAGCGTAAAGTAGCCTTATGTTACAATGTATATTAAGTAGGCTAAATTCTCAATATTACAATAATTATTATCATTTATCTATATGGGTTATTGTTTGTTTTTTAAAGTTAGGCTATATATAATTTCTAAGTGTATGAAGGTTAATTTACACAGCACATATTTATAACTGAACACACACAGTGAACAAAGTGAACTTTATTCACTTTCACATAGCCTAATAATGTTTTTGTAATTTGGTGTTTAGTTGGTTGTATAGTTTGTTTATACTGTTCTGTCTCTGTTTTGTTTCCAGGAACATCATATTGGCTGCTGCAGGCTGATGAGTTCTATAATAAAAAATGACTTCATTTTATTTAAAATATGTTTTGATATTCATTTTATTTGTATTATTAATATTTTATTTACCCATAAACATGTGGAATCCATAAGTTATAGAGACAAGAATAACTTTGTGAAACCTTTGGGGCAGTTTCCCAGACAGGGTTTAAATTAAGACAGGAGTAGGCCTTAATCTGCTTAATCGTGTTTTTTAAAAATAAAATGGCTTTCTGAAACACAGATTAAGTACAGATTACTAACAAACAGAAACTGAAACTGATGTGTGAATTTTTTTTTATTTTTTATTTTTTTGCATTAAAATAATTGTCTTTTGGTTTTTTTTATGGCAGTCTTTTTTGCTGCCATTTATGCTTCTCGGTCCCATGGTTCATTCCATATAGGCGACCTCTGTCACAGTTTGTTTTACAGTTTTTTTCAAATTGCTTAGACACTAAAAGTGTGACTCAGGCTCACTCACTGAAACCATTCACTCATGTACAGAATCTTAAGACCAAGTCTGCAAAACTACAAGCACATTATATGCTTTACACAGTTTGCAATTGAAAAACAACCTTTTTGCAAAACTCTAAACACAGTTCTCTACATTAGATATGTCATTCAAAACTAACAAAACCTTTTTTGTCGGGGGTGGTGCATTGCCATTTACTGATGACCTATACAGCCAATGATCATGTGTGAAAACACTTATACATAAATTGATCACTTAGAAATCAAAACTCAGGTTTGAGAAAGAAAGAATATGCATACAAGCTACAATATATATTGTTTCATAGTAGCTTAAGTAACAAATTCAAAACAAATTCTGCTGCAAAGCGGCTCTAACAAGCCAATATAGTGTCAATATAAGTGACTTCAGTGTTGATTCAGTTCAGTTGATTTCAGTTCAACTGTAAAATTCCTCAGTTGTGCATATTTGTGTGTAGTTATACTCAAAAACAACATTTTTGGAAGAGTTAAAATAGTTTTGCACAAAGTGTTGCTTTTGCAAGAGATGTCTGATGTTTTGCATGTTGTGTGTTTTGTGTGTAGAGTTACAAGAAATGGAGCCATATTTTCAAAAATTCTGTGTAAGCAATTAGATAAAACTGTAAATGAATCCTGTTTATTTTAGTTCAGGACTCATAGTCCTGGGCCCGTATCCCTAAAGAATTTTTGTGCAAAAAGTGGCTCCTAGCGGCCAAATTCTAAGAAAATTCTCAGAGTCATGACGTTTTCTTAGAATTTCCCCTAAAAGAGACACGAAAATCCCAGTTAATATAAAAGCTATTCCTCAAGATTCCTAGCGCTTAAAATGGCTCCTAAGGCGAGATCTGCTAAGAGCAGGGAAGAGGACTTTTAGTGGCTTAGGAGTTCCCCTAAGCAGCTGCACAAAATGGCCAACAGAGGAGGCAGGAGAGATGTCCTGCAAACACTGGATGACAGGGAATTATTGAGACGCTACAGATTGGATTCTGTGTTTGTAGGATATTTGTTAACAAGCCTTCATAAATAGACCAGCCAGCAATCACAGACATTGATAAAAGCTGAGCCGTGTTACCCTCGTTAAGACCACACTGAGTTGTAACGTTGTCATTTCTACTTCATTAAGGACAGCCCCTTGAGATAGGCCATCTTGGTTTCAATGGGGTCCATATGGGAGTGAAAGTACAAAATATGCCAGCTAGGATATTAATCTGAGCAAATAAGACAGGAATCATTATTTGAACAGGGTGTAATGAGCTTAAGTTTTCACATATTTTAGATTCTAATGTTAGGCTATAACCCCTACAGCTTACTATTCATTTTCCAGATATTTTCTTGAATGTGAAATATTATTTACAATTACAGTCTGCATAAGATTAGAGTGTATAATTATGTTTATTGATTTGAGGGTACATCCTTTGCTCATTATCACCAAAAGTTCATTTTCATCAAACTTGTAGGATCAACCAATCATGGCTTTTGAAATGATGACTCATACCTAGCAACGGGGTCAACCACACCTCCTCACTAAGATAGGATTTTCCATCCATTCCTTGCTCAGAGTTCACTGAAAATGTTCTGGAATCACTTAAGCTAAAACTCCTGGCAAGGAATTTTTAGGTTAAGTTAGGAGCTCTCTGAGAGGATTCTCAGAATCTTTAGGGATACGGGCCCAGGTGTTAGTAATCTGTGCTTAATCTTTGTTCCAGACAGCAATTTTTTAACCCACGATTAACTATTCATTAAGGCCTACTCTTGGCATAATTTAAACCCTGTCCAGGAAACCACCACTTGAAAATCTGCATTGATAATTCATAAAATGTGGTGTGAGCTCAATTTAAATTACAATTACAGACAAACACACATTTATGATTAATAGCCATTTAGAAATCATTCACAGTGCAGGGTGGTAAAATAAAGTGAACCACTGCATTTATTAACTGTTGATCCTCAGAAAATCCTCTATCACAATTTTTTTAATAGCTGCCTTTAAGGGTTTCTACCAATTTTGGACCATCACTTCTCAAAACTTTGTTTCATTTGATCAGTATTTCTGTGTTGTCTCGATTGCATCCATCGGATGTATCCATGTATCGGAGAAAGAACGCAGGACAACTTAAAAGGGCATGACAAATCATGACATAAGGCTGACATCACACACAAAACGTACCAATGTTCCCTCGATGTTTGTATACGTGCATACCAGCATACCATTAGGACATCCTTCATTAATAAGATGTTTGTATACGTATATACCAACCAGGCCATACGTACCATCGCGTCACATATGCAAATATAGTCTCAAATACAACAATTTCATTGGCTGCTGTGTGTGTTGTCGCGTTGACGCGGACAAACAGTGCGTGTTGACACGGTCAAAAGTCACGCGTTTCGTTTAAAGACATTTGGCCCCGTTCGCGTTCCATACGCTGCTGACGTGTTATCTGGTGCGCCCAAGCTTCGTTTAAAGTCTGATGCTGCGTCCCAATTCGCCTACTTATACTACTCCCTAAAAGTATGTACTCTTTCTGTGAACAAAAAGTACTTACTTTTGAGTGTGTAGCAAAAGAGTAGACAAGCTTTGGGACATACTAACACGTCATACAATCGCGTCTTTTCTCTCTGTCGCATCCTGTCACCGTAAACTGGCCTGTCAATCATCTTACATCCTCCACATTTCATTTACTTAATTTCCTACCGTATCGGAGAGAAATGCAGCATGTTGATATGCAGTCGCGAGTCTTTCATGTGGAGAACTCTCCTCATATTAACGCATAATGATGCATTTAAAAGTTAATGGCCATTCGGATCTTTATAAAAGTCCACATTGGTATTTGCAGATGAAAAATAACACGGATAACATGAAATATATATTTTCTATCAGGTTAAACTGATTATTAGTCACTCAAACCTCTCAGCGTCGATCGCGCGTATCCGCCATGTTTTGTAGTTTTTTTTTTTAACACTTTTCTCTCGTGTTTGTAGTTCTGAACTGAATCCTCGTTCAACGCACAATGGGTTGTGGGCAATATTAGCCTTTATAGTGTGCACGGATCCACACTTCGAAAATCTACCGGAAATAGTAGACCATCCGGGGACTTTTGGCATACTCTTTTCAACATACTATGCTTTGGGACACACTTATTTTAAACTCACATACTATTTAGGATGGATAGTATGCACATTGGAACGCAGGGTGAGGCCGGGGGTGCTTCTCAATAGACCCTTTTCACATGACGTCACACAGCTTCCGTTAGGACTCGAAGCAGTGTATCCTCACTTCCGTCAGCATAGTGGAATACTAGCGCGACTCGAATGAAGTGCACTCAATATTTGTACATATGCCACAAATGTGGTTAAAGGATGACTGTAGTCGCCCAATTTCATGTAAATTCAAGGTGAGGTATTTGGCAGCCGCAGATCTCAAACAAACTTACCGATCGGTGCGATTTGCTGCTCAAAGTCGGAGGAGTTGAATATGTACTGAAGCCATACATGCACTTTGCTGTCTTTATTGCAGATGAAGCTGTTTATATTTGTGAAATAAACGCATGTTTCCAACATTTACGTGCAGTAAAAAACTATTCATTCAAACCTTAATGCACTACTTATTTCAGTGCCTACTACAGGCCTATGTACAATGAAGATCAACATAAGCTTATTCTTTTTAAATATCAAAGTCTATTTTTATACTTTTATTTCGATAAATATGGCATACATAATAATACAAATTGTTTAATATAATACTATTTCTACATGAAGACTGTTAATGTTGTAAAAACTGACTCATGTACATGGCATTTTTACCATAGTAAAAAAAAACATTGTCATTCGTCTCTTTATTGCAGAACAAGACCGTCGCATACAAAAATATACAGAGGATTTACAACAGTACTCATTGATATAGCAGCAAATGAACAAAATCAAATTATTTCTCCAGGGAATAACATTAAATGAACACATAGGCTACTTCCGTTTTGTATTTTCAATACACTTCTTACAAATTATACAATCTTAATATATTGCAGCAGTTCAGTTTAAACTGGTATGATGTAAAATGATCTAAAATCTTCACACTATTAATTCTTCGGAGTATTATATGTGGACGTGTTACTTCCAGATGTCCATTATTTGTAAATAAATCTCACAAGAACAATATCCATTATCATATAGCCTACCAATTTCTAAAAATAAAGATTTAAGATAAGATAAAGACAATATTCTTGTTATTCCAAATAGGCTAACAGATTTGTGTGGACACACAATCGTTGTGATAAAACTCAATTCAATGACAACATTGCTAAAGTTTCTGCTCGTGGAAACCCTAACCAAGGCAGTTACAGAAAGGAAATAATAAATATCATTACCAGAAGAAGCCGACTGTAAATCCTTGACATAAACCGTTCGCAATTGAAGTTATTAAAGCATTTTCCCTAGAAGTCGCCGGCGCGAAGGTAAGACGGAACAACTGATACACTGCTTTGCGGATAGGCGGAAGTTAACTGACGTCATTGTGAAAAGGGTCTATTCTTATTTGTACATCCTCGTTTCCTTTCCTCGCTTCCTTTCCTCGCGTCTTAGCTCCACCCCTTCAGGATGCGAGGGAAGGACGCAAGGAAAAGAAGCGAGGATGGAGGAATTTAATCAAGTGAAATGATATATCCTCGCTCCCTTTAGCGTCACTTCAAACCGTCAGCTGCGCTCGAGGGATCTACCCATATGTTGTTAAAGTTTGGTTATTTAAAAAATTATAATAAATAGTAATAAAGCAAGATGCCCCGTTGACATATATGAGGTATAAAGTTTATTTAAACTGTAAAAGTAAAGCATACATTTAAATTATTGTGACAGATATGAAGGGGGAGGAGAATGTATGCGTGCGTCATGTTTCTCGACAAGAAAGACTTCCGCAAAGGAAGCACCCGTGTATCCTCGCTCATGACTCCTCAGGAAGCCTCCTCAATCCTCGATCCTCGCCTCCTCGCGGTGCAATTAGAGAATTGAGATGTCCTTCAAGATGGCTGAGCTCGATCGTTTTCCGGGTCATAGGATGGAGGACGGAGGAGCGAGGAGACGAGGAGGGATATTGAGAAGCACCTATGGCAAGCCGTTTTAACATTTAATAGCTAGACTGGATATGCGTTGCGGATATCTGCATTTCAGTTTTGCCTCGTCGAAAAGAGCATTTCGGATGTCCGCAACTACGTTCTTCCTATCCGTAATTGTCATTTCAGATATCCACAAAGACATTCTTCCTAGGACAAATGACGTTACTTTTGCCATTCATTTGTATGGGGTTTATCATTACAGATATCTACAATTCAGTTGCAGATATCCACTATGTGAATTACGGATATCTGTAACTGGATTGTAGATATCTGTAATTCCAGTTTGAGATATCTACAGTTTGATTCTGACTAGTCACAACTCCAGTTCAAGATATCTTTAATTCAACTCAATTCAAGATATCTACATGTTCCTTTTCAGATATCTCAAATTAAGTTTTGACTAGGCGAAATGACGTTGTAGATATCTGTAACCGGAGTTACGACTAGTCAAAATGACGTTGTAGATATCTCGAACTGGAGTTAGGGATAGTCATAATTTAACTGTAGATATCTATTATCAAGTTATGGATATCTTGAAATGAATTTTGATTAGAGATATCTGAAATTTGAGATATCTGTAACTTTCGTTCCGCCTAGTCAAAATGTAATTGCAGATATCTCGAATTAGAGTTTTGACTAGGCGAAATGACGTTGCAGATATCTTTATGCAAATCAGGCCGGCACTTTTAGGCGGGAGCAGAGCGTGTTGTTGTTCTAATCATTCAAATCGCACCCGTTAACTGGTAATTAGCACTGATTGGCACCATGCCATAATCACTAGTCATAATGACGTTTGAGATATCTTTAACCTTCATTCTGCCTAGGCAAAACTGAATTACGGATATCTGCAATTGTCATTTAAGATGTGTGACGAGTTGAATGTCGTTTTCAATGACGTCATTTTAGATATCTGTAATTCAGTTTTGCCTAGTCAAAACTGCATTGCAGATATCTCTATCTGTCGTTTCGACTAGTCACAATTACGTTACGGATATCTCGAATGACAGTTCCGACTATCCAAAATGTAATTACGACTAGTCAGAAAGACGTTGGTGATATCTACAACGTTAATTCCGGATAGTCGAACTTAACTTTTAAATGTTAAAACGGCTTGCCATAAGCACCCCGGGTTCACACCGTACGCGTCAGCAGAGCGTAAGCAGCGCGTATTTTTTCGACGTCCATGTTAACAGATGAGAGCACCGCACACAGAGGCTGCGCGGCAGCGCGTTGCTGGAGTATGACAAGCCAAAAGGGTCTGAATTACGCTATAGATTAATCGCGTTTACAATCAAACGCCTCAAATACGGCGTTTTAAACAGTAGATTTGCGCCGCAAAATACGCCGTTGTGATTACAAACACCGCAAAAATCCGTCAATGACGCCGTATTTAACGGCGTTTTTGTGTACATGAAAAGCGCCGCTTTTTACGGCGTCTAGCTTGCCATATGACACCGTAAAAAATGCCGTTTTGGTTGCAGAGAGGTCGCGTCTTTTACGGCGTTTTGCTTACAGTATAATGAGTCACGCCCATGATTTCCACAGCCAGTAGGTTTGAACGGTTTTTACCCAATCAGTGGTAACCGAGTCAGACCAGACCAATTCAGCACGGATCATTTTAGCCAAAGGAGTGCCTATGAATTGATAGGATATATTTATGTACAATAACCTATAACTTTGTGGATATTTTCATCTAACAACATATTAATTAAAGATCGCACCTCTTTATCCTAATGTAATTGCTAAGATTTCATGTTCAGCAATACCTACTTATTCCATGTATTCAACTTATTACCCAGATACTTTTCACGCTAGTAAAAACTGAACTCTAGCAAGTAATATTTCCAAAACGAGGGATTGTCCCTATAACAGAAGCGAGATAGTGTTTAAAAGTTGTGCAACATATGTGGTAGTTGGTGTGGTCCCCGCTAATAGCAGGTCTGGTTTAAAAGAGTGAATTTGCTATTAAAAAACATCCTAATCTTTTTTTTTTTTTTTTTTTTTTTTTTTTTTTTACGATATCCACCTTGTTTTTGTTGTATCTATTAAAATATTGTTGAATTTGGTGTTTCATACGGTGGCCCAGTAGTGCACAACACAACGAAATTAAAAAAGCAAACATAAGTTCACAACACAACGGAAACAAGCCACAACACAACGAAATAAAGCCACAACACAACGGAATAAGCCACAACACAACGGAATTAAACCACAACACAACGGAATAAGCCACAACACAACGGAATCAAGCCACAACACAACGGAATTAAACCACAACACAACGGAATAAGCCACAACACAACGGAATCAAGCCACAACACAACGAAATAAAGCCACAACACAACGGAATTAAACCACAACACAACGGAATCAAGCCACAACACAACGGAAATGCTCCCGACCACTTGGGGGCTCTCAGAGCTAGGTAATATTACTATTCCTTGCCACTGTTCTATAAAGTCGACAGTTTTACAAAGATATCAATACCATGATTAGTTTTAAGTATGTAAGCATTGTATATCGACATGGTATATTAATTAAAAATCAACTACGTTCACAATAGCTTCACATTTATACTTGTGAATGATTTGACGCGATACCACGAATCATGATGAAGGGAACGTCTGCCAGTTCCACCAAGTGGTTAAAACGTATAATTTGTATTCATTAAAATTACTTTTAACATTTAAAAACAGACATGTTCAAATTCCAAAGGTTGTTAGTTCCTGTTGGTAATACTGACAAGCTTTGGAATTTGAATATGTCTGTTTTTAAATGTTAAAAGTAATTTGAATGAATACAAATTATACGTTTTAACCACTTAGTGGGATTGGCAGACGTTCCCTTCATCATGCGCCGTGGTAGCGCGTCAAATCATTCACAAGTATAGGCCTAAATATGAAGCTATTTTGCACGTAGGTGATATTGAATTAATATTTCATGTCGATATGCAGTGGTTACATACTGTTTAAACTAATCGTGGTATTGATATTACTGCCGACTCTATAGAACAGTGGCAAGGAAAACTAACTTTACCGAGCTCTGAGAGCCCCCTAGTGGTCGGGAGCATTTCCGTTGTGTTGTGGCTTGATTCCGTTGTGTTGTGGCTTTATTCCGTTGTGTTGTGGCTCGATTTCGTTGTGTTGTGGCTTTATTCCGTTGTGTTGTGGCTCGATTTCGTTGTGTTGTGGCTTTATTCCGTTGTGTTGTGGCTCGATTCTGTTGTGTTGTGAACTTATGTTTGCTTTTTTAATTTCGTTGTGCACTACTGGGCCACCGTAGTTTCAGTTACATTGTCATATTAGAAAATAAACGACGTATTATTTTTTTATATGATAAACACATTCAAAGTCCATCCAAAGACAACATCCAGCTGATTGAGCTATAATATCCATTAAACTAATCTGAAATGTGTAATCCAAAATAATAACGTTATTTAAAAAAAAAAATAAATAAATAAGAAAATTGAGTAAACTTACTTGGCTAACCAAAAACAAAATTTAAAATAACGTTTTGGGAACCAAAAACTAACATTCTCAAACTCACCTTCTGGCAACCAAAATTTGTTAGCTGGGGAGACGGTGTCATCCGTCACTTGGTCAGTTGCTGGGTGAAGAGGAGAAAGGAGATGTGCAGCAATCAGTCCCTCCAGAAAAACGCGATTATGCGATCGCCTGATTTCATGCATAATCAGCCAAAGTCCGCATATTTATGCGGGGGTTGCATTTTTTCAAATACGCCGCACTTTCGCCGCATAAATTGCCGATTTCAGCAAGCAAAATATATGCGGGGCTAGCATGATTTCATAATCCCTGCATTTTCGTTGCAAAAAAGTCACATATATCTTAGCAGAAAGTTGAAAAATGTTGCGTTTACTTCACACTAGTAAAGTGCCATTATTTTCCCCCTATTGCCATGGGAACCTTGTGAAGTGACGTAATTACGCGACGTGAACATCATCTGCAAACCATGAAACCATGATGAAGCACACAAATCATTCTCATTTGCCAATAAAAATAAGCGCAAAAGACCGCGCGAAGCAGTTTCCCGGTGTGTTACATGACAGTGGGGGCAAAATATTTTGCACTCCGTGCAACTGCGTGTTGACGCTGGAAAACCACTTTCACTTTGCCACCGCCAAGGATGGTTAAAGCAGCAGCGGAAGCAGGCAGGAAGAAGCACACATTTTTAAAAATATTTTATTTATTCATTTTTATAGAAGTTGTTGGATATTAATAATAAAACGTTTATTTTATATAGCGCCTTTCTACAAACTCATATTCCTTTTGTAAAGCTACAGAACTTGTTTGACTCAATGTTAAGTTTGAGCCATGTGTTAATTAAGGTCTGAAATAAAACAGAATGAGAACTTAAATATTCTGTGATTTAGTATGCTTGCTTATCATAGGAAGTAATAGGAAATTACTCTTTACATTAAAGTAGTAGCCTAGTGAGAACAGGGTGTTGGGGGAATCACCTTTTATTTTTTTCTGTTTTTCATCAAACCGCAGTTTTTGCAAGTTCCCGCAATTTCATCGCATAAAATTGCAAAAATATCCCGCATATTCCATCGCATTTTTTAACAAAACGTGCCGCATAATCAAGCATTTTAGCCCGCAACAATCACAAAAAAATCCCGCGTTTTTCTGGAGGGACTGAGCAATACCTCCTGCAGCACATAGCCTTCTGAACATTTTTTTCTGCAATGAGGAGGATTGTTTTGGAGGGCCAGCAAGTCGTGTTTGCAATCTGGCTAAAACCTGTGCGATTATTCTTGGACTTTCAGTTCCTGAGTTTCGGTTCATTTATGAGACGCGCTCCTTTTCATGTGCAACAAAGGTGATCGCGCCGGCGCCTCCATCATGATTAGGCTTATTTTGTCGGCTATATTTGCTAGTTATTTATATTGGTTGATGAAACATGGATTAAAATTAAGATACAATTTATACAAAACGATTTTTTAAATTATGTTTTATTATTTTAAAGAAAGGCTTTCTACAAAACAAAACTTAATGAAATGGTCAAAATCATGTCTGACCCATCCCGACATATTGCGCATCTTGTGATCCTATCTTACTAATGCTGTTTTCTTTCCATATCATTTAAATAAATAATTTTTAAACAAATGCATTACTGTGCCCATTAAATAACATTAATACATTTCGCCATATTTTTTGTAGCATGAACACTAAAATATTTTTGCACTTTCGATCGTCCAGTTTAGAGTAAAACAAATGACTTGAAAAAAGTCCACCGTTTGTGGGAGAAGTTCGGTCTGAACAAAGCCGTTAACCGAATTTTGAAGGATATAATGTAAAATAATTTCCATAATTTTAAAAGATAAAACATAAGGTCTCTGATCTTATATGACTCAAACAAGACAATTAATGATGTGCACCTGAACGGAATGAACCAATAATGAGGAGCGGGAGAACTGTACAAAGGAACACGTGACAAATGTAAACAAACTGAAAGTTCATGGTTACTAAATGAATATAACTGTGATAATATTATAGGCATATGGGTTTCAACGTGTCTGAAGCTCCGAACTATAGACTCATTTTGCTGCGTGTTTACACCTTACTGTGTCCACTTATTTCCTGATTAATCTGATTGCTTGACTGCCCCATTAACATTAATCGTTTGGGATGCTACCCTCATTTGCTCTGTTAGACGAAAATATAAAATTAGTCTATAGCCTTGGCTATTTCACCTATTTGGATAATTATTTAAAACCCAGCAGATCTTCCATTTGGTGTCGTGGACACTGGGTCTCTCAAAGCCTCGAATTCAACATGAATTCAGAACTTTGTCTGAATTTCATGTCGGGGGATTAGCCTATTAATTTATATATTGATCAACGTCATTTGATGGTGTTTATCAACCATTGCAGGAGTATACTTGTGAGCCCCGCAGTGTAAATTTCTAGTTTCCTGTGACAATGGGACACTCAAGTTTACTTAACAACAAGCTATAAAGTCTCAGAATACATTACATGTTTTACAATATAAATTATGTAGGAACAGTATTTGATTAATTTCTGACAAGAGTGTGCATCAAAAAAAAAAAAACAACAAAAAAAAAAACGCTAGGCTAAATGTTGTATGAAATTATGTATCCTATCATTATGTCTTAAATCAGAATTATAATGTACATTTTCTAATTAAATAAAAAAAAAATATATAAAATATATGTATATTATATATATATTTTTTATTTAATTAGAAAATGTAGGCCCTACACTATAATTCTGATTCAAGACATGATGATAAGATACATAATTTTTAATTAGAAAAACAACATAGAAACTATAGCCTATATATATATATATATATATATATATATATATATAGCAATAATATACTAGTGTCTATTTTGATTGAGTTATCTGGTCTCTAGCAGCTAAAAATTTCTCAGAAAAGGCATTTTTTTTGCATAAAACTTGGTTAGACTATAATATACTAGTGTCTATTTTGATTGAGTTATCTGGTCTCTAGCAGCTAAAAATTTCTCAGAAAAGGCATTTTTTGCATAAAACTTGGTTAGACTTAATATTATTTATTTATTTTTGGGCTAAACATTTCTTTTATCAAAAAACATATAAAAAAACAATAATTCGGTACATTTCCATAATACATTTAAACTTAAATAACTTTTTAATATATATAAGTTTTTATATATATATATATATATATATATATATATATATATATATATATACACACACACACATTTAAACTTAACTTTTTCAGCAATAATTTGCCAAATATCTTCTTTCAAAATAGACCTTGGATCTGTATTCCAAAGCATTTATGAATTACAACCATTTAGTTCGCATGTCGTCTACACTAGAAAAAACAGCTAGCAAAAAAGATTATTTATTTCTTTAACATATAGCACATAGACTCTTTCATACCAGACCTGCTAAGAGTGGACCACACCAGCTATGCGGTTTTTAACCCTCTGGAGTCTGAGGCTGATTTGGGGCCTGGAGAAGTTTTGACATGCCCTGACATTTGTGCTTTTTTCAGTTGTTCATAAACATATTAATGACACAAGTGTCATTACACTGTATTCAGCACAAACTAGGCTACCATAATATGTGAGGAACATGTATGTACATGTTTGTGTTTTTGAAGGAATAACGTTTATGCGTGGTTACTGAAAAAACAAAAAACTTAAGTCACTGATATAAGGCCAATAAAAGTATATTAAATCTGTGTTCACAAGACTTTTGGGTATTGAAGGTTGTAGACTAGAGTTTTTGCTTCAAAATTATGTAAAAATTATGCTGACTACTCTTTCATTTATAACAATATACTGATTTAGTTTTTGTAAGACACTTTTTGCCAAGAAACACGGTATGCGAGGAGGCGTGAATCTCCATGAATAATGGCTCATTCTCACCTGTGAAGACAAAAGAATTGAATAGTAATGACCTGAAAAGACTTGCATATTAATGAGGCATTTCAGTCAGGTAGGCTGTGAAAAAAAACTTCTGTGATATCTCAAGCCCATCATGGTATATGAAACATACATAAAAATGTTATTACAATATAAAATAATGGTTTTATATTATACTTTAAAATATAATGTATTTCTGTGATGCAAAGAGTCTGAATATAGGCTTTTAGTTTAAAAGCATGCACATTTGGAGAAATATAGGATTCTCATATGTTTATGTCAATTTTCTATACAGAGGAGTTATTTTTTATTTAATATTCATTGTTATCTCTATGAGCGCTGGTGTTTGCAATTCATACTGCAGCCGGAGGGCGCTCTGTGCATTTTAGTCCACAAATTCACCTAAGAAGAAGACGATATTCCATGAATGGTGTTTACCAATTCATACTACAGCCGGAGGGCGCTAAAGAAACAAAAACTCACTTAAACTTATCAATAGAAGAAAACAAACAGGAATTTACTGCATGTCTTCCAGAGATCGCTAACCATGGCTTTTTCATCCAGATAAACAATTTTCAAGGCAATAAATACACGATTGAGATGATGAATGCATGTGTTGTCTCTGAATTTGCGTCTGAATAGCGCTGGCTCCGTGGGCGTGGCCGCATTAGTGGGTAATGAGCTGAATCACGGACTTCTGACATGGCTCTCTTTTCATACAGATTACATAAACACAGAATGTTTGTTTTCGATTTGACTTGCACGATTTAAAACCTGACATTTCAACGTTTTGTTAGACATAAGTATGAATTTTTTGTGATTAGTATTCACTAAGTTACACTTCATTTTCTGAGAACTATCAGATTGGACTTCGTTCAGAGGGAGATGAGAGATCACGCATCATGTTAGTTTTCTTTATTTTACAAAAAGCACAACATTTTGTTTTTACTCTGAGTGTATACAAATAAAAGGAGATATTCTATAGTTTCAATTGATGTATTACTTATGTCTCTATGACAACAAATGACAGAGTATTTTAAGTCTGTTTTGCTGCAATGTGAAAAAAAACCTGCAAAACGCGCCGGCGCGTTTTTAGACCTCAGAGTGTTAACAGGCTCTCAACTATCTCGCAATAATCTCGCTTCTGTTATAGTAGGGACGATTTCTCGTTTTGGAAATATTACCTAAAGCTAGTGTTCAGTTCCCTTTCGATACTTCACTCGTACTGCGTATGGGGAAAAGTCTCCCTTTTTCCCCGTCACTGAAGCCTTTTTCAATAACGCAGTGTAACTGCACCGTCATTGGTTCACTCATAGACAAGTTGTTGAACCAATGGCGGCGCGGCATAGCTGCGCGACCTATGGCGAGAAAGCGCGCGAACTTTCCCGCCGAAATGGGCGGGGTTAAGTGCTATATAAGCAGGCGTTTCGCCATAGGATTTCAGTGTTTTCTCCTTCAGCGACGACTACTACTTCTCCTCGCTGATCTCCGCCTGAAGCCGAAGAAGCTCGCCGCCTTCCAGAAGCTCTCGCCGCCGTCTGAAGAGGCTCCCGCAGCGGACTCAGCTGGACTCGCCGGACGGAGACAGCGCCGGTGCCCTCGCTGACTGCAGCCCGCAGCGCCGTCTTCGAGTCGCCGCCTCCCGCTTCCCGCTCCCGGCCGCTTCCTAGCGTGTCTCCTGCCGCCATCCGGCGCGCCTTCCTGAGGGCTTCTCCGCGGCTTATTGCCGCTCTAAAGAGCGTAAACAGCGGTTTTCACCGCTCCATTGAGCTTCCGCGGCCCTCGCCGCTCTAAAAAGAGCCCCCCAATCGCCGTTATCACGGCGGCGGCGTTGATCCAAATGCCGCGCCACTCATGTGGCACGTGCAGAGCCCCTCTGCACGACGACGACGGTCACAGCAAGTGCGTCGCTTGCCTGGGCAAGTCCCACGCTGACGGCGCGCTCGCTGGAGCCTCATGCCCGCACTGCGAGAGCCTGAGTCTCGGTTCCCTGCTCTCGCGGGTTGCCTTCTTCACTGAAGGCAATCTCGCCGCTCGCGCCCTCCCGTCTCCTTCCTCCCACGAGCCGGCAAGGAAGAGACAGCGGGGTAGAGCGACCCAGCGCCCGGAGTTTGGCGAGCTCACGCCGGCCCAGCCCCCGCGTGCCTCGCCTTCTCCTCCAAGGGAACATTCTCCCGTCTTGTTCTCCCGACCCGAGCAGCGTCCCTCTGCCGATGCAAGCGACCTTGTCTCGTTTGGAGGATCGGACAACGAGCAGGATGACTCCATGTCCCTCGCTGCCTCCGAAGCAGAAGGTTCGGCTGGTGAGCCGGAAGATCGCGCTCCCCCACCTCCTTTGGAGCCCATTGAGCACGGCCAAGGCATGGATGCCGAATTATTCCGTATCCTGTCCAGAGCCGTGGAAGAGCTGGACCTCGAGTGGGCCCCTCCAGAGGAGCCTTCTCGCAGCCGCCTGGACGAATGGTTCCTCCCAGGCCGCCGCCAAGCGCCTCGCCAGCGCTCAGCTCCCTTCTTCCCCGAGGTCCACGAGGAGCTCACTAAATCGTGGCGCGCTCCGTACTCCGCCCGCCTCCACACAACGCATCGCTCTGCCCTCACCGCCGTCGACGGCGCCGAGGAGAAGGGATACGAGCATCTGCCACCCCTAGATGAAGCGGTGGCTGCTCACCTCTGCCCTCCCGCGGCTGTGGGATGGAAGACGAAGAGGGCCCTTCCTTCCAAGCCCTGCCGGACCACATCCACTCTGGCTGGACGGGCCTACACCTCGGCGGGCCAGGCTGCCTCTGCGCTCCATACTATGGCCATATTCCAGGTCTTCCAGGCCAAACTCCTCCGCTCGCTGGATGAGTCTGGAATAGATGCACCGGCCTTCAAGGACCTCCGCAGCGCCATCAAGCCATTGGTGGCCTTGGCAAGCCATCCCCGATGTGTCAGAATGGATCCTGGGGATCGTAACTCAGGGCTACTCGCTCCAATTTGCACGACGGCCCCCTCGCTTCGGCGGGGTGCTTCAAACCTTGGTGAACCTGGACGACGCTCACGTCCTCCGTGCCGAGGTTATGACAATGCTAAGAAAGGGAGCTGTGGAAATAGTTCCCCCTGTGGAGCGCGAGTCGGGCTTTTACAGCTGGTACTTCCTGGTCCCCAAGAAGGATGGCGGTCTCAGACCCATCCTAGATCTCAGACTTTTGAATCGCTCCCTCATGAGACGGAAGTTCAAAATGCTGACGCTGAAGCAGATCCTCGCGCACATTTGCCCCGAGGACTGGTTCTGTTCGCTGGACCTGAAGGATGCGTATTTTCACATCCAGATAGCCCCCCTTCACAGGCGATTCTTGAGATTCGCATTCGAGGGGGTGGTGTACCAATATACGGTCCTGCCCTTCGGGCTGTCTCTGGCTCCTCGCACTTTCACCAAGTGCATGAACGCGGCGCTTTCCCCTCTGACACAAATGGGAATCCGGGTTCTAAATTATCTCGACGACTGGCTCATCCTAGCCCGTTCGCGAGCCGAGCTGGAACACCACAAATCCGTGCTCCTCAGCCATCTGCAATGCCTGGGTCTCAGGGTCAACTTAGCCAAGAGCTCGCTGTGCCCCAGCCAACAAATTTCGTTTCTGGGGGCAGTCTTAGACTCAGTCCGTATGATGGCAGTAGTCTCGTCAGAGCACGCTCTGGCGATTCAGCAGCTCGCGGCCTCGGTCAAGAACAAAGCCTATCTCCCTCTGAAGCTTTTCCAGAGGTTGCTAGGGTTGATGGCTTCCGCCTCTCCAGTGCTACAGCTCGGCCTTCTTCGGATGCGGCCTCTGCAGTACTGGTTGAAGTTCCGGGTTCCTCCAAACGCCTGGCGGCACGGCCGCCTATGTCTCAAGGTCAATCGGGCCTGTCTTCTAGCCCTGAAACCTTGGTTGAACCCTGCCTGGTTCAGTCTTGGAGTACCCCTGCAGGCGATCTCACGAAGGACGGTGCTCTCAACGGACGCCTCCAACTCGGGTTGGGGCGCTGTGTGCGAGGGCAGACCGGCCTTCGGCTCGTGGAGTCACGAGGAAAGCCGTCTACACATCAACTGTCTAGAGATGCTAGCAGTGATGAAAGCCCTTCAAGCTTTTCAGGCTCACTTGACAGGACGCCATGTCTTAGTCCAATCGGACAGCATGACAGTGGTGTCATACATAAACCATCAGGGAGGTCTCTCGTCCAGCCGCTTGTGCGCTCTGGCGAAACGTCTTCTGATATGGGCTCTGCCAAGACTTCAGTCACTCAGAGCGACTCATATTCCTGGCAAGACCAATCTGGGCGCGGACATGTTGTCACGGAGCAACATCCCCTCAGACGAGTGGATGCTCCACCCCCAGACGGTTCTCACGATTTGGGAGTTCTTCGGGAAAGCGGACATAGATCTCTTCGCCTCAGAAGACAACTCTCACTGCCCAACATTTTTCTCGAAGAAGGTCGATGCTCTGGCCCACGCATGGCCCAGCACGCTCCTTTATGCTTTTCCTCCGATCGCACTGATCCCTCAGGTCATCAGGCGCATCAGAGAAGACCAACACAGAGTCCTTCTGGTGGCCCCGCTCTGGAGGAGCCAAGTCTGGTCCTCGGAGCTGTTCAAGCTCTCCACGAGAGCCCCCTGGCCGATTCCCCTGAGACGGGATCTCCTCTCTCAGGCAAACAGAACGATCTGGCACCCACAGCCAGAGCTCTGGGCTCTACACCTCTGGTCCCTCGATGGGAGCCGACTAACCTCCCCGGGGACGTTCTAAATACCATTTCTCAGGCGAGAGCCCCGTCCACGAGACGCCTCTACGCTCAAAAATGGTCGGTCTTTGTTGAATGGTGTTCCTCACGCAACATAGACCCTGTGGAGAGTGACGTATCCTTCATACTGTCTTTCCTCCAAGAGCGTTTGGATATGGGGCGCGCCCTGGCAGCCATCGCAGCGTTCCATGCTCCTATTGCCAGCCAATCAGTGGGCCGAAACGGCCTTGTAGTCCGTTTCTTAAGGGGTTCTAGGCGATTAAATCCACCTCGTCCCCTTACTGTGCCCACTTGGGACCTTTCTCTGGTCCTCAGGGCCCTAAAGGGCAAACCCTTCGAGCCGCTGCATTCAGCTGACCTCAGGTCCCTGACGCTAAAAACCGCTCTGCTACTTGCGCTAGCATCGGTCAAGCGTGTTGGCGATTTGCAGGCCCTCTCTGTGAGCCCTGCATGCCTCGAATTCGGACCTAATGATTCTAAGGTCATTCTGAAACCCAGGCATGGCTACGTTCCCAAAGTGCTCTCAACTCAGCTCAGGTCATCTCACTTTCCGCTCTTCCTTCCTCTACGGATGAACGAGAGTTGGAATTACTCTGCCCTGTCAGGGCATCGAGGACTTATGTGGAGCGATCTCAGCCTTTCAGGCAGTCGGATCAGCTCCTTGTTTGTTTTGGTGGCCGCACCAAGGGGTCTCCGGTCTCAAAACAACGTCTCTCACGTTGGATAGTCGACGCCATTAATCTGTGTTACTCCTCCCTGGGTGCTGAATGCCCCATAGGAGTCAGAGCTCATTCCACTAGGGGAATGGCTTCCTCATGGGCTTGGTCCAACGGAGTTTCCATAAAAGACATCTGTGAGGCAGCCGGCTGGTCTTCGCCGTCCACTTTTGTCAGGTTCTACCATCTTGATGTCCCGACCTTACAAGCTCGGGTTCTTTCAGTGTGATTCGAAGTATCGAAAGGGAACGTACTCAGTTACTAACGTAACCTCGGTTCCCTGAGATACGGAACGAGTACTGCGTTACTTGCCGTGCCACGAGGCTGCGGCTCAGAGTCGTCGCTTCAGTCGATTGGCACTGAAATCCTATGGCGAAACGCCTGCTTATATAGCACTTAACCCCGCCCATTTCGGCGGGAAAGTTCGCGCGCTTTCTCGCCATAGGTCGCGCAGCTATGCCGCGCCGCCATTGGTTCAACAACTTGTCTATGAGTGAACCAATGACGGTGCAGTTACACTGCGTTATTGAAAAAGGCTTCAGTGACGGGGAAAAAGGGAGACTTTTCCCCATACGCAGTACTCGTTCCGTATCTCAGGGAACCGAGGTTACGTTAGTAACCGAGTACGTTTTTTAACTAGCGTGAAAAGTATCTGGGTAATAAGTTGAACACATGTGAATGGGTTAGTTGAACATGAAATCTTAGCAATACATTAAAGTATGATAAAGAGGTGTGATCTTTAATATGTTTAATGTTAGTAGAGATGAAAACAGTTATAGGCTATTGTACATAAATATATCCTAGCAATTCATAGGCACTCCTTTGGCTAAAATGATCCGTGCTGAATTGGTCTGGTCTGACTCAGTTACCACTGATTGGGTAAAAACCATTCAAACCTACTAGCTGTGGAAATCATGGGCGTGACACATTATACTGTAAGCAAAACGCATAAAAGACACGCGCTCTGTGCAACCAAAATGGCGTTTTTTACAGTGTCATATGGCAAGCTAGACGGCGTAAAAAGCAGCGCTTTTCATGTACACTAAAACGCCGTTAAATACGGCGTCATTGACGGATTTTCGCCTGTATTTTTGTGGCGCAAATACTGTTTAACGCCGTATTTGATGGCGTTTGATTGTAAACGAGATTAATCTATAGCGTAAATCAGACCCTTTTGGCTTGCCATACTGGAGCAGAGCAGAAGCAGCAGTGCCGCGATAGTTTCGGCGCGTGGTCTATTTTTTGCTGCGCTAACGCTTAATTAAAGTGAAAGTACACCTTTTATGGACAAAATAAATATGATTTCACACAAAAGTGATTAAAATGCACAGAATAAGCATATCTAGTGTGTTTATTTTTATTTAAAAAAAAATAATAAAATCTAGTGTGTTTTAAGAATTGAAGTATGTCAGGAAAGAAAATTAATATTAAAAAATATTTATAGAAGATTTACTCATTTAAACTTGTTTTTAATTATTCAGTTTGGGTTAAAGTATGGTATTATAAAAAACTAAACTAAACTAGCCAGAAAATAGCCTTAAAGCCTTGTTTACACTGCACGCGTCTGCGGCGCGTTACGGCTCCGAGAAGGTTTTGTTCCGTCCTCTGCGCGGTGTCAACTCACACCAGAAGCATTTCAGAAGAAGCGGCTGGTTTCGCGAGACCACTAGATTTGCCTGTCTGACGTTGTTTTCGTTGATTTTTTCATGTTTTTAATGGCTAAATTGTTATATTTTGTCCGGTTTTATTGTGTTTATTGCTATGCCATACTTTATTTTGCTGTAGCCATACAGATAAAGTTAATACACTTAAAATTACAGTTATGGACAACAAGAAAACAAACGCCTATCTTTAGCGAAGCGGCGCGGCTAATTTTGTATTTAAGCTTTATTTTGTATTTAAAACTTTATTTTTAAACTTTATACACAAATATAACTTTATACGGTAACACTTTATAATAACTGCACACTATGAAGCATTAGTTAAGCATTAGTTAATAGTTATTTCATCACTTATAAAGCATTAATAGACATTAGTAAGTAGTTTATAAATACAGCTATAATTGCTTTATTCTTGATTTATAAGCATATCTATAATGTGTTTAATAATTGTATTTTCATACTTTATTAATAATCAATTTATCATTTCTAAATTAAGTATTACATTATTTACAAACCAGTTATTTAGGAGTTGTCAGTAGTTCATTTAGTAAGTGTAAGTAAATGATTAATAAACTATTTAAACATTCATTTATACATCTTATTATTTAGACACATAGTAATAGTTACTTAGTGTGTTAGTAAATGTTTTATTAACACATATTCCTACTGCAATTCATGATTAATTCAGGTAATTATAAAACATTTAGAAGTAGTCAGTTAACTATTTTTGTGAGCTCATCTAAAGTGAGGACTGTTTATGCTTTGTAAAGCTTTTATAAATGAGATTTAAAGGTTCAGTGATCTTCTGCACTGCTGTTCTCTAATGTTTTAAAGTTAGTACCGAGGTAGTTTTGACACTAGGAATATGTTAATAAAGCATTTATTAACACACTGAGTAACTAATACTATATGTCTAAATAATAAGATGCATAAATGTACATTTAAATATTTTATTAATCATTTACTTACACTTCCTAAATGATCTTATGAACCACTGACAACTCCTAAATTACTGGTTTGTGAATAATGTAATACATAATTTAGAAATGATAAAATGATCATTAATAAAGTATGAAAATACAATTATTAAACTCATTATAGATATGCTTATAAATCAAGAACAAAGCATTTATAGCTGTATTTATAAATGGCTTACTAATGTATATTAATGTTTTATAAATGATGAATTAACTATTTACTAATGCTTAACTAATGCTTCATAGCGTGAGTTATTCTAAAGTGTTACCCTTTATACTTTATACAAACAGCAAGAGCCGCTACGGCTGTTAACGAAGACCCAAACAACAGCTAGAGAATCATTCATTCATTCTTCCAAAAAAAAAAAAAAAAAAAAAAAACGGATTTACAGAAATATAGCAAGTGGTAAGTGTATGTGATGATTATCAGGGCCAGAATATATGCAGAAAAGCTGATAAAGACACAAAAGTTGTGTTTACGTTTAATTCATTGTCTTCACGATTACTTTCCCTATAGACTATATGTAAGTTGCTTTCTCTACCGCAAATGAGATTGTAACGCTTTCCCCACCCGATGCTGATGTACAGATCAAAATCTGAGACATTTTTCTTGGTTAGTTTTGTTAGTTTTCTCAACTTATATCGCAGCTGTGATGCACTGTGGTTTCTCTCATACGCCATACTGCAGTATTCCCCCGCCGTGGGGACATATAAACAAAGACATAGATATAGAAAGGGACTTTGATATAAAACACTTAATGTAGCTTAATGGACCAATACTAGTGATATAAAAGAACAAACGTGCACATTATTGGTGATGTTAACTCTACTATATAGAGTTACATTATTGGTGATGTTAACTCTACTATATACATGCAAAGTTTGATGCCAAGCTTTTTCCAGTGAAATACTGGCATGAAGTTGGCGCTATGATTACATCTTCAATAGCATTTGAAGAGAATGACTTATAGTCATAAAACCAGCTGTAAAGTGTTCATGTAGGTGTCAGGCATGATGCACACCTTTTAGATTTTTGATATTTAATAAAATAAACTGTCAAAACATATTTAAATATTGCTATGTATTTCCTATTGTGTACTCATACACACAATATACCATCATTTAAAGCTCAATATCATTTGAAAAGAATAACTTAAGCTGGGCACACATTTAACAAATAAATAGATAAAAAATAGATAAAACATTCTAAGACTGTGTTCTACACACAGCGAATTTTCCTTCAACAGAAGCAGATTTAAATACACGGAATTTGAACACCGACTGTAATTGGCGACTGAATGCAACTGGCTCTGACTGGACGTGTTTGAGGGCGATTAGTCATAAGTATCAATTTACATTCATAATTGGCCTTACAATCGTTAAGTGTGTGCACGGCTTTAGTCATAATACCAATCTTAAAGTGTTTATGTAGGTGACAGATATGATGCACACCTTTTAGATTTTAGATATTTAATAGAAATAAACAGCCAAATCATGTTTACATATTGCTATTTTTTAACATACCATACTTATTTATTTTAATAAATATCAAAAATCTAAAAGGTGTGCATCATGCCTAACACTTACATGAACACACTATAGTTGTTTTTATGACTGTAATTCTGTTCTCTGTAATTCACTTCTGTGAGATAATGGTTCTGTTGTAATCTTTGTTTGGAACTAAAACAAATCAGTCAATGTTGCACTCTAAAACATGCTGGGTTAAAAACAACCCAAGTTGGGTTGAAAACAGACAAACCCAGCGTTTGGGTTATAATCCTCTGCCAAATTTATCTTCAATAATACCATGTTGTTTTGGTTGGGTTTATTGATAATACAAGAGTCCTAAACCTATAGCGGACAAAAACATGACAGACTTAAGTCCTAAAAACTGAGCTCATGCTTTCGAGAACACTAAGGAAAGAATAAGTTATTTTTGCCTGTTGGACACTTCAGACACAAGTTTGCACTGCCTGTTTGGTTTACCTCTTTACATGTTCATAACAAGCGTTTTGTCCTACTCAAAATGCACAAATTCGACGCCCATTTTTTTTTTTAAATGATAAACGGACGTCAAAAACGTTCGACGTACGTCAGACAGACCGACGAATAGGAATTTCGCTAGAGAGACCAATCTGCTAAAACGAGCCAATTCACATTGGCATGCAATCATATGCAGCTACTGCTCTGCCATGCAGCGCGGGTATTTAATGAGCAGCAGGTGTGTTGCATCTTCAGCTTTTCGCTTCGGAGACGAACAGTGAATGTTCCTGTTCTCTGCTAGAAAACAAGTCACGCTTTTTGGTTGAACTTCTCTTTTAGTTAAGTGCAGGCATATGTCACAGCAGTGGGGTCGAAGTCCTCTCTTTATTTTCTGTTTATTATCATTGTGTTTCGTTTTGCCATTAGCTGTTTTGACAGCACTAGAAGGCTGTTCTCACGGCCGGTACGGTGTGCTTTTGAGCGCTGAAAAACCTGCACTCCGCAGCCATTAGAGCTGCCGAGGGAGTGTGCTGGACCATCTCAAAGGTGTGCACCAGCTGTATCCTTCGATGTTCCCCCCGATGACCGGATGTCGATAGCTGCATCGGAGGGTGATCCAGACTTCTCTGGAAAGGATGAGTCTGCAGCGTTGCCTCCTTCGGGAACGGTAACGTGCCCAATTCGGATCCAGACAAGATGACTACTTCTGCGACTGGCTCATTCTAGCTCAGTCTCGGGATCAGTTATGTGAACACAGGGACCTGGTGCTCAGTTACATCAGCCAGTTGGGCCTTCAGGTCCCAAGAGCAAACTCTTCCCTGTGCAGAGGTTCTCTATTCTCTGTATGGAGTTGGATTCAGTCGAACAGACAGCACGCCTCACAGAGGAACGTGCTCAGTCGGTGTTGAACTGCTTGAATACATTCAAGGGAAGGACAGCAGTCCCACTGAAATTCTTTCAGAGGCTCCTGGGGCATATGGCAGCTGCAGCAGCAGTAACCCCACTCGGTTTTCAGGAGGCTTGTACAGAGCAGTGGAAGGGGGCAGCGCCTGTGGCGCTTTGGTAGGGATTCATATTAGTCAATCTGTCCGACGTCCCAGCAAGCAATAGCCGTCATTTCACCGTCTCGGTTAACTATAGACCCGATATAGTCCGGCTATGTGTAACCCACTTTTAGCCAAAATAATCTTTCATTTGGTTACATGTCGTTTTTGCCAAAATAACTTGCGAGTTGTATGATATTGCATCATGTAAGTGAAGTCAACAGTGATTACAAGGTGTTTGGTTTCACATCTTTGACATGTTATATTGTGTAGGCTGTGCGTAGCCACGATTTAGTTCGTAGTAAGACCGGCTATTTGTAGCCCCCATATAGTCAATCCTGATTTATTGTAGTTTTTGGACAGGAAGTGCATGAGATGGTTGATATCTCATCATGTTCGCAATGTCAATGATTTCTACAAGATTTAAGTGGCATTTCATGACATGGTCTATATGTAGTCACGATTTAGCTCTGAATTGGATAGGCTATGTGTAGTCTGCTTTTAGTCCACCCGGCGAAATCGAGGCAATTTATAGTCTAGTTTTTACGGCTTGGCTATAGCCCTGATTCAGACCAATGAGTGTAACCAAAATAGTGTTTATTTTCGACCACAAAGCTTGTGGGATTCTTGATATGCTTGCATTTATACATAAATATGCAAGTATAATATACATTTATATGCAAGTATATATTTGAAACAGCATATTTTTGCTGTCACACAATCCTACATTCTACGATATCATATATATATATATATATATATATATATATATATATATATCAGGGTATAGCCAAACCATAATTTAATTATAATTATATACCACACACATATATGACTGTATTTAATTTTAAGTTAATTTAAACATTTACAATTCTCAACCGCTAGATGGCAACTGTGGCTCTACTGAGACATGACCACTGGCAACGCGAGACTTGAACGTTAGCTCTCGATCACTGTTGCCAGATCTCGCGATAAACATTTCCGCATTTTACAACCGTTGGAGACGGCAAGCAACAGCAAATGTTAAAGCAAATTCTTTACTGCTTTTGGTCATGTAAGTATCTGTGTTTTTCATTTTGACATGTGTTTATTATTTATGTACATTATGTGTAGGAACCGTGACATTTTAGCGGGTAACAGTGCAGACAGTAAAACGTGGTTAGATTAACATACATGCACATGTACTGTAGTGTTTCCTTGTGCCCTAAAACTCTGTAATTATCTAAATACAAGGGGGTAAACATGAAACCTGTGCACCCTACTATTATTTGTTATGGAAGCCTTGTATATCTTTTAATCTTTTGATCATTATGGCATAAAAATATGAGTTTTTGATTTGGCAAGGCAAGTTTATTTTGTATAGCACATTTAATCAACAATGTTCAAGGTAATTCAAAGTGCTTTACATAAAACATGGAATTTATGGAACTAAAAATTAATCAGGTTGTTTTATAAACCAAAAAATATTGTTAACATTTTTTATTTAACTTTTTTTTTTTTTGTCAATGTTTTATATTTTTATTATGTTACACTTTGTAATTTTCTTGTAATGTTTATTTGTATTGTATTTGTAAAATTTAATTTATTTATTTTTTTATCATTGTGCATTATCTTGAGTTCTTTTTCTAAATAAAACCTTTTATATTTAATTTGTTTGGACGGATTGTCATTTATGAGAACCTGTTATATTTAAGTGAAAAGAATCCTTTAGCCATTATTTTGTTGTCTATTGCATGTATAGATGTAATCACCCAGCAAGCAATTTTATGTCTACTAGACGTCTAATAGCCGTCAAAACATAGCCCGGCCGTCTAGGCTAAAACCAGGCAAAATTTGGGCTGTCAGTGAAAATCTAATAGACGTCTAACCATAACCCAAAAATAGACTAGTCATCAATTAGACGACTATTAGACGACTACATATATATGTCTAATAGACGGTGAATATGGATCTAGGCTAAAATAAGGCTGAATTTGGGCTGTCAGTGAAAATCTAATAGACATCTAACCATAACCCAAGAGTAGACTAGTCATCAATTAGACGACTATTAGACAACTACATATTTATGTTTAAAAGACGGTTAATACGGGTCTAGGCTAAAATAAGGCAAAATTGGGGCTGTCAGTGAAAATCTAATAGACGTCTATCTATAACCTAAAAATAGACTAGTCATCAATTACACTACTAATGAATGATTACATCTATACATGCAATAGACAACTAAATAATGGCTAAAGGATTCTTTTCACTTAAATATAGGCCTAACAGGTTCTCATAAATGACAATCCGTCCAAACAAATTAAATATAAAAGGTTTTATTTAGAAAAAGAACTCAAGATAATGCACAATGATAAAAAAAAATTACATTTTACAAATACAATACAAATAAACATTAAAAGAAAATTACAACGTGTAACAATAAAAATATATCACATTGACAAAAAAAAAAAGTTAAATAAAAAATGTTAACAATATTTTTTTGGTTTATAAAACAACCTGATTAATTTTCAGTTCCATAAATTCCATGTTTTATGAAAAGCACTCTGAATTACCTTGAACATTGTTGTTGAAATGTACTATACAAAATAAACTTGCCTTGCCAAATCAAAAACTCATATTTTTATTTCATAATGATCAAAAGATTAAAAGATATACAAGGCTTCCATAACAAATAATAGTAGGGTGCACAGGTTTCATGTTTACCCCCTTGTATTTAGATAATTACAGAGTTTTAGGGCACAAGGAAACACTACAGTACATGTGCGTTTATGTTAATCTAACCACGTTTTACTCTGAGTCTGCACTGTTACCCGCTAAAATGTCACGGTTCCTACACATAATGTACATAAATAATAAACACATGTCAAAATGAAAAACACAGATACTTACAAGACCAAAAGCAGGAAAGAATTTGCTTTAACATTTGCTGTTGCTTGCTCTCCGTCTCCAACAGTTGTAAAATGCGGAAATGTTTATCGCTAGATCTGGCAACAGTGATCGAGAGTCAACGTTCAAGTCTCGCGTTGCCAGTCGTCATGCCTCAGTAGAGCCACAGTTGCCATCTAGCGGTTGAGAATTGTAAATTTTTATTTAACTTAAAATTAAATACAGTCATATATGTGTGTGGTATATAATTATAATTAATATATGGCTTGGCTATACCCTGATATATATATATATATATATATATATATATATATATATATATATATATATATATTTTATATCATATCGTAGAATGTAGGATTGTGTGACAGCAAAAATATGCTGTTTCAAATATATACTTGCACATAAATGTATATTATACTTGCATATAAATGTATAAATGCAAGTATATCAAGAATCCCACAAGCTTTGTGGTCGAAAATGACTTAACACTATTTTGGTTACACTCATTGCTGGTCTGAATCAGGGCTATAGCCAAGCCGTAAAAACTAGACTATAAAATTGCCTCGATTTCGCTGGGTGGACTAAAAGCAGACTACACATAGCCTATCCAATTCAGAGCTAAATCGTGACTACATATAGACCATGTCATGAAATGCCACTTAAATCTTGTAGAAATCATTGACATTGCGAACATGATGAGATATCAACCATCTCAAGCACTTCCTGTCCAAAAACTACAATAAATCAGGATTGACTATAGGTGGGCTACAAATAGCCGGTCTGACTATGAGCTAAATCGTGGCTACGCACAGCCTACACAATATAACATGTCATAGATGTGAAACCAAACACCTTGTAATCACTGTTGACTTCACTTACATGATGCAATAACATACAACTCGCAAGTTATTTTGGCAAAAACGACATGTAACCAAATGAAAGATTATTTTGGCTAAAAGTGGGTTACACATAGCCGGACTATATCGGGTCTATAGTTAACCGAGACGGTGAAATGACGGCTATTGCTTGCTGGGCATTCATTAGTAGTGTAATTGATGACTAGTCTATTTCTGGGTTATGGTTAGACGTCTATTAGATTTTCACTGACAGCCCAAATTCAGCCTTATTTTAGCCTAGATCCATATGCACCGTCTATTAGACATATGTAGTCGTCTAATAATCGTCTAATTGATGACTAGTCTACTCTTGGGTTATGGTTAGACGTCTATTAGATTTTCACTGACAGCCCAAATTCAGCCTTATTTTAGCCTAGACCCATATTCACCGTCTATTAGACATATATATGTAGTCGTCTAATAATCGTCTAATTGATGACTAGTCTATTTTTGGGTTATGGTTAGACGTCTATTAGATTTTCACTGACAGCCCAAATTCAGCCTTATTTTAGCCTAGACCCATATGCACCGTCTATTAGACATATGTAGTCGTCTAATAATCGTCTAATTGATGACTAGTCTACTCTTGGGTTATGGTTAGACGTCTATTAGATTTTCACTGACAGCCCAAATTCAGCCTTATTTTAGCCTAGACCCATATTCACCGTCTATTAGACATATATATGTAGTCGTCTAATAATCGTCTAATTGATGACTAGTCTATTTTTGGGTTATGGTTAGACGTCTATTAGATTTTCACTGACAGCCCAAATTTTGCCTTGTTTTAGCCTAGACGGCCGGGCTATGTTTTGACGGCTATTAGACGTCTAATAGACATAAAATTGCTTGCTGGGGTATGTCAAACATTACCGACTGAATGGGAACGTCTCGGTTAAAAAGGTAACCCTCATTCCCTGAAGGAGTTAACAGAGACGTATGTCCTGTCGCCACGGTCGCTGTACCCCTGACTCTTAATGCATCATGTTTCCTTTTGGAGCATCAGTGAATGTTTGGACCTTTTTTTTTTAATAGTTGAGTTTGAGTAACCACACACAGTATTAAGAATCAAGGGTTCAAGGCTCCAACTTGTGAGCGGGTAGTTTTTATGAATTCAGCATATATATATATATATATATAATATAATTTTTTTTTTTTTTTTTTTTTTGTCCTGTGGACCATATGTAAACATCGTTTACGTAAAATATCTTACTCAGGACAGTATTAAATAAAAAATAGCATGCTTTTTGTATGATCTCTTTTATTTTGTTAAAATTATTCACATTTTCACAGATTCTGCAAGGGGTTCACAAGCTTATATATGTGTGTTTATATTTGTATGTGGGGTTTTTTTTATGATGTTCACTTCAATTAAACAATTCAGTTTGATTTAACACCATTGTTTCTGGTTCAAATGTGATTTCTTCATGTTAAATTGACTTGAAATGGTTACTATGCAGCTATCAGTGCACTAAGGTTAAATATTAGTAGAAACATTTATACTAGGGATAGATCACACAAAATGATCATATTTTTATTTTTTTTCCAAACATGTAAAATGTGGTGGTGGAGAGATGCAAAAAACTGTTGAAACCGTAGGTGAGTCAGCTTTGAATATAGGCCTTCTCTCGAGATTATTGGGTAGATCATTTCATTTCCTTTTCTTTATAAACATTCTAAATGTTACAAACAAACTTTGTTAATAAAACAATTTAAACCACTGTGACAGTTTGACTCTATACACCTATAAAACAACCTATATTATTAACAATTAATGTTATTTAATTATTTGTTGTCCCTCTGATGCACATATTTACAAATATAATTTAGGAATGATATAGCAATAGTAATTATATATGGATTTGATGTTAAAAGAAACAAATATTTTCTTAATTTGTTAATCAAGATATAAATTCATTACTAACACATAGGTTATGTCTAATAAACTGCAGCTATATATTTTGTAACTGTTAAAAATACAATTTAGTGGAAAACCAAATCCTGATGGGTAGAGGTCATTTTTATTTACAGGTTGTAAACTCAAAACAGATCAAGTTAATATGGTCCTTTGTGTTAAGTATTTCAAAGTATTCCAAAGTATTTAGATTAAGTTACTAAACTTGAGTAATGTAACGAAATACGTTACAGATTACTTTTTAAAGCATGTATTTTGTAATCTGTAGAGAAATACATTCTAAAAGTAACCTTCCCAACCCTGGTTGTGTACTAAATTTGAAACAATTTCTGCTAATAATACCATATATGCAGTATGATCATGTTTAATATTTCCTGCATAACTGCATACAAAAGTAGGCCTATATTTTGTTAGGTCAGTTACCGTTACCTGTGTTGAAGTCTATATATTACTTATTCTGCGTGGATTGATGATAAACATAACAGATGTCCACAGTAACAATTTCAGACATTATATACTGAAAAACTAACTGATGCGTTGGATTATTTTAGGTGAATGTATCATTTGTTGACTTATTGGTGGTTGGGAATACTAATATGGTGGGTGGGATGTTTCCAGCAGCTTCTAATAAAAAGGTAAAATTCAGTGAGCAATTCTGTCATATACAGAGATCAGTGGTGAGAACAGACCAAAATTCACTATAGGTTCATTATCGATCTTGACATGAGCAGTCTCCTTGGTGGTCATGACAAGTCTAAAGACTTCAATGGCAAGGTGTATACATGCAAAATATACTTAAATATAACAACAGTATTGAACACCTTTGGAGTGAGAAGGAAATTGAAAATCAAGAAGTTCAGGATAGCTTTTTTTTATAAACCACATAGTGAAGTATTCACATCACATTATAATGACAGAATAATCACCCAAAACACTTCCACAACCATCTAACAACCCGCAGCATCCACATTATCTTGTCAATATCAGCTCGAGCTGCAGATTGTTATCTTTTCAGTATTATACGTGGAGCTTTATCAGAATAATAAGATTAGTTAAATGTTTTTTTGTTTGTTTGTTTTTCTTTTCACCAACAAGTTTGGTTATATATTTTCAGCATTGCTAACAAAAGAAAATCCAAAAACTTATTTATGGTTTAGCCTGTTGGATATGTAGCAAATGCAAGGAAATCTTGTTTTCTCCTCTCAATAATCAGCCTGCCAATGCGAGACTATATTTAGCGAGGACAACCTACATCTTGGATTTGATCCTTTTATTCATTTGAAAGTGATGTTATGAAACAAAGGCTGCACAGATCCATGTGGAAAAAAAGAAGACATTTGTCCAAATAGAACACAGAATACAGATTTTAAAGTGACAGTATGATGTTTTGAGTACTGACTCACCTCTGTAGTACTGGAGAGTATATCACACTAACAAGCAACACTTTCCTGTACATTTCCACCCACGACACATGTGCATCATTTGCAGACACACCAGACATGTAGTAATATTCTACAGAATGTGATTCAGATTCAGGACACATGAAATTCATGTACTTACCAGTTAACATGCAAAATAAATCTATTTGAACCACAATACATCAGAATGCCATTCAGTAGGAGAGGAGTTAAAGATGATGCCATTTTTTTTTTCTCCTGAGGACATGTATCTAAGAGAAATCTATAAATCAAAATATCAAATATCAAACCTCAAAATACTTTCTCCCATCCCAGTTTAAAATGCACTTTCATTTATAAAGAGATGGTTCACCAAAAAATCAATCATTTGCTCACCCTTCCAACCTTGTAGGACTCTTTTTTTTTTTTTTTTTTCAGTGGAACATAAAATATATTTTGATAAATCTCCAATGTTGTTGGGTTCCTATCATTCTTCAAAAATTCTTTTGTGTTCAGCAGAAGGAAGAAAGTCATAGAGATGTGAAACAACATGAGGGTGAGTACATGAAGACAGAATTTTGATTTTTGTTTGAACTATCCCTTTAAGCCAGGGTTTCCCAAATGGGAGTTCGAGAACCCATAAGGGTTATTGAGGGAATTACGGGGAGTTCATGAGTTGATGAAAACCTAATAATTAAATTAAAAACATTTTAAATAAATAAATATATAAAGCTGTAAAATGAATCAAAATAAAATTGAAATTGTGATATGGCTTGTCAAATCGCAGAAGGCTGTGATTTAATCTGATGAGCTGCATGTTTCAGAGTGAAGTGAGACACTGTGTTCATTTACATGTGAACAGCTCATGGTCAAGTTCGCAGTAAATGCTGCTCCAAACAAACTCCATCTCTGCATGTCACTCATAACGTGCATCAGGATCACTTATTTTCACATTTGCCTAATTTCAAACAATTTCCAACATGTTAAAGGTGCTAAAGAGGTTCTTTTTGTCGACTGAGTTTTTGAAATGAGCGCATGGGTAAGAACAACCCCCCTTCCTTCACAGCTCATTTAGAGGGAACGCCTCACAAAACTCGTGCACGAGTATCGGAACACGAGTGTTCACCACCGGCATTCGCTGTGTTATTAAGCCGGGCACACATTTAACGACTAGCTAAAACATTCTGACTATGCTCAACATACAGCGATTGTTTCCTGCTCCTGAAGCAGATTTATATACTTTCACATGGAATTTGAACACCGACTGTAATCGCAGACTGAAAGCAACTGGCTCTGACTGGACGCGTTTGAGCGCGATCAGTCATAAGTATCAAATTTACATTCATAATCAGCCTTACAATCGTTAAGTGTGTGCGCGACCTAAAGCCGTGGATTTATTATGTCGGACTCACCGCAGGTGACTCATAATCTGCAGTTGTTACTCCTGTCTCCTGACAAAAACATTGCATGCAGTGCCTGTGGAGTGTGGAAAGTTACTGGAGCGTGCAGCCATGCGTCTCTCACATGGATCGTCATGGCAGTGATTGACAAGCCAGAGGGCCAATCCGCGCACGTCTCTCACAAGGAACGTCATGGCAGTGATTGACAAGCCAGAGGGCCAACCGTTTACGCGATGATCGCGTAAACGATTGGCTGATGTTTTTAAGGCCCTACCTCGTGCACAGATGATGTATATTAATATTATTACTTTCAGTGCACCTAATAAATAGTCTTTTATCACTTAGTAAAGACAGTTTCAAGTAATATTGCAAAAATGTATAAAACAAAACATCCTCTTTAGCACCTTTAATAGTATGACTAATACAAGACTTAAGCAATATGAGTTTCATTAAGCTATAAGGTACATGTGGTTGTTTTACTTTGTGAATATTGTACCTGCTAAAGGGCATTAGTAAGCACTAATGCAGCACAGTGACTATATTCACAATATAGCACAGCCTTGTGTGCCTTATTACTTTTAAAACATGACTACAGAAAAATATATTAATTAAAACATAATTTTATTAAGTTCATTAAATGCCATCCTTCTCTAGAGGTTAGGTCTGACAAAACAGAATGCTGCTATAAAGAAAAATAACAATCTCCCTTGATTTGTGAACATTAATTTTTCTTTGGCTGCTGTAACCGTGTCTTTAAAATACATTTGCTATGGCAAAAAAAAAAAAAAAGCCAAACGAAAATGTGATCAGATGATGTTAGCCAATTATTAATGGTCACAATCATCATCTAATGGCCCGATTCATTGATCTCATCAGAGTCTAATCTCATCAGAGGTGCCCCTGTCAGTGCATAACCCCCCCCCAAAATTTCCATAATTTTTATTATTGCATAAACCAATAATTACAATGGTTTAAGCAAGGTTTTATAGTTAATGGAATTAAAACATCAAGGAAACAACTGCAAGTTATGAAAAACGCATATAAATACGTATTTAACGTTTTTAAATGTGCTATATAAATTAATAAAAGTTGAAGTTGAATGTTGAGTAGTAATGCTCTAGCACCATCTAGCTGTCAGAATAACCAAAGAGCTTAGAACCCAAGAGGCGACACTTTGATACTTTTTTGCTAACAGCCACTAGATGGCGCTCCAGTAGCGCGGCCGCCATTATGGGGTGAAAATACTAACTAGAACATAGAATCTTTCACATCTTACGCACCCAAAATCGTCAAATTTCACTGCCAAATCAGAAGCACAATAGAACAGTTTTTTAAATTAAGTCACCAGTAAATTGTATGGCTCCTACAGTAAATGTTATATTGTCTTATATGTTTTTTTGACCAGTTGTGGAATCCAACCATTCAACCATCTGAGGTAACGTAGTTAGCCTACTTTATTGAGTATTTCCATTTTATGCAACTTTACACATTTATTAATAGTAAATTAATAATTAATACATTTAAGATCATCATGTTTGCAGCGAACAATATATTTTAGACCTAGTGGAGTAATAATAATCATCTAGGTTTGAATTGAAATATATACAGTATATTGTACATTTTAATGGATCACGCTACAAACTTAATGATCTTAAAATACATGATGCATTGCTGTGTCCGTTATCACATAATTCCCACTTTTGGACACTTTTGCTTTAATGGACATTAGATAACACTTCAAAATCAAGCTGTTATATTCATATATTTATTGTCCTTAATTTAATTTCATATGTTGGTAATAATTCAGTGTTCATAAGCCTTTTAAAGAATTTTAACTCAAACTGACTGGGTTTCTAGAGAGCAAAGGTTTTGTGAAAAAAGTGGTAGATTTAAACACAAAGTGTGTAAAATAAACTGTAAAAAGGATTTGATGATCACTAGTTAAAGTATTTTATTCTGTGTTGTCATCATTCAGGTTGGATTTCAGCTTTAATGTACATTTTTTTTAGCAAAGCAGCTGATATAGCCATAGAAACTAGTGGACTGCCGACTCTCTTTCACCCCAAAATGGCGGAAACGCAGGGCTGCTGCTGGGCGCTGGTGTTTCAATGGAACGCTCTATTGAGTGTCGCTTCTTGTTAGTGTATATTCTTTGGAATAACTATAACACACAGCTGAATTGGCTTTCTAAATGCGCAAAAGACCCTTTTCACATGACGTCACACAGCTTCCGTTAGGACTCGATGCAGTGGATCCTCACTTCCGTCAGCATAGTGGACTACTAGCACCGCTCGAATGAAGTGCACTCAATAGTTGTACATATGCCACAAATGTGTTTTTCTGTCAATATGGGGTGCTGTGTGTACATTAATGAGGGAAAAAATGAACTTAAATGATTTTAGCAAATGGCTGCAACATAACAAAGAGTGAAAAATTTAAGGGGATCTGAATACTTTCCATACTCACTGTACATGAACTAGCGCAACTATAACACAGAGCAAGTTTTTGCAAATGTGTGTGTGGCGAGGGGGGCGTGGTTCAGCGGAGTCTGCAGCTGGAGAGAGAGCCCAGAGACGCATGGTGAATGAGTGGGTTAAATGTGAATCACGAACACCTGTTTCTAATTCCAGTAATTGGCACGGAGACAGGATAAAACCCCAGGAGAAGCAGGAGTGTGTGAGAGAGAGAGGGACTGCTGACTGAGAACGCTGGATTGCTGAGACACCTGTTGCTGGAGTGAACCCCTTAAATGTGGAGATTATTTTGGTTGTTGTGCATTTGCATGGACTTTTTGTTGGTGATTTATTATCTGAAATAAAGCTCAGTCAGCAGTCAAAGCCTACCCTGTCCTCTTCCTTCCCTACGAACTTTGATCTTTACTACACTGGTGCCAAAACCCAGGAAGGAAGAAGGAAGCCGCCGCCATGCAGTTGACCTCCGCCCAGCCATTTGCGGAAATCATCTCATCCCTCGCGGTCATGCACCAAGAACATCATCAAGCCCTGCTGGACCTACGTACGGACCAGGAGCGCCGCTTCGAGGCCATCGTACAAGCCCAGCAGTAAGACGGCGAGAGGTTCCAGAGCTGGATTGACCCGGAGGTTCTTACAGAGACTTCCCGGACCACTCGCTGCGCCCACCCACCTGCCGCTGAACAAGATGGGGCCACAGGATGACCCAGAAGCCTTCATGTACTTGTTTGAGAAATCGGCGGAGGCTTCTGGGTGGCCCCGAGCTCAGTGGCCGTTGCGCCTGATCCCGCTACTGTCCGGGGAAGCGCAGGTGGCGGCGCAGCAGCTTCCCGTACAGAACCTCCTGGTCTTCGACGACCTCAAGCGGGCCATCCGCCGGCCGGCCATTCATGATGGCCCAACAGCTCCGGGACTCCTGACGCAAATGGCTGCTGGCCGACGGAAGCGACGTGGAGCAAGTCATCGATCAGGTGGTACTGGAACAGTTTACCACTCGGCTCCCGAAGAAAACCGCAGAGGGCTGCAGGCCGGATGACCCGAGGGAGGGGTTCTAGCAGACCAATCACAGCGCTTGCGGTCCGCGTAGAATTAACGCGTTGTTACAATTTTGAAGAGGTGCATGTCAGGCTACGTCGTAGGCTACGCGTGCTACGCACAGCCTACACCGTTGCTACGGCGTACACTCAATGCAGAAGTATAAATCAGCCTTTACTGCCTTTAAATAAAGCAACATGCAGCAGAACATCAATGCTTCTAGGCTCATCATTGACTGAAGCACAGGCTCTAATCTTCAGCACAATGGTAACCTCAAAAAACTCAGACAACAGAAACAGAACATTAAACACTAACAGATCTCTCTAGATCTCTGCATCTTCTCTTATTACAGTCCAGTATGACTTTATTTCTTTCATTGAAAGCTTTTTATTAAGAATTAGCTGAGGTTTAAATGTTTTTGTTTTATTGAAAATAATAAAGTTTGAAATCACTGTTATGGAGGTAAGCATTTGCTTTAGTTGGGCTCTTGACCCTTGACTTTTTAATTTTATATTTTTTTCTGGTTGTTGTAATTCTGTGTTTCTGAAGCACATTTGTTATAGCAAAAGTTGTGAGAGAAAAAAACTGATCAGGAGATTATCTGGTGATGGTTACAGTCATCATGTAAGAGCCTGATTCACTGATCTCTGAAAACATTATTTAGATTCAATAATTTCACATTATAGTAGCCACTGCATGAAATGTTGTCTTGCTTTAATACCATAAATGTTTTTAAGTCATTATGCAGAAATTATTTGAACAGGATCATGTAGACACACAGATATCAAGATTCAGCGTTTGAACCTCAACAATGGTGACAACATTTTCTGCTCAACAGATCAACTCTGAACATCACAAAATGAGCTACTAAAGTCACAAAAAAGCTTTTTGTTGATTGTCACCATTGTTGAGGTTCATACACTGATTCTTGATGTTTATGTGAGTCTAAAAGACAAAGCTGAAAACTAGGGCTGAAACGATTAGTCGACATTATCGACAACGTCGACAATAAAAAATTGTCGACAAATATTTTTGTTGTCAAATAGTCTCTTGATCTCATATGACCTATTTGAAGGGCCTGCAATAACGCGGTGTAACCAGTGGGGCGCTGTAGCGCAATACTGTAATGCAGCCCTCCCGGATCCAATCCAATAAAAGAAGTCAGCGCTTTGGAGAGCATAGTGCAAACAAAGTCGAACCCGTGAAATGTGGGAGATTAACATAGCATAAACATAACAAACATAACGTTTAGCATAACTACAGAATACTGTCATGCAAGGCCACCAACTCTCATTCAAACTCACTGTTCTCACACACGTTCATTTTCTCACACAGTGAAAGATGCATCGCATAGCAAAGAGGACACAGACAACGCACCGACAGATCAGGTTACTTTTGATATAAAACTAAGTCTAAGCTTTTAAATTCAGTCAATATTACTATGGGATTCAAACAATACTTGTGGTGGTGACGCTGTTTAATGTTGTGTGGCAGATCGCTGTAACACCTCGGTTCAAGCGGCATGTGAACCTATTCCTCTCTATTACAGCACAAAATAAACATGAATGAACATCAAAAAGTACTTACTGAACTTACTGAAATGAATCCATCTCTATTGTAATCACTTAATCGGAGTTTTAACCGCAGAAAGAAGTTAATAAAACTTGCAAACAAATATATCACACAAAATGTAACATTTACCTCAGGAAAGCCATTCAATGACCATAAACTCGATAGTTTGTGTGTGTGTGTGTGTGTGTGTGTATATATATATATATATATATATATATATATATATATATATATATACACTGTGTGCAGAATTATTAGGCAAGCTGATTTTCTGATCATATTTTTTTTCCAAGCACATTTTACCAATTCCAATCCACATCAATCTTAATAACTACTATTAATATTGTTTTTAATCATTTATAAGTGATATATAATTGTTCATGAAGGCTGGAAATGAAAAATGCCTTATATTCAGGTGTGCAGAATTATTAGGCAGGTTTGCTTTTACAGGCAAATTGAGCCAAAAAAAGAGATTTAACTCAGACTGAAAAGTCAAAAATTATTAAATACTCACGAGAAGGACGCAATACTAATGCAATACTAGAATTTGCAAAGTTAAAGCATGACCAAGGGAAAGCAAAATGCTCATGGGGTCAGCGGGGTCATACAAAATCAGGTGGAAAAGAAAAGACACATGTTAACTGCAAAAGATTGAAGAATTAAGGTGAAGAATTAAGTGTGAAACCATCAGGAACCCTTTAGTCTCCAGCGCCACCATTTTCCAGAACTGCAACCTACCTGGAGTCTCCAGAAGTGCAAGGTGTCAGGATCTCAGAGACTTAGGTTAGCTAAAGAATCCTAAAAAATGACCCGCTCTTAATAATAATCACAAGCTGAAATGTTGTGAAATACATGAAGACTGGGTTTTTATAGGCTTTATAGACAGACAGCTTGAGAGTGACTCCTGAAGGACCAGCACCACATCCTCTTGTACCACTGTTTGAAGAATTTATCTTCCAAAATCTGGCAGTAAGGTGTGGGAGTTTACTTTTAGTCCCTCTCTTATCCTGAAATGTCCGTCTTGCAGAGATGGACTAAAAATGATCTTCCAAAACTTACTGCCAGATTCTGGAAGATAAATTCTTCAAACAGTGGTAAAAGAGGATGTGGTGCTGGTCCTTCAGGAGTCACTCTCAATCTGTCTGTCTATAAGGCCTATAAAAACCCAGTCTTCATGTATTTTATAACACTTCAGCTTGTGATTCTTATTAAGAGCGGGTCATTTTTTAGGATTCTTTAGCTAACCTAACTAAGTCTCTGAGACACCTTGCACTTCTGGAGACTCCAGGTAGGTTGCAGTTCTGGAAAATGGTGGCGCTGGAGTCTAAAAGGTTCCTGATGGTTTCACACTTAACTCTTCACCTTAATTCTTAACTCTTTTGCAGTTAACATGTGTCTTTTCTTTTCCACCTGTTTTTGTATGACCCCGCTGACCTAATGAGCATTTTGCTGTCCATTGGTCATGCTTTAACTTTGCAATTTCTAGTATTGCATTAATATTGCGTCCTTCTCGTGAGTATTTAATCATTTTTGACTTTTCAGTCTAAGTTAAATCTCTTTTTTGGCTCATTTTGCCTGTAAAAGCAAACCTGCCTAATAATTCTGCACACCTGAATATAAGGCATTTTTCATTTCCAGCCTCCATGAACAATTATATATCACTTATAAATGATTAAAAACATTATTAATAGTAGTTATTAAGATTGATGTGGATTGAAATTGGTAAAATGTGTTTGGAAAAAAAATATGATCAGAAAGTTAGCTTGCCTAATAATTCTGCACACAGTGTATATACATACATACATACATACACACACACACACACACACATATATATATATATATATATATATATATATATATATATATATATATATATATATATAATATGATATATAATATGTGTGTGTATGTATGTTGTTGTTTCATTTTTCAAAAAAACCCCACATAATTACATTCTTATTTCAGTTGGCTTGAAAATTATTAAAAATACACTTTTAAAAGCTGAAGTGATTTCCTTGTTTTATTTACTAGTTAAAGTACAGTATAACTCAATATTTTAACTAATTGCTAAAGTAGAATAATCGAACAAAGCTTACTGATTAATCAGTGCAATAATCAATGTTTAGTCGATTAATCGTTCTAATAATCGATAGATTAATCGATTATCAAAATAATCGTTTGTTGCAGCCCAACTGAAAACACTTTCTTTATAATGAAAAACTCAGTATATCTTATTTTTTATCTGACAATTTCATATCACAAGGCTGCTGTAAACCTGCAAAACTAAGAGCTAATATATTCAAAGATCAGACTCTGCATGAGAACACTGAATCAGGCCATCACATGATAACTGAATCATCAATAAATAATCAAATTCATCTAACCAGAATTTCTCTTGCAAATTTTTTCTATAACAAATGTGTTTCAGAAACACAAAGTTACAGCAGCAAGAGAAAAACCGATGCTGAAAAATCAAGGGTCAAGTGCCCAACTAAAGTAAACACTTACCTCCATAATGGTGACTTCAAACTTTATTATTTTCAATAAAACACCAACATCTATAAGTTTTGTATGAAAGAAATAGTCAAACTGGACTGTAATAAGTGAAGATGCTGAGATCTAGACAGACCTGTAAGTGTTTATTGTTCTGTTGCTACCAGTCATGTGACAGTGTTTTCAGCTTATTTAAATAAGGAGATTTTACTTAAATTGTATGGTTTTTGTTTGGCAGACATTTGACCATTTTATCATCTAACTGTTTTGTTAATGTATTAATTACAATTACAGATTATTTTTGTAATTTTACATACATTTGTATGTAATTTAAAAAAAAACTGAAAAATACAGTAATTTTTCTGTATAAAAAATTTAAATTACTGTAATTTGTCATTAATTTTTATACCTTCTGTGCAAAGTTATAAATAGAATGTCTTATTGAATTTCACATTAAATTTTAAAAAGCAGCCAAACAGAGCATAGGAAATGAAAGTAGGCTGCCTACACAAAACCTGCATGGGCTCAAAGGTACAAAAGTTGCTCTGGGCCCGAACGGGCTGGCCCACACTGGGCCATCATAGGCTTAATGTGGGCAGTCCACTAGTGTGGGCTGCTCACAGAGAGCCTGCAGTGAGCCCAAAGCTGTGGGCCTCGCACTGGGCCTCTTGGGCCTCACCTGGGCAAGCCCACACTGGGCCTGTTTAGGTTTGATGTGGGCTGGCCCTAGCACTATGCCCACAAATAGCCAACATGGGGCCCACAGGGGCATGTTTGAAGGGTGTGCTTCACTGAATCAACTCCAGATCAGCTGGACTGCCTGAGGATGGAGTCTCCACTTTCCTTAAAGCATCACTTGACATGACAGTGCATCCACTGCACAATTGAGCTCAGCTGGGATGTGAGTGGACCGCTGACTCCAGAGGAGGAGATGGTGGGCAAGTTACGATATGCGGCGTGACCGTAAACTGCCCTGGCACTCTGTGCTTGCTTTTGATCAATGACCAAAACCTCCTCAGGGCCAGCAATATTGCCAGCAACTCAAGGCAATTGATATGCCAGTGCAGATGAGGTCCTGTCCAGGAGCCTGAAGCTGCACACCCATTACATATGATGCCCCAGGCCATCTTGGACGCATCTGTTGGATGCATCTGTGAAAAGAGATGCTCTGCACTTTCGAGATCTTGCTTTTTTCCCAGTTGACCTAAAGTCCCAATTGGCTGAGGTGTTTGAGCACCAGGTCCCTGTGTGCACACAATAGATCTTGAGAGTGAGCTAGAATCAGCCAGTCATCATGATAATTAAGAATGCGAATGTGCATTTTCCTTAGCGTGGCAAGGGTGGCCTCTGCAACTTTTGTGAAGACACAAGGATACAGGGAAAGCCTGAAGGGGAGGACCTTGTACTGATATGCCTGACCCTCGAAGGCAAACCAAGGAAACGAGGCAAGATCAAGACAGGAAAGTATGTGACCTTCATGTTTATCGCCGCAAACCAATCCTGTTGGCGAATGATGTCAGAATGCGCTTCTTCAGCATATTGAACGGGAACCTGTGCAAGGCCCGATTCAAAACTCGCAGGTCTTTGATTCATCGTAACCCACCGTCTTTCTTCTGTACGATAGTAAGGGCTGTAGAAACCCTTCTCCATCTCGGCTGGAGGGACAGGCTCTATTGCATCCTTCACCAATAGGACCACAATGTCTGCACAAAGGACTGGGGCATCTTTTCCTGCCACCAAGGAAAAGAGGATGCCATTGAACCTGAATGGGTACCTTGCAAACTAAATTGAGTTTCCGAGTCTGACTGTCCTCATAAGCCAGCGTGACAACACATACAGAAAATACATAATCTACAGACAACACAACAGTAATAATACACATTGCACAAATAATTAATTAATTCCTTAAAAAAACAAACAAATAAAAAAAAAACCATTGACAATCTGCCTCGGAAGTATTCATTAAACCTATAGCCACTGAAACAATTTTTTTTTTAACGTTTTGTTCTTCCACCAGTCACTCTGAAACAACGCAGTGAAGGCAACAGCTGAAATTCTTTATGTAATGGATGATCTGTAAAACTGAGTGTGCCTTAAAACCTGTCTACGATAAATATCAATAGGCTGAATTTGACTCACCCCAATAACTTTCCCTGCTACTGTGATAGGACAAGACTGTTCAACCTATTCCTATTTGACAAAGTAAGATTACCAACCCAAGCTACAATACAGAAAGAGAACACTGATTCAATATAATAAAATAAAGTCATAATTTTGGTGCTACAGTGGGTACGGAAAGTATTCAGACCCCCTTAAATTTTTCACTCTTTGTTATATTACAGCCATTTGCTAAAATCATTTAAGTTCATTTTTTTCCTCATTAATGTACACACAGCACCCCATATTGACAGAAAAACTCAGAATTGTTGACATTTTTGCAGATTTATTAAAAAAGAAAAACTGAAATATCACATGGTCCTAAGTATTCAGACCCTTTGCTGTGACACTCATATTATTTAACTCAGGTGCTGTCCATTTCTTCTGATCATCCTTGAGATGGTTCTACACCTTCATTTGAGTCAAGCTGTGTTTGATTATACTGATTGGACTTGATTAGGAAAGCCACACACCTGTCTATATAAGACCTTACAGCTCACAGTGCATGTCAGAGCAAATGAGAATCATGAGGTCAAAGGAACTGCCTGAAGTTTGAATTGTGGCAAGGCACAGATCCAAAAAAAGTTTCTGCTGCACTTAAGGTTCCTAAAAGCACAGTGGCCTCCATAATCCTTAAATGGAAGACGTTTGGGACGACCAGAACCCTTCCTAGAGCTGACCATCTGGCCAAACCGGCCAAACTGAGGGAGAAGAGCCTTGGTGAGAGAGGTAAAGAAGAACCCAAAGATCACTGTGGCTGAGCTCCAGAGATGCAGTCGGGAGATGGGAGAAAGTTGTAGAAAGTCAACCATCACTGCAGCCCTCCACCAGTCTGGGCTTTATGGCAGAGTGGCCCGACAGAAGCCTCTCCTCAGTGCAAGACACATGAAAGCCCGCATGGAGTTTGCTAAAAAACAACTGAAGGACTCCAAGATGGTGAGAAATAAGATTCTCTGGTCTGATGAGACCAAGACAGAACTTTTTGGCCTTAATTCTAAGCGGTATGTGTGGAGAAAACCAGGCACTGCTCACCACCTGTCCAATACAGTGAAGCATGGTGGTGGAAGCATCATGCTGTGGGGGTGTTTTTCAGCTGCAGGGACAGGATGACTGGTTGTAATCGAGGGAAAGATGAATGCGGCCACGTACAGGGATTTCCTGGATGAAAACCTTCTCCAGAGTGCTCAGGACCTCAGACTGGGCCGAAGGTTTACCTTCCAACAAGACAATGACCCTAAACACACATATAAAATAACGAAGGAGTGGCTTCACAACAACTCCATGACTGTTCTTGAATGGCCCAGCCAGAGCCCTGACTTAAACCCAATTGAGCATCTCTGGAGAGACCTAAAAATGGCTGTCCACCAACGTTTACCATCCAACCTGACAGAACTGGAGAGGATCTGCAAGGAGGAATGGCAGAGGATCCCCAAATCTAGGTGTGAAAAACTTGTTGCATCTTTCCCAAAAAGACTCATGGCTGTATTAGTTCAAAAGGGTGCTTCTACAAAATACTGAGCAAAGGGTCTGAATACTTAGGACCATATGATATTTCAGTTCCCTTTCGTGGGAACTGTCGATGCTGCGTGGCAACGCATTGGGAACCTTCTGCGTGATGTCGTCACTGAAGCACTCACGTATCTAACCAATCGCGTAGCGAGACGTCAGAGACGGGTGACGTCGCGGACCAGGAAACTATAAAGTATACCCGGATGCAGAGAACGCTAGCTTCTGTGTCTTCAGCAAGCACTCTATGTTATCGTGTGTCTTATTTGGTGTTGTTTGTCTTATTTCATATAAACAAGTCACAATATCTTTGTATATATATATATATAAGACACGTATTATGGCGAGAAACAGCAGTTGAATGGGAGTTGAGTAAGCCCAGGCAGCTCTCGAGGGAGCCATCTGTGTGCACTGTAAAAAAGAAACTCGCTCTCAGAATACTGTGTTCCAGTGTTCCCCGCGGATTGCGAAAAAGAAGCCATTCGTGGGGTTCACAAATGGATCTGACAGAGGGGTTAGAGACGGGCGCTGCCCTTTCTCTGCCCTTACCTGCCAGGTTCAGTGCCGTCTCCCAGGTGGAAGCATGCTGTGTGGTTTCTTTCCCCGGGTTGAGGCACCGGTATTTCACATGCCCAGCTCTGAGGAGGTGGATATTGTGATATCGATCTGAGGACTCGCCACCTCACACACATCGTGTCAGGGAGTGGAGCGTGCACGTCAGTTCAAAAACAAAGCAGCTGACGGTTCATTCATAAAAATGTCCCGGAGTGTAAAGAAAGAAATGCACTAGCGAGAGTTTTTATCTCTACTCCTGTTGGCTTTATTCTCGAGGGAATAAAAGTCTAACACGAGGCTTAGATCTCGCGTTTGCCGAGGCAGCGCGTGGATTAAGCCTGCAGTAAGGAATATATAGCTCGAATCTCGCGTTTGCCAAGGCAGCGCGTAGATTAAGTGTGCAACAAAAAATATACGGCTCGCTCGGATCTTGTGTTTGCCGAGGCTGCGCATAGATTGCGTGCACGTAGTATATATTGTATATAATGTGTTTATATATATCTGGAGGGAACTGAGCAGACGGGAGTTTCCCTTTCTCTCTTTCCCTATAATACCTTGCAAACTATTACGAGCTATAATTCTCTTTGTATTCTAATATATTCAGCCTGTCATTTTTGACTGTTTTGGGCTGCATTTAATTTAAGGATTAAATGAAATATTGAATACATTAAATTCTGAGGAATTTAAAGGAAAAGGGTGTCACCACCCTTGCTCCCCCGCAGAAAGCTTGGGGACCGGGACAGGTGACACAGCTGAAGTCTTTGTGAAGTAAAACAGATCTGCGGACTGTTATTATCACCAAGAAGGCTTCAAAGAGGTCCTGACATCTGTGGGCCAGGATCCATGAGGGCAGCCCCCTCCGGAGGGGGTCCTGTGTTAGAATATCTGACACCCGTCCCCCTTTGGCGCCCTCAGGGGGCCGTTATGCTAACCCTGCCACCCAGTGTGCATCAGGGCACAGCGGTCTCCACCGACCCTCCGAGGAGAGCCGGTCATGACTTGATTCGTCTGTTTTCTGCCGGTGCGCCACCAGAACGTTGAATCAAGTGCTCAAAAACACCAGAGGCCAGTCTCGAGAGACTGGTTCCCTTAGTAGATTTTATGGCAGAATGGAAACTTCTACCGAATATATCAAAATGGGTGCTGCTCATCATAGAAAAGGGTTACAGGGTCTCGTCCGCCCAGATTCAATGGGGTCTTTCCCATAGTGGTGACCCCCGAGCAGTCTCTGGTTATGGAACAAGAGGTTATGACACTCTTGCGAAAAGGAGCTATAGAAAGGGTTCCTCCTCCCAGCAAGCTGTCAGGCTTCTACAGCCGCTACTTCATTGTTCCAAAGAAGGATGTGTCCTATCATAGATTTACATGTGTTAAATCGCTCAATATGAAAGCTCAAATTCAAGATGCTTACACTTAAACAGATTATCCCACAGATCAGGTCCGAGGACTGGTTTGTGGTGATAGACCTGAGAGAGGCGTACTTTCAGGTGTCCATCCATCCTTCTCACAGGAAGTTCCTCAGGTTTGCTTTTGGGGGCAAAGCTTACCAATACAGGGTTCTTCCTTTCGGCCTGTTATTATCACCCCGCACATTCACGAAGTGCGTGGATGCAGTGCTGGCTCCACTGAGACTTCAGGGCATCCGCGTACTGAATTACATAGAAAGTGATTCTAGCTCAATCAGAGCAACTAGCAGTTCAGCATTGAGATGCTGTTCTGTCCCACATGAAAAGGCTTGGGCTGAGGCTCAATGCCAAAAAGAGTGTGCTAGTTCTGGCTCAGACTACCACTTATCTAGGTGTAGTTTGGGACTCCACCACGATGCAGGCACATTTGTCTCCTGCTCGTGTGAGTTCCATTCTCGCAGCCGTGAAAGGGGTGAAGTTAGGCCAGTCAGCTGCGTCCAACGTCATACCTTTTGGCCTTCTGCACATGAGACCCTTACAGTGGTGGCTCAGGACCAGGGGATTTTCTCTGAGGGGAAATCCTTTTCGCATGATCAAAGTCACGCAGCGATGTCTTCATGCTCTGGCCATGTGGAAAGATCCCTGGTTCCTGTCCCAGGGACCCGTGCTGGGGACTTCTGGTCTTCGTGTAATGCTTACGACAGATGCTTCCCTCACGGGCTGGGGGGCGATCATGAGTGGTCGCTCAGCTTAGGGTCTATGGGAGGTCCATCAACTCTCCTGGCACATAAATCGGCTGGAGATGATGGCGGTGTTTCTAGCATTAAAACACTTTCTCCCAGACCTGAGAGGCCATCACGTGTTGGTCCGCACGGACAACACGGCGGTGGTCTCATATATAAACCATCAGGGGGGTCTGCGGTCTCGCCAACTTTACTACTTGGCCCGTCGGATCCTCCTATGGTCCCTAGGGAAGCTGCTCTCTCTGAAGGCAGCTTACATCCTGGGGTATAAAGGGAGCAGACGCCCTGTCGAGGCAGGGGCCGAGGCATGGGGAGTGGAGACTCCACCCAGAAGTGGTGGATCTCCTATGGAAACATTTCGGTCGAGTGGAAGTCGACCTATTTGCTTCGGGAGAGTCAACCCAGTGACCACTCTGGTACTCCCTAACACATCCAGCACCTCTGGGTCTGGATGCGATGGTACAGACGTGGCCGAGGCTACGTCTGTACGCATTTCCCCCGATCACCTTGCTCCCGGGAGTTCTGGAGAAAGTACGCCGGGAAGGGGTCAGCCTAATACTGGTAGCCCCCTTCTGGCCAACCAGAATATGGTTCTCGGACCTAGTGTCCTTACTAGACGGTTCCCCAATGGAGCTTCCCCTTAGACAGGACCTCCTGTCGCAAGCGGGCGGCTCGATAATACATCCCCACCCAGAACTGTGGAAGCTATGGGCCTGGCCTCTGAGGGGGCAAGGCTCATAGATGCTGGTCTTCCAACTGAGGTTGTGGAGACCATCCTTAACTCCAGAGCTCCCGCCATGAGGAAGCTTTATTCCTATAAATGGAATTTATTTTCTGCTTGGTGCAGACAGAATAATATGGACCCTGTCCACTCTCCTATCAGCTTTGTGCTAAGATTTCTCCAAGAAAAATTCTCTGAGGGCCTATCGCCTTCAACCTTGAAGGTTTATGTCGCGGCTATCTCAGCCTTTCATGCTTCTCTTGAGGGTGGCTTCTCGGTGGGTCGAGACCCCCTCATTACTCGCTTCCTCCGTGGTACACTGAGGTTGAGGCCGGCCTGGGACCTGGCTGTGGTATAACAAGGGTTAGCTGAGGCTCCCTTCGAACCACTCTCACTGTAAAACAGTTTCAGAGACTGTTGGGTCTGATGGCAGCTGCGTCCAACGTGATTACTATTGGCCTTCTGCACATGAGACCCTTACAGTGGTGGCTCAGGACCAAGGGGTTTTCCCTGAGGGGAAATCCTTTTCGCATGATCGAAGTCACGCGGCGATGCCTTCATGCTCGGGTCATCTGGAAAAAGCCTTGGTTCCTGTCCCAGGGACCCGTGCTGGGAACTCCTCGTCGTCGCGTAATGCTTACGACAGATGTTTCCCTCACGGGCTGGGGGGGGCGATCATGAGTGGTCGCTCGGCTCAGGGTCTATGGGAGGACCATCAGCTCTCCTGGCACATAAATCGGCTGGAGATGATGGCGGTGTTTCTAGCACTGAAACACTTACTCCCAGACCTGAGGGGCCACTACGTGTTGGTCCGTACGGCGGGATGGTGAAAGTAGGGCTGGGCGAAATATCGCATGCGATTCTCACGCGCATTTCGTCAGTAAAGCCGGTTCCCTGATTACCGCTAAATCGCCATCACCTGCTTTCAAATGGAGCGCCTTTTAATAGACAGAGCCGTAGTTCACGGACAAGCCACGCAAAATCGCGTTCAGTATCGAAGATGAATCGACTTCGATAATGAACCCGATTTTGCGTGGCTTGTCCGTGAACTACGGCTCTGTCTATTAAAAGGCGCTCCATTTGGTGATAGCGATTTAGCGGTAATCAGGGAACCGGCTTTACTGACGAAATGCGCGTGAGAATCGCATGCGATATATCGCCCAGCCTTAGGTGAAAGCATTCCTTCACGCTAGACCTAGCTATCTGCCAGGGTCCTCACCAATGTGCCAGGTCCCATTGTACTCCAGGCCTTCTATCCTCCTCCCTTTGAGTCTTCCGATCAGGAAAAACTGAATCTCCTCTGCCCATTGAGGGCTTTGGATGCTTATGCCCACAGAGCTGCCCTGTGGCGAAAATCAGACCAATTGTTTGTCTGTTATGGGTCCCCTAAGAAAGGGGGCCCAGCATCTAAGCAGAAGATGAGCAAGTGGGTGGTTGAGGCCATCTCACTTGCATATGAATCGGCCGGACAGCCCTCTCCATTGGCTGTTCGCGCCCATATCACTAGGGGTATGGCGGCATCAAAGGCTCTGATGTCTGGAATATCCATTAATGGTATCTGTGATGCAGCTGGATGGTCATGCCAGCACACATTTATCAGGGTTTATACCCTTGATGTTGGCTCCACTCCGGGGTCTTCTATTTTGTCACTAACATTGGCAAGTATTTGAAGCTACGGCACAGTTGGGATTGCGTTCCCAATGCGTTGCCACGCAGCGTCGACAGTTCCCACGAAAGGGAACGTCTCAGGTTACAGATGTAACCCTGGTTCCCTGAGTAGGGAATGAGACGCTGCGTCTCTTGCCGTACCCCCTGCATACTTGCGAGTGCTTGCTTCAGACTTATCCCAGAAGCTAGCGTTCTCTGCATCCGGGTATGCTTTATAGTTTCCTGGTCCATGACGTCACCCGTCTCTGACGTCTCGCTACGCGATTGGTTAGATACATGAGTGCTTCAGTGACGACATCACGCAGAAGGTTCCCAATGCGTTGCCACGCAGCGTCTCGTTCCCTACTCAGGGAACCAGGGTTACATCTGTAACCTGAGACATTTTTCTTTTTTAATAAATCTGCAAAAATGTCAACATTTCTGTGTTTTTCTGTCAATATGGGGTGCTGTGTGTACATTAATGAGGAAAAAAATGAACTTGATTTTAGCAAATGGCTGCAATATAACAAAGAGTGAAAAAATTAAGGGGGTCTGAATACTTTCCGTGCCCACTGTACATAAAATGTTCCCATCTTCCTTAAGAAAAACATTCTTTGCTGAAATTTCTTGCAAACAACTGTTACATTTGCTTCAAAACTTAGTTTGTCATCAGTTACTATCCCAAAATATTTATAACTGTCAGTCATTTGAATATCCACTCCATTTATGTTTGTCATCCCTGGACTTAATGTTGATTTTCTAAAATCAATTAACATATCCTTAGTTCCTTTTAAGTCAATCATGTTCGACGTACGTCAGAAGTGAACTGAAGAATTGGGATATCACATGAGAGCCCATTTCACCTTCGAGTGTAAATTAAATGAACCAATGCACATTGGCGTGCGAGCTTTACGTCACGCGCACCGTCCTGCAGCGTAGGTATAAATGCGGAAGGGGGTGCACTCGCATTCTACAGCGGCAGCCGCAAGCTCACAAGTTCTCAACTGCTGTTTTCACCACATTATCTGTGTGCCCTCGTGATTGCTTTTTAAGCAGAAAGGGCTGCGATTTTGGCCGGTTTGGTGTGAGCACGCCTTGTATGTTGTAGTGGTTCCCTACAATTGCGCCATGGCTGTTCCCCTGTGTGCTTCAGCACCAAAAAGAGCTGTGAGGAAGGACCTGCTGACTTCTCCATGAAATCTCTGGAATCTCCATGTCTGGTCCCTGGATGGGATGTGGAGATTTTAGGTGACCTACCCCAGTCGGTGGTAGACACCATCACTTCTGCTAGAGCTCCCTCTACGGGGCACCTCTATGCTTTGAAGTGGAACCTGTTTGTCGAGTGGTGTTCTTCTCACCGGGAGAACCCCCGAACTTGCTCTGTCAGGTCAGTGCTTTCCTTCCTGCAAGACGGGTTGGAGTGAAGGCTGTCTCCCTCTAACCTCAAAGTGTATGTTGCCGCTATTGCTGCACATCACAATTCAGTTGATGGCAAGTCTTTTATCATTAGAAAGCATGGCATTAGTGTTCACTCTTATGCTGATGATACTCAGCTCTATATTTCTTCATGCCCTGATGAAACTTACCAATTCACAAAATTAACGGAATGCATAGCAGATATAAAAAATTGGATGACCAGTAATTTCCTACTATTAAATTCAGAAAAAACAGAGATTTTAAGTATTGGACCAAAAACTTCTGCACATAATAACCTAGAATACTGTCTAACACTTGATGGATGTTCTGTTTAGTCTTCGTCGTCAGCTAGGAACCTGGGTGTGCTCTTTGATACCAATCTCTCACTTGAAAGCCACATTTCTAGCATTTGTAAAACCGCATTCTCCATCTTAAAAATATATCTAAACTATGACATATGCTCTCAATGACAAATGTGGAACAGTTAGTTCATGCGTACATGACCTCAAGGCTAAATTACTGTAATGCTCTACAAGGTGGTTGCCCTGCTCGCAATATAAACAAACTACAGCTGGTCCAAAATGCTGCAGCTAGAGTTCTTACTAGAACTAGGAAGTATGACCATATTAGCCCGGTTCTGTCAACACTTCATTGGCTCCCTATTAAACATTGTATAGATTTAAAAATCTTGCTAATCACTTACAAAGCACTAAATGGTTTGGCTCCCCAGTATCTGAGCAAGCTCTTAACGCATTATTGTCCTTCACGTCTACTGCAATCTCAGAATTAAATCAAACCTAGTAATACCTAGAATATCAAAATCAATGGCAGGCGGTAGATCCTTCTCCTATCTGGTTCCTAAACTCTGGAACAAACTGCCTAGCATTTTTCAGGAAGCAGACACACTCTGTGAGTTTAAATCTAGACTAAAAACACATATCTTTAACCTGGTATCCACATAACACATTATCAATTTATGTTTTCAAATCCATTAAAGGATTGTTAGGCTGCATAAATTAGTTCAGCCGTAACCGGAAACACTTCCTATAACACCAGATGTACTCATTACATCAGAAGAAGAATGACATCTATGCTAATACTAGTCTCTCTGTTTATTACGTGGCTTACCGTAATCAGCCGGATCCGGTCCGTATCCAGGTGAGATTGAGGACCTGCACCTTGACACGACTACAATGCAGCCCTGAAGTGTCAGCAGAGATTGTGTCAACTAGATCATCCCCTGTGAAGGCCTCACCGACACGACAGCCAGTGTCACAGATTCCCAACAATCCGTCCCATACCGTCGTGATGAATACGTTCTTCAACTAGATAGAACTGGATTAAATATTTTGACTGTTGCAATCCCATTTGGGCTTATGACCTGTAAAGCTGCCTGAATCATAATCACGCACTGTTCGCTGTTGGCCAGAGGAGAACTGGCCCCCCAGTTGAGCCTGGTTTCTCCATTTTTATCACCTGTTTGTCACCTGATGTCACCAGTTGGCATGGGTGGTGCTAAGGAGGGGCTAGCAAGTGCTTCAGGACCCCCAAGAAAGACCAAAGCAGCCCCATAGCACCCCCACACATTTTTTTTAGAAGCCATTATACAGGCTGTGTTATATGTAATAAATAAGTTGAAAATAAAAGCAACAAATGAAATAAACTAAAAACATTTGACTCATTACGCATGCATGACGTGATTTGCAGTATACTGTATACACGTCATGCATGCGTAATGATTCAAATGTTTTTATATCTGTTTTTATTGCATTTTATTTTAAAGTGTGATGTTTTCTTTTTGCCAAGGGCTGCCCCCGACTAACGATTTTTCCTGTCAACTAGTAGTCGTTCATTTAGGCTATGAATCATTTAGTCGCGTGTTTATATTAAATTAAATAATATAATAGCCTAACCATCCTTTAATAGCATATTTTTGATGGCATATTCCGCGCTCAAGCTCGCACATAAAGCTTGCTGCAAAAGTAATGATTATGACTGTGTTGGGGGGAAAGAACACCTTTTAATTATTTATTAATAACTAGTGCTTTCTGAGTCAGTGTCGGCTGCAACGGCAGTTGCTGAAGCTGACCCGACATCTCCGCAGAGACGTGCCTTTATAGAGAAATGCACCTTCTCATTCGGATTACATAATCAGAGAGTATTTGTGTTTTTTTATTTTTTCTTTAAAAGTAGACATTTCAAGTTTTCTATAGTTTTATTTCTTATGTCTGTGAGGCAAGTAGCCGGTTCATTGTGGTCTCGAAAGCGCATATCCTGTTTGTTTTCTCTATTTTACAAAAGCACAGCGTTTTGGTGTTATTGTGAGTGTACTCCAATAAATAAAATTTTAATGACTAAAAATGTATTTTATGATTCCATACTCCTCCGCATAAACACTTACTTACTTTTTGGACCATATAGACATGCGTTTATTGACTTGTACAAACTCCTCTCTATATGTAAGAGATCATGTGAGAGATCTTTGTCCTGTCTCCGACATTTGAAGACATACAGTATCTGAGAAGCAACTGTGGGGATGCCCAAAACAGCTTGCACATTTGGCAATCAATACAGAGAGCGAAGGCTCTGGTTTGCGACTTTAAATAGCAAGTAAATATATCCCAGTGTTTTTTTGTTATCATATTGCCATTGACTGAAATTCCAAAATGCTTGATATTCAACAATGTTTTTGATCTGCCTGCATTGACACCATTGTATGCAAACTGAACTGAGTTCGACGATGACATCACCGTTTTCTCCAGTGCTGATATATAGACAAATTAACTAAATTAATAACTAATTATTTTTACAACGGAATGAATCAATACTGAATTTGGCCTTGCCCGCTTGGGTTGACAGCTCACTCCTCCAGAGGTTTAGCTTCTTCCTGGACGCTGACGCATGGCGCCTCATTGACAGACATATGTGGAGCTAGGCCAGTAACACCTGGAGCCGTCGTTCTAGTGTCGGCTTGCTGTGCCTTTCCCCTCCCTTCGGACTGGATAAGTACGCTTATTGCTCCGGTGATTTCCCCAGGTGGTGAACCCATCACCTGTTCCTCCATCACACATTATGACCTCAGACATTGCGGAGTGTCTGACGCTAGGCCTAGCTCATACGTTGTTCAACCTTTGCTAGACTGGGTGCCATATGTTGTGACCCCTTCTGCGGTCCCATATGCGTAATTCCACGGTAAGTCTCCCTGCGGTGAGCCCGTGTCTTTCCCTTGGCAGAGTCCACTCTGCCGTCCCTGCCAGGTGTGTCTTCCCCCTGTTCAGTCGGAGCCATTCCAGGGACATTCCATATGCTGTACTGCCCCCTGATCAGTCCTTATGCATATTCCCCATGTTACCTCCCTTTTTCAGGATGTGGTTTCCGCAGCGTTCCCCAAGGGCACGCTTTCCCAGTGTTATCCAGTCTCAGGAGTGGGTTGTGCAAAACAGCAGCGTTGACTCTCTCGGTGTAAGCTCACTCCTATTTCGCCCCAAGATGCAGGGGGATGCTGAGGCTTATGCAGGGTGCTGGAAGGGCCAACAACTGTGGCGTTTCATTAGGGATCCCAATTCATCAGTTCACTTACATACATTGACGTACGTTGAACATGACCGACTGAAAGGGAACGTCTCGGTTCCCTCCGTTCCCTGAAGGAGGGAACGGAGACGTACATCCCATCTCTATAGTTCCTGTGCCACCGCTGAGCGCAGGACACTTGCTCATCTCCTCAGCAAAAAACAGAGCGTGAGTGCACGCGCTTACGCATTTATACCCGTACTGCAGGGCGGTGCGCGTGATGCAAAGCTCGCATGCTAATGTGCATTGGCTTGTTTAGTTTACACTCTAAGGTGATTCAAGTTAAGTCAAGTCACCTTTATTTATATAGCACTTTTTACAATGCAGATTGTGTCAAAGCAGCTTTACAGTGATAACTAGTAAATAATTTTGGCTGCGCAGCAGCTCTTAAAGAAAATGGCGTCATTGTCCAGCTTAAGTAAATTCAGTATTGATTCATTCCGTTGTAAAAATCAATAATTAGTTAATTTATCTATATATCAGCACTGGAGAAAACAGTGATGTCATCGTCCAGCTCAGTTCTGTTTGTATACAATGGTGTCAAGTCAAGTCAAGTCATCTTCATTTATATAGCACTTTTCATAATACACATTGTCTCAAAGCAGCTTCACAGTGACAATAGGAAAATTATTATCGAGCTAAAGGTTTTTGATTGAATCACTTCCCATTGTAAAAATTGTTAATTATTACTTTAGGGGCCACTTAAATGACACCTTTCCCACTGAAAAACCGAATACCTTTAATACATTCTTGCCGTTCATTTACACGTTTAGTCTATAGGTTTGTGTGTTTGATCTATGTGAACTGGAATAATTTTATAACATTTTATCTATACATAGGGAAAGGAAAGGGAAGGAGGCCTTTGCAGGGCTGCGTTATTGTCATGTCTAGATGCAGGTTCTTCATCACATCTGGATACAGCCTGCATCTGGCAGGCTGCGGCAAACCTCGGGATAAACAGAGAGAGACTAATATTAGTGTAGACGCCATTCTTCTTATGATGTAGCGAGTACATCAGGTGTTATGGGAAGTGTTCCCGGTTCCGGCTGACCTAATCTATGCAGACTAACAATTTACGTGAATTGAATTATAGAAGTAGATAATGTGTTATGTGTATGCAAGTTTAAACAGATGTGTTTTTAGTCTAGATTTAAAATGACAGAGTGTCTGCTTCCCAAACAATGCTAGGAAGATTATTCCAGAGTTTAGGTGCTACCACCTGCGGTTGATTTTGATATTTTAGGTATTATTAATTGGCCTGAATTCTGAGATCGCAATAGACGTGAAGGACTATAATGTGTTAAGAGCTCGCTCAGATACTGGGGAGCTAAACCATTTAAACCAGTGCTTTGCAAGATTTTAAAATCTATACGATGTTTAATATGGAGCCAATGCAGTGTTGACAGAACCGGACTAATATGGTCATACTTCCTGGTTCTAGTAAGAACTCTTGCTGCTGTGTATTGGACCAGCTGTAGTTTGTTTATCAAGCGAGCAGGGCAACCACCTTGTAGAGCATTACAGTAATCTAGCCTTGAGGTCATGAACGCATGAACTAACTGTTCCGCATGTTTCATTGAGAGCATGTCATAGTTTAGATATATTTTTAAGAGTGAAGAATGCGGTTTTACAAATGCTATAAATGTGGCTTTCAAATGACTGGTATCAAAGAGCACACCCAGGTTCCTAACTGATGACGAAGACTTAACAGAGCAGCCATCAAGTGTTAGATAATATTCTAGGGTATTACGTGCAGACGTTTTTGGCCACATAATTAGAATCTCTGTTTTTTTCTGAATTTAGAAGTAGGAAATTACTGGTCATCCAATTCCATTAATTTTGTGAATTGGTAAGTTTCATCAGGGCACGAAGAAATATAGAGCATCATCAAATATGAGTATCATCAGCATAACAGTGAAAACTAACGCCATGATTCCTAATGATATCTCCCAAGGGTAGCATGTACAGAGTGAAAAGCAATGGTCCTACTGAGCCTTGCGGTACTCCACATTGAACTTGTGATCGATATGACATCTCTTCGTTTACTACTACGGACTGATAACGGTCAGATAAGTATGATTTGAACCATGCCAATGCGATTCCACTAATGCCAACATAATAGTCGATTCTATTTAAAGCTGCAGTCCAAGATTTTTGGCCCTCTGGCGGTTAATAAATAGACCTGGACGCATCTTGTGGAAGAACATTGTAGCCGGAGTTACTTTTCTCCATGTCTGTCTATGGCAAGTCACGCAGTTACTGTGATACTCTGCTGAGGGCCCTACCAGTCCGGTCTGAAATAGTCAGAATATAAACACTTATTATAGGTGTACCATAATGATTCAGGGTGAGACAAAAGCACAGTTTGGAAAATGGATTCATGTTGTACATTCTCATTATATAATTTTTGTAAATTTTGAACACAAAAAAAGTTACGGACAGCAGCTTTAAGAGAATCTTGTAATCAATAGTGCCGAATGCAGCACTAAGATCCAGTAACACTGATACAGAGATACAACCACGATCTGATGATAAGTGCAAATCATTTGTAACTCTGAGAGCCGTGTCAGTACTATGGTATGGTCTGAATCCTGACTGAAAATCCTCATAGATACCATTTCTTTCTAAGAAGGAACTTAGTTGCGATGATACTTCCTTTTCTAGTATTTTTGACAGAAAAGGTCGAGATTGGCCTGTAATTGACTAATTCTCTAGGATCAAGTTGTGGTTTTTTAATAAGAGGCTTAATAATAATAGCCAGCTTAAAAGTTTTCGGTACGTATCCTAGTGATAATGACGAATTAACGATATTAAGAAGAGGATCTATGACCCCTGGAAGCATCTCTTTCAATATCTTACTCGGTATATAGCGTCTAACATACATGTTGTTGATTTTGATGATTTAACAAGTTTAGACAATTCTTCCTCTCCTATAGCAGTGAATGAATGGAATTTTTCCTCAGGGATACTACAATGCACTGTCTGACACAATACTGTAGTAGGTGGTTGTAATTTTCTCTCTGATATTATCAATCTTCCAAGTAAAGAAGTTCATAAGTCATTACTGCTGTGCTGTTTGGAAACATCAGAAGTTGAAGCTTTATTTCTTGGTAATTTAGCCACTGTATCAAATAAATACCTAGGGTTGTGTTTATTTTCTTCTAAGAGGTTTGAAAAATAAGTAGATCTAGCAGTTTTTAAGGCCTTTCTGTACGTAACAATGTGTTCTTTCCATGCAATGCTAAAGACCTCTAGTTCTGTCAGACCACTATCGTCAAAGATTATTAATGATAAAGAACATTAGCAATAAACAATTTAAACAATAGTAAGAAACAATAGCAAATTAAGGTTGGCGGTATGGAACTGTTCTGGGCAAAACTCCCCACTCATTCAAGCAGCCATGCCTGGACAGAGTAGGGAGCGCAACGATACATTTCCCCCATAACCAGAACAGTTTAGCAAAACAGAGAACAGAGACATCTCACAGAAGAATACACGTGAACATCACCTGAAAGAGAAATAAACAGACATGAGGAATTAATAACAACAACAACAATAATAACCCGGATTACATGAGTAGAGGTGCGATACTGAGCCACTGGTGCAGTCATTTATTGAGGAGTAGGGGATGGAGGCGATCAAGCGGCATCTGAATACTGGAAGGTGCACTGCATGAAAAGTAGGATTTTCGTCAGTAAGCGGCACTGTAGATTGCCGTGGAAGTTCAGGTTTACGACTGCACACGGCAATTTGCAGGCAACACCGAAAACTGCCGTGAATTGTCAGAAATTGACGTGGACCTTGCTTGGCAGTTGTCCCCCCGTGACCCCCCTTCCCCTAATTCCAGGGGAGGCTTTAACATGTAAATTAAAATACTGTGAGCTATACAAATGCAAATTCTCTCAGAATCAACTAATTTTGAGAGAAATGTCTGCAGGTATCCATCTGCTACTTCCAGTCTATTGATGGATATGACTCTGGAGCAGAGTATGATACAAGCCTGCACAAAGTCAAGTTTTTATAATTCCTAAGCCAAAGCAAATGTTGAGTTTAAATCAGTCATAAATCCAGAATGAAACATGGTTGTTTTAGGATACAGAGTGTACTTGAAACCTAAGCAAGAGATCTCAGGAAATAAAATCAACAAAATCAGTAAAATCACCTAGAACAAACACAAGCCAAAGTGTCTGTTTTTTTCCCCTTAATATATGTAATCGCTCATAAGATAAATAATTTGATTATGAACAATAGCAACATCAATTAACAAGACTTGTTAATAAAAAACATTAAAGACTTTGCAATTCACATTTGCTTTAGGTAGCCTACTGCTAATTTTAGCTTAATCTGTCTCTTGTAATTTGTGTTTAGAAAACATGGTAGCACACTACAGACACAATATGATACACTATTGTTGAAAATAAATATTTATACTTTACTTAATTTCGTTGACAAGTTTGACATTCATTGAAACTAGTGTCCCATGTTAACGTGGGCGTGGTTTGTGAGCGTGACGTGAGAGCATGATAAACTTCCTTAAAACTGCTCCAAAAACGCAGGAACGAACACCGCATAATCGAGGCGATTTATTACGCATTATACAGCTGGTGAAACATACGTTTTTAAATCTATAATCCGTGGAATATCGCATGTGACGAATCTGTCGCCGTCTAACATTTGCTGGAAATCCAGGTAAAACTATCTGCGTGCTCGCGCGCGCCCCAGTTAACATGATCCCCAGTTAACATGATCCCCAGTTGATCCGTAACACCGGCGAGAAGAAACTGCTGAATGCTATCAGTGGGCTGCCGATGTGAGCAGTTCACTTTAGTAAACTCCAGGTTGCTGTCCATAGAAGATAGGTTGGCTGCTTTGGATTCGAAAAACTGTGTGGAAGATACTAACTCTAAGAAGAGAAGACGGGTGCACAATCCTAAAATTGCGGTAAGACTGCTATCTAAGCTAAAAGTAGCCTAAAAGCAAAGCTTTTTTAAGTAGCACAAGTGTAAGTAACTTTTACTATTTTCTCTTTTATTGTTTTTTTTGTTTAAGTTCTTTTACAAGTTGTTTTTTATTTATATCACTCATTTAATTGTTTTCCAGCTGCCTGTAAGACACATTACGAGACAGTATGCAGGAGCTTCAGGTACAAACATCCAGATCTTGCATCGCAGGCGGAAGCTGTGAAGCGGTTAGCTCGGAGTCGAGCGAGAAGAAAGAAGGTAAGATTTATTAGATTAGATCAGTTTTTGGTCAATGTGACTATTTTTCAGGTGCATTAATAGATGTGTTGAGTCCATACGCAGTGCATTGCGCAATACTGATTGTCTTTATTGGTTGTTTTTACAGCTGCTAGAAGCAAGACCGTGTGCTAGCTGAGGATGAGGTGGGCCTTTGGAAGTGCGCTACCGTAGACCTGATGTCTGATGAGGAAGACTGCATCGTTGACGGGGTGTCTGGATGGATTGCACCGAGCTCTGTGCCACGCTGCAGTCGAGATTTGAGGCGATTCCAAAGTAAAGGACAACGCACCACAGACATCTGTAAAATGGACTGAATTCAGACAGAATGCCGCTAGTTACCTACAGCTCCGAAGCGGAAAACAGACATTTCATGGTGCTGTAGGATTTTGGGCTTCTCGTGAGCTCCCCATTTGTTGTGTGGGCAGATCTCCTACGTTTTGTACATGGTTGTGTGTTTGTGTTTGTGCTAATAAAGCTCTTTCTTTGAATAAACAGCACGTCCCTGGCAAATTTTCCTTTCCTCAATAAATTCATGTCCTTGATGGTAATAATAGTGTAGGATAACAATGACATGAATATACAACATAATAGCATGTGTATATATAAAATTAAATATATATATATATATATATATATATATGTTATAATTTTGGGGTTTAAATTTATAATGATCCAGGGTGACCAATAGTAACAGATCTGCCAACCAATCACGAGTGATTTTTCTTGTTTAAATGTAGTAGTTTCAACCAATACTGAGTGAGGAAATTCAAGCCATTCTCTGGCAAGGCACGGGCGCTGCTATTCATATGCTAATTAGAGCCATTACCGCGCCTCCGCGAACTCCACATACGTCATGGTTCGTTTCCGTCAATATGTGGCACAGACAAACGCGATGTTCACAGGCTGTAAACTGCCGTTAATTGTCGAAAATTAGGGAGATTTCCGGCCGTTTACGGGGACGAAAATCCCATTTTTCATGCAGTGGTGTATTTGAAAGACGTGGTCTAATCTGAAATGTACCCCTATTGGATGGTATGGATCAGCTGAATCTCAGCTGATACAAGTTTGACTGACGTGTCTGCCAGAACTGACGCTATACGCTTGATTTTTGTTTTCTTCCAGCTGCGCTCCATTTTTCTGGCTGTTTTCCTAAGGGCTTGAGTGTGTTTGTTGTACCACGGCTTTATGGCGTTATTTTACTGTCTAATGTCGAGAGCACATTATTGTGACGCGAGAGCATATCAATGTAATGCGCGAGCGCAAATCTGTCCGCTCGCGCGCGGATATCCTTTGCTCTTGCGCAAATCTGTCCGCTCGCGCGCTTGATTTCCTCTGCTAGTCGCGCAAATCTGTCCGCTCGCGCGCGGATTTCCTATGCTCTCGCGCAAAACTGGACGCGTGCTCTTAAATATACAGTGCTCTCTTATGAACTGCCTCTCCTCTCGCTCAGATGCGTGTGCACACTCAAACTGTTTCCTGCGTGCTCAAACTGCACATGTGCGCTCACGAATCTTTCCGTGCTCTTCCAGAAATTAATTTGCTTTTGGATTAAACGCTGTCAAAAGTTATCAACCAATCAGAAGAGACGACTGATCCATGAAAATGATACGTGGAATCTTATTGGCTGAGATTGAATTGCGCCTGGAATTCTTTCTACAAAAATGGATATTTCATTTCTTTACAATTTAATAATATTTAATAATATTAATCAAAATGCAGGACATATCTTAGAAATGGCTTGGAATGGGGCGCTTGGATGTTTTCTATATTAATAAGCTATCACATTACAGGTCAAACCCCACTGAACGATTTATCAAAAACCATCATATTAGCCAATATCATGGACCAAAACATTAAATTAAACATTAATTAAAAACAAAAGATTAAACAACTAATAATGTTATAAATCAGTCTATTTAGAAATGTGTAAAATGTTATAAAGCCTATTTAAAAATATGTATTAATTTAAATGAATTCATTACAATATCGTTTGAAATTAATGAAGATATGATTCGTCCAGTGTTTTTAAATGAATTTCTTGAATTAATAATTCTGATCATCAAATACATTTTAACAGTCACTGGTCACCACCTACTGGCAGAACAGTGTAATAACATTAGTTTCAAAGGTCATTTATTGCTAAAATCAGTGTATATTCGGACTATAAATTGTTATTGCAATACTTGCATTATTATTTAATGTTTGCAACACAGAAGTAGCAATAGTGTGTTGTTGAAAACGCTTTGTGAAGCTGTTTAAAACATATAGTTTATGACCACTGCTTTCAGCGGCAATGCAAAACCAGGTTTAAATATTCCAATATGTTCGTAATTTCAAAGGTTTAATAGACATAACCGAATCATTGTCATTTAGGAATAAGATCGTTTTATTTTGATTAATCATGCATACATACGAGCTTAAGTATTTTTGTATGTCATGTTTTATACCCGACCTCAAAAGAAATTGACTATGGTGGTATATGTGATCTCCACATTTTAAGTATTAAGGGAATGATGATCTGACCTGATCTTGTTCGGTCTTAAATCAGAAGATATTTGTTGGTAATACTTTACAATAAGGTTTCATTAACATTATTTAACTGCATTAGTTAACATTAACTAATAATGAACTGCACTTCTACAGCATTTATTAATATTTGTTCATGTTAATTTCAACATTTACTAATACATTATTAAAATCAAAAGTTGTATTTGTTAACATTAGTAAATGCACTGTGAAGTAAACAACCAACAAACAGCTGTATTTTTAACCTTAACAAAGATTAATAATTACAGTAATGTATTGCACATTGTTAGTTTATGTTAGATAATACATTTAACTAATGTTAACAAATAAAAACCTTATTGTAAAATGTTACCTATTTTTTATATTAATTCTAAACTTTAAGAAACTTTTTTTGTTTGTTTGTTTAGATAAATTGGGGTTTGACCTGTAATGTGATGCAGTTACTAGGTTACATTTGATAAATATTATGAAATATCCATTTTTGTCGAAAGAATTCCAGGCGCAGTTCACTCTCAGCCAATAAGATTCCACGTATCATTTACATGGATCAGTCGTCTCTTCTGATTGGTTGATAACTTTTGACAGCGTTTAATCCAAAAGCAAATTAATTTCTGCAAGAGCACGGAGAGATTCGTGAGCGCACGTGTGCAGTTTCAGCGCGCAGGTCACGTTTGAGCACGCAGGAAACAGTTTGAGTGTGCACACGCAATATCTGAGCTAGAGGAGAGGCAGTTCATGAGAGAGCCCTGTATATTTGAGAGCGCGCGTCCAGTTTTGCGCGAGAGCATAGGAAATCCGCGCGCGAGCGGACAGATTTGCGCGAGAGCAAAGGAAATCCGCGCGCGAGCGGACAGATTTGCGCTCGCGCATTACATTGATATGCTCTCGCGTCACAATAATGTGCTCTCGACATTAGACAGTAAAATAACGCCATACGGCTTTGGACTAACCCAGGTGAAAAAATACTATAGTAATTTATAGTAAATACTATAGTGTTTTTGAACCAAACTATAGTAAAGTACTTAAATTAATTTGCTGTGGTAACATAACTATAGTAATATAAACAAATTACTTTACCCAATACTGTACCAAGTTTTCTACAACTATATAGGTATATTGTACTACAATATACACTACAGTTTACTGTAGTAAAAACTAAAGTATACTACAGTATTTATTACAGTTTATCAGTTCACTATAGTTAATACTACAGTATGCTGTAGCATTCATTAACAAAATGTTGTAAATACTATAATATATACAGTATACTACAATTTACTATAGTATGGTTCAAAAACACTATAGTATTTATTATAAATTACTATAGTATTTTTTCAACTGGGAATTTCCTTCCCCTGGGAATCTTCTTTAAGCGCAAAGGAGCAACTGAGTCTAATGTGCTGGAAAAGAGAGAGTCAATAGTTTCTGTTGCAACATCTAGTTCTTCTTGGTTTCTCATGTGATATCCCAATTTGTTGGTTCACTTCTAACATACGTCTCCGTTCCCTCCTGCAGGGAAGGAGGGCTACATAGGTAACTGACATGTTTTTTCCATATTTAATTGAAGGTGGAATTTACTACACCACAAAGTCATCCACTACAGGACCTTGCCCTCAATTCTGATCCTGCAGAAGACTCACTATCACAGAGTCATCTGGATATTTGATAATATGCCTATCCTTGTAAAAACTATGACAATAATTTGTACACATACAAATACATGTGTACAAAATGACTGTATAGAATATACATCATTGACTTGAACACACTGTGATCTTTCTGTTAAAAAATCTAAAATCCATACTGCAAGATTTAAATCAATATCAATTAATTATAATCAATTGAGAGATTAATTTATCTATTAACAAATGTGACGTAATAGTGTTAAAAGCAGAAGAGAAATCAATAAATAACAATCTGGCACACATCTTAGGTTTTTCCAAATGTTTATAAACCAAATTTAAAAGATAAAGTATAGCATCTTCTACAACTCTACCTTCTCTCTAGGCAAATTGTAATAGGTCAAGGCTAGTCTCAATCTGCTATAAAATCATTTCCTTAACTATTTTTTCAAAACATTTCATCATAATAATGTTAATGCAACCGGTCTAAAACCATTTAAATTTTGTCACACTGTTTTTTCGGCACAGGGAGTATATTAGATTTCTTCCATATTTTATGGACTTTTTGCACCTTGAGAGACTCTAAGAAAATATGGCGAAAGATTTCACATAGCTGATCTGCACAGGTCTTTAACACCTTACCTCCTATATTATCAGGCCCTGGACTTTTTTTTCACATGTATATTTGGAAAAGATGTTTAAACTTATGAGCTTCTATATTTCCAAAATCACTAGATATTGTTCTCTGTTTTAAATAATTAATTTTAACACTAAGAATGAGTATTATCTTTAACCTTAGATAATACTCATTCAATTTATCAGCAAAATCTATGTCACAGTTAAAACTCTACAATCTGATCATCTTGGTATCCTTCTTCTCTATAACTGCAAAGGTTTTAATCCCTTGCCATGCTATTTTTTAAATTATTTCCATCCAGCTGATCTTCCACTTTATCTTTAAATTTTAACCTATCCTTCTGTATTTCTGCTCTCTAACTTTTTCTCCCTTCTGGAAAGCTATTTTCTTTTTATGCAGAAGATCTTTTGTTCTATTTGAAATCCAAGGCTTATTATTGGGGAATACTGTAAATGTCTTATAAGGAACAATACAGTCAGTACAAAAAGAGATATATGCACACACAGTCTCAGTAAATTCATCGTTATGATCAGAGAAACCCAAAGGAGGACCAACAGTAGATTTCGTTGCCCACTTAATAGAACTTATGGAACAGCAGAACTGGTTTCCATGGTTACCACTGTACAAAAAAGCAGAACTAATAAACATTACTTTATTAGACGTTATCAAAGGCCATTTCAGTCAAATCATTTCACTCGGCAGCCATCTTTAAAACACCTCTTGGGCAGCTATTTCAGTCATGCAAGTGCAGCTCCTATCTCTTTGAATGAGGAAACATCAAATTCTCCAAAGTTGTTCACCAAAGCTTACGATTAAATTTCATATTTGAAATAACCAAGGAAATCTGACAACAACTGTATCATAAATGTGGTTTCTTATGCTCAAACAGTGTTATTTTTCAGGGTGGAGCAGCCAATCCACATGCACAGTCCTAAGCATGCGTCTCAGAACACTGACTGTTAGCAACTGGAGCTTCTAATGGCTGCTGCAATGACACAATGACTTTACCAAATAGCGAATGGTTCTTTTATTTAGAAGACAGGTCTTATTCTGCCATATTGAGAGTTGCACTCCCATTCATAATAATACAATTGCACCATCTTTGTAAAGTCTTTGGGCCTCATTCATGCAACTTTCGTAAATATATATATAAATTCCGAGTAATTTGTGTGTAAAACTGACCTTCCCGAAAACTCTCCTCCAGATTCACAAATGCTTTGTAAACATCAGATTTGATAGTTAAACGTGTGTATGTTAATGAATTCCAATCATTCGTAAATAAAGCGAGCGTGCACGCTCATTAACAATTAGCATCCCCACCTATAAATTAAAACTACGTAAATTACATGTCCTGGAACGCTGTGGAATCTTCTGGATTCTCTTCTCATTATTGGCTTCAGTATATTGCAAAACAGACTAATAGGTTGCCTGACAATACTTTACTTTACTTTACTCTGTTGTCACATCATTGACAAGTGTACAATGAGTGAAAATCTTTTGTGCATAGGTCCTAGCGGCAATGCAGAAAAAGGAATATGACATATAATTTAAATAAATTGATATAATTTATAATAAAAAATACAATAAATACACTGCACAAAAATACAATATGACAGGGGTGGGAAGTAAACAGCAAACTAAATTCTGTAAACAGAATCTTTGTACAATTCACACAATATTGTAAGGATACAAAATAGGCACCAGGACAAGACAAAGCAGGTAAGTCTATGCAGATATGTTATTCAGTGCCCTGATGGCTTGGGGAAAGAAACTACACTATATTGCCAAAAGTATTGGGACACCCCTCCAAATAATTGAATTCAGGTGTTCCAGTCACTTCCATGGCCACAAATCAAGCACCTAGGCATGCAGACTGCTTCTGCAAACATTTGTGAAAGAATGGGTCACTCTCAGATGCTCAGTGAATTCAAGCGTGGTACCGTGATAGTTTGCCAATAAGTCCATTTGGGAACACTTTAGAATACTGATCCTTCATTAATACTAACTACACAGGGACAAATGAGTAATGCATTATTAACACTCTAGTAACTACTATTAACTAACAAGAAACTCTGATGAATGAATTAGTAAGTAATAGTGCTCAGTTGAATGTGGTAGTTCACTATTAGCTAATCAGTAACTACTGTTTTTTTCATACCTCGCAGAGAACTACAAAGAACATGTTCGTAATTAATGTGAATAATGCATAATATATAATTAATTCTGAAGTGAAGGTCATGGTAACCCCCTAATGACTGAAGTATTACCAAATCCTTCAGAAAGAATTACTAATTATTTGGATCAGTATTCTAAAGTGAAAAGCATGATAACTCTCTAGTAACTACTGAAGTCATTGTAAACTTTTGATGTTTTTGTAAAGTATTGGATAGTAATAACTCAAGAGCTACTATATAACTCTAAAGTAACTACTTCTTATTTGGATCAGTATTCTAAAGTGAAGATCATAGTAACCCACTAGTAATTACTTAAGTGTTACTACATCCTTCTAAAGGAACTACTAATTATTTGAATCAGTATTCTAAAGTGAAGATCATAGTAACCCACTAGTAATTACATAAGTGTTACTACATCCTTCTAAAGGAACTACTAATTATTTGGATCAGTATTCTAAAGTGAAAGGGATAGTTCACCCAAAAATGAAAATTTGATGTTTATCTGCTTACCCCCAGGGCATCCAAGATGTAGGTGACTTTGTTTCTTCAGTAGAACACAAATGATGATTTTTAACTCCAGCCGTTGCCGTCTGACAGTCTTATAATGCGAGTGAATGGTAACACAATTTATATGAGTCGAAAAATATGCATAGACAAATCCAAATTAAACCCTGTGGCTCGTGACAGCACATTCATGTCCTAAGACACGAAATGATCGGTTGAAGATCATGGTAACCCACTAGTAATTGCTTAAGTGTTACCAAATATATCATAAGGAATTACTGTACAAAACTGTACAAAAACATCAAAAGTTTACAAAGACTTCAGTAGTTACTAGAGAGTTATCATGCTTTTCACTTTAGAATACTGATCCAAATAATTAGTAATTCCTTCTTAAGTACTTGGTAATACATCAGTCATTACTAGTGTGTTACCAAGGCCTTTACTTTAGAATTAATAATACATTATGCATCATTCATGTTAATTATGAACCTGTATGTAGTAGTTCTTAGTAGTTCTCTGGGAGGTATAAAAAAAACAATAGTTACTGATTAGTTAATAGTGAACTACCTACAACTGAGCACTATTACTTACTAATTCATTAATCAGAGTTTATTGTTAGTTAATAGTAGTTACTATAGTGTTAATAATGCATTATTCATTTATTCCTGTATAGTTATTCATTAATGAAGGATCAGTATTCTAAAGTGTTATCGTCCATTTGTGAAATTTTCTCACTACTAAATATTCCACAGTCAACTGTTAGTGGTATCATAACAAAGTGGAAGCAATTGGGAACAACGGCAACTCAGCCATGAAGTGGTAGTCCACGTAAAATCACACAGCGGGGTCAGCGCATGCTGAGGTGCACAGTGCACAGAAGTCTCCAACTTTCTGCAGAGTCAATAGCTACAGACCTTCAAACTTTGTGTGGCCTTCAGATTAGCCTGAGAACAGTGCCTAAAGAGCTTCATGGAATGGGTTTCCATGGCCAAGCAGCTGTATCCAAGCCTTACATCACCAAGTGCAATGCAAAGCGTAGGATGCAGTGGTAAAAAGCACGCCGTCACTGGACTGTAGAGCAGAGGAGACGTGTTCTCTCACGCTCCTCTGTCTGTCAATCCAATTGACGAGTCTGGGTTTGGCAGTTGCCAGGAGAATGGCACTTGCCTGACTGCATTGTGCCAAGTGTAAAGTTTGGTGGAGGGGGGATTATGGTGTGGGGTTGTTCCAGTGAAAGAAACACTTAATGCTACAGCAGACATTTTGGACAATTCATGCTCCCAACTATGTGGGAACAGTTTGGGGATGGCCCCTTCCTGTTTCAACATGACTGCGCACCAGTGCACAAAGCAAGGATCATAAAGACATGGATGAGTGAGTTTGGTGTGGAGGAACTTGACTGTCCTGCAAAGAGTCCTGACCTCAACCCGATAGAACACCTTTGGGATAAATTAGTGCGGAGACTGCTGTAGGGCATCGTTCAACAGGACTTGCCCTATGACTCCATCAACCAGGAACTGACCAAACAAAGCTTCATTTTGACCAACAGGTCCATTTCCTGACCTCCGGCCTTAACAGGAATGATGACGTGACTTCTTTTAACAAAGAAGCCTGTCTTGAGCTCATCAGAAGTAAACTAATCAAAAGTCACGTGGGGTCTGATCATGTTAAATCTATTGATTCTCTCACAAAACCCTCTTGTATTATCGGATGGAACAGGAAACATTAATTAACAGACCTAAAAGCACAACGGATCCTCACAGACATAACCTGATTAGGAATCCCTTTTGACCCGGTCACCGGTCATGGTTTAAATTCTGCTTAAGGACTCAATCTTGAATCTCAAAAAGGACAATTGTCGATCATTTAAAATATTAACTATATCCAGAATAACACTTGCTATGATGTGATTACTAACATGTTGGAGTCAATGCATTATATGTTTGTATTCCCTTCTGCATTTTCTTTCTCTTGTAATTACTGTTTTAATTAGGTCAGTCTAGTAATATGTGTGTAAGAAGTGTGTCATGTTTGAGTTCTAAATACAGGATTTATAATTCTCTGTAATTCTGTGTGAATGAAACATTGAAATTCAGTATCAGGAAGATATTAAGAAACGTTATAAAGTTGTTAATAAAACAGGAGAATGTTCCGTGGATATCACGCAATGTAATCAATAGACAATAGACGGGGCGTGTCTAATCTCCGTAGCAACGTCTCATTGGAGGATCGCATCTGAAGGATGGAGCCAACTTGCTCCTTTAAAACTATGCTGTCCCAAACAAGCTAGTAGTTGAAGTTGAAGTTGAAGTTGAAGTTGAAGCACCGATATTTTGACCACGGCTGAAAAGTTGCTTGGGTCGTGCTGAAAAGAAGAAGTTGAGAACTGATCCTTTACCGGGGCTCATTTTCCATCTAACAGTCGCCGACTTCAATCCAAAACGGGACTCCGCTGCACACGAGTCACAGAGCAACCCGATTACCTCAGCTGTCAGAGCAAACGCAGGTACAAGCAAACTTCTCTCTCTCTTGCTGGAAACTGGTGAAACTCCTTTAAACCTAAAGAATCAAACCAAAGCTCTGCTTTTGTGATTTTCCTCAGGTTGCGATGTTTAGTTAGTATTTGGGACTTTCTTCATAACTCATATCAACTCCGCGAATGTGTGTGTGTGTGCGTATGTATGTGTGTGTGTTTAGCCTTAGTTTCTTGTAATCATTAGAAGTAGTCAATAAAGCTTGTTTTGATTTTCACATATACAAGTTTCTTGTGCTGTGTATCAAATTACTGTCTTAAACTCAAAAGATCCTAAAAGTTACCTCTTGCTTATAATAATCATAATAAAATATTGTTACTGTTGGCCACAGAATAATATTTTATCCAGAATTGGTAAAATACTTTAACCTCAATTTTTTGCTGGACGAATAATTGATGAAGTGTTAAATATTAATTCTGAATCATTTACAGTGAATCAATTACAGTTGATTAGATTCTTATTCCCTGTAACTTAATTGCCCCTCTTTATAATTAATTGAGCTAATAAATAGGTGAAGTCCTACACTGCGAGCCAGGCCTTCTCATCCAACATCAGTGCCAGATCTCACAAATGCACTTCTAGAAGAATGGTCAAAAATTCCCATAAACACACTCCTAAATCCTTGTGGAAAGCCTTCCCAGAAGAGTTGAAGCTGTAATAGTTGCAAAGGGTGGGCCAACTCCATATTAAACCCTACAGATTAAGAATGGAATGTCATTAAAGTTCATGTGCATGTAAAGGCAGGCATTCCAAATCTCTGAGCCTACCAGTCCCGGCCTTAAAGTGTTAGTTCACCCAAAAATTTAATTTCTGTCATTAATTACTCACCCTCATGTGGTTCCACCCCCGTAAGTTCTTTGTTCATCTTTGGAACACAAATTAAGATCATTTTTTTGATGAAATCCAAAAGGTATGACTCGTCCATAGACAACAATATAATCACCACTTTCAAGTTCCAGAAAGGTACTAAAGACATTGTTAAAACAGTCGATGTGACTGCAGTGGTTCAACCTTAATTTTATGAAGTGACGAGAATACTTTTTGTGTGCAAAAACAAAACAAAAATAATGACTTTATTCCCAATTCCCAAACCAGGCTGTAATGCATCCAGTCATTTCAAAAGCGCAGTTGTAAAAAGTCCTGAGGATGCGTGAGCTTATGCCGAACCTCTTCAATCATCTGAGAAAGAAGAGGTGCTGCTGTGCCTTTCTCACAGACTTCTGTGTGTGCCTTGTCCACGTTAGGTCTTTAGTGATGTGCATGCCAAGGAATTTAAAAGAGCTGACCCTCTCCACTGTGTCGCAGTTGATGGTGATGGGGGGCATGTACTCCTTTCTGTCTTCTGAAGTCTACTATCAGCACCTTAGTCTTGGCAACATTGAGGGAGAGATGGTTTTCCTGGCATCAGTGTCAGGGCTCTGACTTCCTCAAGTCTTCTTGCCATGGGTGATAAGGCCAACCACTGTTGTGTTGTAAGCAAATTTAACGATAATGTTGGAACTGTTACTTGCCACACAATCATATGCGTAGACCGAGTATAGGAGAGGACTCAACACACATCTCTGTGGAGCAGTGTTAAGTGTGAGTGGTGATGAGATGGTATTGCCCAGTCTAACCATCTGCCGCTGGTCAGATAGGAAGCTCAGGATCCAGTTACAGATGAAATTGTCCAAACCCACGTTCTGTAACTTGTTGTCTAGCTTAGTGAACTATAGAACTATAGTGTTAAATGCTGATTGATAATCAACAAACAACATTCTCACATAGACGTCTCTCTTTTCCAGATGATAAAGGGCAGTGAACAGCATCAGGACTATCAGTGGACCTGTTCTGATGCAAACTGAGGCAAACGGTAGAGGATCCATGGTGTCAGGTAACATGGAACAGATAATGTCCTTTACCTGTCTCTCAAAGCATTTGCTCACTATGGGAGTTAAAGCAACCAATAATCAATTAACGTGTCCACCAAAGCATTTTTAACCAGCAGAAAAAAATGCCTGGTGCTCTTCTGAAAATGGCCAGCTGGTGCCAATTGAAAGCGCTTTCTGCAGCATTTTTCCATCTGAGAGGCTTTAGTCTCTATAATTTGGAATATTCACGGCATTTAGGTTAGCGCGGGGCACAAACTAACGCGGGGTTAGTTGTAACACACATGGTTTAAATACTTCCGCACACGCTAGCATGAAGAAACTTAGTGTATTTACTAGTTGCCATATCAACAATATATAGAGAAAAAATGGCGCCAAAATTCAGAAATCTTTGGGAGATATCACTGAACATTTATTTAACAATAGCAAAAGTTTTTTTGTGTTTATTTAAAATTAGACAAATCTGATATTGTTTTAAACTCCAATCTGTTATTTAGCAGTTTGGGTACTTCTTTAATGCTTCACTAACTAGCAGAAGACACTAACCAGGTTTAAATTCCAGTTGCGCAGAGAGGGTTTGTTGTAACACTCCGTTACAATGTAACTATACTATTCTATACAGTTACGATATAACTGGCATAATAAACTTTTATGAATTTCTGTTGATAAACTATGGAAAAAAAGGTGAATAAAGACTAAGAGGAAGAACCTGAACATCCAGAAAATATTATTTCAAGAAATGTTCAGCATTTGTACTGGCTCATCTATTTATCTTGTGTTCTGTGAGAGCTGTGAGTGGAGGGAGAGGAGTAATTTTCTTCAGCTCTGTGTTTTTCTGAATGTCTGAATATGTCTTTTCATCTGTTTGTCTCTTCATCTGTTATTGACAAAATATTTTAGTTTGTCATGTATATTTTTTTAAAGGGTTAGTTCACCCAAAAATTATGTCATTAATGACTCACCCTCATGTCGTTCCAAACCCGTAAGACCTCTGTTCATCTTCGGAACAGTGACGCTGATGACGTGTTATGTAGTGCGCCCGAGCTTCGTTTACAGTCTGCAGGAGATGCACGCTGTATTCAAGCTATTCTACATTGTTTGTATTTTGGTATTGGTATATTTTTTAAAATGGTGCGTAGGTGTGCATGTCACGGATGTCCTAATCACAGTCCGGAGCAGAAGGGGGCGGTAATGCACCAATAAGCTGGATGCCAAACGCCGTAGAAGAAGAAGAAGAAGCAGCGTCACTGTGGATATACACAGACCCGGAAGAGAAGACAATGCTGAATAAAGTCGTAGTTTTTGTTATTTTTGGACCAAAATGTATTTTAGATGCTTCAAAAACTTCTAACTAACCCACTGATGTCACATGGACTACTTTGATGATGTTTTTATTACCTTTCTGGACATGGACAGTGCACCGTACCTACACTTTCAATGGAGGGACAGAAAGCTATCGGACTAAATCTAAAATATCTTAAACTGTGTTCCGAAGATGAATGGAGGTCTTACGGGTGTGGAACGACATGAGGGTGAGTCATTAATGACATAATTTTCATTTTTGGGTGAACTAACCCTTTAATTCAATCACATAACATTTTTAGCTGTCAAATGGTCATGTTACAATGTGCCCCATCACATGTTACAATGTGTCCCACCTATGGGGCATGTTGTCACATTTCCCTTCCCTTCTTTTGGGGTAAATAAAGAAAAAAGTATAGACTGTATTAATGAAACAAAGCCACATATTTGTACCAGACATGTGTGAAATTAATGTGGAACAAAAGAAATTCTCTGAACCCCATGTACATTTACACAAACTGAGAAAGTAAAAAAGCGTTAGGTTGTGCCCCGCGCTAATAGTGCTAATGTGCTAATAGTATCTCTTTTGAAGAATGTTACGGAATAAAAAAATGCAGTAGCCAGCAATATTAATTTCTCCATTGTTGTTCAGTCATTGTACAATTAGGATAATTGGTCAGTGTAGTATTTGTCCCGCCCCTCTTTCACTGTGATTGGACGACTGGGTAAAAAGTGACATTGATGAGCACAACAACTTTACGGACAATTTACACAAACGTTCAATCTGCTCATGTTTCCTGAATGAGGCCCTTTGACATTATACAGTTAAAATGAAAAGAAAACCATTTAATTACCATTTTACCACTACTATTTAATTCAACAAATCTCTTAGTTATATCGCGTTTGCATTGTTAGTGAAGATGAAAGCATTCGTTAGTGTACAGAAATTGAGTTGCAATGATGAGATCACTGCTTTCATGCGCTCAACATGTCTGTGATCGGCTACATAGTGTTCATCTCTACAACCTTTCATGCCACCATCTAAATGTAATGCCATAGATCTAAATGTAATGCAACACTTTTCACGATTAGTTAAGCTTGAGAGCTGTAATAGTAAAAACGCACTAAAAGAGAGAGTAATACATGGCTATTTCAAATGGCAAGACATTAGCCAATCACAGCGGTGGGCATTTACACTGAAGTCTCACAGCTGACACGCCCCTTAAAACAGAGCGTTCAAACCAGAGGGCTAAAATCAGAGTAGGAAAAATGCCTTTTATTTATAAATTATGACAATTTTGGATGTAAAAATCATACTAACATTACAAGTGCACCCCAGGAAACATTATGAAACAATAAAACAACGCAGTTAATGACCCCTTTAAGACAGATGGTTCCCTTCAGAGATACATATTTAAACACACACAAATAAAAAACACCTCTGAGGTTTGCATGAATTAAGTGAATAATCTATTTCAATGTCAGAATGCAAAAGTGATGAGTTTGCTGGTATGCAGTGAAGAAAGTCTTTCAGTAGTGTCTGGTCTCTAAAATTTGCAAATCCAAAATACTTCCACACCCATGACTTCGGACAGGAGAGTATACGTTACTCATTTATCATTTATTACAACAGACTGAGCCAGCTAACCAATCAGAGCAGTCTGGGCTTTTCAGAAAGGTGGACTTTAAAGAGACAGGAACTAAAATAGAGCGTTTTAGGCAGTGGGTGAAACAAGGTGCTGCAGCAGTGTACAGTATGAGAAACATATGCTTGTTTGTTTTTTTACTTTAAATTATGTAAATGTATTCTAGCAGACTCCAAGATAAAATTATGAACTTGTAAATGAACATAATATTGCAATTTAAACATCACATAGGCTCATGTTTTATTTGGACATAGCAGTTCCCTGTATTGTGTATTTGTGCAGTCAAATAATCTCTCATATTTACAAACAAATCTTTCTCATCCATCTACCTTGCCCTCTTCAAAGACACATGCACTCAGCCCAGTGGCAATGATGGTCGGTCAGCTATGATGATGTGAGGAGTGCTAACCTTGGCTCCATTTGCAGGGCAAGGGAAGTGCAGGCTCAGCACACTGTTGACAGCCATCAATTGAGGAAGAGCTGATGGGAAGTGATAGCCTGGGCAAATGGAGTTTGAGCTGCAGAGACATCTCTGACACAAATTTTCTGCGTCAGGCCCCCTGCGCCATCAGCTGAGCGCAGTCAGCTCAGGCAAGACACGAGGCAAATCAGAAGAAAGGTAGATAAATGTCTCCATGTCTCTTCCTCTAGGTTCAGTGTATAAAAAGAAAATATCAGGATAATAGGATATATATATATATATCGACACTCAGTAAATGAGACTTACAAAAAATACAGAAGTGAAACATGCTTAACTGTAATGCAAATAATTATATATATTATATATATATGTACAGTGTCCTCCACAAATATTGGCACCCTTAGTAAATATGAGCAAAGGCGGCTGTGAAAATAAATCTGCATTGTTTATCTTTTTGATCTTTCATTCAAAAATTCACAAAATTCTAACCTTTCATTGAAGGAAAAGAATTGAAAATGGGTGGAAAAGCTCATTATGAAATAAATGTTTTTCTCTAGTTCATGCTGGCCACAATTATTGGCACCCAATTATTGCAATGTTCTTTTCCCAAGATAACAGCTCTGAGTCTTCTTCTATAATGCCTGATGAGTTTGGAGAACACCTGATGAGAGATCAGAGACCATTCCTCCGTACAGAATCTCTCCAGATCCTTCAGATTCCAGCTCCATGTTGGTGCTTCTTCTCTTCAGTTCACTCCACTCATTTTCTTTAGGTTTCAGGTCAGAGAACTGGGATGGCCATGGCAGAAGCTTCATTTTGTGCTCAGTGACACATTTTTGTGTTGGTTTTGATGTTTGTTTTGGATCATTGTCCTGATGGATGATCCAACCACTGCCCATTATTGGATTTCTAGCAGAAGTGGTCAGGTTTTGATTTTTTATCTGTTAGTATTTGATAGAATTCATGATGCCATGTATCTGGCATCATGGATTCTATCAAATACTAACAGAAAAATAGGCTCACAGCATTAAAGATCCAGCAGCATATTTAACCGTGGGCATGGGGTACTTTTTATCCATATGTGCACCAAACCCATCTGGTGGGTTTGCTGCCAAAAAGCAATTTTTTTAGTTTCATCTTACCACAGAAGCCGGTCCCATTTGAAGTTCCAGTCTTGTCTGACAACTGAATATGCTGGAGTTTGTTTTTGGATGTGCAAAGAAGGATTTTTCTTGAAACCCTCCTGAACAACTTGTGGGGATGTAGGTGCTGGTAATTTTTTTTAGGCTTTCTGAGACTCAAGACTCAACTAATTTCTGCAATTCTCCAGCTGTGATCCTTGAAGAGTCTTTGGCCACTCAAACTTTCCTCCTCACCGCGCATTAGGACGACTTAGACACACGTCCTCTTCCAGGCAGATTTGTAACATCTTCAGTTGATTGAAACTTCTGAATTATTTCCCTGATGGTGGAAATGGGGATTTTCAATGCGTTAGCTTTTTTCTTATACCCATTTTCTATTTTGTGAAGCTCAACGATCTTTTGCTGCACATCAGAACTATATTATTTGTTTTTTCTCATTGTGATGAATGATTAAGGGTATTTGGCCTTTGTGTTTACACATATTTGTACTGCTTTGGAACAGGAAGTCATGGCTGCACAATTCCATGCTCCTAGTCACTCTGGTGTGCTAAAAAAATGTAAATGTGAATGGGAATATACTTCAGAGATATTTTACTCAGAAGAATTTCTAGGGATGCCAATAATTGTGGCAAACATGTATTGGAGAAAAACATTTATTTCATAATGAGCTTTTTCCCCCATTTTCAATTCTTTTCCTTCAATGAAAGGTTAGAATTTTGTGATTTTTTTGAATGAAAGATCAAAAAGATAAACAATGCAGATTTTTTTCATATATATTTTTTACCACTATATATATATATATATATATATATATAGTTACACAATGCTCCAAGGCACAAAGGTTGAGGATCCAGATGCAGTGTTGTTTTATTGAAGGGTCATCCACAATCGTGGTCAATAACAAGCAAGGGTCTAAAACCAGTAAATCAGTTCAAACAGTGACAAGGTTACAAGGCATAGGCAAATGGAGAATTCCACACGGCAGGCTGAAGTAACAAGACTGGACACAAGGGAACAGAATAAAGTGGCTCAGAAACGCAAAGGTAACAACTGCAAGATCTAGCGATTAGTAAGTGACAGAATCTAGCCTTGTCAAAATACCCACACTTGCACTTAACCACTTGTCTACTTACATGACGTATTTCCTGTATTTGGCTTAAGTGTTCAAGTGGGCGTGAAGACTGCAAGTGTATGTAGAACATTTGATTGCCTGATGGGACACATTTAGTCTTGCAAAAAATGCAACAGCTTTTATTATTATTATTATTATTATTATTATTATTATTTTCAGTACTTTGCATTTTAAAATACAGTTCTAAATGTCTGTTCAGTGGTCGTTATATAACTAACAGAAGAGACTATTTTAAAATTGTGGTGCTTCTTTAAGTGATAAACAGCAGTTGCAAATGTTGTACAAAATACACATAGCCCACTCATCTTTGCATCAATAAAATGTGCAACACTTTATATTTTACTACCAAATTATATGTAATATATTAATTTAACTTATAGTCGTATGTTTTCCCTGACATCTCGCGATTTCGGGGCATGTGAGTTCCCGAGCATAATGCATGATGGGAAAGGCTTAGCCTCGAATACCGCTCAGAAGCGGGTTTAGTGTGGGTTTAGTGTGCATTAAGGGCACTGCACTTGGGCATTTTTAAGACATGGGACAGTCTTGTGCACTTACTTCCTGTCGTGTGCATGAGCTCTCAAGAGGCCAAGACCGCAAGTGTGGGTATTTGGACAAGGCTTCTTCCTTTTATGGACAGAGATGATGATGCTAATCGCCGCTGTCGCCTTTGGCTTGCTTAGTTGGGGACACTTGACATTTGACTTGACATTTGATATTCAACAGTGCTTTGATCTGCCTGCATTGACACTATTCTTTAAGAGCTGCTGTGCAGCCAAAAATATATACCAGTTATCAATGTAAAGCTGCTTTGACACAATCTACATTGTAAAAAGCGTTGTGACGCCCCTGTTGGCCATTCCTTGTTTTGTGTGTGTGTGTGTGTGTGTGTGTGTGTGTGTGTTGTCTGTATTGTTTGCAGGTGACGGGCTGATTGGGAGCATCGGCTTCATGGTGTTCATTACTCCCTATAAAAGCGGATCATTCCTGTTGGTGTTTCGGCTCTGGATTTGGTGGCTGTTTCTAAGCACTTTGTTCCATACATGGTGTCACGATCACCGTCAGTTCCTGTCAGTTCCCGGACTACATTTCCCACAATCCTCTCTGCCAGTCACATGCACACTCCACACCAATCACCTGTTGCCACATACAGCTTAGCACATTACCTGGACTATAAGAGACTCACTCACACACCACCTTATTGCGAAGACTTGTTTACCTTGTGTGCAATTCTGAGCGTTAATATCCTGTCTGCCTATCTGTTGTTGATCTTGCCTGTTACCCGTTTACGATACCTCTGCTGCCTACCTCTGACTTGTGCTTTGTATACCGACCTGTGAGTGTTATCTGCCAGCCCTGACCTTTGCCTATATCCCGACCACGACTCTGCCTGTCCCTTGCTGTTCCTGTTTGTTCCTGTTTTTGACCCTGCCTGTACGACCATGCTCTCATTTAATAAAAGCTTGCAATTGGATCCCTGCCTGAGTCCAGCTCCGTTACACATGGCAAAAAACCTGGTTCATTTTGTAAAATAAAGCTCATACTTTGCAAGATGAATGTACTCGTCTTCTCCTTATTTGTAGTGATCCTTTGTGATCGCAACAAATGGGTGCTCGTCCTAAAACCTACTTTTGATTTGGAATTGCGTTAGTTGCGTTATTTTGCTTTGTTAATTGTTTTGGGATTCATATTAATTAGGATTAATTTGGTTGAGATATTTAGTTTAGAATTTGTGAATATTTTGTAATATTGGCCTGGTAGCAGGATTGAGAAGTTTGTTTTGAATGGTTAAAATCTGTAGGAGAGACGAGTACATTTAAAATGATTTTTTTTTTTTCACGGCTGTATTTAGTGGGAGACCCTGGGATTAACTTCACTGTTAGGATTTAGCGGCATGTCCTCTTTGGGTATGTTGGATTTTTTTGTTTTAGTTTGTTATTTTTGGGCAGATCGGTGGTTAGAGCTAAGTCTCGGGAGCACGCCGAGGTTTGAGGGAATCGCCAATTTACTTGGTTGTTCTTCTCAACTTGCGGTATCAGGTGCATAACAACCCGCCACTGTATGCTTGAAGATTAGGGTCTACTTAGTTATATTTATTTTTAGGAAGGGTGTGAAGTTGAATCTACAGGGTATCCTTTTCTTGGTGGTTTTGCAGATAGTGAGTAAGTATTGGATTTTAAAGTGCTATTTTGTATGGAATTGTTAAAGTATAATTATGACATCTATCAAAGTTAGTGAATTTTTGAAAATCCGTCTGAGCAGATTCTTAATTTATTAATGAAAGATCAATTGATTTAGCCTTCTACTAATGATAAAAAACTAAAAGAGAATATTCGAATCGTTGTAAAAACAGCACTTACAAATCAACAAATTATGTCGTCTGTTCCAGAGTCAGTAGATTTACCGGTAACTGTGCCGTCTTCGGTAGCACTGTCATTTGAACAACAAAAAGAATTAGTTCTTCTCCAAATTAAACAGCGTAAGATGGAGTTTAAGATGGAAATAGAGAAACAAAAATTAGAGCAGGAGACCGTATTTGCGCAGCAGGTTTTAGAAAAAAGAAAATTAGATTTTGGAACAACAGCGGCTTGACCTTATGAAAGAAGGTAAGATAAGAATGTTCGGTGATGGTGATGCACATGAAGTGGTAGAAAGTGGCTCGCTTTCTTTTAACTTTAATGTAGCGGCAAATTTGCGATTGATACCTTTATTCAATGAGGAAGATGTGGATACTTTTTTTGTGTTGTTTGAACGGGTTGCTGATAAACAAAAATGGCCTGAAACTGAACGCACCTTAATGCTGCAATGTGTTCTGACTGGTAAGGCGCAAAGAGTTTATTCTGCTTCGGGTGGAGCTGATAGTCAAAATTATGAGAAGGTTAAAAGGTGCGGTTCTTAAGGCATATGAAATGGTTCCAAAGGCATATCGCCAGAAGTTTAGCAGGCTAAGAAAGCGTTTCACTCAAACACATGTAGAATTGGTGCGTGAGTTAGAATTGTGTTTTACGTGTTGGTGTATTGCTTCGGCTGTTGAATCATTTGAGGATCTGGTCAATTTACTTGTTTTAGAGCAGTTTAAGAATATGCTGCCAAGTCAAACGGCTATTTATATTGCAGAACATAAGGTGTCTAATGCGGCCGAAGCAGCAGTTTTGGCTGATGAGTTTGAGTTAATTCATAAATCCTGTTTTGATGTTGGTCGATTGGAAAATTAACACACAGGTAAGAATGTAGTACCGTCGATTCAGTCTGCAAATATGTCAATCACCCCACGTAAATATGAAATTTGCAGGTAAAACTGATATGTCTCTAATATGTAACTATTGTCTCGGTCATGGTCACTGGAAAAAAGATTGCCCGGTACTTAAAGCAAAAGATCGCAACCGCTATTTGCCCAACCCTACGGCATTGGCTGCCGCAGTTCCTCTGACCGGTGGCTTGAAGCCGCCTTACGTTATTCCGGATGTTGGAGAAACTGACAAGACCATCTATGCAAATTCTGGTTTTTCGCCTTTTGTTTCTGATGGTTTTGTATCTCTTCCGCAGGGTGAGAAATTTCCGGTGAAAATTTTGCGAGACACTGGCGCCTCTGCTTCGTTTATTTTGGGATCGGTATTGCCTTTCTCAAACGAAACTTTTACTGGTGATTCTCTGTTGATTTGTGGAATAGGTCTGACTAAAATGTCTGTACCTTTACATAAGGTTGTTCTGTATTCTCATTTAATTCAAGGTGAAGTCGAATTGGGTGTGAGACCAGCTCTTCCAGTGGAAGGAATATCTGTGATTCTGGGGATTGGAGTGATGTGTCCTCACCTTTGATTGTTACATCTAAACTTGTTTTTTCTGGGGATACTGATGAGAGTATGCAGAGTTTATCTGATGTTTTTTCAGCATGTGTGGTCACACATGCTGCCAGTCGAGCAGCTGCAACTACAGAACGTGCAGAACCGTCCTTGGTGGATGGAGGCATCTCGTGGCCACATACTCTTCTTTCTGTGCCTCAGGGTGAGTTGATCAAAGAACAAAAGGCAGATTCCACCCTAAATGTTTTATTTTCACAGGTAATGTCCGATGACAGTGTCGCACAGGGGTATTTTGTTCATGATGGGATTTTGATAAGAAAATGGACACCTCAGACTAAAGCTTTCCTGAAGGAGTCAATTGTACAAGTAGTAATTCCAACGCTGTTTCGTTCGATGGTGTTGAAACTCCCTCATGATGACATCTTGGAGTGAAAAAGACTTATGATTGTGTTATGCGTAATTTTTTTTGGCCTCGACTAAAACGCGATGTATCTAAATATATTCGAACATGTCATAAATGCCAGATGTCAGATGTCAGGTAAGCCTAATCAAAATCCAAAGCTGATTCCTTTGTGGCCGATTCCTGCTGTGTCTGAACCATTTAACCATCTAATTGTAGATTGTGTCGGACCCTTGCCCCGTTCTAAATCTGGCAATGAATATTTGCTGACCATTATGTGTCAAGTTACAAGATATCTGGCTGCCTTTGCGTTACGGTCAATCACGACAAAGTCTGTGATTAAAGCGTTGTCTCAATTCATGACGGTTTTTGGAATACCTAAAATTATACAATCAGATCAGGGTACTAATTTTACTTCTGGCATGTTTGAGGAGGTTTTGCATCAGCTAAATATTAAGCATAATATATCCACTGCATATCATCCTCAAAGTCAGGGTGCCTTAGAACGCTTTCATCAGTCATTGAAGTCCTTACTACGTGCTTATTGTATGGAATTGGATCAAGACTGGGAGAAGGGTTTACCTTGGCTTATGTTAGCGGCGAGAGAAGTGACTCAGGAGAGTACTGGGTTTAGCCCAAATGAATGTGTTTTTGGGCATACCGTTCGTGGGCTGTTGGCTGTTCTGCGAGAGGGCTGGGTATCTACTGAACCACCGTAGTGAAAATTAAAAGTGAAAAAGTGAAAATTATGTCATTGGTACGCCAAAGAGAAGACTTAAAACCCAATTATGTCATGTGTATTTGCTTAACCTGTTAACCAGCACTGGCACGCCGACGCACCAAAGCTTCTTTGTTTAAATTAGCTCAAATTTACTGTTAGATTTAATATAATTACCTTGACAAACTATACATCATTAAAAAGATCTAAGACTCGAGCTTCAATTTTTAATCTTTATTTTACTCTCAACATCGTATAGTGACCGTTATTTGTTAATATGCGTCGGGAGTTATGAATATGAGAAACGGAGTCGTTACCTTTTCATTGAAATATGAGCGTCAGCTTCAGCCATTGAGAAAAAAAACTCTGTACGATCATCAAGAAAAAACTCCACAAAATAACATCCCTCGGGGTTTTTAGCTTAAAAGCATGCACATTTGGAGAAATATTGATGGACTGTCATACGTTTATGTCAATTTTCTATACAGAGGAGTCATATTTATTCAGTTTTTATCCAAAACGCGCTGTTGTCATTATATGAGCGCTCTATACACTGACTACTGTGTGTCCAAACCAAGGGCGAAGCCGGAGGCTACCAGAGGCTACCAGACATCGCTATAATCATTGATATAAACATACAGAACGTCACTTTTGAAAGTAATAAATACACGATTGTGACGATATGTTGTTTATCTGTGTTCTTCACGCCATGTCAGGTATTCATAATAGTAGATTATATTTATAATGCAATACTAATCGAGATAGCTTTTCTCATTGTGCAGAATAGCCTAAAATGATATATTTTCTGTCTGATTTTTGATCCAAAGCCACATCACATCAAAGAAGTTATTTAAAACAATCGACTAGTAAGTTTGGAGAAAAAACGCGGTTTTAATCTTATAAATTGTCATGTTTTGTTGGTGTGCTAAGCTAATATGCTAACGAGCCCAGAGATGCACCTGTTCTAATCTAAAGCTAATGCAAATAAATTATTTTTAATAGTAAAGCTCACTTTTTTTCTCTCTTTTTTTTCCAAGAAGGGCATTAGATACAGTTTGAAAGAAGGTGAAGTGAGAAGTTTGGTGAATGAAATGAGGGATTAAATCATCTTGAATAGAACATCAGTAATTATAATAGAGACAAAAGAAAAGAATAATAAGAGCCATAAGCTGGCTGGAGAGGTGTGAATGTGTTCAGGGGAGACTGAAACTGAATGGGGCACTTAGCACCACAAACACAATATAGACAATACCCTTGAATAGATGACAATAAACATCAGTTAACATTTTAGAGTCCTTTCTAAATAAAGTCTCATGACATGGTCTTGAAAAACATGTAATAAAACTCAGAGTTTTAAACCTATCATCTTCAGATTTGAAATATAACATGGTCAGACATGTGGCTTTAGCTGCAGTGCATTTCTAGATTGCCACAAGGCCAACTTCACTTTCATTTTCATAAATATATTTCATAAAAAATAAATTTCTAATAACTTTTCAAAATTTCAAAGCTATTTTAAACTATTTTCTTCTTTGTGACAATAATTAATTATGAGTTTACCATAAACTGCAAAGTGTCTGCTTTCAAATGATACCTTACTTATGCTTTTAGTGCAAAGGGTTCATGAACTGTATCTGTTTTAGTTTGGGTATGTCATTTTTTGGGATTTTCCAAAAGCGGGGGTGCTGGCTAACAGGTTAAACCTTATTATGTGTGGGAGGAAGGGGCATCGCCTCATAAAACAGAATCTGTTGCTTTATCTGTAGATCATGCCTCATCAAGGAATGAGTTGCCTTTGGATTATGAGGAAGCCGTCGAGCCTGAAGACTGCGTGATGTGTCCTTGGTTAAGTAATCCAGAAACTTTGAAGAATTTGCCAACACTTTTTGATCATCTTACAACTGAAATATGTTTGGAATTGACTAAGTTAATTCAGGAATATTCGTCTTTGTTTTCCAATGTTCCTTCCCAGACGCACGTAGTACAGCATGACATTGATTTGGGTGATTTCCCTCCGATACGTCAGCACTTTTATAGGGTACCGTGGGAAAAAAGAAAACAACTGGAGTCAGAGGTTAAGTATCTGCTTGATAATAATCTAGCTGTTTCATCACTGTCAAGTTGGTCATCTCCTTGTCTGTTGATAAAAAAAAAAGCATGGGACATTTAGATTCTGTACAGATTATAGAAAATTGAATGCAATCACTAAACCAGACTCTTTTCTGCTACCACGTATAGAGGATTGCGTGGATCGAGTGGGCACAGCAAAATATCTTAGCAAATTTGACTTGTTAAAAGGATATTGGCAGGTCCCGTTGATCGAGCGTGCTCGTGAAATCGCTGCTTTTATTACTCCGGATGGTGTATATTCATATAACGTTATGATCTTCGGACTGCAAAACGCACCGGCCACATTTCAATGGTTAATGAATTGCGTGGTAGCTGGGCTTGAGGGGTGTGCGGTTTACTTGGACGATTTGATCGTGTATAGCGATTCATAGGAGGAACATCTATTCCAAATTTGGTCGCTGTTTAATCGCTTGAAAGATGCTCGTCTTACAGTGAACCTAGCGAAGTGCGAGTTCGCTCGGGCCAAGGTGACTTATTTAGGCAAAGTCGTTGGTCATGGCGTTGTTCGACCGGTGAATGCAAAAACTGAGGCAGTCATTAAGTATCATCCACCATGTACAAAGCGGGAGTTAATGCGTTTCCTAGGGATAGTGGGGTACTATCAGAGTTTTTGCAGGATTTTTTCAGAAATTGTTGCCCCATTGACTGATCTATTGAAAGCATCACGTACATTTGTTTGGAGTTCAACTTGTCAAAATGCTTTTGAGAGTGTAAAAGCGCTGCTTACTAGTGCTCCAGTGCTTGCGGCTCCTCGGTGGGATAGACCGTTTAAAATGCAAGAAGATGCTAGTGAGGTAGGGGCCTTTTACAGGATGACGATGAGGGAGTTGAACGTCCGGTATGTTTCTTTTTGAGAAAATTCTTATTATATCAGCTGAATTATTCAGTTATTGAAAAGGAAGCATTGGCACTGGTTTGGGCACTTCAGCATTTTGACGTTTACATGGGAGGGGGAGGTACGTCCGTTGTGATTTATTGTGATCATAACCCCCTTACGTTTTTGACAACCCTTCAGAACCCTAATCAAAGAATGATGTGCTGGTCATTATTCTTACAAACTTATAATTTGGAGATCCGCCATATAAAGGGAACTGAAAACGTTTTGCCGGATGCGTTGTCCCATGCTCCTGTGTCTTAAGAGTATGTGATATACTGTTGTCTGTTATTTTTTTTATTTTTTTTATTCTTAGGACCCAGTTCGTCGAGTAGTGATGGTGCTGCAGTTTAGAAGATGTATTCGGATACTGTGTTACGTTGACATTGCTATACTTGGACGCATTGTAATTTTGGGGTAAACTTTGAAGGAACTTTCAAGTTTATTTCATGAGGACAGTGTGTCGCTCCTGTTGGCCGTTCCTTGTTTTGTGTGTGTGTGGGGGTGATTGCATGATTGGGAGCATTGGCTTCATGGTGTTCATTGCTCCCTATAAAAGCGGATCGTTCCTGTTGGTGTTTCGGCTCTGGATTTGGTGGCTGTTTCTAAACTCTTTGTTCCATACATGGCAAAAACCTGGTTCATTTTAAGCACCAATGTAAAATAAAGCTCATACTTCGCAAGATGAATGTACTCGTCTTCTCCTTATTTGTAGTGATCCTTTGTGATCGCAACAGCGTTATATAAATAAAGGTGACTTGACTTGACTTGACTAATGACAAACAGCTGCAAACAATCATGGCTGATAGACCGGGCAGAGAGTTATGGGTAATGGAGTTCAAAACAGTGACAACAGTCCAGGATGGAGCGCCCTCTGGTGGTGATCATGGGCACTCTCACAGGTGATATATATATATATATATATATATATATATATATATATATATATATAACATCTATATATCCTACACAGTGGATATTAATCCATTATGTAATATTTTTCACATTTCTTGTTTACTCTTTAATTTAGATGTTGACTGTTTTCATGTGAACACTGAGTTTGGACAGGCAAAGCCCTGTGAATGTTATTGATAATATAATCCATAATACACAAATACTCTAAGATAACACATCTAAAGTGAAACTGACTAACTTCCATTTCCTTAATGCCATCTGTCAAATTTAGTTTTGGTCTGTGGACAAACAGGAACACAGGGCGTGGATCATATTTCAAAATAAAAGTGGAAAATCATGTAATAAAAATAATGTCACAGTGCCTGAAAGGGTTTTTTTATGCAAAATATAATTTCTTATGTATTTAATTTGATTTAATGGCAGAATGACCTGGACAGCAATTTAGTTTTGACCTTTCACAATGTTCAGACCACATTGACCTCCAAAAAGATTGAGATCATCACAATAGGGCATCTTTGAACAGAATAAGGGTCAGTGGCCTCTTCCGAGGTGCCACAGTTGTGCAAATAACTTTCAAAAGACCTCATATGCTGGTGTACTGGCAATGACTCACTGGTATTTGTGGTGCGTTTTGATGAGCTAAAACTGTTTGCCCCTTCAGCATAGTGACAGATAGAGTTTGCAAGCGTAGGTGACAACAGATTCAAATGTCAATAAATCCTGCCTTGAGGGGGGTCTTGTCTTGTGTTCAGGCATTTCAAAGGCGAGTCTCTCCAGATACACAGGCACTGTCAATCCCTCCAATTCTTTTCGTGGCCTGTCAAGCACAGAGCCTTCATCCACTCAATGGATTAGCACTTCTCTCATCCTCACACTCCATACTCACAGTCCATATGGCATTAAATGCAGAAAATAAGTGCTGACAGATTCAAAATGCTTGTCAATTAAAGTGGTCAAAATGGAGAGGCTTATTTATTTATCAGAAGCACAGTAACATATCTAGAATAATATAGCTGCAAGCGGCAATCATTGGGGTCCAAGCATAAATTGGCCCATGTGGATGGTAGTTTGTTTGTTAAAGCAAGTAAGCAATACCTGCTACTGTCAAAAGATACAATTGACTTCCAAATGAAATCGCTTATTTCAGCCTGCAAAAATTATTTTAATCATTTAAATAATATATAATAATCAACTAAACAAGGGGTATAAATACACAGGAAAAAGGGGCACTAAACTAGACACAGGTGAAACTAATCAATTAACTAATCAGACATGGAGACAAACAAGGACACACTCAGAAACTGTGACATCCAAGTAAACATGAAATTCACACAGGGGTAAAAACAAAAAATATATTATGATGCTTATAGATTACATGTTAACATAACTGTAAATATATATACAGGGCCTAAAATTAACACTCGCCAAGTGCCAAATGGGAGTAAAAATCGGCATTGGCGAGTATATGAAACAGTGTCACTCGACAGTTGGCCGGTAACATTTTTATAAATTCTAACAATGCATGAACATCTCCCGGAAGATCCAGGAGTCACCCGCATATTCATAGTGGCTCCCTGACACCCGCAAATTATATACAATGTCCCGAAAATCAAGTGAGTGAGAGAGAAAGGCTGTTTCCACCTGGTATTCAGATGCATTTTCGGTGAATCGACAGCAAGGCTAACCGGGTACGTGACAAACATAGCTCTGGCTTAGGGCCAATCAACATTGTCTTTGCTTATACATTCAACTTAAACAGTAAAATTTAACAGTAAAACACTTAACTTAAAGAGTAACAATACTACTGATTTGACTGCACTGACACTATTGAATGAGAACTGAACTGAGTTGGTGTCACGGAATGGCACAGAGACAAGAAGGTAAAATCCAAATGCAGCTTTAATGGGGTAATCCAACACGTAATCCACAAACAGGCAAGGGCCAAATTCCACAGAGCAGTCCAAACAGAAAACAAAGAAAACAAACAGAGAAACCAGTGACCATAAATGTGAAACCACGATGACAAAAGCAGAAACCAACCGGATATAAATAGACAGACACTAATGAACATAACACAAGACAGCTGGGTGCAATGACGGGATAATGAGTCCGGGAAGTGGGTTATGGGAAATGTAGTCTGTGGAAAACAAGAGTCCGGGTTGGAGTGCCCTCTAGTGGCTGATTAGGGCACTCCCACTAGTGATCATGACAGTACAGTAGGGGAGGGATGGTGGGCCAGGTCCAGAGTCCCCGACTGAGGGCCAGGGGGGAGCCGGAGGCACAGACCATGGAAGTTCTAGTGGGGTCGAAGTCCTGGCTGAGTGCCAGGGCGGCACTGGAGGAACTGACCAAGCGGGTGCCAGCAGGTCTGGGGTCCTGGCTGACTGCCAGGGCGGCGCTGGAGGAACTGACCAGGCGGGTTCCAGCAGGTCTGGAGTCCTGGCTGAGTGCCAGGGCGGCGCTGGAGGAACTGACCAGGCGGGTTCCAGCAGGTCTGGAGTCCTGGCTGAGTGCCAGGGTGGTGCTGGAGGAACTGACCAGGCGGGTTCCAGCAGGTCTGACGGCCTGGGCGGCGGCAGCAGGGCAAGTCGCTTAGGTGGCGCTGGCAGGGCAAGGCGCTTAGGTGGCTCCGGCAGGGCAAGGCGCTTAGGTAGTGCCGGCAGGGCAAGGTGCTTAGGTGGCCAACGAATGACCTCTGGTGTGGTCTCCGGCCCACCACGGGCTCTGGGAAGGCCTCTGGACCTTGAGGGACGGAAGAAGCCTTTCTCCTCTTCCTCCTCCTCTTACGTGGGTGAGGTGGTGGCTCTGTGCCTACCTCCTCTGTAGGCGCCGGAGCAAACTCACTGGCTGGAGCGGACTCACTGGCTGGAGCGGACTCACTGGCTGGAGTGGACTCACTGGCTGGAGCGGCCTCTGGAGCGGGCTCACGGGCTGGATCAAGCTCTGGAGCGGACTCACGGGCTGGAGCGGCTCAGGAGCGGACTCACGGGCTGGAGCGGGCTCACTGACTGGAGCGGACTCACTGGTTGGAGCGGGCTCTGGCTGAGCAGGTGTTGCCCAATGGACTCTATGGGAGAGATAACTGACAAAGCCCCAAAAGTCCAAGACCTGCAGCCCCTCCATCTCCCATTGAGGCAGAGGGTCCTTGAGACACTCATTAAAGATCTCCTTTAGAGCATCATCATTATACCTTAGCCCTACCGCCATGGTCCAGAAATACTGGGCAAAACACCTCCCATTCCCCTTGTCGTAGGGTCATTACTGCCCGAAGTAGAGCTATACGCTCCCTCCTAGTGGCTGGCGGAAGAATCCTGAAGCTCATGCTGCTGGATCTAAGTGTGATCATGGTTTCTGTCATGGAATGGCACAGAGACAAGAAAGTAAGATCCAAATGCAGCTTTAATGGGGTAATCCAACACGTAATCCACAAACAGGCAAGGGTCAAAATCCACAGAGCAGTCCAAACAGAAAACAAAGAAAACAAACAGAGAAACCGGTGACCATAAATGTGAAACCACGATGACAAAAGCAGAAATCAACCGGATATAAATAGACAGACACTAATGAACATAACACAAGACAGCTGGGTGCAGTGACGGGATAATGAGTCCGGGAAGTGGATTATGTGAAATGTTGTCTGTGGAAAACAAGAGTCTGGGTTGGAGTGCCCTCTAGTGGCTGATTAGGGCACTCCCACTAGTGATCATGACAGTTGGACAATGACCACTGTTTTCTGCAGAACTGGTTTATAGACAAAATTAACTAATTTAATAATTGATTATCTGGTAACACTTTAGAATACTGATCCTTCATTAATGAATAACTACACAGGAACAAATGAGTAATGCATTATTAACACTCTAGTAACTGCTATTAACTAACAAGAAACTCTGATTAATTAATTAGTTAGTAATAGTGTTCAGTTGAATGTGGAGGTTCACTATTAGCTAATCAGTAACTACTATTTTTTATACCTCCCAGGGAACTACTAAGAACTACGATATACAGGTTCATAATTAATGTGAATATTACATAATGTATTATTAATTCTAAAGTGAAGATCATGGTAACCCATTAGTAATGAGTGAAGTATTACCAAATCCTTCAGAAGGAATTACTTGGATCAGTATTCTAAAGTGAAAAACATGATAGTAACTACTGGAGTCACTTTTAAGGTTTTTGTAAAGTACTGGATAGTAATAACTCAAGAGTTACTACATAATTCTAAAGGATCTACTACTTATTTGGATCAGTATTCTAAAGTGAAGATCATGGTAACCCACTAGTAATTACTTAAGTGTTACCAAATACATCAGAAGGAATTACTGAACAAAACTGAACTGAATCAACACTGAACTAACTTCAATTGAACAATGTCAGACATCACCCTGCAAATACTCTTTCCGGGTGATGACACAATGATGTGGCAAGAGGGGTGTGGTTCAGCGAGGTCTGTGACAGGAGAGAGAGAGTCAGGAGACAGGCGGTGAGTAAGTGGGTCAAGTGCAAATGACAAAAACCTGTGTCTTGTTTCAGTAATTTGCATGAAGAGACCATATAAAGCCACCTGGGAAAGGAGAAGCATGGAGAGGGTCTGACTGCAGACTCGTGGTGCTGGAATCTTTGCTGGAAAGCTCTGGAGAGCGTGATGATCCACTGAGCAGGACTGAGTGATTGAGAACGCACAAAGCACGGATTTATGTTATATTGTGTTTATTGTTTTTTGAAAATAAAACCAAGAGTCTCAGTCAAAGCCAACCAGCACTTCTTCCTTCATTTTACTGAATCTTGTTACACATAAGTTTGTTCATTCAGGGAGCCACTATTAATATGTGGGAGACTCGCGGAACTTTCGGGAGAGATGGGATGTCTGCAGTGTAAACTGAAACTGTTGAACTTGTCACTGTAGAAAGTGACAGTCTGCAATGTATTTTAATTATATATAAGTCAAGTCACTTTTATTTATATAGTGCTTTGTACAATACAGATGTACAATACAGATGTTTCAAAGCAGCTTTACAGTAATTCAATGACAGTCCATTTCGGCTGTACAGTAGCTCTAAAATCAAATAGTGTCATTAGCTGTGTTTCCACTGTCAGGCCAAGAGTGAGCATGCTAGTGCGTGCCAAGACCAGTTCAGTTTCCACTGTCACTTCTGAGGATTAATCAGGCCTCACCTGGGCTTCCTCAAGGCCAATGGCCAGGGTTTTTGGCCCAGTGAATACCTTGGTCCAGAGCGGGCCATTTTGGGCTTGGGGAGTGGTCATAAACAAAGGCGGAGTTTACTCAACACCGCTGCTCATTTCCCATGCTATTATATCAGGCTACCAGGTAACTTTCAGCTCAAAACTCACTTTTAGACACCAGCGAGTGTTTGAAATAACTTCCTTGCATTCCGATGGGTTTTCTGATCACTGTATGAGGCAGAAATATGTTTATATGTGATGCTAAAGACTACTTATGCTAACCATTGCGATACTAAATACTAGTGTATGTTTATGGAAAATACCAGATACTGCTCAAGGAACGCAAACAAATCATATATGATTATAATCATGTATTCATTTGATTTCATGTTTTATCTGTCTCTTCCCTGTGCCTTTGTTGATACCGGACTAATACATCTGCATATTTGTCATAAAAAAACACTCCAGTTAACTCGTATAACTCAAAACTCCTGTTTTCTTCTTGTGAGCTCTCTCTGTTGCTCTGTCTGAAAGAAAAACAGTATAGTAAGACAGGAGAAATCGCTCAAATTTCGTGGCTGCATAATTTCATGGTTGCATAATTTCATTGAAAACTAATATAAATGCTCACGCTTCCTAAAGAAATGTGATGTAAACATACAATATTTTATCAATATTTTTCTACATGTGTAAGCCTTTGGACTTTAAAGCCTTAATGGAGTTGTTGTGAAATGACAACCCCGTTACATGCTCCGACAGCAAAAATCACTTTATCGAATGTTCCATCTTTTATTCCGGTTGACGCGTTGGAACGGGAATTAGTATGGTTTGGCAAATTTGCCAGTGGTTTCAAAATAATTACGCTAAGCTGTAAACACCCGTCTCTGAAACATGTCAAATCTTTCATAAAACAGGTGTTTTTGTTTTTAGACTTCCCCGAGAACACGCTGGATGTTTCATTCCAGGAACAACACAAAGGGAGAATTGGTGTATGGTGTATGCAACAACTGGTAGTTTAAGGTGCTTTGAATGTTGCGATTTGGGTCATAAAAAGTTTGCAAGCCCACATAGAGAGCGTGCACCAGAGGAGAGGCCTACTGTCTCAGCAGAGGGAGATGTGATGGAGCACACTGCTAAAGAGGAACAAGCAGATTCATCAGAGATTCTGGTGCGGTGCCATCCACTTTGGAAATACATGAGCTTGTTGTTACTAATACAGATACTAATGTGAATAACGTCAGCAAAATGAAAATACTGCAAATACTGTACAAAATATCAATGTGGATGAGCAGCAAGATAATACTGTGGTAATTGCAGGGCCCAGTTCAAGTAAGTGTGTGGAGCCTGTTTGCTTGGGTACAAGGAAGAGAGAGTTGTGTCTCAGCAATGATGGTAGTGCAATTTGACAAAAATGGTTCTCTTCTCGATTATGAATGTGACTCACAAGGAGGTTCTGTATGCACCTGAAGGTGATTTTCAAGATATGTTCATTAAAGATCCTTCTTTGTATACATTAAGGAAATGAGTGGCTTTCTTGATGAGACATTTGGAAAACAAGTTAACATTAAAGATTCTTTCCTGATGATGAAAAATTTGAGAGGTCAGTAGCGTTTCTTAAAAAGACTGCGAGTCTTGATCAGCTGAGTGAAAAGAAACGTTTTCGTTTAAAAAAAAACAAAACAAAAAAAAAACATGTTACTGTAGTCATTATTGCAATTCTACATTCTACTTTCTACATTAGAAAATGAAAGCTACATGTCATTTTATTGCAAGAAACCCATAGCAGAGTGGGGGATATGGTGGAAGGGTCAGCATATACTTAGCTGACCCTTCCACAATCTGAGACAAATCTGAGCACTCGGATTGCTCCCTTTTTTTCTCCAGATAATTTAATAAATTAATCCAGATCATCCAGGTCCAGATAATCCAGATTATCAGAAACAGAAAGAACAAAACTGAAGCATTTGTAAAAGGTTGTCTTGTAACTTTATTGAAGGAACGACAATTTATTTTATAAATCTTTATGGGTAGCACTTTATTTTACAGTACGTGTACTTTCCTGGTACATATATAGTAATTATGTTGTACATACAGGTAAAAGAGTGGTAAAACAAGGTACTTACCTGACAAGTATGTACATGGAAACTAATAAGAAACACTGCTGTACTTTCCAATGGTACATACATGGTAACTACTTTGTACCTATAGACAAGTGTTGGGTAATAACAGGCACTTATAGTGTCCGTATATGATAACTAACAGACACATTACTGTACTTACTAATGGTATGTACATGGTAAATATTTTCTACTTACAGACAAGTGTGGGTAATAACAGGCACTTATTTATGGTAACTTGTAAGACACATTACTGTACTTACTAATTGTATATACACAGTAACTATGTAGTACTTACAGACAAGTGTGGGTAATAACAGGCACTTATGTGTGGTAACTAGTAAGACATTAATGTACTTACTAGTGGTATATACACGGTAACTATGTTGTACTCACGGACAAGTGTAGACACAAATAACGGACACTTACTACTGTAAAACAAATGTGCTTACCAAAATGATACACTGCACTAACTATATAGCACTTCATATTGTTAATACTTATCAAGTAGTCATTTTAAGCAAGGCTTTTGACACATGACAACTGAGTATACCAAGTACAGTAGTGTTACTGATCTGTATGTATGTCATCAAAATACCCCTATTAAGTGAATTATTGTCCTGTAAAGATTAGGCAAGTTGAACCACAAAAGTATATAATCCAGTACTCAAGAAGTATCTTGTACCATGCTCATACCCCACCCCAAGTAATGTGTAAATTATGCATTAACTAACTGGTATATTCACTAGTACGTTCAAATTAAGTACATGGAAATAGGACTGTAAAATAAAGTGCACCTTTGTACATAAACATTAGGAATTAACGTGATCTTATGAGAACACGTGTGTATTTTTACATAAAATGTGGTGCTACCACACGTACATTTACTTACGTTTTCATACACACAAAAACGTACAACACTGACGTATTTTAGAGGACTAAAACATAAAAAGACTTACGTATTAATAGCAATAAAAACATAAATCATGTAACGTAAAGTTTTAATGTAAATGAATTCCCCTGTAATAAAATCATGGGATTAATGTTTTAAATCTGTTGTATGTATTCAATTGTCATATCAATACATGTTTTTAGTCGCATTTTTTGAATACAGTTTACTCATCTACTTAATATGAAATAACATTTCTGTTCGTGACTAATATTTAGTTTGTTTGCTGTGAGACAGAAGGCGTTTTCTTCTATGCAGCGACTGACAATACAACCATAAGATACATAAGAACACAACATATATACAGGGTTGGGAAGGTTACTTTTAGAATGTATTTCACTACAGATTACAAAATACATGCTTTAAAAAGTAATCTGTAACGTATTTCGTTACATTACTCAAGTTTAGTAACTTAATCTAAATACTTTGGAATACTTTGAAATACTTAACACAAAGGACCATATTAACTTGATGATCTGTTTTGAGTTTACAACCTGTAAATAAAAATGACCTCTACCATCAGGATTTGGTTTTCCACTAAATTGTATTTTTAACAGTTACAAAATATATAGCTGCAGTTTATTAGACATAACCTATGTGTTAGTAAAGAATTTATATCTTGATGAACAAATTAAGAAAATATTTGTTTCTTTTAACATCAAATCCATATATAATTACTATTGCTATATCATTCCTAAATTATATTTGTAAAGATGTGCATCAGAGGGACAACAAAAAATTAAATAACAACATTAATTGTTAATAATATAGGTTGTTTTATAGGTGTATAGAGAGTCGAACTGTCACAGTAGTTTAAATTGTTTTATTAACAAAGTTTGTTTGTAACATTTAGAATGTTTATAAAGAAAATGAAATGAAATGATCTACCCAATAATCTCGAGAGAAGGCCTATATTCAAAGCTGACTCACCTACGGTTTCAACAGTTTTTTGCATCTCTCCACCACCACATTTTACATGTTTGGAAAAAAATATGATAATTTTGTGTGATCTATCCCTAGTATAAATGTTTATACTAATATTTAACCTTAGTGCACTGATAGCTGCATTAATATTAACCATATAAACAACAAGCAGTGAAATAAAAACTATTCGATTTTTTAAATAATACTTAATTTAATTTTTTTTTTTATTATTAGTGATGCACCTATTTAGATTTTTCATGGCCAAAAGAAGCAAATTGGCCAATTCTGATACTGGTTGCAGATTGTTTTTTTTTTTTTTTACAGCAAATTTATTTGTTGTTTATTTGTTCAAAAAATATGTGTAGCTCTTTGATATTAGAGGCAAACACTGCATTTTTATCACAGTCCCAACAAAGATGTTATGCACATGAGCATGAGCAGTTGTTTTTAATTTAAATTATTGTATAATTTCAAGATTAACAGCAAAAACAGCATGGTCTGACTTTAGCTTTGTGAAATTATGCTACATAAGACAAATGCACAAAACAAAATCAGCAGACGGTCTGAATGAAATGCAAATTCACTCTCTTGACAGTAGGTAGCGCTTATGGAGCAGCAGTGATATAGCGTTTCCATGGTTACCATACACAATGCAACATATGCTGGAGATAAGAGGAAAAGCCATCAAAACTTGTTTGAAGACCGTTCCCTTCAGAGATACATTCATATCAACCCTAATTTAATATTTATATTCTCCTTCCTATATTTCGCGAACAGTGAGCTTGTGCATGGTGCAGTATTTTCTCTGCTGGCGCGTCAGCTCTGTGTCCGTATTCAGCGTGTGCCTGTGTTAACATCCTGTTGACAGGCTTAGTAAATATTTCCTGATATTTTGGGAAATTATTACAAAGTAGTTTGTTTGTAAGCCCGGAATATAGACCAAAATAAAACTAAAAAAAAACCTTTGGATTTATGACCAGTGGACTACTGCATCTCTATTTTTGATCTCGCATGCGCCTAACATAAACATTTGGAATGAATTATTAAGATTTAAAGTTTGTCTGTAAAGTACACCAAGAAATTGGCTTTATAAAACATTATTTAAGGCATGATTGAGTGGATGTTAATTCTATGAGGATTTTGTGTTATTTTTCGAAGACCTAATAAATTCTTATAGCCATATTAAACGTAGGCTAATGATAACCATACAAAGGTCAATGTACGAGTAAATAGGAAAACAAGGAGTAAATAAGGAAAATAACATTTTTAAAGACCAAGAACATCTTAGGCCTACCTCAACATGCTTTTTCAGATTAGATGTTGAATCCTTTAAGCCGATAGAAGTTTTGTTGCAGCTAGACATAGCTTGCATTGCACTATGATGTTACTGTACGTCCTTTTTCATTTTTATATAAGTAAAACGGGCTTTGAATTTCCACTAGAGAAATGCGTTATGCCCTGTTTTCCCGTCCATTTTGTTTTGCATGCAATCTCATGTCTGTCCTCTGCAGGTTGCTATCTGAACAGGCTGTGTTTTTTTTGTTTTTTTTTAAAACAGACAGAGTCGGAGAATCATCAACATTGGTTAAAAATCCTCAAACAGCTTACGTTAATATTAAATGAAATAAATGACATTAAAAATCAGAGTAATCACTTTGGTAATCTAAAATACTTTTTGAATGTAACTGTAATTTGATTACCATCTGTTTAAAATGTAACTGTAACGAAATACAGTAACTCAAATTTTGTATTTTAAATAAGTAACGTCGTTACATGTATTTCGTTACTCCCCAGCCCTGCATATATTCACAAATCACACCCATTTTATTTGTTTGCTGTAGTACATGTCTTTAGAATCCATATATTTGTAAGGACAGATCCATATTCAGCCCTTTATCCATCAATCTTCATCTTCATTCTCAGCAGCAGCGACCGTCACAGTCAAAGCTCGCGCTCGTTATAATTTAAATTTGAAAGTAGCGCCACCCTCGAGAAGCGTTACGACATGGTTTATGGCACTGATATCGAACGCTCATTGGCTCTCACCTGCTTCGTCACAGATTGCGACATGCCGTGTTTCAGTGGATTGACATTTGAATGAGTGCGCGCCTTCACATAGAGAAGCCGGATTCATCATATTCTGCTCTGTAAAAAACTATTATTTACTGCTAGAGAGGACTGCGACTGCAACTCATCATCATTTGAACTACTTTTGGTACGACATTTTCGCAATAAATTAATTGTTGTGATTACGCTTGGTTGTCTGTCATTCTTTTATTTAAAACAGTACGGTGTTTTAAGAAATGTTTATGGGTACGTTAGGTTTAAAGGTAGGTGTAGGATTAGCGGCTCAAAAAAATCGTTTTAATGTTATATTTTTACTAAAATTGTCATTTTCCTACACATTTCTATCCATTATGTATAAAATGAGTATGTTTTGGTTCAGGATGGGGTTTAGGGAGGGTCTTTAGGATCTTACATTTATCTACAAAACGATAAAAGGGAAATTATACATATATCTTTATGACATGAAAGATTCGTAAATATTTTAATTTTTAGTATATTAATATTAGTATTATTTTAAAGTATTTTTATGTTTTAGTGCTATAAGTATGTCAATATTGTGCACCCTTGTACATAAACATTACATAGGAATTACCAGCTCTTACCAGGTGTAACTTACGCATTAAATAACTGGTATATTCACTAGTATGTTCATAGTAAGTACATGGAAATAGGACTGTAAAATAAAGTGCACGCTTGTACATAAACATTGCATGGGAATTACCAGCTCTTACCAGGTGTAACTTACACATTTAATAACTGGTATATTCACTAGTATGTTCATATTAAGTACATGGAAATAGGACTGTAAAATAAAGTGCACCCTTGTACATAAACATTACATAGGAATTACCAGCTCTTTAACCTTTGTAATAATAAGCTTAAGCATTTTAAACAATCAGTAAGTACAGTAATGTGTCTTACAAGTTAACATAAATAAGTGCCTGTTATTACCCACACTTGTCCATAAGTACAAAATAGTTACCATGTACATACCATTAGTAAGTACAGTAATGTGTCTGTTAGTTACCATATATGGACACTATGGGCCCTATAATACACCCGGCGCAATGCGACGCAAGGCGCAGCGCAAGTGTGTTTGCTAGTTTGCGTCCGGCGCCGTTCGCGTTTTCCCGTTCAGCGCCACGTCCTTAAATTAGTAAATGCATTTGCGCCAGTTAGTGCGCCCATGGGCGTTCTGGTCTAAAAAAGAGGTGTGTTCAGGCGCATTGCCGGCGCATTGCTATTTTAAGGAACTGAAAATAGACTGCGCCATAGACCAACTCAAACCTGGTCTAAAGTCTAAAGTCAATGGCGCAATATTTTTTTTGTTAGAGCGCGTTGGTAGAAACTGCGCCTCTGGGCGCGTCCACAGTGCGCGTTGACTTTGCTTATTACACACAGGGATGCGCATCACACAAACATGCCAAATATTAAAAACAAAAGGATTACAGTGTAAAAGAATATTATTGTGTAGGCTACATAAATATAAAAATGTAATGATGAATAGTTATTGCATGTATTAGAATTAAGCTACCTATTTTCAATTCAGCCTATTACTACTTATAATGATGAACGAAATTGGCTAATTAATTGAACAATCGTGTCAATACACACACATATATATTAACTGACTTTAACTTCGCGCACGAGCAGATCGATTTCTTCGCTTGAAAAGCGTTCAGCTTTTCTGCCAACAAATTCCGCCATGTAAATAGCAATCCGCCATGGCGCGAGCGCATCTCGCTCTTAAAGGGAATGGGAGATGACACTGATGACACAAAACCACTGATTGGTTTATTGAACGTTACGCCCATTACTCATTAAGAGAATAGGGACAACCCATTTCAAAAATGCGCCCCGGCGCACGGACCGTTTTTCCGTCGTTAAAATAGCAAAAGTGGATTTGGACACGCCCTGAGTGCACCTGCGCCGTGCGCTTTACACTTTGCGTTTAGATCATTAAAATAGGGCCCTATAAGTAAGTGCCTGTTATTACCCAACACTTGTCTATAGACCCCTTAATCGCCTACGTCACTGTGACGTCACCGCTCTAGCTGGAGGCAAAACATAAATAAGAACTCATAGCAAGCGCTAAAAGTTTGAGGTTTTGACTTTAAAATGTCGTCTTGTTGTGTTTTTGGCTGCCAGAATAGAAGGAACAGGACTTTTGATTAAAAACTAAAGTTTTACCAGATCCCGGCAGACATTCCTTCACAGAAATCAAAAAGATAATTGTGGTTGAAAGCAATACGGCGTACAGACTGGACAGAGATGATCATAAGTAATACTCGTGTTTGCAGTGCACACTTCATATCAGGTAAAATAATCGATGCATATGTAATGTGTTGTATGTAAGGTGTGTTGGTTTTATCTAGTACAAATCAGCAAGTTTCTGTTTTATAGGTGAAAAGTAGCCAACTTTCAGCGCACTAGCTAGCTTAAATGTTAAACAAACACACAGCGATAGATGAGTGTGCCATCCTTTGAATGGTCTCTTAAAATAATCCACGTTGCTAGCCATAATCATAGTTAGCCCAGCGTTAGGTTACATTAGACAATAAGCCTTGACAAAATTCCCCGAACCATCCGAAAGTAATTCATATGTTGTCTAGGAAATATCCAAAACTTAAATTAATTTACAAAAATAGCTGTCACGGTCCCGCAGAGTCAGTGACCGTACATATTCGGACAGTTCTGAACCTTCTTCTGCATCTATGTTTAATAAATCCCTCCTAAAACATGCTAGCTTACGCTTGTCAACATTGAGTCCAGCGTCTCTTTTTGCCTCCAGCTAAGCCCCGCCCACCAGGAAACGTTGCAATGTTTACAAACTTTTAAAGGGTCTATAGGTACAAAGTAGTTACCATGTATGTACCATTGGAAAGTACAGCAGTGTTTCTTATTAGTTTCCATGTACATACATGTCAGGTAAGTACCTTGTGTTACCACTCTTTTACCTGTATGTACAACATAATTACTATGCATGTACCAAGAAAGTACACGTACTGTAAAATAAAGTGCTACCTGTTTGGGCACCAAATGTGGGACATGAGCAACTACAGTTTTTTAGTATACTAACTAATGTTTTAAAACAAGATTTTAGTGATGGAAACATCATTATTGTTGAAGATTAGAACTGTACTTAATGTTTCAATGTTGACTGTGACAATGTGACAAATATGCTTACATCCAACTATTTGTCAAGATTAGTGAAAGAGGCTGAACTTTTCGATATGTTGAGAATCAAACATCGAATACACAAACAATATACATAAAAATTTCTGACGATAGAGTAAGTGCTGCTCATTTAGATAGAATCTATTTTTCATTTTTTTAAATAACAGGGTTATTGATTGTATTTCTCCTATTGGAGCACCATCTGGTTTTTATTTCAGTAAATATGGCACAGTTTCCTAGAAAATCCTCTTGGCATTTTAATGCTAAACTGTTGCAGTATGTTTTTCAGAACATTTTGTGGTGTTTTGGAATTATTAAAGGGAAAAACATTTTTGGAAATATATTGGAATGGACCTTTATTAAGTTTTCTGTTAAAGTTATAAAGATGGCATGTCAACGTGCTGTATTGTCCCTACTACCTAAAAAGGGAAACTTGACTTTGTTAAAGAACTGGAGACCTGTTGCTTTATTAACAACAGAATATAAAATCTTATCCAAATGTCTTTCTAATAGACTTAAAGAGTTTTTACATTTGATAATTTATCTAGACAGCATTTGATCGGGTTGATCATAATTATCTTTTTAATCTACTTACTGCGTTTGGGTTTGGTCAGGATTTTATCAAATGGATACAGTTGTTGTTATACACTGGAGCTTCTCGTATGGTTAATTTATTTTTACGGTGGCCGAGAGAGCTCAACGCGCTGCAAATGAAGAAAACACATGCAAATAGAAAAAACACCAGCAAATAAAGAAAACATCTTCATCAGTTTGACAACACATGCGCTGCAAAAGCCCACAACACTTACACATAGACAAACGCGCTGCAAAAGCCCACAACACTTACAAATAGTGAAACACGCTGCAAAAGCCCACAACACTTACAAATAGTGAAATGCGCTGCAAAAGCCCACAACACTTACAAATAATGAAACACGCTGCAAAAGTCCACAACACTTACAAATAGACAAACGCGCTGCAAAAGTCCACAACACTTACAAATAGTGAAACGCGCTGCAAATAGGCCTGCTCATAATGCACGTACGATCAGAATGTTAACAAACAAAAGTATAAAAAAAAACCTCACCTTTCAGGTGCACACCCCAAGTAAACATTGAACAATCCCAGCGGTCCCAGACAGGTACGTCAATGTGTTCCCTATAACATTTTCGTTGTGGTCTGTGCCAGTCCTGGCGCCAGGAGAAACGATTTGGGGGATATTATTTTGCTTTAAAAAAATATTATTAATAAATTATTAATAATAAATAACATCCTCATCATCATTCAGATCATCGCAGAAGGGGCTTGAGATCGCTGGGCCTGGTATGTGCTATTTTCAGCGCGTCTATTTGTAAGTGTTGTGGGCTTTTGCAGCGCGTTTCACTATTTGTAAGAGTTGTGGGCTTTTGCAGCGCATTTCACTATGTGTAAGTGTTGTGGGCTTTTGCAGCACGTTTGTCTATTTGTAAGTGTTGTGGAGTTTTGCAGCGCATGTGTTGTCAAACTGATGAAGATGTTTTCTTTATTTGCTGGTGTTTTTTTCTATTTGCATGTGTTGCATGTTTCTTCATTTGCAGCACGTTGATCTCTCTCGGCCATCGTATATTTTGGCTTCAAGGGGCGTCAGGCAAGGATGCCCTTTATCAGGGCAATTGTACAGCATTGCTATTGAATGATTACTTTTTAACACTCAGGGGTTGGCCATTGTGCCAGTGATACCACCTCGGTTTTTTTCTTACCAGTGCGAAAGAGACTCAAAATACTCCGTCAATTTTGGATGTAGCATATGCACACGTATCAGGATAATCAATAAACTTGGGAATGTTCAGAACGCTTTTAGCATGCTGGACTGGGTTGTAAAACCATTTCGGCTCCGCATAGTCTGCCATAAGATGAGCCCACTTGACACTTTTGTGGACAAGCGATGGTAAACAGTAAAGTCCAACTTCCTCTCTTTGGTGACTTCAAAAGGAGCACCCCCCCCCAGAGACTGACCAGATCCACATTCCAACACCCCACACGCACAGGGACACACAAAAACACACACACAGACACACACAGAAACACACAATCATACATTTTGAACTGTATTTGTAAACTACCACTATGCTGAAATATATATTTCATATATTTTAGGGCCTATGCATGTTTCCTAGTGTTTAAATGAGTGTATTTGTGCTAGTGTGCATTTTAATAGTGGAATTCTGTCTGTAAACCATAACTTCTTGTCTATGCCTTTATGATCTGTCGAGTTTGGTCTCTCCGTAAAGCTCCGGACACGAGCTATTTACTGAGATATGTCACACCGCTGACAAATGCATTTTTCTATGTTTAATGATACTGTGAAGAACACACTCCATTTGGAGATCTGAACTGATAGTCATAAATCATGCAGATTAAGTCGTGAGGCCAAGCAAAGGAAAAGCTTTCCCGCCAACTTTGCACCCATGTTATTGGCTACCCCACCTCAAGGAGGTGTGTCGGCTTATCTGTCATAAAAGCAAAGACGCACAATTCCGGCTCTCTCTCCCGGCTCTCCCCGATTGTCTCACGAGCCTCTCGTGCACGTTTTTCCCGGACATCTCCGGTGACCACGCGCTGCCATCGCGCTCAGCTTCGGGACCGCCATCTTCCAGCGAAACTCACTCTCAAGTCCTCAGTTGGAACCTTCCCGCGGAACGGAGGAAGCCAACGAACTGCACCAGCGCTAACCTGAAATTCGACACACGCAACCAATGCAAGTATACTGCCGTTTCTCAATCTTAGATGATGAAACTGATTTCCGTGCTGGCCTAGGACTGGTTGTGAGTTTGCTACTTGCCTTCTCTCTTTCCTTCTCTACTTCCACTCTTGTACATAGGTGTGTATTCTTGTATATATATTTAGATGTATAACCTCTGTATTCGTAATATGCATTTATTAAAACGTTATTCACGCTCGATTGTTCTGTTTGTTCTTTCAGCTGAAAACCAAGTCACTTTAACGTTTTTCGATCGCTTTATGCTTTAGTTATTTTCATGGCCAGAAAATAACTCTGTTTATAATATTCTGTGAGGGACTTAGTTTGCTGGACAAACGAACAGTTTCTCTAAATAATTACTAAACCAGAACTAATCATATACGTAATTGATTATAATTCGTTGTAATTGATTCACAATATATGTTTAATTCCCCGTTGGGTCGATATATGAATCATAATTTATTCATAACCTTATGAATTATTATATTCATATTTCATCCATAAATTGATTAATAACTGTACGAACCGCTACATTCGTTACATGGACATACAAATAAGATTATTAAAAAACTTTTGTTTGTGTACACTCACAGTAAAAACAAAATGTTGTGCTTTTTGTTAAATAAAGAAAACTAACATGATGCACAAGCTGCAGTCTATTTCTCAATGAAGTCCATTCTGATAGTCCTCAGAAAATGAGCTGTAACTTCTGAATACTAATCACACAAACATGAGACATATATCTAAAGAAACATTGAAATGTTTTAAATAATGTAAGTCAAATCGAAAACAAATATTCTCTGTTTATGCAATCTGTTTGAAAACAGAGAGATGTCAGTCATTCGCGAGTCATCTCATTATCCACTAATGTGGCCATGCCCACGGAGAGCACGCCTTATTCAAACACAAATTCTGAGGCGATCCATGCAACAGAGTGAACGCCCGCATCAGCTCAAAAATTGCATCAAACTTAGTCAGATTCATGTATATAATTTTGAGATACAATGGGGAATAATTCTGGAAGAATTTACCTCGAAGGAAGAGCATGACTTTCAATTTCATTTTGAGGATCAACTAGATCAAGCCGATGGTTGTGAATGGTAAGTTTTTTATTTTTTATTAAGTTCTTTATTCTAATCGTGATATAGTGTCTGTGAATATTAAACCGCAAAAAGACTGTTAACATATGAATCCTGCAAGTTTTGTATTTCTCAGTGTGAATTAATGGGGCAGATTGCGCGGTTTCGTTTACTACACATAACTTACATTAGTAAATTGCCATATTGGCTATTCCCAAACCATATTGCTATATGGAGATGAATGAAATCGACTGAAATACATGATAAATACTGAAATAAAATGTGTTAGCAACATATTAAACTGCACATTAATATTTAGTCTCTGTAATATAACAAATATAATATATAAAATGCCATAGAGGTAATATAAATGTTTAGATGCTTTGCATCACAGAAATACATTATATTTTAAATAGAAAACCATTATTTTAAATTGTAATAATATTCCACAGTATTGTTTTTTTTTTTTTTTTCTGTATTTTTGATCAAATAAATACAGGCTTGATGAGCATGAGACTTCTTTCAAAAACATTAAATAGTAATGTGTCAAATCTTTTGACCGGTACATAATTTAAAATATAATAGGCCTATACAAAATTTTCCTCACATGATGTGCAATAATCTGTGCATGCATGAGATCACAAAAATCATGTTTTCTGTTAAGAGTGGACATTATATTAATGTTTATATTAATACAATAGCTGATATGATCCTGTTATCAGCATGCTCACATTTTTTTTTCTTTGATCTCACAGATTTGAGAATCATAGTGACCAGATATTAGCCTACATTGGACTGCATGCATATGATACTGAGATTTTTTTCCCCTCGAGTGCATAGAAACACCAAATGCCAGGTATGTTATGTTCACATGCATCTTTGAACAGGATTTATTTCCAGGTATAACTGTGTACTCAAAATGTGTCTTTATAAAGTTAACTATATTATTTAAAGTATTAAGGGTATAAATAAAAGTAAAAATGGTAAAATAAGTTCTACTCCAGTTGTGAATATAAAGAATATCAAATATTGAGAGACAATTTGGCCATTTCTAAATTTTGGGGAGATTTGTCACTCTAAATGTTTATAGTGTCTATCTAACATACTGTATACTCCACATTTCATACAGTTATATATATATATAACACTTTAGAATACTGATCCTTCATTAATGAATAACTATACAGGAACAAATGAGTAATGCATTATTAACACTCTAGTAACTACTATTAACTAACAATAAACTCTGATGAATGAATTAGTAAGTAATAGTGCTGAGTTAAAGGTGGTAGTTCACTATTAGCTAATCAGTAACTACTGTTTTTTTCATACCTCCCAGAGAACTACTAAGAACTATTATATACATGTTTGTAATTAATGTGAATAATGAATAATGTATAATTAATTCTAGAGTAAAGGCCTTGGTAACCCACTAGTAATGACTGAAGTATTACTAAATACTTAAGAAGGAATTACTAATTATTTGGATCAGTATTCTAAAGTGAAAAGCATGATAACTCTCTAGTACTGTAGTCATTGTAAACTTTTTAGGTTTTTGTAAAGTATTGGATAGTAATAACTCAAGAGTTACTATATATCTCTAAAGTAACTACTTCTTATTTGGATCAGTATTCTAAAGTGAAGATCATAGTAACCCACTAGTAATTACTAAAGTGTTACTACATTCTTCTAAAGGAACTACTAATTATTTGGATCAGTATTCTAAAGTGAAGATCATGGTAACCCACTAGTAATTACTTAAGTGTTACCAAATATATCATAAGGAATTACTGTACAAAAACATACAAAAACATCAAAAGTTTACAAAGACTTCAGTAGTTACTAGAGAGTTATCATGTTTTTCACTTTAGAATACTGATCCAAATAATTAGTAATTCCTTCTTAAGTATTTAGTAATACTTCAGTCATTACTAGTGGGTTACCAAGGCCTTTGCTTTGGAATTAATTATACATTATGCATCATTCATGTTAATTATGAACCTGTATATAGTAGTTCTTAGTAGTTCTCTGTGAGGAATGAAAAACAGTAGTTACTGATTAGTTAATAGTGAACTACCACCTACAACTGAGCACTATTACTTACTAATTCATTAATAAGAGTTTATTGTTAGTTAATAGTAGTTACTAGAGTGTTAATAATGCATTATTCATTTGTTCCTGTGTAGTTATTCATTAATGAAGGATCAGTATTCTAAAGTGTTACCGGCTTTCCTAATGCAGAGGAAGCTGCATCTTTTCTGAGAAGCAGATGTTGATAGTGGAATCGTCAGAGTTTGAGCCCCCTCTCCTTTAGTTGTGGGTTTATTTAAAAAAAAAAAAAAAAAAACAATATAATAAATATCCCTTTAGTTAGCCTGCTATTTAGCATAAGTCTAAACTACAGTGGGAACAGAACGAGAAGAGAGTCCTCTCGCATATCGCAATATGATTCACGAGTTGGGAGAGAATGGGTTTCTTGTTTTTTTATTATAGTATTTAAAAATGATTCAGCCCTAATTTCTTCATTCTACTCACTAAAATAATAGGATAAAACAAATAAAACTAAAAATGTGAATTCTATAATTTATTTTTATTTTTATTCACAAAATCATAAATGGGTCCGGTCTAAGGGGGGGGTAGTGAAGCTATGCAGAATTGATTAGTTCACCTCTTGAGTCTTCAGGTTCGACTCATTTGTTCTGCTAAAGCTATGCAGTCTGTACCAGAAAGAGAATTGATTAGTTCACTTCTCGAGTCTTCGGGTCTGAGTTGTTAATTTTTTGTCACATGACCACTCAGTATCTTACAACAAACAACATTAAACCGCAAAAAGACTGTTAACATATGAATCCTGCAAGTTTTGTATTTCTCAGTGTGAATTAATGGGGCAGAGTGTCTGTAAAATAACAGTGTTGTGCTATAAAACTTGTAATGAGAATTTCTGTAAAATATGTTGATATTATATATATGTATCTTTGCTTAATCAAAGTGATTTCCCATAATAAGGATAAAGTTTAAAGTAACCAACTCTTTATTACCACATTCAGTGTTATAGAAAATAACCATCATGACAGAAATTCACAAATGTATAAACTGTAAGAAGTGAAAAGGTACAATTTGAGACCAGAAACGCATTGCATAACTGTAAGAAGAAAAAAAAAGAACAAAAAAACCCTGACCAACCATGTTTGTAAAGAAGTTTGGGAATTATTAATTAATTTCTGTATCCATGTAAGGAGTCCCCTGAGGCAAGTTGCAGAAGAACCCATGTGCAGTTTATTAACTGTTTATGTTTATAAACATGAACAAAATGAACAAAGACTTGCCTTGACACAAAACATTAGCAAGAATCTCACCAACAGTGGTTACAAGGACAATACTAGACAAAGATGCATGGCAAATATAAGGGCTTAAATACACACAAGGACTAATGACTTGACAAGACACACTTGTGAACATGATTAGACAATAAACCGACAAGACAGGACACATGACAAGGGGAGCACATGGCAGGATTACATGACTAGAACATGACACAAACAAGGGAAGCACATGGCAAACAGGAAACATGACTATGAGAATTTCAAAATAAGACATGAAACAAAACAAAAACAAAACTAGACATGACAGATCCTCCCCTCTATGGGCGGCTCCCGATGCCCAATAAAACGAAAGGTGTGTTTGACATCGGCTGTGTTTGCAAACAATATTAGTAGAGGCTGCAGTAAGCAGACAATGTAGTTGCATGAAATTTCAGTACGTGCATGGATGGTAGCCTGCATGAACTCTCTTAAGTGAAATGGGCATTTGATTACGTTTTGCTTATTCAACAAGGCTACAGCAATTCTAAGTAGGCTATTTTGTGCAGAAGCAGTAAGCTATAGCAAATTAAGATGTTCATGATTATTTAACAGCAGCAGCACACATAGCAATTCATACTGCAACATTGCGAATATTGTTAACAGCAACAGCATCTATTGCAAATTCAGTATTGCAATGTAATAAACATTATTAATAGCAGCAGTGGCAGAAGCAAGCAATCAGGTACTGTGAAAAAGCGTTGCTGGTAGTTAACTCATTACTACACCGGGGTGCCACGCCTTAGCAGCTAGAGACGGTTTAAAAAATAAATAAATAAATAAAAAGTTAAGCGGATAATGACAATGACAACTATTGAATGACAAAGATTTCAAACTATTTGCTCAGGTGGTTGCGGGAGTCATTTTCTCTATCAGCTTGCAATGTGATATCCTGTTTGTTAACGACACACATAGTCCGCGTTTCTGCCTAGGTATGTTTATGTTTTTGAGCCGATATGATATGATTTATTTATTGAAGTGATCATAGAAACATGTACCATATTTTGTAGATATGTATGTTTATATGTATGTTTATATGTGTGTGTATATATATATATATATATATATATATATATATATATATATATTTTATTTTATTATTTTTTTTTTTTTCTCCTCGTTAGTTAATATAGGGAGGTGTATGTGTGTGTGTGTGTGTGTGTGTGTGTATGTATGTATGTGTGTATATATATATATATATATATATATATATATATATATATATATATATATATATATGTATATATCTTTGGTGTTATGTTGTATGATTTGTTAATCTGACTGGAATCGGGCCAGTGACAATTGTGTGTGCTTTTACTGGTCAAGTTTGAATACGTCACTAATACACTTATAATAATAAAGTTCATTCTTGTGTAACATCAAATGTAAAGTGGTACCTGAATTGATCTGTGGAAGGTACTTGACTGGTTCACACACGCAGTGCTGTGCTAGTCTGTTGACTATTGCAGTTGTGTCACACTCTAATAGCTTTATGACAAAGGTTTACACTAAGAAAATACAAAACATAAAAAAATAAAACACATTAATAAATAAAATACATACTCCTCTCTTTTGCTGTTGCTTGTGCGCCATAGTTTGTGTGCTGTGCTACTGTATTTACATGATTTGAAGCTCAACAACAATAAAAAAGACAGCTAATAGCATGCAAATGAGAATATGGATTTTGAAAGATTTCTAAAATCACTCTTTCTTTGCATAGACAACGTTCTTTCTCTTTTTTGTAATTTTGGCACTATAGCCTAGCTACTGTTTGTGGCCTTTGTTTTACAATCACATTTTATTTTTCATTTGTCTGATCTTTAATTACAATAATATTGCACTTAATATAGTCACCAACTTTAGCCAGTGACTGCTTTTGAGTTTGGACTGGTCTACAAGAATAATTATAGCTGCAAGCAGCGATGACGGGCCCAAGCCCGGTGGCACCGCCAGCCCGATGGCTTCAGGGCAACTGTGCAAGGCATTTAATGTCAAAGAATGTCATAGGTCAATTTCAAATGAGTGCAGAATATTATCCTTATCTGCCATGTCTGTGTTTTTCTCAGAAAACCTCTATAAAAATTCCAGAGCAAATTACATACTGTTATTTGCGCAAATTCAACAGTACTCTGAGAAATGTTATCCAGTTGTAATGTAATCAATATGTGTGCTATATGATGAAAAAATACAATTATAAAATTAATAGAGCCAAATCACAGAACCTGCAAAGATGATTTTAATATCATGTCTAGATTTTTCTGCTCACTTATGCAAGTTTATTTTAAACAGACACTTTTATAAAATCATGTGAAATTTACTTAACCCCGTAAGCCCTGAGGGTATTTTCAGTTTTTTTTTCTTTTTTCCCCTCTGAGTGACGGACAAAAAGGTAAAGACTCGTAACTCCAAAACTGTAACAAGGAGAGTCAAAAGGTTGGTATCATTTGAAAGAAAACTTTTTAAATTTAACAAATAAATAAAATAATAATAATTTGGACATTCTCATGCTGAGAAACTGCAAATAAATAGCAAAAAAAAAAAAAAAAAAAAATCACATGTTGTCACATGTTAATCAGTACAGTAGTTTAAAAGTCAGTGTCATTTAAGATTTGTAATGTAATTCTTTTGAAAACTGAGCCATTAAATTAAGTTTTGTACAGTATTTTTTTCTTTTACAGATTTTTATTTTGTCTTTCAAAATAAAATTACAATCTTGAGCATTGTTTCTTAGGAGAACATTTTTGCTGTAACTTTACTGAAGGTGTTTGATCTTAATAATCTAGGAATTATCCATAAAATAACAGTGTTTCTCTGCAGATTTTTTTGTGCTGTTACTTTATTAAAGGTGTTGGATCATAATAATCTAGGGGGGAAAAATCTGTAAAATAACAGTGTTGTGCTATAAAACTTGTAATGAGAATTTCTGTAAAATTATTTTTGCACTTTAAATGAATTAGGATATTTTACTTTTTAATTTTATGATTTTTGCTTGGCAGCCACTTGCTGCCAGTCATATGACAGTTTTTGTTCAGGGTATACATATTATATATAGGATGACAATATCAAGATTCATCAGGCTCAAATTGTGAAAGAATGGTTGGGAGGGGGCATGAAGAATCATTTCCACACATGAATTGGCACCTCTGACTCCAGAACTTGTGTTGGAGTTTACAGAGTGCTCAACTCTTGCATTGTCAATACAAGACCTTGACCAAAATGTGATGCACCTCTCGATGGAAATAACATTTAAGAGGTGTGTGAAAATGATTCTTCATACTCACTCCCAACCATTCTTTCACCATTTGAGCCTCTTGACATTGTCATCCTGGAATATGGCCATGATATGTCTTCCTACAAATTAAAAGCTACACACTCCATCAATTACAGTTAGAAGAACTGTTGCCAAATATATAACATGCTAGAAACATAATAATCACTGCAATAGTGATCCTGTCATTTTTGGCCAAAGAAGGTGTTTTTGGAACTGCCTTTCCATTGAAAGTGCATGAGCCTGATGGAACCTCAGAGCTCAATTTATGGGACAAGGTAGCATTACATTACATTGACAGGCAGATCAAAACAGATGCAACTGTGGGTGTCATCCGAGGTTCAGCATTTTTTTTTTTTTTTGCTTAGACATTGATACTGTTGAAAAACCGGGAACAGCACATCTCCTCATGTCGTGTGGAATCTTCATGAGTAGATGAGTCATATGAGGGAGGTCTCAGATTATTCTTGAAACTCCAGCTCCCTGCAGAGGTCTATCACATTGAATGTATGGGGGTGGGGGGGGGGGATGCAACAACTGAACCATTGTCCATATTGTCTATTTTCCTGAAGCCATAATGTGAAGTGTGACAGGGAGAGAGCGACAGCATAAGGGTGATATGGGGGTGGGAAGTTGGAAGACAGGGAGAGAGCCAAAGGCAGACATTATAATACCTCCTCTGCAACCAATTAAAGGCAAACAACACTGTGGTCTGCCAACCTGCATGAGCATCCCTGAGCAATATCTCACTGATTATGATTATGATTAGCCTAGTTCAGTGGTTCCCAAACTTTTTAGCTTGGAGTACCCCCTGAAGGGATTACCATCCTTCCGCGTACTCCCTCTCTTCCATTTAGATTGCAGTCACACCTTTACCATTAAGGGACCATATTTGCCCCCTAAATTGATTTCCCAGTGCATTTTTTTACCTTTCTGAATAACTTTATAAAATAAATACTGTTTTAAATAAAAAATGTTCAATAGAGAAATATGCAATGATGGTAAATCTAAGTAAAACTTTAAAATATTAAACTAAAACCACCAGTAGTTGGCAGCAAGTCACTGTTTTTATGAGTGTCATCGAGTCATTCATTCATTAACAAAGCAAGTGGCTGTGAATGAATCATTGAATCATTGACTCTTACGATTCGTTCAAAGCCGCAGAATTGTTCACGAAACACAGACGTGTGTTGTAGTTCTGCTGTGGTTTTCGTTATAACTATTATTTCATTGCAAAATAGAGTAAATACTGACAATACTGTGTTTAAAATGTATGTTTTGTTTTTTGACCTGTTGTATAATAATGTCACGTTTGCAGTCATGTGGATATTTGGGAACAAGTGTGTTCTTGCTCGTTATCATCATTAAATACAAGAACTCACACAAGGTATGTTTTTGTATCGGGGAAAGTTTGAGTCTTAAACCAAAATTAATTCATTATCTGTGTCTATATTTGTTCTTCATGCGAGCAAGTGCTAAATCCCTACTGTTACAAAGGTGCATTGTCGAGAACGGCAGTAATTTAACGCAATTTAAATCAGCAGACTGCACGCAATCTATCATATGCATGCTGCTTGTGTGGATACAGTCATTTTTGACTGCAAATGATGAGGTAATTTGATTAAATGTGCTGGATTTACGACATTTTGGCAGTTAGAAATACATGCTCGATTTTAATATTATTTTAAGGTAGGTCAGTACTCAGCATTTTGTTTGCGTACCCCCTTTTGTCACCTCACGTACCCCCAGGGGTATGCATACCCCAGTTTGGGAACCACTGGCTTAGTTTAGTAAATTTTTGTACCTGAAAACTACTGTTAGACCTGCATGAAAAAAGAGCTGTCTATTGGAATTGCTCCATTTATTATTATGCACCGACCCTATTGTAATTGCTTGGTCAATTATTTTTCTTCTCTGAAATGAATCACATTTTTGAGGGCCTAAACATGCTCAAGAACTCATGAAACATTGCACACGCGTCAGAAGTGGTGAAAATTTACATCTGATATGGGTTTCAGAATTAAGTGTGGCAAAATGGCTCGATAGTGCCACCTTCAAAATTTCAATTAAGTGCCATTCACGCTGTGTTTCACATACAAGTATTCAATTCTGTTGACACATGTAATAGCCCAATATCTACAAAAAAAGTCCCTGGGTGCAAAATCTGAAAACCCAAGAGGAAGTGAGATGTTTTGAATTTTCTCTGCAAAATATTTGCAGATTTTGCCATTTCCAGATGTTGTATTTTAACAAACTCCTCTTAGAGATTTTACCAGATAAACATCATATTTGTTCAGTCTAATCTAAAGGCCTTTGTGATGTTAATCCTCTGGGGTCTGAGGCTGATTTGGGGCCCTGGAGTAGTTTTGACATGCTCTGACATTTGTGCTTTTTTCAGTTGTTTATAAACATATTAATGACAAAAGTCTCATTACACTGTATTCAGCAAAAACTAGGCTACAATAATATTTGAGCAACAAGTATGTACATGTTTGTATTTTTGAGAGAATTACCCTTCAGTGAAAACTTAAGATCTTCGCAATTTAACGTCACAAAGACCTTTAGATTAGACTGACCAAATATGATGTTTATCTGATTAAAGCTCTCGGAGGAGTTTCTTAAAGTACAACATCTGGAAATGGCAAAAACTGCACAAATGTTATGGTATACAGGAGACAGACACAGATGTAACAGGTAATGGATGTTTATTTGACCACAGTAGAGCAGGTGAACACACACAGGTGAGTGAACTGGTTATATTGAAGTTTGAGCAGGTAGTATGAGGAATAGTTACTGTCCTTTCTCTTTGCAAGTAGATGTAAGTTGGAGCTTGGGGATCGCTGGAGCACAGAAGAGATCGCTGGAGAACTGAGGAGCTGACTGAAACACACCCACACAGCAGACGAGGCACACAGAGGGAAGGAGACACGCTGGAGACAGGTGAGTATACGAAGAGGAGTCCTTGAGGTAAGCATAACATGGGTATATGCGAACGAGACCGGACGTGGAGTGCTGTGTGCGTGTGGGTTAAATAGTGCAGTTGATGAGTGAGGTGATGAGGTGCAGGTGGCGGTGATCAGTACTCTGGTGATGGCGTGCGTTGTGATTGGAGGTTGGAACCTGACGTGTCTGTGACAGTGCCCCCCCCTCCACGGCCCGCTCCAGAGGGCCGAGGACCCCGACGCCGTGGTGGTCGTCCTCTTCCCCATGGTGCCGGTCTCTCAGGGTGACTCTCGTGGAATGTTTGGAGTAAGTTGGGGTCTAAGATGTCGTTCCTTGGGACCCAGGAGCGTTCCTCGGGGCCGTATCCTTCCCAATCCACAAGATATTCCAACTGACCACCACGACGTGGGGAGTCCAAGATCTCCCGAACCTCATATGCAGCTCCGTCCTCCAGGATGAGTGGAAGGGGGGGTTCGGCGGGTGCCACGTCAGGTCCTGTGGGAAGAACAGAAGGGTGGTGAGCTTTCAGGAGTGACACGTGGAAAGTGGGGTGTATACGATACCCTTGTGGAAGACGGAGTTGATAGGTGACTGGGTTGACCTGCTTGACAATTGGGAATGGGCCAATGAACCTGGGACTCAGCTTTCTGCAGGGCAGACGCAGTCTGATGTCTCGGGTGGATAGCCAAACCAACTGACCAGGCTGGAAGACAGGGGTGTTGGAACGTCGGAGGTCGGCTACCATCCTGCGTCTGCGCAGGGCTCGTTGCAGTTGATGGTGTGCTGAGTCCCAGACCCTCTCGCTCTCTCGGAACCAGTAATCCACTGCCGGAACGTTGGAGGGTTCCCCATCTCAGGGGAACAGTGGGGGTTGGTAGCCGAGTACGCACTGGAACGGTGTGAGTCCTGTAGTAGACTGTCGGAGGGAGTTTTGGGCATACTCGGCCCAACCCAGGAACTGGTTCCAAGAGTCCTGGTGGTCATGACAGAAGGTACGGAGGAAGCGGCCGATCTCCTGCACCTTCCTTTCCGTCTGCCCGTTCGATTGCGGGTGGTATCCGGATGTCAGGCTAACGGCCACACCTAGGAGGGAGTAGAACGACTTCCATACCCTGGATATGAATTGGGGTCCTCGGTCGGAGACAATGTCCTCTGGTATTCCAAAGTATCTGAAGACTTGGTTGAAGAGGATCTCGGCTGTCTCCATGGCAGTGGGTAATCCTGGAAGTGGGATTAGACGGCACGATTTGGAGAAGCGGTCCACAACAACTAGGATGGTGGTATTTCCGTCTGAGACAGGGAGATCAGTAATGAAATCCACTCCTAGGTGTGACCATGGGCGATCTGGAACGGGCAGCGGAAGGAGTTTCCCAGCTGGCAGATGACGAGGAGATTTGGAGATGGCACACTCCCTACAGCCCTGCACGTACCTTCTGACATCCGAAGCCATCCCTGGCCACCAGAAGCGTTCTTTAAGCAACGAGAGGGTTTCATTGACCCCCGGGTGACCAGTGCCAAGTGACGTGTGAGCCAAGTGAATGGTGGGAGTGCGTCGTGTCCGTGGAATGTAGAGCAAGCCGGGTGGACAGCCCGGCGGAGGGTTCGTGGAGGCATTGGAGGAGGGAATGGTCTCTTCTGACCAGGTAATAGGACTTACGATGAGAGAGCTCGGGATGATGGGTTCTGGTTCCTCGGTCTGTTCGTCAGGAGCATGGAGACGGGAGAGAGCGTCGGCCTTTACATTCTTGGTGCCTGGGCAGTAGGAGATGGTATAATTGAAGCGGGAGAAAAACATTGCCCAGCGGGCTTGCCTGGGGTTCAGTCTCTTTGCTGATCAAAGATATTCAAGGTTTTTATGGTCGGTTAGCACCAGGAACGCGTGTTTGGCTCCCTCCAGCCAATGCCTCCACTCTTCCAAGGCAAGCTTAACAGCAAGAAGTTCCCTGTCACCGATTGAGTAGTTGACTTCCGCCGGGCTGAGCTTGCGGGAGAAGGCGCATGGATGGAGTCTACTTGGTGTCCCCTGCTGCTGCGACAACACCGCTCCCACTCCAGTTGTCGAGGCGTCCACTTCTACGACGAACTGTTTCTCTGGGTCTGGATGTACGAGTAAGGGAGCGGTGTTGAAGGCTTCTTTGAGCTGGTTAAAGGCGTTGGTGGCTGCCGGGGTCCAGGACAGAGACTTGGGCTGATGACGGAGCAGGCTGGTGAGTGGATGGGCGATGGAACTGTAACCTTTGATGAAACGTCTGTAGAAATTGGAGAATCCGAGGAAGCGCTGGAGTTCTTTTATGGTGGTGGGTTCTGGCCAGTTGGTAATGGATTCCACCTTCCTCTCATCCATCCGGATGCCACTGTGGTCGATATTGTAGCCCAGGAAAGGGACGGAAGGTTGGTGAAATGAGCATTTCTCTGCCTTGAGGAACAGGTTGTACTGGCGAAGTCGGGTGAGGACCTCCGCAACGTGTCGGCGATATTCAGCCTGGCTCCGGGAGTATATGAGAATGTCGTTGATGTAGACTAGGACAAAGCGGTGGAGAAACTCCCGGAGCACCTCATGAATGAAGTCCTGGAATACGGAGGGGGCGTTGACTAGTCCATACGACATTACTAAGTACTCGTAGTGGCCAGTAGGGGTGATGAAGGCGGTCTTCCACTCGTCCCCCTCACGTATCCGGATGAGGTTGTACACGCTGCGAAGGTCCAGCTTCGTAAACACAGTGGCACCACAGAGATGTTTCAGGGCCGCTGGGACGAGAGGAAGGGGATACCGGAACTTGACGGTTATTTTGTTGAGGGAGCGATAATCAATGCAGGGCCGCAAGCCTCCGTCCTTTTTAGCCACAAAGAAGAAACTGGAAGCAGCAGGGGAAGTAGACGGCCTGATGTAACCTTGGGCGAGGGCTTCCTTGATGTAATCCTCCATGGCCTTCTCCTCTGGGATGGAAAGTGGGTATATCTTACCCTTTGGCACTGGTTCACCCGGAAGCAGGTCGATGGCACAGTCCCATGGCCGGTGTGGAGGCAGCTTGGAAGCCCGTTGCGGGCAGAAGACATCGCTGAAGGGGGCGTAACACTTGGGGATGTCGACGGAGCGTTGTTCGACTGGACTTTCGATGGACTTGGCGCAGAGAGAGAGGTCAGGCGAAGAAGATGGTGGAACAGGAAGTTCAGCCAGGCAGCGAGAGAAGCAAGTGTCGCCCCACTTCAGGATTTCGCCCGTTTTCCAGGAGATGATCGGGTTATGCTGCTCCAACCAGGGGCGCCCCAGAACCACGTCAGCAGTTGAGTCCTCCAGAACCAGCATATGAGCCTCTTCCCGGTGTAGTAAACCAACTTGAATGGTTACTGGTCCAGCCACGGTGCGGACGCGCTTACGGCTCAGGGGTCTGCCGGTTAGTGAGTTGAGCGTGTAGATGGTAGGAGACGGAGTGGTCTTGAGACGAAGGTGGCGGCAGATGGCTCCGGAGATTAAGTTGCCGGCTAACCCCGAGTCGATGAGCGCGACCACTGAAAGGGAGACATTGGCGGCAGTAAGATTGACGACAGTAGTGAGTGGTTTCAACTTATGAGTAGCAGGAATAATGGCACTCACCAGGGGTCGCGGCGGTCGTGTGGGGCATGCAGCAATAGCATGCCCGGGTTCACCACAGTAGAGACAGAGACGGAGGGTCAGCCGGCGGCGGCGTTCTTCAGAAGATAGACGAGAGTGTTCCACATCCATAGGTACATGGGCTGGTTCTGGGGTGCTGACGGGTTCGGATCGGCAGAGGAGCACGTTGGAGAGGGACTGGTCCTGGTGCTCTTGGATGCACGCTTGCATGCGAGTGGCGCAGCGAATGGAGAGCTGGATGAACTTTTCGAGGCCGATGGAGTCCTCGCATGCAGCGAGATGCAGCCGCACCCGAGGTTCCAAACCTTGGCGATAAGTCGTTATTAGAGCTTGTTCATTCCATCCGCTGAGTGCTGCAAGCGTTCTGAATTGCAAAGCATAGTCGTAAACAGACAGAGATCCTTGTTTCAAATTATAAAGTTTCTCACCAGCTGAAGAGTCCGTGATCGGTTTCCCGAACACTTCCCGGAAGTGGGAAATAAACGGCGAGTAGGATTGGGTTACAGCGCCCCGCTGGGACCAGATGGAGTCGGCCCACTTTAATGCTTTGCCGCTGAGCTGAGATATAATGAACGCTATTTTGGAGGTGTCACTCGGGTACAGGTGTGGCTGCATCTCCAGGACCAGTGTGCATTGCAGCAGGAATCCGCTGCAATCCTCCGCCGATCCTGAGTAGGGCGCCGGTTTGGCCATGGGACTGGTGTACGGCGGCAGTGAAGGAGGAGTGTTGACGTCGCTGGTGGTGTTAGCTGGTGCAGGTGAAGGGACAGTAACTGGAGATGGCGGTGGATGATGAGTGGATAATGTGTGCCGAAGCGCATCCACGAGTTCCTGGAATGGATCTGGCTGGCTCATACTGGGTCTGCGGTGTAGGTCCGGTCTTCTGTTACGGTATACAGGAGACAGACACAGATGTAACAGGTAATGGATGTTTATTTGACCACAGTAGAGCAGGTGAACACACACAGGTGAGTGAACTGGTTATATTGAAGTTTGAGCAGGTAGTATGAGGAATAGTTACTGTCCTTTCTCTTTGCAAGTAGATGTAAGTTGGAGCTTGGGGATCACTGGAGCACAGAGGAGATCGCTGGAGAACTGAGGAGCTGACTGAAACACACCCACACAGCAGACGAGGCACACAGAGGGAAGGAGACACGCTGGAGACAGGTGAGTATACGAAGAGGAGTCCTTGAGGTAAGCATAACATGGGTATATGCGAACGAGACCGGACATGGAGTGCTGTGTGCGTGTGGGTTAAATAGTGCAGTTGATGAGTGAGGTGATGAGGTGCAGGTGGCGGTGATCAGTACTCTGGTGATGGCGTGCGTTGTGATTGGAGGTTGGAACCTGACGTGTCTGTGACAACAAATTTATCAAAAAATGTTAAAAAAATCTGACTTCCTGTTGGTTTTCAGATTTTACTGTATTGGGGTGTTAGATGTGTCTACCAAATTTCATAATTGTATGTGAAACATAGCATGAGGGGCACTTTGTCGAAATTTTGTAGGTGGCACAATCGAGCCATTTTGCCACAACTAATTCTGAAACCCATATCAGATGTAAATTTTCACCACTTCTGATGCGTGTGCAAAGTTTTATGAGTTTTCGAGCATGTTTAGGCCCTCAAAAATGTGATTCATTTCAGAGAAGAAGAAAGAAGAAAAAGAAGAAGAAATGGAGCAATTCCAATAGGGTCCTCACCCCACTCGTGCTTGGGCCCTAAATATACAAGCATTATTAACCAAATTATTAAACTATTTATATAAAACTATATTGTCAGTGCACAACAAATGAACTGGTTCTATGCATTTATTTTGTTATTCAAATTCAGCAAAAAAAAAAGACAAGGCCTATGTGATTTCTTATCCTTTAATGCAGGCCAAAGCACACAGCAATGAAAAGTTTAAACTCTAAACCATCAAAAGTGTCACTGACACACACACACACACACACACACACACACACACACACACACACACACACACACACACACACACACACACACAGACACACACACACAGAGAGAGAGAGAGAGAGAGAGAGAGAGAGAGAGAGAGAAAGAGAGAGAAAGAGAAAGGCAGAGTGAGATCAAATGCTTAGTTGGAAACTGTTTTATCAGTAAGTTGAATCAGAAGATTCAACAACATTTTAAATAAAAAATAAAATCTACATTGTGACGAGGTTAGTCTTTGATTGTCTATATATGCATCCAGATAGAATACCCACTTTATGTAACTGTACCTAAAACAATGTTCTCAACAAACAGTGTTGACAACAGTGTTCTCAAGTTTTCTCAACCCTGTTTAAAAATAGTTATAAGTATGTATACGTATATGCCATCTAGTGGTTACACTATGTATGACATTTTTTTTCCTACCAGATGTAATTAATCTGCCTATTTTTAACTTATACATGCTTTTTGAATTAAAAAAAAATGAATAAAATATGTTTATTTCAAACATTATTTTATATAGAAATAAATTGTGTATAATGTATTGTTTAGAAGATATGAGACTCTTCCTGATTTCCTTTTCTGACATTATTTTAATCTCTCGCCATGGCAACACCATTTGAGATATCCAATATCCATTCACAGTTTAACATCTTCAATGTCTTAGCACCATGTTAAAAATATTTGGTCTAAATCAAATAAACCCTCTAGGAATAGAAATTTAAAATTGATTTTTCAAAAAAATCCACATTCAATCTAAAATAGCCAACTTTCTGTTGGAGCTAATGAGTTTAAATAAGAAAGATGTCCGGCTTAATGAGAACAATATATGTACCAAGTTTGGTGACTGTAGGTAAAACTAACCCCCCCACATTTGTCAAAGGGTGGTGCTATAGATGCCCTCCTCCCTGCCCATTTCTAAGGCTTTGCTCATGTCTACTAGCCGACATCCCTGATGTGTGTGTCGAGTTTCTTGCAATTTGAAGCATGATAAGAGCCTCAAAAACACCCAAGAATATTATTAACGTTTGACGTGTTGCCATGACAACAGTATTTAACATATCAAGAATCATTTCACAGGCTTTGACTCACAATAGTTACATGAAGAATTCATCCAGTCCTCACCAAACTCGGTCAGCATGAAGTCAAGAAAAATATGTTGTTGTTCTGGTTAAATCTCAGTGAGGAGTTAATCACAGTGTAAAACATGACAGTTCCTGTTGCCCGCAGGTGGCGCTATGACTGTAACTGAATATTGGCATGTAGATGTCTTCAGGCAAAGATTCTAATAAAACGTGAAATTTGGGCCAGATCTGACATTATATGCCCGAGTTACAACAACTTCCTGTTTCATGGCGAAACATCAAATTTTGTCAGGCAAGTACCGTTCTCATGGCAACCAGAAAACCCAGACTTGTCCATCGGATTCCCAGACAGAGAAGCATGATTCGTCACTCCAGAGAACACATTTCCACTGCTCTAGAGTCCAGTGGCGGCATGCTTTACACCACTGCATTCGATGCTTTGCATTGCACTAGGTGATGTAAGGCTTGGATGCAGCTGCTCAGCCATGGAAAACCATTCCATGAAGCATGCACTCTATGCACTGTTCTTGAGCTAATCTGAAGGCCAAGCAAAGTTTGGAGGTCTGTAGCTATTGGCAGAAAGTAGTTACCGACTTCTGCGCACTGTGCGCCTCAGCATGTACTGACCCACTCTCTGATATTACGTGGCCTACCACTTCATGGCTGACTTGCTGTTGTTCCCAATTACTTCCACTTTGTTATGATACCACAAACAGTTGACGTGGAATATTTAGTAGTGAGGAAATTTCACGAATGGACTTATTGCACAGGTGGCAACCTAACATGGTACCATGCTTAAATTCACTGGGCTCCTGAGAGCGACCCATTCTTTCACAAATGTTTGTAGAAGCAGTCTGCATGCCTAGGTGCTTGATTTTATATACCTGTGGCAATGGAAGTGATTGGAACACCTGAATTCAATGATTTGGAGGGGTGTCCCAATACTTTTGGCAATATAGTGTATCTTTGAACAGGATTTATTTCCAGATATAACTGTTAAGATATAACAAAATGTGTCTTTGACTCATTTATATAGTTAACTATATTCTAAATAAACTACAAACAAAACAAAAAATTATACATTTCTTTGGTCATTGCTCATTATGCAGCTCATTAGGGGCAGGGTCTTGTGAATCACAGCATTATTCATGAAGATACACGCGTCCTCACATATGACCTTTCTAAACAAAAAGTGTCTTTGAAATTTAAAATCTATACATTGTTTTATGTGACAGAGTAGGCAGGATGATTTTTACATCACTTTGAAGAAAAAACTCTAGACTGTAGATCTCCAAGTGACATGGTGAATCACCAGATCCGACAAACCACTAGTGTACCTCAGGGTACAGCGCTGGCCCCTTTCTCTTCTCAAAATACACCATGGCTATGTACCCAAAGCCGAATACCAATTTAAGAAAGGCACAAGACAAAACAGGTAACAAATTTAAACAAAAAGTAGAAAAGGTGTTTGTTAGATGCAGTCGCTCCTTGCTCTTGCTGGATAACAGAAGAGCCAGGTGACAGCACAATATTTTGGATAAACAACTAAAACTACAACGCAATATTGTGTGTGTAAAATGAATGAGTGTAAACTATGAGTGCAAAATGAGTCATGGCAGCCGCATAAAATGCAGCAAATATTTTTCGTGTTACATGTACAATTCAATTAAGAATGAGGGATTGGATATGCTTTTCTATGTGCAGTACATGGCTTCTGAAAGCTATTTTTTAATGGCTTTCAAAAAGTGGTGGGAAAATGTCCCACCCATCCCACATGCAAATGTTCTCTACTACTACTTTTTGTAATAGAAATTGAATAATTGTATAAATTATACAAGGCATATTTGTTATACTGTATAATAAACTATTATAAAATTACATTTAAATAATATTTTCAAAAAGTTTGGATAAACATCCAGTGTAAGCCCCACCCACATCAAATACAGATACATGTACAAGTAATTTTGTCATTGCAGCAGACACAGATATTGGCTTCGCTGCGCACCCCTTATACATAACCACATTGGATCCAATTATACTGTCCCACAACTGCTCCTATCAGTTCTACACAGACAATGCAGTACAAAACTTACAGCCTGGCCTTCACACAATGTATGCCAGCATGACTTTCCCAGTACATAAACATCTAGTGTATGTAGATATTCAGACAGCCTGGATGAAGGAATGCCACCTTCAGTTCAACCTCACTCCTTCAAATCCCAGCCATCACATCAGTCGATCACATTATGTGGTCCAGCTGGGCCCGATAACAATAACCCAGCCAGATCAGGGGTATGGTTTGGGGACCACTTTACTGGTTACTGGTTTCCTGGTCATGCAGATTCATCAGACCCTACCTATCTGAATATGCTCACAGTTCCTGTTCCAGGCTCCTTTCATCTCAAGACTGGACTACGGAAACAAGCCTTTCAGCTTGCACAATTAAATTTGTACAGGTGATGCAGAATGTTGTGGCACATCAGGTCTTCAACGAAACTCCTCAATATTCTCCTGTGGATCCAATAAGTTGTTTGTTTTTGTAATGTATATTTAATGCTTTACACAGTAATGACTTCAAATTATCTTTTGAGGGTAATTTCTCAGCCAAAATTGATGTGCGATTAAACTGCGATTAATTAGATTAATTAATCGCCACATCATGTAATTAATTAGATGAAAATTTTTAATTGTTTGACAGCCCTAATATATATAACCTTATTTAATTATTTATAACCTATATATATATATATATATATATATATATATATATATATATATATATATATATATATATATATATATATGGTTATAAAATTCTAATAATATTAAGGCCCTTTTATACCATACCAAACCAAAGTTAAAGGAATATGCATAAGACTGAAGGGGGGAAAAAATTCATGTCCATACAATAGAGGACCCAACACAAACAGTGCTACAATTCTTTAGCAGAAGAACAGGATGCAGGAGAAATTCAACAATAAGAAAAATAAATAAATAAATAAATAAATACAGATTGGATGTTTATCTAAAGTAAAATAATTTGCTGTCATTTATATGGAATAATTTGATCACTGAAGGTCAGCAAATATATTGGTGAAGAATATGATTTGTATTTGTAATCATATTTGTATTTTTTTTATTTTTTCAAACTTTTCAATATGATACGTCATGATATTGGAAATTGGAAACAAGAAGGGGAGCCAATGGATATCACACAAGAAGCAACGTACAAACGCACAAGAGTAATGCCGGTGAAAAAGTTTCAACCTCAGTCAGTAAAGTGAAAGTAAAAAGTGATGGAGCTGTGTGACGCTGCATTAATAGAGCATATTCTCTCAGAGACGAATTTCAACCTAATATGATAACGGTATATAACTGTCTTAATTTGTTTCATTATTTCTCTTGTGGCCATACATATAGTGAAACAAATTAGAATAATAGTATTTCGTGTTAAACAGTTTTTTTTTTTTTTTTTTTTTTTGAGGTTGGTGCTTGAACTAAAGCTGCGCTTAATTTTTATTGATGACTGCAGTGTTAGGAAATATTACAGACTGTTAATAATTTTAATAATTAAGTGTTAATAATTTAATTATAGGCCTATAATTCATTGTATAATAGACATATATATTTTTTTAATCATTTTGAAAGATGAGCTAATACCCTAATCTTTTATTATCCTCACAGCATGTCAGTTATGCGGTGATGCGCTATGAAATTTATTATAATATTAATTTAATAATAAAAAGAAGCCTAACCTAATTATAATAATAATAGTCTAGAAGAATGTAACAGGCCTAAATTAATTGGAAATGCCAAATCCTCTTAATATTGCCAATATCTGATGCTTTTGACAATATCTCTGGCTATCGTCGATACATGATCATCGTCTGTGGATGCAACCCGGGTTATCGCGGGGGCCCCCCAACATGTGTGGCCCCCAGCAGTGCGTTCCCTGCTTGCCCATCCGCTACTACACTGAGTTACATATGACTCCATCTTAAAGCCCTGACTGGTGATGATTGCAAACTGTCATCCCTGGAGTGAAGTGAAGACCTTGAAAATCTAATCTAATTCCTTTCCATGCTGTTTCTTTTAATTATAGTGCAAATGGTGACAATGTCAGAGGTTTCTCTCCTTAATACTGAAAATGTGATTAATACAGACAGCAATACAGCACTGCATAGTTGTATGATCAATCTATCATGATTATAAATTAAATTTCTTCTGGGTAACACATTGTGACAGGATCAGACATGTGCTGCATTGATTTACCATAATCTGGGCAATATGATTGCTTTTTCTTACTTTTATCTTTGCAGTCAAATACAACACATGATCATTTTGATGTTTTGATTAAACACATGTAAGGAATAGGTGATTATATTGTTGGAGATTAAACAGATTTGTTAGTTTAATTGACAGCAGCTACAAAGGCATCAGTTGCAGTCTTTTATCATAATGATCAATATTATGTGCTCTGATGGCACATTGAATGCCTGTACTCATGCTGTTCTACCAAAGCACACTACTGGCAGGGCAAACACAATGGACATCAAACGAATCGAATCGAATTTATCAAACGAGCGTAGAAACGTCTCAGGTTACGTATTTAACCATGGTTCCCTGAGAACAGGGAATGAGACACTGCGTTTGTAGAGCAGTAAAATAACCAACCAAATAAATCGTAGAGAGGGTTTTTTCCCCGCTGATGACAAAGGAAGCAGTGTGAACCTCATCAAAAGTCGTTAAATACATCTACACCAGACAAGACTTCTGGATAACATCCTGATTGATTGCCAGATCCAACAACAAATACAAGTTCAAGATATTCTGAATCCAGTAAAACACGTGTATTGCTTTCATAGTCTAATAATATATAATTATTAGATTATTATAATTATTAATTATTATAATTAATATAATATAATTATAATAATGATACTTAAGGAAATTTATTTTAGTATAAAATGTGATTTTTACCTAGCCTGTTATTCAGTTCATTATATTTAGTAGACTGAATAAGTCCCGTAGCCTAGAGTAAATTACATTGTATCACTCGAACCTGGGCAAATTAAGTGGCAGTCACAGAGCCGGTCACAATTAACAAAGCTTATTTGGCAATTTAAAACATTATCATCCAATGTTATGGCAAAAACGTCTCAGGTTATGACTATAACCATGTTTCCCTGAGAGGGAACTCGCACTGCATCGAAGATGCTGTGGGAATGCCTCTGTGTGATTGCATCGTGAAGCATGTGTGAGATCAGTCCAATGGTGTGACGGAATGTCATAGGCGGGTGATGTCATGACCAGGAAAGTATAAAGAATACCCAAACCAAACAACACTAGCTTCTGATAGGCTGAAGCAATCAGTCACAGGCATGCAGGGAGTATGGCAAAGCGACGCAGCGTCTTGTTCCCTCTCAGGGAACCATGGTTACAGTCGAAACCTGAGACGTTCCCTTTCAAGGGAACTCTCGTTGTGTCAAAGACTATACTCATGACACCATAGTACAAAGTGCCTGTCTGTGTGAAATCGTAATGCACACACTAAGACGAGATCACCCTGGACACTGGAGTGCCAGATCCAGGTTATAAAACCTCACAAACGTGCATGGCAAGGACCAACCTGCTGCATCACAAACTTCTGAGGGAGACTCCTGACAACAAAGCTTTGGAAGCAGCCATACCCCTGGTCGAGTGGGCCTGGACCACCAAAGGAAAAGGCTGGCCCGTTGATTCGTACGCAAGTGATATAGTCTTGACACTGCTTAGATGCAGGGTACCCTTTTTTGGAAGACTCAAAACACACAAACAACTGGTCATTCTTATGCCACAGGGCAGCTCTGTGAATGTATGCGTCTAACGTCCTGACTTGGCAATGCAGATTCAATTTCTCCTGGTCTGCACTGGAGGAGGACAGAAGGCCTGCAACACAATAGGACTCGCCACATTAGTGGGGACCTTAGGAACATAACCCGATTTAGGGTGTAAGAAGGCTTTCACCATGCCTGGTGCAAACTCAAGGCACAAAGGGGATACCAACAAGGCCTGTAAGTCACCAATTCTCTTGAGAGACGAGATAGAGAAGAGGAACATAGTCTTAAAAGCCCCCTCGAGAGCTGACTGAGCGAGCTCTGCTCTCAAACAAACAACGCAAAGCTTGTGTGTATTCCTGCCCATGATGTAGCGAAGGCAGGGAGGAACACACTGCTGTTTGCTTGCCATAATAATTATTTATATATATAATATTTATACAACAGTTCTGTCTGGTTCTCAAATCTGATTGGCTGATAGCCATGCGATATTTCAGTGATAACAGCACTCCTACTGCCTTTTCACCGTTTGTATCACTTGAAGTGACCGTCATGGCGGCCGATCAAATCAACCGTAATTTTTACAAATACTACTTCTTGTACCACGAACTGTAGTTTTAATAGTTTTTTAGGCGAGAATGTTGTTGTTTAGACCTGAAATATGTGACTCATATTTAATAACAGCGCCTATTTTACAATTTGTTTTGAAGTTTTCGGAGATGCGAGCTCGAGTGCGTCAGCGGCCGTTCAGTGCTTCTGTAACCGCCGAGAACAGCTTCATCTCGGCCAGTGCCTCGGGGATTTGCCGCTGGCTCTTATAGTGGTTAAACATGAGACATAATTCAATTTGAGTACATAGAATGGGCAATCTTTGGTCTTATTAATCTATTATTTGTTCCAGAGCAAGTCGAATTGTGCTATATTAAATTTGATAATAATAAACGTTACGTTACATCCTTATATAGCATATTGGCTAGAACTAGACGGGACATATCAGACTCTTCTCCGCTCTTCAAATACGTAAAACATTGAACTTTATAAACATATGTTTTTTTTGAGTAAAGAAAACACTTTACAATTTTTTTTCAAATATCAGATCTTTATTTACCTTTGCATTGCACAGAGGAGATGTCCAAACTGCATGCGCACTTCATTCACGAGGTGAGGCGGATTAATGAGGCTTGATTGACAGTTTGAGGATCCAATGGAGTTAGGAGGTTTTGTCACAAGCTCTTTAAAATACTTTTCATTCGTTAAATATTTGTAAAACCCACATACCAGCGTAAATGGTGACCTATTTTTTTTTTTGAATAACTAGTGCTTTATGTTTGACTGAACTGTACAATTGTGCTTATTTGTTGTTCAATAAATATTATTTTATATAAATATGTCCATTAAGTAATATGGATTGAGTGAACATTATATTAATACGCCATTAGATGGCGGCAACACTTTACAGGAGAATGCGTCAGTGAAGCACAAGAGACTTTGTCTATGCTTTTAAATTGAAAGGAACTTTTGCAAAAGGAAGTTGTTTTAGCGCTGTGGTGTAATGGATTCGGAAAGATGTAAAAAAGGACAAATACAAAGATCGCTTTCCTCAGCGGACATTCAAACGGACTTGTATAAAGGATATAATATTATGGACATCGACTTGAAGAATAAATGTAATGTAATATACCAGACACAGGTAATAGCCTACTCTCTCTCTCTCTCTCTCTCTCTAATACTGTACAAAATTCAATGTGTTTCAATGAAGCGACTCAACGTTCCTTCGTTACTAGTTCTAAAGTGATGTTTTAGAGTTAGTAACGGAGACTTGGTTCAACTGACAACTTGAGTTTTGAATCCGTGGCGGAAGGAAGTAGTGCTGCACAAAAGAGGGTTTTAAAGACACTCCGTTGTTGTTCTTATTTATTTACACACTCGTGGCGTCGAACTGTTGTATAAACGCAATATCACACTCGTAGCCGTGCGATATGGCTCATATATCCCAGACAGCAACATAGTGTGGCCCAGATCCGGCCCACATCTGGTACATGTGGTTTACACGCGGACCAGATGTGGGCCGGATCTGGCCCGACACTATGTTGCTGTCAGGGATATATATATATATATATATATATATATATATATATATATAGGGCTGGGCGATATATCGCATGCGATTCTCACGCGCATTTCGTCAGTAAAGCCGGTTCCCTGATTACCGCTAAATCGCCATCACCTGCTTTCAAATGGAGCGACATTTAACAGACAGAGCCGTAGTTCACTGATAAGCCACGCAAATATCGCGTTCATTATCGAAGGCGATTCATCTGCGATATGAACGTGATATTGCGTGGCTTATCAGTGAACTACGGCTCTGTCTGTTAAATGGCGCTCCATTTGAAAGCAGGTGATGGCGATTTAGCGGTAATCAGGGAACCGGCTTTACTGACGAAATGCGCGTGAGAATCGCATGCAATATATCGCCCAGCCCTATATATATATATATATATATATATATATATATATATATATATATATATATATATATATATATATATATATATAAAAACATACAGTACAGTTCAAAAGTTTGGAACCACTAAGATTTTTAATTTTTTTAAAAGAAGTTTCGTCTGCTCACCAAGGCTACATTTATTTAATTAAAAATACAGTAAAAAACAGAAATATTGTGAAATATTATTACAATTTAAAATAACTGTGTATTATTTAAATATATTTGACAAAGTAATTTATTCCTGTGATGCAAAGCTGAATTTTCAGCATCGTTACTCCAGTCTTCAGTGTCACATGATCCTTCAGAAATCATTCTAATATGCTGATTTGCTGCTCAATAAACATTTATGATTATTTTTAATGTTGAAAACAGTTGTGTACTTTTTTTTTCAGGATTCCTTGATGAATAGAAAGTTCAAAAGAACAGCATTTATCTGAAATACAAAGCTTCTGTAGCATTATACACTACCATTCAAAAGTTTGGGGTCAGTAAGAATTTTTATTTTTTTGAAAAGAAATTAAAGAAATGAATACTTTTATTCAGCAAGGATGCATTAAATCAATCAAAAGTGGCAGTAAAGACATTTATAATGTTACAAAAGATTAGATTTCAGATAAACACTGTTCTTTTGAACTTTCTATTCATCAAATAATCCTGAAAAAAAAATTGTACACAAATATTTTGTACAATTGTACACATTAAATGTTTCTTGAGCAGCAGATCAGCATATTAGAATGATTTCTGAAGGATCATGTGACACTGAAGACTGGAGTAATGATGCTGAAAATTCAGCTTTGCCATCACAGGAATAAATTACTTTGTGAAATATATTCAAATAGAAAACAGTTATTTTAAATTGTAATAATATTTCACAATATTACTGTTTTTACTGTATTTTTAATTAAATAAATGTAGCCTTGGTGAGCAGACGAAACTTCTTTTAAAAACATTAAAAATCTTAGTGGTTCCAAACTTTTGAACTGTACTGTATATATATATATACACACACAGATGCATTCCCACAGCGTCTTTGACACTGTATGAATTCCCTTGAAATCAAAATTTGCATAGTATTATAGTAGTAAAATTATGCACACATTTTACAGCCTCATTATCCTTGCAGAGCCCTCCTCTAAATTAAAAATATTTCCTGTTGGTACAGAGGATGAACTGCAGCAGCTCCTGGCCACACAGCTAGAGAGACTGCTACTGACCACACCTTGGTCTTAGGATGGACGAAAAATTAACCACCACAAACTACCATCTCTACTGCACGGTACACACTGACCACTGCCTTTATCATGTCTTGGGATGGAATGCTCAGAGAATGGCTACTGGCCACTGTATTTAACAAAATTCCAAATGAAACACTTCACTTGGAATTGATTGAAGAATCTGTCAATTCTAACAAATTCTGGGACAATTGGAATTCCCTGAATAAAAAACAACATGAACACACAGCCATACAAAATGGAGACACCTGGAAAATCACTTTGAACAACTTTATAGCGAAATAAAAATGAACCCAGAACAAATCCAAATATATATAAAAAAAATTATAAATATGGAACATACAACTGGTAAATACCAAAACCCATTAGACTACCCCTTAACAGAAAATGAATTGACTGAAAAAATCCAGGCCCTAATATCAAAAAGCATCCTTAATGAACTGCTGAAGAACACAGAGCACAAATTAAGATTGGCTTTACTAAAACTGTTCAACTTGGTTCTGAGTGTTGGTCATTTCCCTGACACCTGGAATAAAGGACTCATAATGCCCATTCAAAAGTGAAGGCAAATTAAATCCAAATAATTACAGAGGCATCTATGTGAGCAGTAATCTGTGGAAGCTGTTCTGCAGTATCATCAACACAAGACTCATACACTTCCTTACAGAGCACAATGTCCTGAGCAAATGTCAGATTGGGTTCCTACCAAATTATAGAACATCAGACCATATATTCACCCTACATACAATGATTGACAAATACATTAACTAAAACAGAACCAAAATTTTTCCTTGCTTTGTAGATTTCCAGAAGGCCTTTGATTCAATTTGGCATTAAGGTCTTTTGTCTAAATTCTAGTATCAGGTATCGGGGGTAAAACATACAATATTATAAAAACAATGTACTTAAACAATCAATGTGCTATTAAAATTGGCAATAAACAAACAGTGTTCTTCAAGGGCAGGGTGTGAGACACGCTGCCCACTATCACTGACCCCCTTCAATATTTACATTAATGAATTGGTGAAACAACTAGAACAATCAGCAGCACCTGGCCTCACACTACATGACTCCACTATAAAGTTCCTCCTATATGCAGATGATCTGGTCATGCTGTCTCCAAAAGAAGAGGATCTACTGCAGAACCTGGACATCCTGCATCAATTCTGTCAGACCTGGGCCCTGACTATTAACCATAACAATCTAAAGTAGTAACATTCCAGAAAATACCCAGATGTCAGGGAAAGAGACATGATTTCACCCTTGGTAAGACCAAAATTTATCATGGAAAACTAAATTTGGCCGTGAATGGAATGAACTGAAAGAGAAAGCAAGAAGGGCCTTCTTTGTCATCAAAAAAACAATCCAAATAAAAAAAAATACCAATCAGAATCTGGCTCAAAATATTCCAAACAGTCATAGAACCTATTGCACTATATGGCAGTGAAGTTTAGGGTCCTCTTCTAAATCACGAATGGAACAAAAACCCAACAGAAGCCCTGCATGCCGAGTTCTGTAAGAGTATCCTGAGAGTACAGAGGAACACACCGAACAACGCATGCAGGGCAGAATTAGGCCAATACCCTCATTTAATCCACATTAAAAAAAAAGCAATGAAATTTTGGAAACATCTAAAAATGAGTAACCCCAAGCCTTATTTTAAATTTTATTTTAAAAAGCCCTCTGATTCAGATGGTCCTGAGGCTGCAAAAACAAACTAACATGACTAACAACAGCCAGCCTCAGGACACTAACACCCTCAACCACAGAATTAGGCCCAACCAAATTATAAAAGCACAAAAAGAAAATTACTTATTGGACTGAATCAACAGAAAAACAAAGTAAACTTGAATGTTATTTGACCCTAAATAGAGACTACGCAACAGCACAATATCTGAGAACAGTTAAAGACTGTAAATTAAGAGGAATAATGATGAGGTACAGACTGAGCAATTACACGCTGACTGTAGAGACGGGCAGATACAGACAGAACTGGCTGTCCAGAGAGAGCTGCATCTGCCCGTACTGTGACCTGGGAGAAGTGGAGACAGAGCAACACTTCCTGACCAGATGCCCTAACTATGAGAGAAATCAGAAAGACATTTTATCCAAAATTTGAAATACTTTGCCCTGACTTCATAGACAATAAAACAATAAACAATGAAACACAACTTCAACATTTATTAGGTGAAAAAAGACTGTATCCTACTAGCAGCAAGGATACATTGATGCCTGTCACAAAAAGTGGAATTCAACTAATCAGTAATGCACTAATGCGCACGCGCACACACACACACACACAAACGCAGACTCACACACACACACACACACACACACACACACACACACACACACACACTGAATACTAAATTGTTCATAGAATTCATAGAAAATGTTGATTGATTGTTCTCCATACTTTTTTATGTGTGTATATGTATGTACATGTATGTTGATTCAATGTAAAAATTAGAAATGCTTTGGCAATACATTGTAACAATTGTCATGCCAATAAAGCACACTTTGAACTGAACTGAATCGAAAAGAGAAAGAGAGAGAGAGAGGTTGTGTGTTCAACAAAGCAATTGAGCATGCCATTTCAACATGAATTCATACTGTCTACTATGTTGTCATCATACAGTTCCATACAGATGACATTTTAGACTCTTTCCAAGACATATAGAATACTGCCTTTACAGCTTTTATAAGGTTAGATGCATCACATTTTCTTAGCAAAGCTGTCATTGTAGACCAACTTTAATTCTAGTAAATCTGTGATTCAGCTCTGTGAAGCTTGAGGCCAGGGAAATCAGCTGCTTTTAAATATTTAAAATCACTTTTCAGTCCTGTGACATTAAGTTCAGTCTGCATGAATATTTCATAAATCTTTAGTTCAGCATAATTTCATAAAAGCTGCTAGTATGGTGCATTTTTAAATATAAACCAGGTCTTGGAAACTTGAAATAATGGCTTTTAGAACTTGTGAAGATGGCAAAAGAAACAATAGAACAAACTCAACAAACTGTACAAACTGTACACTTACAGATTTCTTATTTAATTTTTCATTATAAATGAATGAGCAAATACATAAAAATGTTCTAATTCAAATATCTGCCATTAAGGAAAGATTACAAAACTGATTAATATGTAAAGCTATTACTTTAAAAAAGAAAAAGAGGCCCATCTACTATGGTGGCAGATTTTATTTTAATTTGTATTATATGTCTTGTACTGTAGGATTTTCCTTTACTATCAGTAATGCTGGTGTTGCTATAGGTGTGCATTTATCAAAAGCATCATTAGCCAACTATGGTTGCAAGTTCAACATATAGTTTAACATAGTTCATCATAGTGTTTTCTAGTGTTTTCAGAGTCATTCTACACAGACAAAATAGCTTTTGCCAAGTCAAGTGGTTATACAAAATGAATACACTCTTAATACACATTTTTAGTTGAACTTAGTTAATGTTTTTAGTTATGTCAGCTCAAGTATACTGAGCAGATTCCAGTATATTCATATCTGTGTTTTTGAGTAAATGTAAAAGGCCTGTTAGTTCACATTGAATTGTCATACATATAAAAGACTTTCTGCAACTAGCACAGCAACTAGCATTTTCTAGAATATTTTAAGTTGTAAAGTAAGCAGGATGTATTAAAATTTATTGCATGGCTTCGGCAGGCATGTATCATGATACTAAGTGGGGCAGGCGGTCTCCCCAGCTCTACAGCGCCCCACACATTTCGAATGTAAATCTTTGGTGAAAAATGACCTGCAGCACACTCTAATTGAGAGCAATTGGGACATGTTTCAGACTGCCCTGCTTATTTTCACGTTAATAAACCTCGTTCTAGACCAAGAAAATATCAGTCCGCTTCAGCTATGTGTCTGCATCAGGTCAGTAATTAGTTTGCATGTCTGTTCTTCCTATGTGGAGTAGCAAAAAATGAAAGTATAAATCCTTTAGTTTAAACGTGCTCATGTGAATAGCCTGTATATACAGTAGTTCCATTGTGCTTGTTTTATGTTTGTTTTGAGAATAGACATGACTTTGTTTTCCTCACTGCAATTCCTACATTCCAAAACAACATTCCGAGGCAATAAATACTACATTAAAAGCAATTCTAAGATAGCATTCTATACGTTTGTCATGTGTAATAAAGTCTGTCAATCATCATCAGAGCGCCACATTCAGGCTGAATAACGCAAGGACATTAGAATTCTGCCAAAAGTGTGTCTGATCGACAATGCTGAATGACTTCTTTAGTTCAGCAAACAAATCGCTCGAGTAGGTGTAAATACCACTCACTTTCATGTTTTTTTTTTTTTTTGCACAACCTGCAAAAATCGCTCGATGCCATTGCTGCTTCTGCAAACCGCTGATCAATGCTAAAAACCAATACAAACTAATCCTTTCTGGAGTTTTCGCGTCGCTCTGCAAAGTACGTCACCCGGATCGTTGATCTGATTGGTTGAAGGACTATCCAATTGCGTGAATAATGCTCGTTGATCATGCCTCTTGTGCAGTAGAAAATACATACAGACTCCCCAGACCAATGTTCAATTTTAAATTGAGCTTGGTCTGGTGATAGCCAGACAATCTGATGTGTTCAGTGATTAGAATATAAAGCTTACACAATGTTTATTACAATAATAAATGTACAAAATTATATTTATTAATATTTGCACAAGTCCCTAATTTTTATTGCATTAAGGGCTGTTTTTAAAAACTGTATCAAGTTAAAAGCCGTTTAACATTATAAAAAGCATCTCAAGATCCTCTTTTACATGCAATCTGCAAAAATAAAAATTGTGAAAGAGAGTCATACAACTGTGGAATGACACAAGGCAAAAGGGTACCATTTTCAAACATCTAGATCTGTAAAGATTAAAGAAGGTGGAATCCAGAACCTCCCAGTTCAGTGTTTTTTTTTTTTTTTTTTTTTTTTTTTTTTTTTTTATATTTTTGTTTGTTTGTTTTTGGATAAAGGTGGCAGAGTGGAAGATAACAGACCATCCTACTGCTGTCCACTACTCATCAGCATAGACCAGGTTAAACATCTCTGTACACAAAGCAGTTTCTGAATGATTGTCACATGAAATCAGTTTTATAATTTGCCCCTGCAATTCAGGCATGACTTTGACTAACCTTTGTTAAATACCTCATGTTGCTTTGGATACTCTCACAGGAAAGTGCTAATTGTCAGATCTCCTTTAAAGCTCTTTTATATTGCTATCTTACAATCAACCTAATGTGACTTGCCTTCACTTATGCATTTAAATTGCTATGAATTTTATAGACTTTACTAAGTAACTTTACTTTCATTACTTTTTTTAGTTTTTAAAAGAGTTATTCTGTTTTGAATGCAGGAGACTTTTTACCTTAAGAAGAGCTGTGTTTTGGAATGATGCATCAACACAAAGCATGTAAGATTTCATTGGACTTGCAGTAATGGAGCACATTCGTTGCTAATGGACAGTGTGAAATTGCACAGGAAACGTGAAAGATTAGAGCTGCTATTGGTATTTAAGTTCAAGTTTATAAAATCAACAAAGAACTAAGTTGTACCAAAATGCTTTACAATAAAGAAACATGCAATAAATACCAGAATCAAACTGAATTAGACAGAAAAAAAAAACTGTTTGCAAAGCACCAAGGGCTCATGTAGACGATACAGTGATAATGGCCATGTCTCTTTTCAAAAATAAAATGAGTCTTTAAGTGTCTCTTAATGGAAGTAATATATAATGTATTATATTAAACTAGACAAAGAATATTGTCTTATTGGACAGTCTTATTGGATATTGGACAGCAATAAATTCTCCTTTTTTTATTATTTATTTTTTATTTCAATATCATAGCATTATATAAAAAGTAATGTAATGATCTACAGTATAAGCATTTTGGATATCACAGATTTCTTTGCAAACTGAATATAATAAAATCTATGAAACTATAATGAATTTAAAAGGATTTCTTATCCTCTTGTGAACAACATTAATATTATGGGCTTCATCTATCATTCCAATTGATATAAATGGCTGATATTTTAGAAATTGCTGTTAGCCCCTTAAGCATCAGAAATTCATGAAATATGGGATGTTTCCTAATGTCTTGTGAAGTTTGGACATTATGTTCGAAAGATAAAGGTCAGTTAGTCATAATGAGTCAGTGTATCTTTTGATCATTAGTTTTTTTTATTATTATTTATTTAATATAGAAAACGGAAAATGAAAAAATTTGAATATTTGATCTCTACGTGTGGGCGGGAATGAAACACCCCTTTCTGCTGATTGGTCAACCAAAAATTAAACTGTCCCGTCATCAGGGGCACGTTCAAGCTCAAACCGGTGCTTAACATTTTGCTATGGTTTCCGGGTTGAACAACATGTTTCCTGGAAACGGTGTGCAACGGGTTTGAGATACGTTTTCTCTTGTTTGGTGGTTGTGTCAAAAATGTCAGCCCAGTCAGCATAACATGCATATAAACCACGCGGTATTAAAGAAACAGCTCATAAATGTAATTAACATCAAAATAAATTCACAAGAGCAAGTGTATTGTTTGCACATGTTTATTTACATTAATGGCAAAATAACTTAAATAATAAGAGCACAAGTATAGTTCGAAACTTCTTTAAGTCTGAACTTCTTTAAGTCTGTCTAAATATCATTTACTAATTGCAATGTCTTCTGGTCCATATCCTTTCCTTAGGAAGGTTTGCTAGACACTGATTAATGTAACATAAAAATACTAGCCTATACTTACATATTTTGCTATTGTATTGTGGAGTGATACTTTCATAAACTTTCATAAACATAAAGGCAAATGTTGGGTCACAATAATTAGGAACCACAGTTTCCACAAATCCCTTCACTCGATTGGGATGTTCTCCTTTATTTTGGACGGCAAGGGCAGTGACTGTAACATTGAGTGTATTTTGAAGAATTAAACACGTAGCCTCTTTATACTTCATCTGGTTCCGATAATTCTTCAAAAAGAACACAAAGAATGGCCTTCTCAGCTGCCATATTTGCAACTCTTGCGTCATCAGAACAGGGTGTTCATCGCGCAGCAAAATAATAGTCCTCTGCTACTATGGATTATTAACGCCTTTATTGCAACTGCATTTAATCTCTTTCTCATCAAACAGCCAGACTAACGAATGGCTTAACACAAACCATACCGAGGTAGAGCCTAGACAAGGCTTTCTTCTGTGTGTCCATAAATTCTGCAACCTACACCTGTTTATCTCAGAAATATTATTATTATTATACTAGTTTATCTCAGAAATAATACATTTACTTCACACCTGCACTCACAACTACCTAATAGCCAACACCTTTGGCATACTGCCTGTTTTATTATTGCTGACCACCTAACAAAATCTGTGTGGCAACGCTGCACGACTCGTTGGACAGGACAGTGATATAGTGAAGCCCAGACCAGTGTCAATTTAATTAAATTCAATTCAATTCACATTTATTTGTATAGCGCTTTTCACGAGACATATCGTGAAAAGCAGCTTTACAGAGAATGCATGTCAACATTACAATTTAAAGAATGCAGTTAGCAAATAATGTAACAATTTAGGCAATTAATTTACAATCACTGTTAGCAGTTTAACTGAAGGTAGAAGCAATGAGCTCCTGGAAAAATGAATTACATATTAACAATAATTAGGATATTAAGTCATCATACACAGAAATCATAACTTTTGTTATAGTCAATACGCTGATATTTGGCCAATGGAGGAACTTGAAATAATATGACAGATATGAAAAGAAATAGAGCAGGGATGAAACTACCATTTTTCACAAAAATGTAATTTTAAAAGATAATGTTTTAGACAGCGATATATTTTTGCTGTGGTCAATAACTCACAAGTGTGGTCTATCAATGCCAGGTGATATTTTGTACAAATATAGAACGGCTTCAGTATAATTTCACTTTGAACATAAATTGCACATTGTTACTTTCAACCTGGTCAGTTGGGACGAAAGTAACACACAGGTGGGTCAAAAGTAACACAACAATACAAGCTAGATTTTTTGTGTTAGTCTTGTTTTTATTAAATATAGTAGATTATGACCTTGTTAATATGTAACTGCAAGCATATTTTGTCCTTTATCTTTGCAAAAAAAAAATAAAATAAATAATAATAATAAATTATATTTTCATTTTAAATTGAGAATTCGAGTTTTATCAAATGTTTCAAAAGTAACCCGACAGTACAAACTTGAACTGTTTCGATTTTTTTTTTTTTTTTTTTTTTTTTTTTTTTGGCAATGGCAATTTATTTTATAAAACATTTTTTCAACAGTATGAACAATATGAAAATTAAATTAAATTAGTATAACATAAATTCTCAACATCTGAATGGAAACACTGCAAATTCAAAGGTGGATGTGGAAAAGCTAAAGTATGGCTAAAAACTAAATGTGACTATGGTAAATGTAAACAGATTGAGTGAATAAATGGTGACATACAGAAATCAGCAACAGATATGTCCAGAAATGCCCTCTCATAAACATGTGGCTGAATCAGACCTCTGTCTGTCTTTCACGCTTGGCATATTCTGCTAGTATGATATGACATAAACATGTTTTAATAAATGCTGCAATGCAAAGAAAGCCACCACATTAGCAGTGGGACAAAAGAAACACTTGTTGTCACTGCAGCGGGACAAAAGTAATACGTTTTACTTTCATCCCGACAGGAACTCCTGATATTTAAACCAGATTTACTTCAGTGTTAATTTTGGCAGCCATTTTTGATTTAGCCTTAGTCTTTATCTTCAGATGAAAATGCTCTTTAGTCTTAGTCACATTTTAGTCATTTTTGTCTTTCATATTTTAGTCTGTAAATAAATGTAAATATTTTAAATGTAAATAAATGTAAATGTCATATTTTAGTCTAGTTTTAGTCGAAGAAAAGTCATTGCATTTTTGTCAAGTCTTAGTCATTACTTTTAGTCAAACTACAGTTACCAACATTAATTTTGATAGCTATTGTATATGTAGTCTTTAGACAAAATAGTCATTATAATTTTTCTCTTTAGACCAATTCAATTAAGCTTAGGAAATATCTGAATCAAGGTAACAGACTGTATTGACATTTTACTCTTAGCAGTAGCACTTGTGCAATTACATATCCCTTTTCAGTGGTTCTCAAACTTTCTAGAGTGTCGTACCCCCTGAGGGATTTAACATCCTTCTGCATACCCACTCTTTTCCACTTACTGCAGTTACACCTTTTCCATTAAGGGACAATATTTGCCCTCTTAAATCGATTTGTGACCTGATCCAGCAAAATGAGTCACAGTGACCCAAATTTCAAAATTTAGATTTTGGTATCAATGGAAAGATGAGACAATAAGCTTTAAAATGATATCCTACTCAAAGTCATACCTTGAATCGTTTTAAAGATATACCCATTTGAATTATGGTCGTCTGCCCTCTTTTTCCAATTGAAAACCTGAGAAAATCGCTTTTAAAGTTTTTTGCCTGTTTTTTTGTTGATACCTTTCAAAATCCATTGCATTTAAAGGGACTATTTATTTTATAGCTTAATTTGACCAAAGACATTTTTGTATATATAAATGCTATTAAACCAGGCTGAAGCTCAAATTATTTTAAAGTATTTATTTGAATTAATATTTTATAAGGCACTTTTACAAAGATTTACTAAAATCAGAAAGATTGAACAGAGGTGCTACATTTTTGCTTGAGAGAGAGGGCGTGTGTGCGTGTGTGTGAGTGAGAGAGAGAGAGAGAGAAAGTGAGAGAGGCAGAGAGACAAGCAAAGAGAGAACAAATAATGCTAGCCTATGCAATCATATCTTTGTGTAGGCTAGTTGACAATAACAGTGTAACAAATTCATAACTGAGATACCAGCGCGCGCTAGTCTGACAGGAGGATGGCTGGACCAATTGCGTGCCTGTCAGTCGAAACGGTGTTTATGTCAGTGTGTTTACATTTCTAAGCTTTTTGATTGGTTCTATACAACGTGTAACACCATATTTGGAGAGCAGAGATAGTGACGTTTCAAGGGATACTGGGAAATTCTCATAAGTGACGAGAGGAGTTGAGAAGTTCATTTCCAGCTAATTTAGTAAAACCATGTCAAATTTAATAGCCATTTAAATACCTTTACTCAATTATCTGAACTTTGAAATTAGCTTAAAAAAATAGATTTTTCCATTGTTTTTCCACATTATCGGCCCATATCTTAAAATAGAACGTTGCGACTCATTTCACCAGAGCGGGTCACATTTTTCCAGAGCATTTTTTTTTTTACCTTTATAAATACCTTTATAAAATAAATAATGCTTTAAATTAAAATAAATAAATAAATAAATAAATACAATGATGATAAAAATGAAGTGATACTTTTAAATATTACATTAAAACTGCCAGTAGGTGGCGGTAAGTCACTGTTTTTATGAGTGAATAATCGAGTCATTCATTCATTCAGTATCAAAGCAAGCAGCTGTATTTATGAATGGATCACTGAATCATTGATGATTCGTTCAAAGCCGCAGATTCGTTCACGAAACACAGCTTGTGTGCTGCAGTTCTACTGTGGCTTTCGTTGCAAAATAGAGCAAAATACTGACAATACTGTTTAAAATGTACATCACTTGATATTACCCTTCTGTTTGTTGAACTGTTGTATAAAATCAATATTCGGGATATTATATTATATTATATTATATTATATTATATTATATTATATTATATTATATTATATTATATTATATTCTTGAAGGTATATGATCAACATTAAAAACTAATTCACAGAATGGTATGTTTTTGTATCGAAGAGAGTTAAATTTCTATGCAGTGTGTGTCTATACGCTATTTGTTTGAATGTCGTGAAATTACAGCATTTTACCTGCTAGAAATACATGCCCAGTTTTAATGTTATTTTAAGGTGGAGTAGAATTAAATGAACCGCAAAACATTTTGTTCGCATACTTCAGTTTGAGAGCCACTGCTGGATATCAGCCTACACTTTGGTCGCAGATTTAGTCAGCATTTAGTTTCTATTCTCCTCTGATTAATGGTAAATATTACAATATCATAGCACAACAACAGTGATCAGAAATAATGATAAGCCTAATACTCATAAAAATACAATAAAAATAATGTCATATAAATCATTTCGTCTCGGGCGTAAGAAGTGGATTATCCTTCACCTGAAATATTTTTCTTTTCATCCTGAAATGCGAGGTAAATGTTGGATCACAATAATTAGAAGTTTCCACAAATCCCTTCACTCGATTGGGATGTTCTCTTTTATTCTGGACGGCAAGGGCAGTGACTGTAACATCGAGTGTATTTTGCAGTATTAAACACGTATTTATACGGACTTTATCAGGCTCTGAAAATTCTTCCAAAAGAACACAAAGAATGGCTTTCTTTATATACATTTATGTATATAAAATTTTGTTAATAAAATAAGAAGATTTAGTAAGTATAACTTGTTTTCCACTAAATGCTATTTTTTCACCAATTAACAATTCCAAACAAAACATTTTCCCAAAGTAAGGAGAAATCCTTATCAATGTGCTCAATAACAAACAGGGAAAAGTCTTTCCACAATATTTTAGAGTAATGGCAAAGCCAGAACAAATGCACAATGGTCTCTGGGTGTTGTTTGCAAAAAGAACAATTTGTGTCAATATCTTTTTTAAATTTCTTCATGAAAGTATTAACAGGATATACACGATGGATAATACAAAATGAAACTTCTCTTATCTTATTAGTAATTAAGTATCTATTTGGGATCAGCCAAACTTTCCTCCAGGCAATATCAAAAACAAAGGTATTCCAATAAGCTGTGACATTTGGAATAGCCACAATTTCTTTGAGAAATAATAAACGTATTGATTTATTAGAAGAAGTGGAAGAAAAGCAATATTTGATCTGTTTTTATAAAGAATATCTCTGTTATTCCATATAAAATATTATGAGGGGAAAAGTTATGTTTGTATAAAAGAGACCAGGCGAGAAGGACCTGCTTATGGAATTTAGATAATTTAGCTGGTATTTTTTCAACATTATAATTACAAAGCAATAAAAAATTAAATCCACCGAATTTGGAGAAAATATATTGTGGAATAAAGTTCCAAACTGAGGTTGGATTTTTGAGAAATGTTTTGGCCCAATTAATATCTAGCAATATCTAGTCAGTTCTGGCAGGTCACGTCAGTCAAGCTTGCATCAGCTGACTCCCAGGTGACTGCGTCTACCTATAGGAATACGACGCCTATTACGGCATCTATATATAAGCTCCTCAGTATTATTAGCAGCTATTGCATTTCTCAGGAGCAAATTAAATGGCGAATTCGACAGGCAAACAGCATCATCTCACTAGGAATTGTGCAATCGGGAATTTAGCGAGAGGGATTTGTGGATTTCACCTCTCATTCACCGCATTGATCATAAGCGACTGATTGGAAATGACTGAGTTAAGGTTAGCATTGCTTCTCGCATCGCTGCAATTAGACATGGACTGGCAGTTCAGATGATCTGCACTCCCCGCATGAAGAAGCGTTTCAAGACAAGATCAAACATCCACGTTACAGCCGGCTATTTCATTCTCCTTCTCTGAATGTTTCCACGAAGCTAAGCTAAGTTCCTTTTAATGCTCATTGTTTTCAAGCTAACTCATGATGTTGTTAAAGCTATCACTCTTGCTTAGGCTTCTAGTCCTTCTCAGTAAAATGTTTTTGCAAAGCTTTTGCGATCGTATTTGGCGATGTGCGTTACTATCTGTTGTCATTGGCAACCGGCTGATCGCCGCACACGCTGGTCGGATCGCCGTGTTTAGCGCTATACATCGCAGATTCAAGCAGCTTTGTAGTAGAGACAGAACAACAAAGATTCATGGTGCAAACGGCTTTTCTGTTGTGGTGCAGCACATAGTAAACATAGTTTTTCTTAAAGCTATAGTGCCAAAACGCTTCTTAAAGGTCTAGTTGCTATTTAGAACAAGCTGATCTTAAGGCAATCTTGCTTGCTTGTTACTGAAGCTCTAGTGTCATTGCTGCATACTATAGAACTACTGTGGTAAGTTTATTCAGGTACATGTTATCTTAAGCTGTTGTCTTAGACTTATGCTCTTTATGATATCGATCATATCGCAACATTCTGTGATAAGTGAACAAACGTCTGTGGCTTGAAAACTTATCAGAGTATTGTAACATGCTTTTCTTTAAATACACAGAGGTTTCTTATTCAACCCTAACAATGTCAAACTTGATGGTCCTGTAAGGAGTGTGATATCATGGGAGTCGCCATCTTCTCTTTCGTAGCCAAAGGAATCGGCCCGACTGGAGCAGAAATCGTGCTCATGATGAGGAAGCACTGCATTTCATTTCTTAGCTGCACGCTGCATCTAACTCAGAGCTATTGCTGCGGGTGTATGCTTCCCCAACCTGACTACCACTAGTTTAATACTAGTCTGTGATTTACAACATGCTTGTTGTAACAGATTGCTGCCACTAGGGGTGTAAGCTTCCCCCAATAGGAGAGAGAAGAGAGAAAAATAAATAAATAAATAAATAAATAAATAAAAATTTTATATTAGGCAATGGGTGTATGCTTCCCCGACTAGATAGCTGCTAACGGTGTAAGCATATATGATATATAAAATCGCTAACTAAATGCGCCACAACATGCTTGTTGTATCAGTTTTGCTGCCTCTACGGGTGTAAGCTTCCCCCATTTATTTATTTAAAAAAAAAAAAAAAAAAATTCAGGTCATTCAGGTAACTGCATTTTGAAGAAAAATGGCATTCAGATTTTCGCACTCAGTTTGTGTTGGGGGATATCAGCATATGGTTTGTTTTGGGGGTTTATTGCTGCTCTCCCTGCTCTTATCCATGCTAGGCTGCATGGATGCGCAGGGAGTTCTTGCCCAGAACAGAACCATACCGCCAATACAAACTCTATGCATAATCTATCATATTTGACGATAGTGGTCCTGACAGAATTTAAGAGTATTATTAAATGTATAAAAATCTAACATATTGAGACCACCATTTTTATAAGTATTCAAAACAACAGATTTCTTGATATAATGTATGCCATTTTTCCACATGAAATTAAGTAACATTTTGTCAATACTTTTGAGAATGGCGTTATCAACATGGAGAGACTGAGCAGCATATGATAATCTGGAGATTCCCTCCCCTTTGGCAAGTAATATTCTTCCCCTCAGAGATAAGTCTCTCTGCAGCCATAAATTAAACTTTTTTTTTTGTGTTTTCTCAATAATAGGGGAAAAATTAGAAACACATCTATCATTTAGATTTTTACATATACAGATACCTAAATAAGATATCTTATCTTTAATTGGAATATTATTATTTGTAGAAAGATTGCACTCTTTAATTGAAAGCAAAAAAGACCAGAAGCTTTAGAAAAATGTTCAACAGTGCTGATTGCGATAGGGACCCAAGAGGCATCTCTTAAAAAAAGAGCAGTGTCATCTGCTAATTGGCTGATCTTTATTTCTCTTTCAGCAATGAGAATCCCTTTCAAGGTACTTTTATTAATATAGTGTGAGAAGATCTGGGTGGCAAGGAGGAAAAGATAGGGTGAAATAGGACATCCTTGCCTAATACCCCTCTGAAGGTAGAATCTGGGTGACGTACCAAAACTAAATTTCAATGAGCAATTACTGTTAGTATAAAGTGTCCTGATGGCATTATTAAAGAAATCACCAAAAGCCAAACTTTCGAAGACAACGGAAAATAAAAGCATGCTCCACAGTGTCAAATGCCTTGTAAAAGTCTAAAAAAATAAATAAAACTTTCCTCTGAAATCAATTCAGAATAGTCAAGGATGTCTAAAATTAATCTAATGTTATTAGAAATGTGCCTATTTTTTATAAATCCATATTGAGACTCATCAATTAAATAGCTCATTACTTTTTTTAATCTTTGGGCAAAAATTTGAGCAAGGATCTTGTAATCAGTGTTAAGTAAACAAATAGGACGCCAATTTTCCATAAAAAGTGGATCCTTTTTGGGTTTTGGAATCAGAGTAATTACACCCTGTGTTAAACTAGGAGGAAGAGATGTTTTCAGAATAGTCTCTGCATAAACTTCTGCCAGAAATGGAGCTAAGGGTTCAGAGAATGCCTTATAAAATTCTGCAGTAATACCATCATTCCTCGGAGACTTGTTGACTTTACGATGATTAATAGAATCAACGATTTCTTTAAGGGAAATAGGTTCATCACACCGATTTTTGTCATCTACCTCTATGGTATTTAGGTCAATTATTGAGTCTAAAAATGAGGATGTGTCATCCTCATTGAATCTAGAGGTATATAACAACTTCTAAAACTCATAGCAATAATTAGAAATTGTCTTGGGGTTATCTGTTACAATACCATCAGCAGTGAGTTTAGTCATGGTATTATAATTGGCATTAGATTTCTCTAACCTGATGAAGTATGCAGAATTTTGTTCACCTTGCTCCATCCATCTTCTCCTAGATTGCACAAACGCACCTTCAGCTTTACATTTATAAATATCATCAAGTTGGTTTTGTAGTTTAGAAAGCAAAGCAGTTTCAACATTCGAGAGATTTTCAGGGGGCCCATGAGTAATGGCAGCAATTTCACTAATCGCTGCCTCTTCCTCAGCTTTCCTAAGCTTGGCTAGTGCACTTCCATAGCTTCTCATAAATGTACCAATATAAAATTTTAGTAACTCCCAATTATTACTAAAAGATCATTCCCTTACTGCTTTTTTCCAGTAATGGTTAATAAAATAGTTAATTTTTCCTTGTTCTATGAAGTCCCTCCTTCAGAAATACGTAACGAGTTCTGATTGTGCCAGCGGTTCCTGTGTTGTGATTTGACAGCAGCTCTTAGCGCATCTTGCCCGGAAAGGTCACGCTTCTTACCATAACGTGGAGATGCATGCGCTCAGTGTTATTGTAAACATGTGCTGCACATAGTTTTACATGTGGATTATAATTTTCGGAACCGAGTTAAACATAAATTGTAACCATTGATCTCTAAGTACAGCGTCCCTGGGAAGGCCAAACAAAGGTGATTGGACTGCGGGATGAAAATAACAGCGTTTCGACGACATGGCGACAAACACACTCTACAAACGCAACACTTGCTCTTCTCCGTGGGAGCGCAACAAGACCACGCCCCCTTTTTTGTGTATTCCTGTGGGCGGAGGTTAGTCAAAAAACTGTTTTAGTGACGTCATTAAAGAAGGAAGTAGAGGGATGTAGTCCAAACTGGCTGTTCGATGTAGGCAACTTCTGTTAAATAAAATATCTCGCTTGGCATTGAACTTTGAGCTTTAAAATTTTACAGATTTTATTTATACTCTAACAACAACATTACACACTAACTAAAGTTTGAAACATGGGATCACGAAGAACGGGACCTTTAATAGAGTTTAAAGTGCTTGCAGAAAGCTTAATTTTTATATAGATAGCCTTATGGTCAGTTAGGAGGGTTGGGAGAATATCAACTGAAGTATTGGGAATGTCAAAGGATTTAGAGATCAGCCAAAAATCTGTACGAGAGAAATGAGAAGCAGCCTTGTTGCTCCAGGTAAATGCTTTAGTATTAGGGAATTTGGATCTCCAGACATCAATCACATCAAGTCTCTCCATGAATTGTTTAAATTTTAAATTAAGTGATGAGGGTCGGCCGGGAGGCCATTTATCAAGAGCACTGTCAATTGCAATATTGAAATCCCCACCTATAACGAGCAAAGAGTTAGGGATTTTTTTTTTAGCCAGTATAGAAGTCTGCTTTCTATAAACTCAAGAAAACTAGCATTCTCAGACCTTGAATTAAAACCATAAATATTAGCCATAATAATAAAAGTTGAATTAAGATCAATGACATGACACAAAAAATGTCCATATGAATCACAGTCCGAGTGTAATATATTCCCTTTAAATGCATTCCTTAGAGTAGTAATTCCAGCAGAACGTTCAGATCCATGGGAAAACCAAAGGTCATTTCCCCATTGAGATCTCCAGAATTTTACATCATTAACAGATGAATGGGATTCTTGGAAAAAAAAAAAAAAAAATCAGGTTTCAGTTGTTTTGCAAATAAAAATAAAGCTTTCCTTTTCACAGTCGCCGTCGCTGGATTTGTCTGTTTTTCCACGTTTACTGAATGGAGGCTTACTTGGGGTCACAGGAGAGGATGGGAAATCTTCTACAGCAGAAGAAAGTGATGGAGTTACATGGGTGGAATAATCATGACAAATGTCAATCACTAAATTGCTGCCTTCAGGTGATATCATGAGCTCGGAGTTATCAGATGCTGCCGAACTTCTAACAGCTTGATCTAGCAGTTCTTTCCTTTTCCTTTGGGACTTTGTCATTTTCCCAAATTCACACTATACAGTTACAGTACTTAACAAATTAAGCCAAAAACGAACTTGAAAAGGGACACTTAACTTCAAAAAAAGAGCAATCTAATGCAGAGATCAGGAAAGACAACCGTTCAGAGCGCCATCTTGCGCGACTCCCCCAAAGAATGGCTTTCTCAGCTGCCATAGTTGCAACTCCTGCGTCATCAGAACAAAGAGGCGTTTCTCAAAACCAAGTTCGATAAGTTCATACTCGCGTCCTTGGTAGTTATGACTTGGCAAGTTCGACTCAAGAGAACGAACTCCCGTGGACGGGAGAACACAAGTCCGGTGATTCTGCAAATGGAACAGCAGCGTACTTGATAACGTCACTCAGCTCGCTCTGGCTTCTCCATTTTACCCAAGAATAAAACGAAATTTGTTATAAAACACCACTCTGCCTCTTTTCGTTTTATTTAAAAAAACAAACAAAACATATTAATAGCCCCAGGCAACAAGTGATTGATTATCTGCAATGTCTGCTTATATTTATAACAAAACAAAATATTAAACAACCCTGCCTCTTTTCGTTTACATTTCAAAAATATAAAGTTATGAAACGTCACGTTGCCCTCAGCCAAAACGGAGCCAGCGGCAAATGTCAGAAGGACTAGCCGAGGTAAGGCTGCTCTTGGCTGGGTACATGAGCGCTGAGCGTCCGGTGATCACCTGGATCTCACAACTCCGACAATGTCAGATCAAATTTTCAGAAAGGCGCTATCTTTATCAATAAACCACAAATTTGAGCTTTAAACCAGAACATTCTTGTCTGAAAAACTCTTAAAACTACATATCATGACATAATAACAGTAATATGTTTAAATTATGTGGGTTTTCTCCTTTACTATTGACGCTTGCTGGTTACTGCGAGATGCATTCTGGGATACCTGGCTGTCACAAGTCTGCACAAGTCACCTCTCAATGCATCCTCGATAAAATGAGCGGATCAAGAACACATCTGGGGATTTGAACTGAACTTGGCTAGATGCAAACTTTGAATTGGAACAGTACTTGGACAGCGACTGATGACGTTTCACAAGTCCACAAGAACACAAGTACAGACAAGTATGGATATTGAGAAACGGCTAGGGTGTTCAACGCACCACCGTTTCCGTTTAAAAAATGTTTTGCAACGTTTTGTCGGGGCTGGACGCAGCCCCGGTGTTGCGAGATTTTCGGTTTCTGACATTTTCGGTTTCCGAAGATGGAGCATACATGAATATTAATGAGTTTCCCAGACATGCACGATTGCACGTGCAACTGAGAATTTTAGTTAACGTTGTATCTCAAGACATTAGTGGATTATTCCATAAAGGTAACTATATTCTCAGCGTCGTGGCTGACTTATGCCTAAACTACAGTTGTTTACTTCTAGGTAACAGTTTATAATGTTTTCATTAGTATGCACAATTTGTGCAGTCGTCTGTAACTGAATGACAAATACTTCGTGTAACAGAGCAGCCTTCAACTGTCTACAATGAGTTCAACTCGTTGTGCTCTTCCTTTGTACCTTGCGATGTAACCGCAGATAGGCCTATATAAATGTGTCTGTGTGGACATAATATTTTTGTAATCTACAGACTACTGAGGGCTGTTTCATAAAAGATGCTAAGAAAAGCAAGGATTAAACTCCAAAACCTGACTTGAATTATCCTAACAAATGAGTTTGGGCTAAAACGGTTTCATAAAAGGTAATTGAAGTTCACGCAGTCCCGCTAATTCGATCCAGGTTCACCTAGTCAAGATAATAGTTTTTTTAAGCAGCCCTAGAGGTCGATCATGGATCAAATCGATCCACCATAGGAAAGGGCATACATTTTGTGCTATTTTATGCGTTTGAGACATGGTGTTTTCCTCAGTGCATAACTTACTTTTCACAAGTTTATTCTCCATCTGTAAATGTTAGAAAGTAATGCAAATATTTCCATTTTGCGGCTATACAATCTCTGGCTAAACTTCACAGTGAACGAGCGCTGCTGCGCGCATGCGCGCTAAACAGACGGAATGCAATAGAAGCAATAATTCTAAAATATACATTTCGCTAAAATATTTGATGTTGGACATTAAATGTGCCTTATGCACAAGTTTAAACCTACAAGTAAGTGTATTTTTTATGATAGTAACTGTAAATGGACTATTGTAATGCGGTAAATCAATATACTTTGGGACAGTTACTGAGTTTAGATTCATCTTACCAATTAAAATTTAGTCTTTGCATATTTATTTTAATTTTTAATTTTGTGATCTTCATTTCTGCTCTTCTAATAACCATAAAGAGTACTACTGCCAAACAAAACCAGAGAGAAATGTATTCATATATTTTAAAACAATCTAATTTAAATAATTAAATATTGGGAACAAAACATTTAGCCAGTAAGAAAGGAAAACCTGTAGGTTTTACACACACACACACACACACACACACACACACACACACACACACACACACACACACACACACACACACACGTTAATAAAGTCAAATAATTTTATGTGAGAGAGTCAGCTGTAATATCATTGCGTTCCTATTGGTCAGTGTTAGAGAAGCTCAGCTTAGCCTGATAGTTAGCCTGCTCCAGACCAGACTAGTTCCCTCTCAGTCGGTCACGTTCGACATACATCAGTAGTGACCGACGAATTGGGATATCGCTAGAGAGCCCCTATCAGCTTCGAGAGAACTAAAACAAGCCAATGAACAGGCGGATATAAATAGGAAGCAGATGCAATGGCACTCTGTCTTTCGCTTCGGAGCCAAACTTTGGTGTCCTACAGCTGACCCTCGGGAGAGGAAGACTCGGCTGCGCTGCCGCCCCAAGGGACCTCAGCCTTCGCCGAGTCGGATCCTGAGTTGACTGCTGTGCTTTCCCGGGCGGCCGAGAAGGTCGGGCTCGTATAGAATCCTCCACCATGTCCCGGTCCTTCTCGGCTCGACGATTGGTACCTTGGAGCGGGTCACGCTGGTCCTCAGCGTCCCGCCCCGATGCCTTTCTTTCCGGAAGTGCACGACGAGGTGACTAAGTCCTGGCGGACGCCGTATAGCGTTTGTTCAAGACCGGGTCCCTCGTCCGCCTTCACCACCCTGGATGGCGGAGAGGCTAAAGGCTACACAGGGATCCCCCCAGTCGAGCGGTCTGTAGCGATGCAGTTGTGTCCTACGACCGCCGGCTGGCGCGGCGAACCACGCCTTCCGTCCCGGGCCTGTAAATTCTCCTCGAATCTGACAGAGGTAAGCTTACAGAGCCTGTGGGCAGGCCGCCTCCGCCCTGGCCCTTTTGCAGGTTTATCAGGCAAAAGCGCTATCGGAGATGCCCCAGGGTGGCCTTGACCAACAGCTGCTTGGGGAGCTGTGTGCTGCCACCGACCTCTAAGGTGACAGCGCGCTCTGTTGGTCAGGCGATGGCTACACTTGTAGTCCAGCAGCGCCACTTATGGCTGAACCTGGCTGACATGAGGGAGACCGATAAATATCGGTTCCTGGACTCCCCCGTGTCCCGGACCGGCCTTTTCGGCGACGTGGTGGAGAGCTTCACCCAACAGTTCTCCGCTGCCCAGAAGCAGGCTGAGGCCATTAAACATGTCTTGCCCCGCCGGCCAGCTGCTGCCTCCACACCGCCGGCGGCGCAACCTCAGCCTGCTCGTCGCCGAGGGCGCCCACCCGCGTTGTCCTCCGCCCCTGCTAAGATGGCAAAGCAGCAGCCTCCATCAGCCAAACAACAGGGAGCCGGCAGCAGACGGAGCGCCCAGCCCACTCAGGCCAAGCCAGGTGGCAAGAGATCGAGGAAGTCGCGATCCTGAGACGGGCGACCTGGAGGGGGAAGTTTCAGCTCTTCGGGAGAGGATTCCATTATCTCTCCCACCCCTGGAGGAGGGCCGGGGAGAATTTGTTTTGTCTGTCCCGCCGCTGGCTCTCCGGAGTCCAGCGATACCCACTTCCTCACAAAAAGAGCTGTTTCCGAATCCTCCAGGTCACAAGAGGGCGCGTCTGTCTGGACCCGAGGTTCTGCCTTGTTGTCTGCAGGCCCCTCTCATCTCGCCAGTGGGTGGCAGTGTGATGGTCGAGGCCGTACCATGTGTACCGTCTCCCATTTGCACTGCCACTCTGCAGAGTCTGACTCCACTTCGGGCCGCTGTGTTTGCTCTTGTCCCAGTTGACCCGAAGACCCAACCGGCTGAGGTGAGTCAACACCATGCTGGGGATTCTCACGTCATCTTGAGACCCCGACCCCGACCTGGACCTGTGCCCAAGGTTCCTACCACTCCCTTCAGAGATCAGGTAGTGAACCTGCAAGCGCTGCCTTCGGAGGAGGCAGACCCAGCTCTGGCTTTGCTCTGTCCAGTTCGCGCTCTGCACGTTTACGTGGACAGAACTCGAAGCTTCAGGACCTCAGATCAGCTCTTTGTCTGTTACGGAGGCCAGCAGAAGGGAAAGGCTGTCTCCAAGCAGAGGATGGCCCACTGGATAGTGAATGCCATCGCCCTGGCGTACGATTCCCAGGGCGTACCTTGCCCGTTCGGGTTAAGAGCCCATTCCACTAGAGAAGTGGCTTCTTTCTGGGCGCTGGCTCATGGCGCCTTGCTGACAGATATCTGTAGAGCTGCAGGCTGGGCGACACCCAACACGTTTGCTAGGTTTTATAGCTTACGTGTAGAGCCAGTATTTTCCTGTGTACTCGCTTCCACCAGCCGGTAGACGCGTTGTACCCGCTCTATGTGTCGGCTTGCAATGCCACTCCCGCCCTCTGGGCTGGATACATGCATCCTTACTCCAGTCATGTTCCCCGCTTGGCGAACCCTGTTGAGTTCCTCCGCCTTCCCCTTCGGCTCAGACATTGTGGAGTGTCTGATGCCCAGGCCAACATCCGTCTCTGACGTTGTCTGTTGGCTGGGTTCCATATGTTGCGATCCCTCTACGTGAGTGGTCCCATATATGTATTGTCCACGGTCAAACTCCCTACGGTGAGCCCGTGTCTTTCCCTTAGCAGAGCCAGCTCGGCTGTCACCTGTTAGATGAGTCTCCCCCTACCCAGGTGAAGCCATCCCAGGGACTTCATATGCGTACTGCCCCACGGGCCAGTCCATATGTGTATTCTCCACCCAACTCCTCCCCCACAGGTAGGTAGTGGCCTCCGCAGCGTCCCCTTGGGTTCGCTTTCCCAGTGTAGTATAGTTTACTTAGTGGGTATGTCGGAACAGCAGTAGACTCTCTCTGGGTACTGGAAGGGGTTACGTAACTGTGGCGCTTTATTTGGGATCCCAATTCGTCGGTCACTACTGACGTACGTCGAACGTGACCAACTGAGAGGGAACGTCTCGGTTACATATGTAACCCTCGTTCCCTGAAGAAGGGAACGGAGACGTACGTCCCGTCGCCACAGTTTCTGTACCCTCGCTGCAGTGCGGACACCAGTTGTCTCCTCAGCGAAAAACAGAGTGCGATTGCGTCTGCTTCCTATTTATATCCACCTGTTAGGGGCGGTGCGCATTATGCAAATATCGCACACCAATGTTCATTGGCTTGTTTTAGTTCTCTCAAAGCTGATAGGGTCTCTCTAGCGATATCTCAGTTCGTCAGTCACTACTGACGTACGTCTCCGTTCCCTCCTTCAGGGAACGAGGGTTACATACGTAACCGAGACGTTTCCCAGCATAAGTTGCCAGAGTAACTGAGTTTGAACTAATTTGTTTGTTTTATGAAACAGAATTCGCTGACAACAGGTCTAAGTAAAATAAGCCTGGCTTGTTTTCTAATCTTGTTTTATGAAACAGCCCTCAGATGTGATTATACATGTGTTAGCTTACCTGTTCAGACTAACATTCTCTGGTTTTCCGGTTGGTGACAAATTCTGAACATATTGTTGAAACTATATTGTCTTTTCGTGGTTTCCGTTTAAGATACACTGTTTAATTTTTCAATTGCACAATAAAACAAAGCATCCCAGAGCACCTGAATGAGTTGAAGTAGATTATACTGATTTCATATAACAAAAAAAAAGGGAAAATAAATAAATAACATTGTTAAAAATTATGCAGCTGCCATTTCAATGATGTTGCTACGTTCTTCTGTTACCTCACCTTATGAAGATTTAAAACGGGCAGTGTTGGGTATAGTTACTTTGGAAAGTAGTTAGTTAGGTTACAACGTTACCATCAATTAAAAGTAATCAGTTATGATACAGCGTTACCTATTCATAAAAGTAACGCGTTAGAGTACTCATGCGTTACCAAAAATTAAAAGCCGTTTGCAGCGGCTCACACATGACAGACACAGCCCCCGGCCCCTTTAAATGCACCTAGAAGTCGTGACTCCCGACAATGAACAACGTCAGTCATCCGACTAAATTAACACTGCAGGATAACAATAACAGGAAAGACAGTCAGCAATAGGCTATTCCACATGGCGTTTTATTTATTTATTATCACAGAACATATAATTAATCAAAATTTGCACCTACCCAGCCCGGGTAGCCTAGGCTACTGTATATTATGAGCACCACAAGATAACTCCTGATTTTTCTTTAACTTTAAATAATGCAGTTATAAAAGTACAAGTATGCTTACTTGTAAACACAACCTTAAACAGGCTTGCAGATTTAAATCCATTTAGAAATGATGAACAACCAGCCAGCCAACGATCTAACAGAAATTAACAGCTGCCTGTCAAACAAAAATAACAAACCGAATTAAATCCTTCACTGCCACACAGGCAAATGACAAATCGCTTAATAGCCGAACTAATTATTATTAAAGTGTCACTCACAGTCACAAGCCTAAATTCACTTTAACACAGTCCTCTTACATTTACTCTTCAAAGTAGTGATTAAAACGTAGCAGAAGCAGATTTTCTAAACGTTTGTCCGACAGTCGATTTCTCCTGGGAGTAAGAACGAGACTCCCGAGGCTGAAAAGCCTCTCCACGGGTGCGCTGGAGGGTGGTGGGGTATTGAAGCGCAGAAACACTGTCTTGATCCTGGGGAACTTGTTCAACATATCGATCTCGACACCTGACTTAAAATACTTAGCAATTTCAGTGTCCACCGTCTCTGAGACCTGTCTGTCCTCTGTAAATGAAAAGAAGTCGGTCTCGACGGCGTCTCTGCTGCTGACGGGTGCAGGTGGCAGTTCGTCAAGCGGCGGATGCCCAGCGCACGGCCATCACAGCCATTGACTTTACGATCACAGAGCTTCGGCTCCGCTGATACATCCGCAGGTGGCACAGTAGACCTAGGCCTACTGTCTGACAAAAAGCAGGCTGCAGTCGGGATTTTCCTTTCCTTAAAATAACGGATTACTTTTTTAAAAAAATAACGAAGTTACTGATTACTTACGCACGAAACTAACGCGTTAAGTTACACATTTCAGGAAAAAAGTAATTAGAGTACTCTAACGCGTTACTTTGTAACGCGTTACCCACAACACTGAAAACGGGGTCATTCTTCTGGAAATGAAAGAAATAATGTCCAAAATCAGTGGCCTAATAAAGATCTTTGCAACCTTTTGTTATTCTCTGCCATGCGTTGTTTTGACCATGTGTGATATAAATGGACAATTTATTTTGATACACAAACATTCATTATTTGATATTCAGGTTGATCGGGAAACTTTTCCCCAGTCATCTCAATGGTAAAAAGTGTCCCAGTCAACCTGAATTCACCGGTCATTAAAGGGGTGGTTCAATGCGATTTCACTTTTTTAACTTTAGTTAGTGTGTAATGTTGCTGCTTGAGCATAAACAGTATCTGCAAAGTTACAGCACTGAAAGCTCAATTCAAACGGAGATATTGTCTTTTAAAGTTATGGCCTTTTAATGCCTACAAAAACAACCAGTTTGGACTACAACGAGCTTAGATTCTACAAAAACCAACAAACGTCTATGTTCATAGACAAACAATTGTTCATGTTATAAATTAAACGCTACCTTCACAAAAATGCTACTACTCAGTCATGTATTCGGCTACAATAAAGCTTTAAACAGGATAAAACTGTATATTGAAAGCTAACAAACAGCAGTGACAGCATCTAAACACTTTGACGCAAATACTAAATGAAATACCATTCATAAACGTCCTTTAAAAGCCGCGATTGAGAGGTTCTGCTTTACCCTCTTCATCTGGGTCTGATTTGGGCTCAATTTGATACAATAGCAATATAGACACTATTATTTACATTTTCACCAAAGCCCATGTAACCGGTAACAACTAAAATGGTAAGGGGCGTGGCGTTTCCGGACGCTTCTGCAAATCACAAAGGCTCTGGATACATATGGCTCTGCACTGGGCCAGCAAACCAATCTGAGCTCATTGCGTATTTTGGAGGGAGTGGCTTCATAGAAGCAGGAAGTCAAACGAGCCGTTCATATGACAGTGGAAACAGAGGTGTAGAATAAAGGTAAAATATATGAAAAATATGGCTTTTTTTAAAAAACGAAGCATTAAGACATGTTAAACTGCTCCCCAAAAACACAATCAAGCCTAGAAAAAAAACACTGAACCACCCCTTTAATGTTCATAAACATGCATGTTCTTCATGGAGTTTTAATTAGGGGCACATTTGGCCTCATGGGAAAAAAAAAAAAACATTTTTAAACTATCTATGTCAAAACATATATCACAAATCCTGGAATAAAGATGGGAATATGGCCTTGATTTGCTTTTGATTAATAGATGCTTTGTATAATGTGTGATGGAGTGAACATATGATATTGTGTGAGACATTTAATGACATTTTGTTTTTGTACAAAAAGATGGGCATGGACTTGCAAACAACAAACTTTAGCTACTGTAGCAGTCCATTAATATATGGACATATGACACATAAGAAAGCTATTCTCAGATAAAAAAAAAATTACATTTTTAGTCTTAAAGATTTTGACATTTTCACCACTCTTTGAATTTAAATGACCTTTTTTTTTATTTACTTAAAACTACTTTTATAACAACAAAACGTTATATTTTTACAGACAGTGGCCCCCAAATAATTTACACAAATGCATTTGCATTAAAATACTATTTGAATGACTGTAATAACTGTAGGTTTTTTGTTTTTTAAGAAATGATTTTCACAAGGATGAAGTTTATTCAACAAGGATTAATTAAATAGATTTTTTTTTTTTTTTTGCTGTTCTATGAATCAACAGGCACTGTATCATGGTTTCCTGATTTCAGCACTGATAATAGTAACTAAGAATGTTTCTTGAGCAGCAAAGCAGCATATTAGAAAGATTTCTGAAGGATCATATGACACTGAAGACTGGAGTAACAGGAATAAACAGACATTTAAAATATATTAAAATAGAAAACAAATCACAATATTACTGTTTTGCCTATTTTGGATCAAATAAATGCAACCTTGGTGAGCCTAAACAAAGAATTTTATTAATCCCTTTGAAGAGCAATAGGCATCATATCAAAATGAACAAGAGAACAATACCAGAATAGATATAGGTCCTCAAAAACATTTATACAGTGATGTACTTACATTTAGGCAGTGATGTACTTAATAATAACAACTAATAAAATACCGAGTATTAAACCATTGCAAAGGAAGAGCACAACGAGCTGAACTCATTGTAGACGATAGCTGAAGGTTGCTCTGCTGTTACACAAAGTATCTGTCATTGTTACAGACGAATGCACAAATCGTGCATACTAATGAAAACTAGCCTGTCTTCGTCATACTCATATTCTAGGTAGAATGTGAGTCTGATACTGCTCCATTGCACTTGAATTATGGGGCATGTCTTAACCGAACCAGTAAAAAAAAAAAAACTCTGCACTCAATTGGATACACCTACAACCAATCAGAGCAACGCAGTAAGTGACGTATGTTGAACTTGTACTTAAACTTTTGCCGAATCCCGTTGGAAGGACGGCAAACACATCTTTCCCATCGACAAATGCCTTGATTGCGGTTCTTTGTTCGTCTTTTAAAATGAATGCGCTGTCGATTTCTTTTATTACAGACGTGATAGCGGAATCTAAACATCTTACTTCTCCAGCTGCAGTCATCGTTGGTGCAAACCAATTCAACCCAAGCGCTCTTTGATGACGTGGGTGGTTACGTAACCGCAGATAGCCTGTCCATCATCGATTAAAGCCCGCCCTGGCAATTTGATTGGCTCGGCCTTCTGGGAGCCGAGCATAATTAAGGTGCGTTCACGCGGCCTTGTAATTCCTGTAGTTACGAGATTCTAGCTTGTAAAAAGCGTTCACGTCCTCGTAGAGATCGTAGTTACAGCTTGTAAGCTGGGAGTTTTCTGAAAGCTCCCAGATGTACCACGTGGCCACTGTACCACCTGACCGCTGTAGATTGATTTATAAGGCGTTGATAGTGGTGCCATGGAAACACATAATTCCCAGTCCAAGGACCAAAAGGACGTGAACAGCTCCGAATATAACGTCACGTGTTGTCATTTCAAGATTCCGGTAAGTACGAGGTGACGTGAATGCAGCTTTACTCCACAATGGATCGAGTCCAGACCGAACTTCCCGTCCAAAAAATGTTGTGGGCGGGGTTCGGGCTGGCACCCAGGCTAAATGAAAACAAAAACTGTAAACTAGAAGTAAACAACTGTAGTTTATGCATAAATCAGCCGCGACCCTGAGAATATAGTTACCTTTATGGAATAATCCACTAATGTGCTGAGATGCAATGTGAACTAAAATTCTCATTTGCACGTGCAATCGCGCATGTCTGGGAAACTCATTAATATTCATGTATGCTCTGCCTTCGGAAACCGAAAATAGGCTTGTTTGAGATGAGCAAATTCTGCGCAGAACCGATCACCGGTGATCACCGCGAGATGCATGCCGGTTAGAAATGTGTCCGAGGGTGGGCCGCCTTGCTCTGATGTCATGCCGACGTGTGTCAAAAACCTCTCGCGAGTGCGAGGCGGACGTGTCGGATTCTGCAGTCGAGCGCAGTTGCTCTCCACTGACTGCGCGGACCAAAAGCACGATGGGAAACGACTTGCTGATGACACAGCTTAAAGCTTATTGGTTTAAACAACCGTGATGTATTGATCCGATTTAAAATGTTTGATTTTAAAACTCTAATATCATGTTTTTATGTGTAAAAATAATGTGTGAATATTCCCAAACTCTCTGAAACAGTGATCTCTCTATGGGTTATGCGAACGTTGTCATTTATAAAAAAATATATATAAAAACATGTCTATAATTAAAGTAAAAATGATTGATACACACATCTTTCGAATGGAAATAAATAACAAGTACTTTGGGTGTATTGTTCATTATGTTTATTTTCATATAAAAGCAACAGAACTTAAATTACATCCAGTTTATCAGCAACACAGCGCACGAGTGTGAATCCCGCGATATCCGCCTTTGATCTCGTAGATTCTGATCCACTACGAGAACAGAGAACTGTTCGTCTTGCCTGCACTTTTTTCACTCCTCCCCTAACTGCAGCCGCCTACTCTCGGCTGAACTTCAGGCGAGGCTAGGCGCATCTCAAACAAGCCTAATGTCAGAAACCGAAAATCTCGTACCGGTGTTACAATAGGTGTGTTCGACATCAACTGCGGCTGGATGTAACCAATCGGCGAGAGTAGCCGCGTGTAGGCGGGGAGGAGCTTAAAAGTGAGACGTGAAGTCGGACACTTTCTGTTTCCTGTACTGACGCTTGTGCTGCGTTTGCATACTTTTTATCACAGTTAAATAAATATTTGACTAATACACCGATGTTTCAGAGACATTTTTCATTCAATACTTTATGTACTGCTTACAGCATCTGTTTGTACAAGAATAAAGTTCAATATAAGCATATACTACATAACTAATGTAGTGGGGTTTAAGTTTTTTATCAGTTTTATTTTGATAAACATGAAACAATATAATATTGCAACTACATGAAAAAGAGGTTTAACTCTTATAAAAATACAGATTTGTGAGCATTAGTGAAACTAAAGGCGTGACAATAAACACGAAACACACATGATCGTTGTCATGCGGTGAATCTGGCCAATCATGAAACAGCTGTGTCGTCATCAGCGCTCATGCAGCTCTTCTTGAGAAACTGCGCTGGCTGACTTAGGTGGCTGATCTCAAATCGCTCTCGCGGTACTTTGAAGCCATATGTCACAGTATGGCGTCGGCGCTGTCTCAAGTCGGACAAAATTTCTTACCGGCATGCACTGCTTCAAGTCAGCCACCGATCGGTCTGTGCAGCGCTGCATCAAGTCGAACAAGCCTAATATATTCAGTTCCTGAAATAATAGGTGTGTTCGACATCGGCTGCGGCCGGATGCAACCGATCGGCAAAAGTAGCCATGTGCAGGCAGGGAGGAGCTGAAAACGGGGACGTGAAGTCGGACACTTTCTGCTTCCCGTAGTGACGCTCGCGCTGCGCTTGCATACTTTATCACAGCTGAAGTGAAATAAATGCAATATTTGACTAACACATCTATCTTTCAAAAATACATTTTCATACTTTATGTACTGCTTACAGCGTATTTTTACAAGAATAAAGTTCAACATAAGCATATATTATTTAAATACCAATGTAGCGGGGTCTATGCTTTTTATCAGTTTTATTTTGATAAACACGACACAATATAACTTTGTGACTACATGAAAAGAGCTTTAACTGTTATAAAAATACAGATTTGTGAGCATTAGTGGAACTGAAGACGTGACAATAAACATGAAACATGCGGTGTCATGCGGTGAAACCGGCCAATCATGAAACAGCTGTGTCGTCATCAGAACTCGTGCAGCTCCTCTTGAGATGCTGTGCTGGCTGACTCAGATGGCTGCTCTCGAATCGCTCTCGTGGTACTTTGAAATCATACGTCACAGTCACATGCCTTCAGCTACAGCTCAAGTCGGACAAAAGTACTAACCAGAATGCACTGCTTCAAGTCAGCCGCCAATCGGTCTGCGCAGCGCCGCATGAGCTCCAACACACCTATTCTGTTCCACTGGGTGGCGCTTATGCGAATATTCATGATATCCTTCTATTGTGGACGTGTCCTTGAGACAACGCGCAAGTGAATGGAACTGAAAATATTAGTACACGCTCCTCAAATCGCATCGGTTTAATGGATTATTTCGAAAAGGTAATAAAATATTCAGTGTTAAGCAACAGTTCACATGTTCAAAGCAATGCATAGTTTGTGTAATATGATAAATCGTCAGAGCTATTTTGCCTGATTGAGTACAGGACAGGCATTCAGATAAACAGTTACCGTAATGATACATCAGAGCAAACATGAGCGAATAACCTTGTTTTACACTGGTGTGTTTTCTGTTTAGCTTTTTTATTTGTGAGGCTTTAAAAGGTTTTTGAATAGTTTGATTAGTTTGCTTCCTTTGTTGTAATTATGTGACTACAGGCTACTGCATAGTGTTGACAACTTGAAACAAACCTCTACAAATGTATCTGTGGCCTAATAAAAAGCTATAGCCTGATGTGAATATTCTGTCATCCTTAATTTCTTGATTATTTTGATATTTTCAGTGTTTATCACCACAGACTTACATAGGCTACCCTTTATCAACACCAAACTACAAATATTTCCTGTTTTCTCATATTTTACTGGATATCATGAAAAATTAGCATTATAGTCCAACAAGTAAATGCACACTTGATGTTTATTTGTCACATATTTTTGTTGCAAAGCAACATCAACATCATTTTTTTGTTGAGTTTTTCACTTTCAACTGTTTTTCCAGCAAATTTCTTAACGTGTAAATATTTGTACAAACAAAAACATTCAACAACTAAGACATAAACTGAACAAATTTCACAGGCGTTTGATCAACAGAGTATCTGAAAGTCTGATGTACCACCAGCTGCTTTACAGAGCATATCATTCTCATGGACAGCACCAGATTTGCAGCTCTTGCTGTGAGATGTTACTCCATTCTTCCATCAAGGCATTTCACATTCTCAAAAATGTCTGGTGGGACTTATGGTTACATGTGGTTTGGCACTGGAAGGACAATCAGCTGTCCTTCTGTCTCCCTGTAGCACTGTCTCAGGCATCTTTGTGTGTGTGTGTGTGTGTGTGTGTGTGTGTGTGTGTGTGTGTGTGTGTGTGTGTGTGTGTGTGATGGAGGGATTCCCGCCCGTTTTGACTCCTTTACACATTTTAGGAACATTGCAGTTTATTGCTCTGTTTACATCTGCAGTCCTCATACCTTCTGCAGCAGGACTAAGGCACATTCACACAGGTGATCAGACACCCTGGACATCTTTATTCTGGTGTTTTTCAGAGTCAGTAGAAAGGTCTCTTTAGTGTCCTAAGTTTTTGTAACTGATTACCTTGATTGACCTATAGGTGCATGTGAAATAACTGAAAAACATGACAAAACATTGTTAAAACCTTTTCTAAATATCTGTAAAGTTTATTTGGATTGTACAAAATTATCTTTAAAATATTATCCTGAAAATTGACCTTTTTTTTTTTTTTTTTTAGATTTTTTTTCATTTTTTCTTAGTTTTATTTTTCTTTTTTAAAACACAACAAATTCAGTTGTAGCCTATATACATATTAAATACATTAAATGTTATAACAAGTACAGAAGTAATTACTCTATGAATGTGTAACCCCTTACCCAGGTCCTACTCATCCCACTCTGTGCGGGCCTTGAACCTGTGTCTCCGGCGTGGGAGTCGGATGCTCTAACGAGGGGGCTAAAGGCTGCAACCTCTAGCATTAGTCGCTAAAGCATCTCTTCAGATCAGAGGAGTGAGGTTTACTCACACAGCAACTACTAGCTGGCCTCCGTTACAAATGTAACTCAAATTGAAAAGACATTTAAAAATTCAAAACAATGTGTGAAAAGAAGCAATGCTAAATGTGAGGTTCTGAGGTAAATATTAAAACAGGGCCTTGGCACTCGGGAACAGCCTTCATGCATGTCCAGATCACACACTGCCAGAGCTCTCCAAGACTTCAGCTCTCACATCCAATCTGAAACAGACAGTGACTTTACAAGATGATGAGTGTAATGTGGAAACATCACAAAAGCAAAACAAAACCATATGACATTGGTGATTAATAACAAGTATAACGTCATCTTGTAAAGTAGCTGTCTATTTTTTTCTGTGCATTTGTGCTGTATTACCTCACAGAATAAATTATATGATTATTATCAGAATTTTTTTATTTGACTGCTTTTGAAATTGCTTTAAATCAGGTACATAAGGTTGTTTGAGTATGTGTTATGTTTGACACATTTCAGGGTTTTGTGCTGCAATATCCTGCCTTGTCAAACTTTAAATAAAATGAAACTAAACTATAATTGTCTTATCATAATTATAATATTTTAAACAAAAATAACATTCTTTAAGTAGCTGCTGGCATGAAGACTGTCATCAAAACAAAGCTCCAAAGATTTATATTCCAAAGGAATATTTTATTACCTTTTCGAAATAATCCATTAAACCGATGCGATTTGAGGAGCGTGTACTAATATTTTCAGTTCCATTCGCTTGCGCGTTGTCTCAAGGACACGCCCACAATAGGAGGATATCATGAATATTCGCGTAAGCGCCACCCAGTGGAACAGAATATTTCAGGAACCGAATATATTAGGCGTGTTCGACATCGGCTGCATCTGGATGCAACCGATCGGCGAGAGTATCCGCGTGCAGTCAGGGAGGAGCTGAAAACGGAGACATGAGGTGTGTTCGACATCAGGCTTGTTCGACTTGATGCAGCGCCGCAAAGACCGATCGGCGGCTGACTTGAAGCAGTGCATGCCGGTAAGAAATGTTGTCCGACTTGAGACAGCGCTGACATCATGTGACTGTGACGTATGGCTTTAAAGTACCGCGAGAGCGATTCGAGATCAGCCGCCTGAGATTAGGTGTGTTCGACATCGGCTGCGGCTGGATGTAACCGATCGGCGAGATTAGCCGCGTGCAGGCGGGGAGGAGCTGAAAACGGAGACGTGAAGTCGGACACGCTGTGGTTCCCGTAGTTTGCTGCATTTACGTCAGTCATGGCTGATCATGTGGTGTTTGCTTGCTTTATCTCAGCTGAAGTGAAATAAATGCAATATTTGACTAATACACTGATGTTTCAGAGACCTTTTCATTCAAAACTTTATGTACTGCTTACAGCGTCTGTTTTTACAAGAATAAAGTTCAACATAAGCATATGTTATTTAAATAACAATGTAGTGGGGTCTTTGTTTTTTATCCGTTTTATTTTGATAAACATGACACAATACAACATCGCGACTACATGAAAAGAGCTTTAACTGTTATAAAAACACAGATTTTTGAGCATTAGTGGAGCTGAAGGCGTGACAATAAAGACGAAACACATGTGATCGTTGTCATGCGGTGAATCCGGCCAATCATGAAACAGCTGTGTCGTCATCAGCGCTCGTGCAGCTCCTCTTGAGAAACTGCGCTGGCTAACTCAGGCGGCTGATCTCGAATCGCTCTCGCGGTACTTTGAAGCCATACGTCACAGTCACATGACGTCAGCGCTGTCTCAAGTCGGACAACATTTCTTACAGGCATGCACTGCTTCAAGTCAGCCGCCGATCGGCCTTTGCGGCGCTGCATCAAGTCGAACAAGCCTTTAGCCAGCGCAGTTTCTCAAGAGGAGCTGCACGAGCGCTGATGAGACACAGCTGTTTCATGATTGGCCGGATTCACCGCATGACAACGATCACGTGTGTTTCGTGTTTGTCACGCCTTCAGCTCCACTAATGCTCAAAAATCTGTTTTTATAACAGTTAAAGCTCTTTTCATGTAGTCGCGATGTTGTATTGTGTCATGTTTATCAAAAAAAAAAAAAAAACGGATAAAAAACAAAGACCCCACTACATTGTTATTTAAATAACATATGCTTATGTTGAACTTTATTCTTGTAAAAACAGACGCTGTAAGCAGTACATAAAGTTTTGAATGAAAAGGTCTCTGAAACATCAGTGTATTAGTCAAATATTGCATTTATTTCACTTCAGCTGTGATAAAGTATGCAAACCGATGCAAACGCAGCGCGAGCATCACTACGGGAAGCAGAAAGTGTCCGACTTCAAGTCTCCGTTTTCAGCTCCTCCCCGCCTGCACGCGGCTAATCTCGCCGATTGGTTACATCCAGCCGCAGCCGATGTCGAACACACCTATCGGCTGCGGCTGGATGTAACCGATCGGCGAGGTCAGCAAATAAAACAGGCAGTGTGCCAAAGGGTGTTGGGTAGTTGTGAGTGCAGGTGCGAAGTAAATTATTATTTCTGAGATAAACTAGTATAATAATACTATTTCTGAGATAAACACGCATAGGTTGCCCAATTTATGGGCATGCATATTCAATACGCATGCCCATAAATTGGGCAATATTGTGTATTGATGTGACGTCATTAACGTCATCACGTAACAATGGAGGAGTAAAGACAGATGGCAAGTTCAATCTGGTGTCTGCGTGGTTTGATCCGAAATAATTAGAAAGGTTATAACATTGGCGACGAGGATGTTGAAACAAGGACTCACTCATTAGTTAATTCTGGAAGTGAGTTAGATGCGTGTGACTCAGTCTTTTTTTTTTTTTTTTCCTCAGTTAATTAAAAAGTTTAGCTGAGATATACGGCACGCGTTAACAATGGATTGTACCGTTCCCAAATTCGACTGTTACAGCGGTCCAGCCACGTTGGGTCCGCGGTGGACAAGCTGGCTAAATGCATTTGAACTTTTTGCCGATGGAAAGGGTTTGATCCTGATTGAAGAGACAAGCGATGCTACAAAACATAAGACGGAGAGCTTTGCTTTTACACCATATGGGGACAGACGTGCAGGATATTTTCTCCACACTCGCCGACACGGGAAGGCCAACAGACTACTCGCAGGCAGTAACCGCACTGAATGCATACTTTGTGCCACAGGTAAACAGGGCATTCGCAAGACAGACGTTCTATCAGCTAAATTAGAAAACAGGACAGACCGTGCAACAGTCTGTCACATGTTTAAGGCAAGCGGCTAAAGATTGTGATTTTGGAGCTGATAAAGACCAATCAAATAAGGGACGCTGATTTGAGTCGGGGCAACTCTGAATACGTGTGTAGAAAATGCTAGAGGAAGGCACGGATTTGACACTTTCTCGCACTCTAGATATCGCAGCGCAGTGTGAACGTGTTGAACTGCAGATGGCGGCGATGCACATTTCTCCATAGACTGAAGTGAATGAGACGGTGAGTCTTGTGTCCAGAAAAGTAGCAAGCGATCAGAATAAACGAATGCAATATAGTAAAGGAAATACAGATTAAAAAAAACCTGTTACAGATGTGGACAGACAGGTCATTTTGCAAAAGCTTATAAATGTCCCGCATGTGGAAAATCATGCAGAAAGTGCAATGGAAGAGATAATTTAGCAAAAATGAATAAAACAAAGGAGAGCCCAAAACAGACGGTAAAAAGAGTTTGAATCAGATGAGGAAAATCAAGAGTTTGCATTTGTTGTAAGAGAATAGAGCAACATGGACAAACTAACATTCTCAGTCAGAGGTGTCAGACTACCCATGTTAGTTAAAAGGTTAGTTCACCCAAAAATGAAAATTATGTCATTAATGACACCCTCATGTCGTTCCAAACCCGTAAGACCTTCGTTCATCTTCGGAACACAGTTTAAGATATTTTAGATTTAGTCCGAGAGCTTTCTGTTCCTCCATTGAAAATGTATGTACGGTATACTGTCCATGTCCATAAAGGTAATAAAAACTAGTTATTAGTTAAACTAATTAGTTAGAATTTGTTGAAGCATCAAATACATTTTGATCCAAAAATAACAAAAACTAGGGCTTTATTCAGCATTGTCTTCTCTTCCGGGTCTGTTGTCAATCCGCGTTAACGACTCCACAGTGACGCTGCTGACGTAAGACGCTGCTGACGTGTTATCTGGTGCACCCGAGCTTTGTTTACTAGGGCTGTTCAATTCTGATTCCTGTTTCTGGAATCGAAAAGAATCGATTCCAAGAATTGATTCCTCACTGTTATTTTCAATTCTTTTTTTTTTTTTTTTTTTTTTAATACCAACACCGTCTAACATTGTCGCGTCTTACCGTGCCACACAGTGAGAAACTCTCTACACTGGGCGTGACAAAGTGACCGTTGCAAATCCATTTGTCCTTCCTATTAGACGTATTGCGAGTGCTGCTTGTTCATAGAACGAGGCATTTACTTAGGGGATTTGTCACGTCGTGCTTCCTGCGTCAGGTGTATACAGTAGACACAGTGTAAAGACTAGGAATATGTTCACCATATACATATATGCGGTAGATTCTGTACCTACCTACACACATGTGTATATATGTGTATATACAGTATCATAAAACTATAGCTAAAATTCCTGTTAAATTCTAAAAGCATTTTGTTCAGGAACAGACTCATGCACACTTTACACATATAAACTTTTTTTTGGGCCTTTACACATATAAATATTTTTTGTGTGAGTGTGATTGATTGTTGTTGTAGATTGATTTATTCTTCTTGTCATAAACTACAACGAGTAAGATCAAACTCCACCCAGCAACCGATTCTAAAGATTTCATTGGGTCAGTCATTGCGCTGATTGCCTACACAATGCTGAAATAATCACCCTACATTTACATTTAGTCATTTAGCAGACGCTTTTATCCAAAGTGACTTACAAATGAGAATAGTAGAATCAATCAAATCAACATGAGATCAACAGTATGTAAGTGCTGTGTGAAGTCAGTTATGTCAGTAAAGTGCTCGTAGCAAGGAATTTTTTTTATATATATAAATAAATACACAAATAGATGGAAGAAGAATAGAAATCAATTTAAGTGCTACTATTACTGGGTCAAGTGCTGACGATAGAGATCCTACCCTAAACCATACTCTGTGTCATGACTGTATCCATTTATTTAGTCTGAACTTTATTTCTCTACATGTGATGTGATTGTGTTGACAAATGAAATCGGTTACAGGCCGCGGTTTGTGTTAATAAAAAAAATATTAAAGAGGAGTCGATTCCACTTAATGGTGTCAATTCCCAACGCCTCAGAATCGAGGAATCGATTCCCAGCCCTGTCGTTTACAGTCTGAGGGAGACGCACACTGTAAACAAAACAACCTTCGCAAACATGTCTAAGGATTTCGACACAGGGGAAGACTTGCATTTTTTTGCTCAGCCATATTTATTTGAACCCGAATACACGGACGAAGAACTAAGAGCGATGGAAGAAGCTCCTACACAGCAGCAACCGCTGTCACAAGCAGCGTCAGTGCGGAGTCGTGAACGCGGATTGACAACAGACTTGGAAGAGAAGACAATGCTGAATAAAGTCGTAGTTTTTGTTATTTTTGGACCAAAATGTATTTTCGATGCTTCAAAAAATTCTAACTAACCCACTGATGTCACATGGACTACTTTGATGTTTTTATTACCTTTCTGGACATGGACAGTATACCGTACATACATTTTCAATGGAGGGACAGAAAGCTTTCGGACTAAATCTAAAATATCTTAAACTGTGTTCTGAAGATGAACGGAGGTCTTATGGGTTTGAAACGACATAAGGGTGAGTCATTAATGACATAATTTTTATTTTTGGGTGAACTAACCCTTTAAATCAGGAGCAACAAGCAACATAGTAGATGAAGGAATGTGGGAAATGCTGAAAGGAAAAAAGATCAAGTGCAGTTCTGCTAAATCAGACAAAAAACTGTATGCATACTCATCAAGTGAACCCCTGCCAGTGAAAGGAATTTTCTGGTGTGAGGTCGGAATCGGAAAAGGCAGCAAAAAAGCTTAGTTCCTGCTTACTTCCTGCTTCGCTACTGTTCGGACGCTCTTGCTTACAGCTCCGCGCTTTGTTCTATTGCTTTTATATTTTATCTCCTAATTTTAACTACAGCAAATCGGCACAGTGCTCAAACGACAAATCTTGGCAACAACAATCTTTTTAACTGGAAGAATTGCTACAAAAAAAGGGGAATTTTTATCCAACCAGCCTCCCACTGACCGCCATCAGCTTACATTCCGGAGAAGGGAAAACACAGCTGCCTACATCCAAAAGGATTAGAAATAATATGCCTCTTCTGGTTGAAGAATCTACCTGCTGCACAAACTGCCACAGACTTCTACAAAGGATTGCAGTTCTTGAAACAAAGTTACTTGCGGGACTACCAAACCAGAAGGAACACACAACAGAGCTTCGTCATGGACGTCCTCAGCACAAAGCCGGTGAGTCCCATGAATCTAATGCCCCTAAACAGACCGTACTGAGTGCCGGAACTGATCAGCACATTAATCGATGGCACACACAGGGAGCGAGACCCAAAGGCACTCGAGACATTAGATTGTCACGAGTATCACATATTAATGCAGTAGCATCCTCTACCCCAAACACTAGCTCCCTACCAATACATCTGGAGAACAGATTTGAAGTGTTAATGAATGTGGGTGAGGAATCTCCAGACTTGATGAATGTGGGTGAGGAATCCCCAATCATGATCGGACACAGATCAAATCAGCCAGCAGCTAACACCGATGCTAACTGCCGCTCAAGGTTGAACAGTCAGCGGCACTCAGCTCTTAGAGCAGCCGAGCCCAGGACTCTGATAGTGGGTGACTCTATTATCAGAAACATTAGCAGCAGGGATACAACTACATGCTGCCTTCCACAAGCAACAGTTTCTGATGTAAACAGGGAACTTAAGAGCATTCTGATGAAATATAAGACTGCAAATCGACTAATCATTCATGTGGGGAAGAATGATATTCGGAAGGAGCAGTCAGAACTCCTTAAGAGGGATTTCAATGAACTTTTTGAAATGCTTAAAAGACTAAAAGTTCAGTCGTTCATCAGTGGACCACTCCCAGCAAGAGGAACAAATAGATTTACACGGTTGCTTGGACTTAACACATGGCTGCAAAAAACCTGCAACTTAAAAGGACTGAACTTCATTGACAACTTCAATCTGTTCTGGAGTCAGAGACAATTGTTCACTCATGATGGCCTGCACCCAAACAAACTGGGCTCAAGAGTGCTAAAGGACAATATCTACTTCTGCCTCCATCATCCTTCAGCAGTGTGTGCAAATCCACTCAACCTGAATGGCACAAACACACCTGGACAGAGTACAACTGACCACAGGACTTCACTTCAGCAGCTGAATGGACATGCGGTTGACACTTCCCACAAGGTCAATGATAACACCATGCAGCCACAACAACCACTGCTCACGGACACAATCCTAACTGAGCCCTGTCCACAGAGCTCACCAAGAGACAGTGACGTGTTAGAACTGCTCCAAGATTCAGCACCCAAGGACGACTTTTGGGAAAACAGCCAGGGAAGCCAGGACAGCATATTACAGCCTCCGGTAACACCAGAGCAACAGCCCCTCTCACCGGACACGTTATCTCTCTCTCCAGCATCCCCTCTTCTGTGCTTTTCAGAGAAAATGGAGGAACTGGTGTATGCTGGAACCAAACTCTCCCACTCTTTTGCTGCGAGCCCCCAGATATCAACAAAAAAGCGTCAAGCCCCGAAACCACCAAAGCCTGTGGGCCCAGCTCGGCCACCCCCTCCTCCTGCAAGAGCTCTTCGGCCCCTGCCACAACGCCAGGGCCCTCACCCTCCTCCATCTGTTCTAGGTGAATCAAAAACAACCGATAACAGCTCTCAGTGATGTGTGTCGGGTCCCCGCTACGATAACAGTGACTTTATCAATTATTTACAGAACAAGCGGGAACCCAGTGTGCCTGTAGCTTTCTCTATTTCTGTTTTATTACGTTATAGAAAGCCTAAGGCCTTTTCAAACCGTTTGGCAAACCCATTTAATCTGCTACCTATTACACGTCAAACTAAGATTACTGTAGAGACAGAAAGTAAGACTGTTAAGTTAGCACTTTTAAACATCCGCTCACTTAAAAATAAATCACTTCTAGTCAATGACTTAATAACCACAAACAACCTAGATTTTATGCTTCTAAATGAAACATGGCTTGAAGATAGCTGCAGTGCAACAATCCTGAATGAAACAGCCCCTCCTAACTTTACTTTTATGAGTGTCTGCAGAGCTGTTAGGAGAGGTGGAGGTGTTGCTGCTCTATTTAAAGATGTCTATCAATGCAAGCAAGTGTCATTTGGGGATTACTTGTCTTTCGAATATTTAGGTATTGTGTTAAAAGGTGCTCCTCGCATTCTACTTATAGTTATTTACAGGCCTCCAAAATACTCTCCAGCCTTTGTAGAGGATTTTACAGAACTGTTATCAGCAATTTCCTCAGAGTTTGACTGTTTTGTTATTACTGGGGACTTTAACATCCACATAGAAAATGCAGAATCCAATATGGCAAAAGAAATCATAACTGTTCTGAATACTTTTGATCTGACTCAGCATGTACATGGACCTACACACAATCGTGGACACACTCTAGATTTAATTATTAGTAAGGGTCTAAACATTTCATCCATTGTCATTAAGGATGTAGCGCTATCTGATCATTTCTGTATTTTTTTTGAAATATTGATCTGTCCGACTGTTGAAGCTAGATCTGTCTCGGGCAAAAAGCATTGCTTAAATGAGAATACTAGTGCACTGTTTATGAAGGCTATATCTTTAACACCAAGCATATCTGCAGACTCTGTTGATTTTCTCCTTGATTCTTTTAACTCAAAAGTACAGAATGTTATTGATAACATTGCTCCTGTGAAAGTCAGGAAGAAAAGTGGCAGACAAAAAGCACCGTGGAGAAACTCAACAGCAGTGCAAAATATGAAAAGACAATGCAGAAAAGCTGAGCGCATGTGGCGAAAGACAAAACTTGAAATTCATTATAACATCTATAAAGATATTCTTCATGCTTTCAATGTGGAATTAGGCAAAGCTAGACAGACCTTCTTCTCAAATATAATAAACAGAAACTTAAACAACACCCGCACTCTTTTTGCTACTGTAGAGAGACTAACAAACCCCCCAAGTCAGATTCCTAGTGAAATGCTCTCAGACAGCAAATGTTGTGAATTTGAATTAATAATATCAGAAAGGCGATCAGCACATCCTTGAGCTGCACTGGGGTAAAACAGATCAGATCACAACCTCAGAAAGTAGCTATTATGTCTGATTTCGAAGCAATTGATGGTAAAATGTTGGAAGAAACAGTACAGCACCTTAAAACATCAACCTGCGCCCTTGACACACTTCCCACATCTTTTTTCAAAAGAGTGTTTAACTGTTTAGAAGCAGATCTCCTAGAAGTGGTAAATGCCTCACTTCTCTCTGGGACTTTTCCAAAATCCCTAAAAACTGCAGTTGTTAAGCCCCTCCTGAAAAAGAGCAATCTGGATAACATCATATTGAGCAACTACAGGCCAATCTCAAATCTTCCTTTCATAGGCAAGATCATTGAAAAAGTTGTTTTCAATCAGCTGAACAAGTTCTTAAGCTTGAATGGATACTTTGACAACTTTCAATCTGGTTTCCGACCGCATCACAGCACAGAGACAGCACTCATAAAGATAATAAATGATATTCGCCTAAACACAGATTCAGGTAAATTATCAGTGCTGGTTCTACTCGACCTCAGTGCTGCGTTTGACACTGTTGATCACAACATTCTTCTTGACAGGCTCGAAAACTGGGTTGGGCTTTCTGGGATGGTCCTTAAATGGTTCAGGTCATACTTAGAAGGGAGAGGTTATTATGTGAGTATCGGTGACTATAAGTCTGAGTGGACATCCATGACATGCGGAGTCCCTCAAGGTTCAATACTTGCACCCCTCCTGTTCAACCTATATATGCTGCCACTGAGCCAAATAATGAGAAAGAACCAAATTGCATATCACAGCTATGCAGATGACACCCAGATTTACCTAGCCCTCTCACCTAACGACTACAGCCCCATTGACTCCCTGTGCCAATGCATTGATGAAATTAAAAATTGGATGTGCCTAAACTTCCTTCAGTTAAACAAAGACAAAACTGAAGTCATTGCTTTTGGAAACAAAGACGAAGTTCTCAAAGTGAACACGTACCTTCACTCTAGGGGTCAAACAACTAAAAATCAAGTCAGGAATCTTGGTGTGATTCTGGAGTCAGACCTGAGTTTCAGTAGCCATGTAAAGACAATAACTAAATCAGCATATTATCATCTTAAAAATATTGCAAGAATTAGATGCTTTGTCTCCAGTCAAGACTTAGAGAAACTTGTTCATGCTTTCATCACCAGCAGGGTGGATTACTGTAATGGGCTCCTCACTGGCCTTCCCAAAAAGACCATGAGACAACTGCAGCTCGTACAGAACGCTGCTGCCAGGATACTGAGCAGAACCTGAAAACATGAACACATCACACCAGTCCTCAAGTCCTTGCACTGGCTTCCAGTTGCATTTAGAATTGATTTTAAAGTACTGTTACTCGTTTATAAATCACTCAATGGCCTAGGACCCCAATACATTGCAGATATGCTCATAGAATATAAACCTAACAGATCACTCAAATCATCAGGATCAACACACTTAAAAATACCAAGGGTTCACTCAAAGCAGGGAGAGTCTGCTTTTAGCTGTTACGCCAGCCGCAGCTGGAACCAGCTTCCAGAAGAGATCAGGTGTGCTCCTACAGTAGCCACATTCAAATCCAGACTCAAAACACATCTTTTTATCTATGCATTTGCTGATTGAGCACAGTGCTATGTCCGAACTGTTTGCACTTTATTTTATACGTATTATCTTTTTATTCTTTAAATTCCTTTTCCTGTTTTTATTTCATTTTTAATGTATTTTATATCTTTTATGTATCATCTTGATTCTGACTTTTAAAGCATTTTAAATATTGCGGTAAAATTCTCTGTTTTTACTGTTATTTCTATTCCTTATGTTCTATTTTTATTATTATTCTTTATGTAAAGCACTTTGAATTACCATTGTGTATGAAATGTGCTATACAAATAAAATTGCCTTGCCTTGCCTTGCCTAGTTTACAGTTATTTGTGGGAGAGGTGAGCCACTGCTCGGAAAAGATGTGAAGTTTCTAAACGTAATTTAGGGAGGAGCAAGCCCATCTAATCTTTCAATCAACAGCCAGAGTATATAAGCAGCTGCTTACCTCTCTTCAGTCTCAGCTGTTCCATCATCCCTCCACCTCCCCAAACTCCACCTTCATCTCAGGTACCTTGCCCTATGTAATCATATCCTATATTTATTCACTGGGGTGGTGTATCAGAGCTTCAGTTGAAGTTGCTTTATCGAGCCCCTCCTCAGTGGACAGCAAGCCAAATTAGCTAACCTAATACACTAAAGATTATATGGGCAAACAAACTCATTAAACAGCAGTTAAATTAGGAGTGCTGAGGATTGGAGCTAATGTCGCAGCAGTGAGTGATGTGATGTCCATGATACAACAGCAATACCCCAAACTGTTCTGTGGAGTAGGCAAACTAAACACAAAACAAATTAGCCTGCACATAGACAGCACAGCGACTCCAGTTGCGCAGCCCCTTAGACATGTTCCGTTCCATCTAAGAGAGGCTGTTGAGGAAAAAATAAATGAGCTGCTCCACATGGACATTATTGAGAAAGTCAATGGAGCAACTCCTTGGGTAAACCCAGTTGTCACTGTGCCCAAAGCAAATGGGGAAATAAGGATGTGTTTGGATATGAGACAAGCAAACACTGCAATCACTCGTGGGATGTTTCCGATTCCCACGGTGGATGAACTGTTGCAAGGAATTAATGGATCAGTTGTTTTCGGCAAACTAGACCTGAAATGGGGGTATCATCAGCTGGAATTGACCCCAGAATCAAGAGACATCACAACTTTTGCTGTTCATAATGTCATATATAGGTTCAAAAGACTGGTGTTTGGAGTTTCCTCAGCCAGTGAGCAGTACCAGCACGAAATAGCTACTGTTCTAGCTGGCATCGAAGGAGTAGAGAACATATCAGATGACATCATCATCCATGCACCTACCAAAGAGACTAATGAGAAAAGAATGCATGCAGTACTAAAGAGACTGAAAAGCTGTGGCTTGACTCTGAATGTAGAGAAGTGCCAGTTTAACATGGACAAATTGGTATTTATGGGCATGCTGTTGTCAGAGAAAGGCATAGGCCCAACGGCAGAGAGGGTAGGAGCAGTTGTGGAGGCAAGAGAGCCTGAAAACGCTTTAGAGGTGAGTAGTTTTCTTAGTTTAGCCGGCTATAGTAGCCGTTTCATACCTCAGTTTGCAAGTATCTCAGAACCTCTGCGCAGACTGACAAAAAAAGATACCAAATTTCATTTCGGAGCCAAACAAAAGAAAGCTTTCAAAATTCTCAAATATATGTTGGCCGAGGCCACAACGCTGGCTTATTTTGACAAGGACGCACCAACAAAAATCATTGCTGATGCTGGACCAAAGGGAATTGGAGCACTACTAGTGCAGGACCAATGAGTAGGAACAGTTTCTGTCTGTTATGTGAGCAGGAGCTTGACAGAGTGTGAACAAAGGTATTCGCAAACAGAGTGAGAAGCACTTGCTTTAGTATGGGCATGTGAACGATTACACCTGTACGTTTATGGTCGGAAGTTCGATCTGGTCACAGACCACAAAGCATTGGAGGCAATCTATAGCCCTTGCTCAAAACCATGTGCACGAATCGAAAGGTGGGTCTTGAGATTACAGCCCTACGATTTCCGAGTGATTCATATACCGTGAACACACAACATTACAGATCCTCTGTCACACCTGTTGGGCCCATCAGCCAAAAGTGAGAGACAAACACATAAAGCAGAAGAATATGTGCGGTTTATATCTGTTTGTGCGACACCCAGCGCCCTGACCACCAAGGAAGTCAAGCAGATATCAGCAAATGATGTGGAATTACAGAGACTGAGAACGGCCATTCAAACAGGTTGTTTTAATGACTGCCCTGCATACAGGCATATTGCAGGTGAGCTATGTGTCATTTGCCAAATAATACTCAGAGGAACAAGAATTGTTTTGCCACAGTTGGATCATGAGGGTCATCTTGGTGTTGTAGGAACAAAACAACACCTCAGAACAAAGGTTTGGTGGCACGGAATGGACAGGGCCACAGAAAGATTTGTGAGGACATGTCACGGGTGTCAGCTGGTAGCAAAACCAGACATTACAGAAGCACTGCCACCCACAGTGATACCTGAAGGGCCTTGGCAAAACTTAGCCACAGACTAGCTCGGTCCTTTGCCTGATGGACATTCAATTCTGGTTGTTGTTGACTATTACAGCAGGTACTTTGAATATGCAATCCTCAAGTCCACAACGGCAGAGAAAGTGATTAACCATTTGGAAGACATTTTCAGGTAGCACGGACTTCCCTTAACAATCAGGTCAGATTGTGGACTGCAATTCAGGTCTAGTCAGTTTCAGACGTTTTGCCAGGAGAATGGTATCCACCATATCACAATGACTCCAAAGTGGGTGCAAGCAAATGGAGAAGTGGAAAGACAAAACGCGTCACTGATGAAATGAGTATGGATTGCCCAAGCTGAGGGCCAGGATTGGAAAAGAGAGCTTCGCAAGTATGTGACTGTCTACAGGTCCATACAACATGCCACAACGGGCAAAAGCACAGCGGAACTTCTTTTTCAGAGGAAGATAAGAGGAAAGTTACCAGACATTACAACACCACACAGTGATCTTGAAGCTTGAGACAAAGATGCAGAGCAGAAAGGAAAAACCAAGATATACACAGACAACAGAAGAGGCACTAAGACATCAGATATAGAGGTTGGAGATCAAGTTCTTGTGAAGCAGGATAAAACAGACCACATCTCGACAACTTTTCACAGCACACCTCACAAGGTCATACACAGAGAGGGTAACAGTGTTGTCATTCAGTCACCCACTGGAGCACAGTATGCACGGAACACGACATTTGTCAAGAAGTTTCATTCTGTGGAATCACCAACAGTGAGTGGTGAAATTAATTGTGCTCAAGAGCCAAGATGTGATAAGGAGCAAAAGGGAATCGCAGATGAATGCAAAATGAACTGTGAATCAATTCAGAGAGAGGAACAGATTCCTAAACTATGCAGGCCTCAGAGACCAATCAAGCTACCTGAAAGATTTAGAGACTATGTTATTGAGTGACTAATGAAATTCAAAAGTATTGACAAAGAGAAGTGAGGTGGAGTTTAAAAAAATAAAGAGAGTTATGTTATGGTTTAGTGCACCTGTTTTGAAAGTGAAAGTGCTGATGTTTTATCAAGTTGTAAATGAGCTAAAAAAAAAAAAAAAAAAAAAAAAAAAAGCAGTGTTACATGTGTTTTGAGTGTTCTGAACTGTCTTAAGTTTAAGTTGAATGGATGTAAAATGTGAATGGGAACTTTATTGGGGCAAGTTCATATTCAAGTAGAGGGGGGGATGCTGTGTATTGATGTGACGTCATTAACGTCATCACGTAACAATGGAGGAGTAAAGACGGATGGCAAGTTCAATCTGGTGTCTGCGTGGTTTGATCCGAAATAACTAGAAAGGTTATAACAACGCAGAAGAAAGCCTTGTGTAGGCTCTGCCTCGGTATGGTATGTGTCAAGCCATTCATTAGTCTGGCTGTTTGATGAGAAAGATTAAATGTAGTTGCAATAAACGCGTGAAGTATCCATAGCAGCGGAGGACTGTTATTCTGCTGCAGGGAACTGCGGAAGAACTGATGACGGCACAGTTTAATGTTTGGTTGACTAATCAGTGGAAAGGGGTGTTTCATTCCCGCCCACATGTAGAGATCAAATATTCAAGTTGTTTATTCATTTTCTACCCCTGAACGAAAAACAAAAAAATCAAGCCGAATTCTTGTTTTTCGTTTTGTTTGAAAAAAATGAAAAGGTCCCATTTTTTTAATTTTCCGTTTTCTATATTAAATCAAAAAACAAATGACCAAAAGATACACTGACCGACTAAGCGTAACCTTTTTCAACTTTAATGTAACTAACATGAACTAACCATGAGCAATACATTTGTTATTGTATGTGCTAATCTTCGTTAACGTTAATGTAAATACAGTTGTTCATTGTTTGTTCATGTTATTTCACAGAACATTAACTAACGTTAACAAGATTTTAATAATGTATTAGTAAATGTTGAAATTAACATTAACAAAGATTAATAAATGCTGTATAAGTGCAGTTCATTATTAGTTCATGTTAACTAATATATTTAACTAATTTTAACTAATGAACCTTATTGTAAAGTGTTACCAAAAATTCTGTCATCATTTACTTACCCTCATGTTGTTTCAAATATAATCCATATGAATTTAATGGTTTAATCAAAATTTTCTGAAGAGACATGATCGCTTTATGTGATGAACAGATTAAATTTAGGCTTTTATTCACATATAATCATTGATCAGCGAACATAAACAGACTCTCAGCCAAACCTGCTTGATGCACGAGAACAAACATAATTGGTTCTTGCGGAAGCTCAAACGTGCTGCATAACACAATAGAATGAACCTCATTGGTTCTCGCACATCAAGCAAACCTGCTTGAACTTATTTACCATAACTGATGTGTGAGGTGATGAATGTTTATTTGTGAATAAAAGCCTAAATGATCATGTCTCTTCAGAAAATTTGACCTAAACTGCTCAATTCAAATGGATTCGTTTTACAATCTCTTTATAAACTTTAAGCATCAAAGTGGTAGTTCCATAGGCTGTTAATGGAGGGACAGAAATCGCTTCGATTTTATTCAAAATATCTTCATTTGTGTTCCAAAGATAAACAAAACTTTTACGGGTTTGTGGGTGAGAGTAATTAATGATAGAATTTTCATTTTTGGGTTAACTAACCTTTTAACCCTCTGGAGTCTGAGGCTGATTTGGGGCCTGGAGAAGTTTTGACATGCCCTGACATTTGTGCTTTTTTCAGTTGTTCATAAACATATTAATGACACAAGTGCCATTACACTGTATTCAGCACAAACTAGGCTACCATAATATGTGAGGAACATGTGTGTACATGTTTGTGTTTTTGAAGGAATAACGTTTATGCGTGGTTACTGAAAAAACAAAAAACTTAAGTCACTGATATAAGGCCAATAAAAGTATATTAAATCTGTGTTCACAAGACTTTTGGGTATTGAAGGTTGTAGACTAGAGTTTTTGCTTCAAAATTATGTACAAATTATGCTGACTACTCTTTCATTTATAACAATATACTGATTTAGTTTTTGTAAGACACTTTTTGCCAAGAAACACGGTATGCGAGGAGGCGTGAATCTCCATGAATAATGGCTCATTCTCACCTGTGAAGACAAAAGAATTGAATAGTAATGACCTGAAAAGACTTGCATATTAATGAGGCATTTCAGTCAGGTAGGCTGTGAAAAAAAAACTTCTGTGATGTCTCAAGCTCATCATGGTATATGAAACATACAGAAAAATTTTATTACAATATAAAATAATGGTTTTATATTATACTTTAAAATATAATGTATTTCTGTGATGCAAAGAGTCTGAATATAGGCTTTTAGTTTAAAAGCATGCACATTTGGAGAAATATAGGATTCTCATATGTTTATGTCAATTTTCTATACAGAGGAGTTATTTTTTATTTAATATTCATTGTTATCTCTATGAGCGCTGGTGTTTGCAATTCATACTGCAGCCGGAGGGCGCTCTGTGCATTTTAGTCCACAAATTCACCTAAGAAGAAGACGATATTCCATGAATGGTGTTTACCAATTCATACTACAGCCGGAGGGCGCTAAAGAAACAAAAACTCACTTAAAACTTATCAATAGAAGAAAACAAACAGGAATTTACTGAATGTCTTCCAGAGATCGCTAACCATGGCTTTTTCATCCAGATAAACAATTTTCAAGGCAATAAATACACGATTGAGATGATGAATGCATGTGTTGTCTCTGAATTTGCCTGTGAATAGCGCTGGCTCCGTGGGTGTGGCCGCATTAGTGGGTAATGAGCTGAATCACGGACTTCTGACATGGCTCTCTTTTCATACAGATTACATAAACACAGAATGTTTGTTTTCGATTTGACTTGCACGATTTAAAACCTGACATTTCAACGTTTTGTTAGACATAAGTATGAATTTTTTGTGATTAGTATTCACTAAGTTACAGTTCATTTTCTGAGAACTATCAGATTGGACTTCGTTCAGAGGGAGATGAGAGATCACGCATCATGTTAGTTTTCTTTATTTTACAAAAAGCACAACATTTTGTTTTTACTCTGAGTGTATACAAATAAAAGGAGATATTCTATAGTTCCAATTGATGTATTACTTATGTCTCTATGACAAAAAATGAAAGAGTATTTTAAGTCTGTTTTGCTGCAATGTGAAAAAAAACCTGCAAAACGCGCCGGCGCGTTTTTAGACCTCAGAGTGTTAAATTGAAGTTAAAGATGAAGTATGTAATATTTTTAATGTTAAAATACATTTACTTAACCCAGTTTATTGTTCACTGACTACTATTAGTATACCATTTATGGGTTTATCTGCCCTAAAATGTATCATTGAGCCTCCCAAGCACTGTCAAAACACTGACAGTGTTCCGCTCAGATCCGTCAATCTCTTTCCAGCTCAACCTATAGCGAGCATTTGGGGCATGGCTCCTGTAGCAGGTGGAGCCAGAGAGTGTTTAGTTGGACTGACAGTGTGGCCAAGTGACAAATCATAAATGTGTCACAGAGACTATAAATAGATGCCTGAAAAGCATGTCACCAGATTCTAGTTGTCTGAAGCAAGATGTATGAAGCAGCATCTCGTTCCCTCTCAGAGAACGGGGTTACATACATTACCTTTCAAATGGAACTCAACACTGCTTCATGATGTTGAGGCTACGGGTGTCACGGTTGATGAATCCGCTGTCTCATTCTGGTGTCTGTGTGTTTGTGTGGGTGTGTCTGGTTGATTGTTTCGTGTGGGCGTCGCCGCTGATTGTTTGATCAGCGGCAGCTGTGTGCAATTACCATCTGCCTATTTAACGCCTTGTCTTTCGTCTTGTGTTTGTCAGATCATTGTTTGGAGTCCTGGTGTTGTGTCCTGTGCTCTCTCATGTTTGTTTGTTCCCCGGAGTGGATTATCTCGTCGTTGTTTCCTGTTCCTGTTCTTCGTTGTACTCTCACGTTGGATTGCACTCACGGACTCACGGGCTCACGACACCTTCTCACTTCACCACTGGATTCCCGCTGCCCATTGAAGTCCCTGCGTCACCACTCTCCTGTTATTGTCTTCTTCGTTTGCTGACTAACTCTGGTGTGAAGCTCCAATAAAGAGATTAACTTGCAATTGCATCTGTCATTCTTTCCGTGACAGAACGATCTGACCAACTATGGATGCAGCAAGTTCAGCAGCGTTGACGGAGTTCATCAATCACAGCATTTCTCCCATGGATCAACAACAGTAGAGTATATCTTCCACCGGACATGCTGTTCAAGCGCTGGTGACGCAGGTGTCCGAGCTCTCCCAGCAGCTTCAAGAACTTCGCGATCCCACTGCGCCACCCACGCCGCCGATTCCCCCCACACCTCTGGAGCGGATAGACCAGCCGGAGCCACGCCTCCCGGTCCCTCAAACCTACGCTGGTGAGCCGAACTTTTGTAGAGCCTTCTTGACCAGATGTTCCATGCATTTCTCGTTGCAGCCACGTACCTTTGAAAGAGAAGAATCCAAGGTGGCGTTCATACTGACGCTTCTGACTGGCCAGGTTGCTTTGTGGGGAACGGCGGTGTGGGAGAACCAGGACCCGTGCTGCGCCTCATTCCAGGCACTCACCGCCGAGATGAAGAGGGTGTTTGACCGTGCGGTGGCGGGCAAGGACGCCGCTCGACAACTCACTGAGCTCAGACGCAGGTAATCGCATGGTCGCCGAATACTCGATTGAGTTCCGCACCCTGGCGACGGAGTGCCGATGGAACGAGGAGCCGCAGTGGGATGTATTCCTGCATGGGTTGGCCGACCGTGTCCACAGAGAAATCTACGTGTTGGACCTTCCTCAAACCCACAATGGACTCATCGATCTCCCCTTACGAGTGGACGCTCGCCTCCAGTGGCTGGAGCGTCTTGCTCTTCCCAGTCCTGTTTCCCGAGGAGCGGAGGGTCGGTCGACCAATTCAGCGGACACGGTCGGTCCTTCATCCGATCCTGAACCCATGCACGTAGGGAGAGCTCGGCTTTCCCGGGAGGAGAGAGAAAGGTGGAGATCCCAGGGCTTATGTATGTACTGCGGTGGAACGGGTCACTTCCTACGGTCATGTCCGGTAAAAGACCAAGCCCGGTAGTAATGAAGAGGCTATTATCGGGTGGGATCTCCGCCGAGAAGTCCTCACCATCCACTCTCCTTCCGGTAAGACTGAGATGGGCCACACACAACCTCACCTGCCAGGCACTGCTAGACTCTGGGGCTGAGGGGAACTTCATGGACACCAGCTTTGCACGCAACAACAACTTACCCACCATTCCACTCAACCAGCAGATCACAGTCAACGCACTCAACGGACAACGGCTCCCCAACATTTCTCAGTCTACCGACTCCATTACTCTCATCACATCTGGCAACCACACCGAAAGCATCCAGTTTCTTCTCATGGACTCCCCACTGGCACCCATTGTACTCGGACACCCCTGGCTCACTGAACACAACCCCAAGGTCGACTGGCAGCAGCGCTCCATCACGGAATGGAGCACTCATTGTCACAGGTCTTGTCTTTTGTCTGCTTGTTCCACTGTGTCTGCATCTGTGTTACAGGAAGAGGCGGTGGATTTGTCAAACGTGCCCGCGGAGTACTTGGATCTGAAGGAAGTGTTCAGTAAGTCCCATGCTGCTTCTCATCCTCCGCACCGTCCCTACGACTGTGCTATAGATTTAGTGCCCGGTAAGTCTCCACCTAAAGGTAAGTTATACTCTCTGTCCGCTCCCGAGAGGGAGGCCATGGAGAAATATATTTTTGATTCTCTGGCAGCGAGGTTCATCCGCCCTTCCTCTTCTCCAGCGGGGGTGGGGTTCTTTTTTGTGGGGAAGAAGGATGGTTCCTTGCGACCTTGCATTGATTACCGAGGGCTGAATAACATCATGGTAAAGAATACTTATCCTTTGCCGTTGATGTCTTCAGCCTTTGAGAGGTTGCAAGGAGCATCCATTTTCACGAAATTGGACTTAAGAAACGCATATCATTTGGTTCGCATCAGGAAGGGGGATGAATGGAAGACCACTTTTAACACCCCTAGGGGGCACTTTGAATACTTGGTCATGCCCTTCGGGCTGTCCAACTCCCCAGCGGTCTTCCAGGCACTCGTCAATGACGTGTTGAGAGATATGGTTGACCAGTTCATTTATGTCTACCTGGATGACATATTGATTTTTTTCTTCGTCTCTCCAGGAGCATGTTCAACACATCAGACGAGTGCTTCAACGTCTGTTAGAGAATGGGCTTTTTGTCAAGGCGGAGAAATGCGATTTTCATGCACAGTCTGTTTCTTTCCTAGGGTACATCGTCTCGTCTGAGGGAGTGCGCATGGATCCTGACAAGGTTAAGGCTGTGGTGGATTGGCCAAGTCCAGATTCCCGTAAGGCCCTACAGAGGTTTCTGGGGTTCGCCAATTTTTACCGGCGGTTCATTCGCAATTTCAGCCAACTAGCCACTGACCTCCCTCAGAACGACGTTCAGGTGGTCCGATGCAGCGGAGGCTGCATTTACCAAACTGAAAAGTCGCTTTGTTTCGGCTCCCATTCTCATTGCCCGATTCCACACGTCAGTTCGTGGTGGAGGTCGACGCGTCAGAGGTGGGGGTAGGTGCAGTGTTATCTCAGCGTTCTCCCACAGATGATAAGATGCACCCTTGCACGTATTTTTCTCATCGTTTATCTCCTGCCGAACGCAATTATGACATTGGTAACAGAGAGTTGTTGGCAGTCAAATTAGCATTGGAAGAGTGGCGGCATTGGTTGGAAGGTTCGGGGGTACCTTTTATCGTTTGGACTGAGCACAAGAACTTAGAGTATATCCGATCAGCTAAAAGACTTAACTCCAGGCAGGCTCGGTGGGCACTTTTTTTTTCGGACGATTTGATTTTTCTCTCTCGTACTGCCCGGGCTCCAAAAACATCAAGCCCGATTCTTTATCTCGCATTTTTGATCCTTCCGAACGCCTGTCTACTCCCAAGTGTATTCTTCCCGAGACATTAGTGGTCTCCACTCTTACATGGGAGGTCGAATCGAAGGTCTTGGTGGCCTTAGAAGGGGTAACGCCACCGCCCGGGTGCCCACCGAATCGTTTATTTGTGCCAGAGAGGTTGAGGTCCTGCGTTATCAAATGGGGTCACTGTTCCAACGTAGCTTGTCATCCAGGGGTTAATCGTACCAGGTTTTTGGTTAAGCAACGATTCTGGTGGCCTGCCATGGCTCGTGACATTCACAGTTTTGTTTTGGCTTGCTCGGTCTGCGCCGGGGTATGTGGCGACCAGGGCGGGCGAGAGCCGTGAGGGAACGGCGCGAGGCCGGTGACGCAAGTGTTAACAAGCATCACCTGGGAGGCGCACCGGCCTTGAGTCTCTCACAGAGGAGCTCCGGGAGCATATAAAAGCGACGACCATGGAGGACGAGAGAGGACCAGGCCTGGACTTTATTTTATGTTTTATTATGTTTGTGTGGCCGGCAGACGTCCGCGAGGGTCTGCCGGCATTACTTTAGTTTTGTTCTTTGTTTATTTTGGTATTAAAGTTTTGTTGAACGTTCGCCGGTGCCCGCCTCCTTCTTCCCACATCTACGAACCGTGTTACAAAGCAGTTTCATATTTTAAATATACAAATCCACTGCATTCCAAATGATGACATCGTAGAGCATTTGTAAGGAAAATACCGGCAAGGAAGACCGTGCACTGCAAGTGTAACGACAAACAAAGTGCTCTCACAGCATGCATCCTGTTCAATGAATCCTGCGAATGTCCTTGTAATTCGCTTCAACCTTTCCGAACTTTATGAAACATTATTTTACGGAAGGTTCGAATGTTGTATGTGAGGAATTGGAAGCAAGCAGAATATGGGTGTTTCTAAAGCACACTCAGCGTCATCATGCATCTGAATAAAGACTAAATTCTCAGAATCGATCCAGAATCGTTGGAGAGATAAACAAGATGCATCGATTTGTTTTCTCCCACCCCTAATAAACAACACTATACAATGTGATTGCTAGCAGATTATATGTCAAGGGGCCATCTACAGTTTCCTGACTTTTTTTCAGTTTTTTAGTATTGTTTTATTTTGTCACATTCTGAGCCAATCAATTCTTCCTCACCTATAGCAGCGAATGAATTGAATTTTTCCTCAGGGATACTACAATGCACTGTCTGAAGCGATACTGTAGTAGACGGTTGCATGGTTACAATTTTCTCTCTAATATTGTCAATCCTGCAAGTAAAGAAGTTCATAAAGTCATTACTGCTGTGCTGTTTGGAAACATCAGAAGTCGAAGCTTTATTTCTCATTAATTTAGCCACTTTATCAAATAAATACCTAGGATTGTGTTTATTTTCTTCTAAAAGATTTAAAAAATAAGCAGATCTAGCCATTTTTAAGGCCTTTCTGTACTCAATCATTCTATCTCTCCATGAAAACCTCTAGTTTTGTTTTCTTCCAGCTGCGCTCCATTTTTCTGGCTGCTTTCTTAAGAGCCCAAGTGTACTCGTTGTACCACGGCTAGGACTAATTTCCTTAATCTTTTTTAAGCGCAAAGGAGCTACCGTGTCTAATGTGCTGGAAAAGAGAGAGTCAATAGTTTCGGTTGCAACGTTGAGTTCTTCTAAGCTGTCTGGTATGCTAAGGCAATGAAACTGATCAGGAAGATTATTTATAAAGCAATCTTTAGTGGTAGAAGTGATAGTTCTGCCATATTTGTGGCAGAAGGCAGTTTAGCAGCCTTGGCTAAATGTAGTATACACAAGACTAGATAATGATCTGAGATGTCATCGCTCTGCTGCAGAATTTCAACGGCATCAATATCGATTCCATGTGACAATATTAGATCTAGATTACGACAATGAGTGGGTCCTGGCACGTGTTGTCTAACTCCAATAGAGTTTAGAATGTTTGTAAATGCCAATCCCAATGCGTCTTTTTCATTATCTATATGGATATTAAAATCACCAACAATTAGGACTTTATCCTTAGCCAGTACTAACTCCAATGGAAAATCAGCAAATTCTTTGATCTGGACAAAGGCGTGAGCGGAGGGGACCGCGACTTCAGATTCCAGACTGGGAAAAACAGGTGGCTGGTAACCTACGCTACATTCAAACGGTGAGAGGCCCGTGGAAGACACTGGTAACGAATTATGTGCGTACTCAATCATAGAGAGTTGTTGGCTCCAGGAGGAAGGATTCTTGGAAGCCAAACATCGCAAAATTCTCTCGCCCCTCGCAGGCCGGGGGGTACTCCCGAGACTGCGCTCTACTCCCCCCCGGGGCCTGTCTCGGCGGCCGCAGCACCTGGGGGGTAAGGACAGACGAGACGAGAGAAAGGAGACGGAAGCCAGGGGAGCGACAGGACGAGAGAGGGGAGAGAGGAAAAAGAGAGCAAAAAAAAAATCTTGGTCCGGTTCCCAGACACACTGCCGCCCGGTCCTCAGCCAGCCGGGAGGCTCTTCCTCGCCACATGCTTATATGAGGTATATGCTTATATGAGGCTGCTTTCAAATGCTGACGCGCGCTTTGTTTGTGAAGAGTGCTCATGCATACGGCTGTGTGCGACTGCGTCTCAATGGTTTTATGATGCAAAATTAATGTAAACACAGACAGTTATGCCTTAAGGGATTAAATGGACAGGACAAACCGCATTAATTATATTTCAAAAGAGATCTGTGCATGAATGCAGCTTAAATCTCCCGCTGTCTATGATGTCATAGTAACAATCAATCAACAGTAAAGATGAGAAAGAGAAATCACTCACAGTTCTTGAATGGAAAACGTTCAGATAATCTTAAATACTGAAAGCAAAAGCACTATTTGTTTATTGCTTGTAATATGTTTCTTTGCTCCTCTTTATTATTTGATGCTTGTGTTTTGAAGTTATATTAGTTTAAAATTCTTAACATAGAATTGTTTTAATTTTTTTTTTCAATTTGTAATTATTTTAAAAAGTACTTATAATTAATTATGTAAGGATACGTAAATGTAAGGATTTTAAGATTAAATCAGTAAACGAATTAATAAGAAAAAAAAATAAGATCAAGAATAGTTTTGAAATCGGATCGTGACTCCCAGAATCGGATCGGATTGTGAGATGACTAAAGATTCCCACCCCTATTGTTTATGTACTGTAAAAGGTGTTGCTTGAGCCATCATTGCTGAGCCAACACAACTGTATGGAAGATCTACTCATGGAAGATAAATATAGTTATTATCACTGGCAATCATGGGGATTCATCAAAGCAGGGCCAAAGCACAAATGATGTAAAACAATTTCTATGTGACATGTAATTTAGTTTCAATCACAGATGGCAATTGAAAAGCCAAAGTTCTTCTTGCAGCTTTAATGCCCCCTGTGTAGTTAATGCACTGATTCATAATATTACTTGTTTACCTAAATAGAAAGAAAAAAAAAAAAAAAAAACATGGCCACAATAATTACCTGAGAATACAATAAATCTTCAGAGCTCTTGTATGATCACAAGGATAAGGCCAGTAGCCAATACACTAATCTATACATCTAGCACCAAAAAAATCACGATACCTTATACCTTATGTAATTACTGATTTTACAATAGTACTAAAACTGTGAATGTAATACAAATAATGCCCTGAATTCCACTCTTTATTTAATAGGCTATATAGCATCATCACTACAGTAAATGCTTTCCTTTGAAATCATCACAATCTTTTTGCAGCCAACTTGGCGTGGCATGGGCGAGCAAGGTGTAAAGAAGAAGGGAGGAGGTGAACTTACCCACTAAGCAAAGACACGTCCAAAAGACATCAAATTATCGTCTTTGTCGAACGTTCAAAAAACGTCCACTGAGGAGCCAGAATTAATGTTTTTGCGACATGTTTTTTAGACGTCTTTTTAACATTCACTATTGACGTCCAAGTGACATCCTTACATGAATGTTTTTACAACACATTAAACATTAAAACATGTTTATTTCAATGTAATTTCCATTTGTAATTGCAAAGTATACTCACAGACAGTGTGTGTTTGTCCGAAAATCATGAATATAAAAGAAACAACTCAAAATACAGAGGATAATTAAGTAACTACAAACAGTTTGGTTTAGTTGGGTCAGTGTTAATAGAGAGTCTGGCAAGTGGAAATGGAACTGACTTCTGTCCAGGTTGTCACAACATCTGTCATGATTCTCTGTCTTCACGAACTGCCCTGAAACATATTTCAAATGATTATTATAAATAAAAATATAACTTCACAATGCTTATTTATGGCCCCAGTGGTGAACATATATGTTCAAAAAATTACACCAGACTGAAATTTAGTATTTTGTATTTTTAGGTGGCCTTTCACAGGCTGGCGTGAAGGCCAGATGGTATGTTTATAGAGACACAGCAGATATAACACAGCGGAAGAGGTAAGTAGATGATGACTTGGATGAGATGAATGAAAGTGATACTGATATGAAACAAACTGATACTGTCCTTTGCTTGCAGAGACGAGGAATGGAAGTGGAGTGGCAGACTGGAGATGACGGAAGGTAACACACTCACACACATGGACGATGGAGACACAGAGACTGGGAAAAACGCTAGAGTAGAACTGGTAGGTATTTTTAGAGGATATGGAGATCAACTAGAAGAGTCCTTCGTATAAATGAGATCGGACAACAGGCAGAAGTTAAGTGCTGGGTTTTATGGTCCGTGGTGATGAGGTGCTGATGGGGATCAGGTGTGTGTGCTCAGTACTCAGGTGAGGGAGTGCGCAGTGATTGGCTGATGGAAGAGCCTGGCGTGTCTGTGACAATAACAATATAAATCTTTATTAAAATAAACATTTGTCTGGTATGGAGCCCCGGACATGACATGCAGGAAAAAAATAGTAGGCTAAATAGTGCTCATGATTTACTACTTCGTTCCCTCGATTTACTAAAACGTGCACACGATTTAGTGTTCCCTCAATTTACTAAAATGTGCGCACGATTTACTATTTCGTTCCCTCGATTTATAAATCATGCATCTGATTGTTTAAGGAACCGGAGCTTCTAACTGCCGCTGCAGTGAGGTGATGACTTTACCAATTGGCGATTGGCTCTTATTTAGAAGGCGGGACTTATTCCGCCATATTGCGTGTTGCAATTTCTCCCAATCATAATATGAGTGACGCATCTTGTGTTATTCTATAGTCTTTGGTTCTAAAGTTACCATCACGACCACCTGGGGATGCCACGGATCATCTGCTATTATGTTTATGTTTTAAAAGTACTGGTGCACCAGTTATTTAATGAAAAATGCAATCTCTACAATTTTTTTTTTTCAAAGGTAGGTTCTATCTAGCTCTATTTGGACAGTTTCTTTCAGCTTTGAGTGGTTTGTTGCAAAAGCGATATGCAGAGATGACGATCTGTTCTACCTGCGGGGGCTTTGGGGCAAAGACTATAGAATAACACAAGAGGCGTCACTCATATTGTTTTGAATGGGCGAAAGTGCAACATGCAATATGGCGGAATAAGTCCCGCCTTCTAAATAAGAGGCAATCGCCGATTGGCAAAGTCATCGCGTTGCTGCAGCGGTCGTTAGAAGCTCTGATTCCTCCAAAATGAGGCACAAGAGATGCACATTTAGGGCTGCGCATGCGCATTAGCTTGATCCAGCCTGAAAAATACATTTTTTTTTTTTTTTTATGATTTTAGCATTTAGAAACAAAATTTATGAGACAGTTGTTGTCAGATTTCATTGGTGATTACAAATATGAAATTTAATCGAAAGCTTGGCAAACAGCTTTGGAGAATTTGATGTTTCCCCATTCAAAGAGATAGGAGCTACACTTGAATGCCCGAGAGGTGTTTCAAAGATGGCCGCCGAGTGAAATGCCTTGTCTTAAAGGGACTTTGCTTTGGAGGCTTGAGCCCCTGCCCTTTTTCGAAATTAATCAAAAGTGCCCCTCTCAGACAAATATTTCTGATCAATAAAACAAAATGCATTTTAATGATAATTAACATGACAATGAGTACAATAGTAACGAATCGCTCAAAAGTCGGAAAAATTCCTGTTTATTTTTATATATCTGTCAATCTGAGGCGTTGCCATAACGCATTGCTATGGGTTGCGTGCATTTTGATTGACTGACTGATTTTCCACAGTCTGTTTGAAACATATATGGTTCTTTCACACAGTGACTCGATGGAAGAGAACTTTTTTTTCATCAATAATTAAAGTTAGTGTTGATTTAGTAAAAAATATATAGCTTATATTTTAAAATATTACATAATTCATCAATGCCCGTTTGTCATGTATAATACACCAACCAATAAAATTTTTAATTCAAATTTCATTGGACAATGTCAAGTGGAGCGGTAATTTTCCCTTCCAATTCATAAATCGGTTGAAAATTACATGGACAGACGAACTTGCTTTTGTGGAGCGATTTCTGCGGTTTGTCTCATCTAAATCAAATTGCATCGCTGACAAAATTAATGTTAACTGACTAAAAAGCACTGCACAAAACCATGCAGCACCAAAAGTCGCATTAATGGTAAGTATTCAGTTCATCTAGTGTATTTATGTATATTGATACACCGTTTACTGTTTGATGAAACTATCATAGTTAATGAAGCCCAAGTGCCACTTACAGGCTTATTATGTGAAGTGTAGGCTGGCGAAATGGTGACGTGACAGGACTTTATTATATTACCATTTTTATATTAGCCTATGCAGCATTATGAAATAAGTCTCTTATGCTCATCAAGCCTGCATTTATATGATAAAAAACAGCAATATTATTAAATATTATTACAATTTAAAATAATGGTTTTCTATCCACCTTATTCCTACGCCCCATGACACTTTGCGCAAATTATTTGGTGTAACATCCGTTAAAAGCAGTCAAAGGCTTGCTCTATGAACGCAATAATACAAAAACAAAAAAAAACTGGGTACAATGAGATGACATTATTCTACTCGCCCTACCCGAACATTAAAAGGACATTTAAAAGTGTAAAAGCATCAACAAGGTACTTTAAACAGGCCATGAAAAAGCGTGATTCTTTCCACAGCAATAACGGACTTGTTAAAGCATTAGTCCACTTTCAAATAAAAATTTCCTGATAATTTACTCACCCCCATGTCATCCAAGATGTCCATGTCCTTCTTTCTTCAGTCGAAAAGGAATTAAGGTTTTTGATGAAAACATTCCAGGATTATTCTCCTTATAGTGGACTTCAATTGGCCCCAAATGGTTGAAGGTCAAAATTACAGTTTAAAAAATTACAATTACAGCAGCTTCAAAGGGCTTTAAATGATACCAGACGAGGAATATAAGGAGAATAAACCTTTTCGACTGAATAAAGAAGGGCATGGACATCTTGGATGACATTGACAAAAACGAGAGATTCTTTGTGCATTCCAGTGAATTATTAATGGGATATATCATAAATTATATTGGGAGAACAGACCACAAATGTGCATGTGTGTTGTCCTTTTTCATACTATTACAGCATTATGCAAAGGGACAAAAGAAAATAATCTTAGATAGAAAGCAGCAGCTGAAAGAGCTCTTGCCATAGATATTCTTGTTATAAATGTTATGTTAAAATACCAAGCGGATAAGCTTTATTTGTAGGGCATCCTTATGATTTGAAACAATTAATTTCAGTCTTTTTAAATGAAAGTTTCCCAAACCGGAAGTGCAACCCATAATTCGAAACGCAGTAGGCAAGTCAGGAATAAGGTGGATTGAATATACTTTAAAATATAATTTATCCCTGTGATCAAAGCTGAACTTTCAGCATCATTACTCCAGTCTTCAGTCGCATGATCCTTCAGAAATCATTCTACTATGATTATTTATTATCAATGTTGGAAACAGTTGTGCTGCTTGATATTTTTAAGCATAACCATATAACTTGCAGTGATACTTTTTTCAGGATTCTTTGATTAATAAAAAGTAAAAAATAACAGCATTTATTCAAAATATAAATCTTTTCTAACAATATAAATATTCATCAAAGAATCCTAGTATCAAAGGTTATATAAAAGTATCACAGGTTATAAAAAATATTAAGCAGCACAACCGTTACCAACATTGATAATAAATCATCATATTAGAATGATTTTTGAAGGATCATGTGACACTTTAGACAGGAGTAATGATGCTGAAAATTCAGCTTCGATCACAGAAATAAATTATATTTTGAAATATATTACAATGGAAAACGTCTCGGTTACGTATGTCAGTAGTGACCGACGAATTGGGATATTGCCAGAGAGCTCTATCAGCTTCAAGTGAAACTAAACAAGCCAATGGAATTGTCGTGCGATATTTGCATAATGTGCACTGCCCCAGCCAGGTGGTATAAATAGGGAAGTGGATGCAATTTTCGCTGAGGAGACAACCTTGAGTCCGCACTACAGCGAAGGCACAGGAACTGTGGCAACGGGATGTACGTCTCCATTCTGACAGGTGACAGCAAAGCTGACTCTGGGGAGTTTGACCGTGGACAATACACATATGGGACCACTCACGTGGAGGGGTCACAACATATCTCAACGTGAGAGACGGAGATTTGGCCTGGCATCAGACACTCCGCAATGTCCGAGCTGCAAGGGGAGGCGGAGGAACTCGACAGGGTGGGGAACTCTACTGGAGCAAATGGATGCACGTATCCAGCCCAGGGGGCGGGAATGGAGTGAGCTCTCAACCCGAGTGAGGAAGGCACACCTTGGGACTGATAAGCCAAGGCGATGGTGTCCACTATCCAGTGGGCCATCCTCTGCTTGGAGACAGCCTTTCCCTTCTGCTGGCCTCCGTAACAGACAAAAGAGCTGATCTGAGGTCCTAAAGCTTTGCGTTCTGTCCACGTACAGGCACAGAGCGCTGACGGGACAGAGCAAAGCCAGAGCTGGGTCTGCCTCCTCCAAAGGCAGTCCTTGCAGGTTCACTACCTGATCTCTGAAGGGAGTGGTAGGAACCTTGGGCACATATCCAGGCCAGAGTCTCAGGATAACGTGAGAGTCTACAGGCACGATTCCTCGACCGAAAATGCATGCAGGTCCCCTACCCTCTTAAACCAAGGCCAATGCAACCAGGAGGACGGTCTTAAGTGACAGTACTTTTAACTCCACTGACTGCAAAAGCTCGAACGGATGACCCCGGAGAGATGTAAGTACCAGGGAGAGATCCCAAGAGGGTATAGAGGAAGGGCGAGGCGGATTCAGTCTCCTCGCCCCCCTCAGGAACCTGAAGGTCAGGTTGTGCTTCCCCAAAGACTTACCATCAACTGCATCGTGATGTGCGGCAATAGTGGCAACATACATACACCTTGAGGGTGGAGGGAGACAGCCTTCGCTCCAAGCCCTCTTGCAGGAAAGAAAGCACAGACCTGACCGTACATGATCGGGGGTCCTCTCAGTGAGAGGAACACCATTTGACGAACGGGACTCGTCCGTGAAGCCAGTGCTGGAGCGGCCTCATATGAAGCAATCCAAGCGGCATGACTGTGGCTGCCATATGCCCCAGGAGCCTCTGAAAAAATTTCAGTGGGGCCGCTGTCCTGCGCTTGAGCGAACTCAGGCAGTTCAACACTGACTGGACGCACTCCTCGGTGAGGCGCGCTGTCCGGGCGACCGAGTACAGTTCCATACTGAGATAAGAGATCCTCTGCCCGGGGGTGAGTTTGCTCTTGTCCCAGTTGACCCGAAGACCCAACCGGCTGAGGTGAGGTCAAGGTCAGCCATAGGTGGCACTGCTGGACTACTAGTGTAGCCATTGCTTGACCAATGGTCAAGTGAGCCGTCACCTTAGTTGCCCGGAGGGCGAGGTTGGTTGGCAGCACGCAGCTCCCCCAGCAGCTGTTGGTCAAGACCACCCTGGGGCATGTCCATGAGCGTTTTGGCCTGATAGTTATCTGAGAGTGACGTGCAGTAACACGCTGCTAAGATGGCAGCAGCCTCATTTTCGCTTCAAAAATACTCTTCAGAAATCTACAGGTGATGTCACAGACACTATGTCCATTTTTTTTTTTTTTTTAACAGTCTATGGTTTGAAATCTCCCTTAGGTGGTGGTAGCTGTTTTTAATGCCTGATCAAAAGTTACTGCAAACCTGATACTACTACTACTAGCAACAACAACAACAACAGAACACATTACATAATTGTTGTTAATCGTTTCTTGATTGGACTAACGTTTTAGTCCTTTGGGGTCAGGGGTCAGCCCCAAACTTTTACAGAGCGATTGCATAAGGAAATACACATTTTTGTTTTTATATGATAAACTATATATCATTTTTTTATTTACTTCTCAACTATGCATTTATGCTGCGTTTTTGAGGATATTTTGTAGTTTTTTACCTATGTACTGTACAATTACTTAACTATGCCATAAATTGGCTTGTGAAAAATTTATTTTTAATAAAAAAAAAATCACTAAATTGTAAATTGTATTTGGACATTGCTCTAATGAAAAACATTAGGAATTATAGTTAAAGAAAGAAAGTGCAATGACCACATATATCCAAAAGAGGTCAATAGGGACTCATTTCATTTTCACTTCATTTTTCTTGATGCTTCAACTTCTCACAACTTTATGATATATTTTGTGAACATGTTTGTTCCATGTTGCCTTTGTGTTCTAGTATTAGTCCTTCATTTATGTATGGAAATTTTTCAGATTTATGCCAGTTTTGATGATTTTATTTATAAAAATATTTCTATAAAAAATGTTCTCTGTTGCAGTCACACACATGTGTGTGTGTTTGTGTGTTTGTTTTGTGTGTGTGTATGAGATACAAAGTTTGTTCCACTTTATATTTATGGTCTAGGACCAGACCTTTATTTAAATGTAGAAATATTTAGATTTATTCCAGTTTTGTTGATTTTATTTGCCAATTTATACAAATTTGCCCTCATTTGCAGTCACACGTGTGTGTGTGTGTGTGTGTGTGTGTGTGTGTGTGTGTGTGTGTGTGTGTGTGTGTGTGTGTGTGTGCGTGTGCGTGTGTGTATGAGATAGAACGTTCGTTCCACTTTGTTTATGGTCTAGGACCAGACCTTTATTTAAATTTAGACATTTTCAGATTTATGCCAGTTTTGTTGATTTTATTTGCCAATTTCTACAAAAATGCCCTCTGTTGCAGTCACACGTGTACATGTGTGTGTGTGTGTGTGTGTATGAGATATAACGTTCGTTCCACTTTGTGTTTATGGTCTAGGACCAGACCTTTATTTAAATGTAGCCATTTTCAGATTTATGCCAGTTTTGTTGATTTTATTTGCCAATTTCTATAAAAATGCTCTCTGTTGCAGTCACACACATGTGTGTTTGTGAGAGAAGTTTGTTCCACTTTGTGTTCATGGTCTAGGACCAGACCTTTATTTAAATGTAGCCATTTTCAGATTTATGCCAGTTTTGTTGATTTTATTTGCCAATTTCTATAAAAATGATCTCTGTTGCAGTCACACACATGTGTGTGTTTGTGAGAGAAGTTTGTTCCACTTTGTGTTCATGGTCTAGGACCAGACCTTTATTTAAATGTAGAAACTGCCCGACGGCCGACCGTCGGCTTGGTGTGTTCTTGCCTTTAGATTCTTCACACAGACAAAATGCCACTGCATATTAGCATACAGCATTATGCTAATATGCAGTGGCATTTTGTCTGTGTATGATAAAGGATCAATTACCTTTTTATTATTTGACAGTAAGTTAAAAAGTCAGGAGACAAAGGAGGGGAGAGAGGAAAATGGGGACTTAAAACACAGTCAAAGTGCTTTAAACATAATGAGCTCTTGTGCTCTGGGGACGATCCCTGGAGGGGTTCTCAACAATTGCCAAGATAAAAGTCTTGATTTCGACACATAGGCCAAACAGGAAAACATAACATAATTATGTTTTTTTTTTTTTTTTTTCTAACTTTGGAAATACAGACAACTGTTAAAAACTTTATCACACAGGTGCATGTATTAAAGAATCAATTCAACCACAATGTGATTATTATTATTATTATTATTATTATTATTATTATTATTATTATTATAGTTGCATTGTAACTATAGTCGCATCTTGTGCACTTTATACATGCAAACAAACAACCACATACAAAACACACCTGTGACTCCTGTATGTTTCCCTTTGGACTAAAATTTCAACTAAGATGGAAAAATTTACCTTGAACTCCACTTCGTAAGGCACATTAATTGGAATGCACTTACGGTAGAGTCTAGTTTGTTTCCTTGCCTTTACATACACACATGCATGGGTTTTCATGGGGACATTCTTTGTGTGGACATTTCGTCCCCATAATGTAGGGTTTACCTGAAGCACACACTCACACACACACACACACACACACACACACACACACACACACACACACACACACACACACACACTCACTCACTCACACCCACAGAGAGAGAGAGAGAGAGAAGTATGTTCCAACCCCAGTGCTGTACACAATAACACACTGCAAGCTATTTACACCCAATACAAAAACTTAGAGGTCATGTTCTGCTTCAGATTTTGCATGTAGTTGTTGTTAATTGCTTCTAAATAGGTGTAAAACAGACCTGCCATTGGCTCAAGAAAAAATTGGGCTTCAGTGTAAGTTTAAAGTTCTCTATAAGGCATTTTTCAGTAATGTGCAATAGAACAAGAATTAGTATTTAACACAACATCTTTAAACCACTCTGTTTTATTATCATTCTATATAATAATTATTTAAAAGAGAAACAGATCTAATAACAGCTGCCAGGCCCTTACATTTATCAAACTTCCTCCAGAGTCCCATTCCACTAGCAGAAGAAAACTGGTTATAGATGTGCAATTAAAATGATGAAGCACTGCTTTCTTGGGCCTCTAAGTATGTTTCTCCCCATCTTAGTGATTCATGCAGGCCATATAGCAAAAATCACAATGTAAACACTTTCTATCAACAGTGACCTACCCAGAGGCAGATGTCACCAGTAAGATGTGGCGTAAAGGTTTTTTTTTTTTTTATGTCTTAGTACTCCTGTTTAGGCACAGATATGAATTTGTATGAACAGGAAGACACTGTTCCTGTTACGTGTAGTACAACACACACAAATCAAAGTCCTTTCTAATAAACAAGGAGAATTTGCCGGTGGATTAGATAAAGCAACTACACATTAACATAAACAACAGAGAAAACTGTAAAAATCAAGGGCTTATAAACACAGGGAGTAAACAAGCGAAAACAGAACAGGTGTGGAACTAATTACAAACTACAACAACAGATGAACAAACTGGAACTAAGGCAAAATGGAGACAATGCTAAACAAAACACATGTGACATTACTCCCCCTCTACAGAAAAGTGTGTCCTCATGCATATAAAAAAAATGTCTATACTGAGGATCGAGGGAGAGCGGGGGTTCTGGAGGAAGATGAGGTGCAGGCAGAAGAAGACACCATGGAGACAACCAGGGAGGATAAGAAGGTGGGAGGAGCCAGGGTGGAGACAGGAGGATGATCTAGAGCCCAGCCAGGATGAAGGCCCATGATGGAGCCAATGGATGGAGGAGCCATGGCAGAGCCCTGATGGAGAGGCCGGACGAAGTCAGGGAGACGACCGAGCTACAGCGACGAGTGTCCGACTTAGTGCTGGAGAACTGAAGCAGAGCTGGTGGGACTGAAGACCAAGGCAGAGCCAGAGGGAAGGCAGAGAAGCTCAAGGGATGGAGGGACGAAGCGCAGCTGAAGGCCCGGAAGTCTGTGGCGCAGGCAGAGTGATGACTGACCAAGGCGAAGCCTGAGGGATGAGGGAGCCTGGTGGAGCCGAGGGAGAGTGAAAACAAGGTGGAGCTACTCCGAGGTGGAGTGAAGGGCTCAGTGGCCCGAGGTGGAGACAGAGGATCCTCGTGCTGAGGCAGAGTTGGAGACTAGAAGACTTGAGGCAGATCCAAGTTGCTGGTTGGAGTCAACTGAGAAGGAGACGAGAAACTGAAGGGAGCCAGCAGAGGTGGGGCTGAGGAACTGGCTGGCTTTGGTAGAGGAGTGGGAGAGGGAGGCTGGGTGGGATCGTCAGAGATGCAGGAGACTTGGAGCGGGGCGGGACCAGCAGTGACATGAGACTTAGGGGAATTATTTCCTTCCTCCTTCTGCGTGGACATCCCATGAAAACTTGAACCCCTCTCAAGTGCTGTCGCTTGTTAGTGTGGATAACATGTCAACAAGACACTGTGCGCTGCGCTGTGAAAGGAATTCGGTTTATTTTCACTTCCAAATGATGAGGCTGTGAAGAATCAGTGGTTAAAGATGGGACAGGACCTGCTTTATTTGGACCAACTTGCTCCTCAGAATCACAAACTGATCACAAATTTTATTAATTATTGATGTATTTTATACAGAGTTTTTAAAATACATAGTTTTTTTGTTTTTTAGCCATATTGTGTATGTCTCCGGCTAACTCGCGTTATTACTGTCTTACTGAAATATTTCTGCTAATCAGCTCTGGGCCCACTATTAGCTAAAATTGTGTCCATTAATGCAGATTGTCTTTCTTTCTTTCTACTTTGAATAATGATAAAGGATGGAGCAAGATTTGTTTTACAAACTTTAATGTTGCGTCAGTCATTCATGTTAGTGTACGGCTAACGTATGCACTGTTATTGATACTGTTAATACAGTTCCCACATGTGCATTGCAATAAATTAGAAATATACACATCGGTTTGTTGATGGACATTCACTTGTTATTGCTGATGGTGAGGAATTACAGTTGGAACATCTCATGATGAACGTCAAACTGAGTAGCGTATCACTGAGAAAAGTCCTGTTCAAGTTGTCCTTGCAATGGAGGTTTTGCAAATAACTAGTTCTTCCAATATTTCATCATCGGATTCGCACTCGGATTGATATGGTAAAATCGACGCCCTCATTACTGTCTTTACAGTGTGTACAATTGCTGAACTTTAGGAAGCCTCCAGAGCTGCAAGCGATAGACCAATCACAACAGACTGGACCATCTGGCCAATCAGAGCAGAGCAGGCTCACGGAAAGGAGGGATTTAGAGAGACTGATTCATCCAACGAGTCGTTTGAGAATCATTGAAAAATGTGGTGATGTGCAATGTATATTATGAGTAAATGAGTAAATGTTTTTTGACCTTTGATGCATGTAAATATGTTGCAAGAGACCTCCTAAACAGAATTAGGAACCTTTCAAATGGCATAATACTTGCACTTTAATAATTAGACTAATTTGATATATGCAATATATTTAAATAGATAAAGGTTTTTTTTTTTTTTTTTTTTGTCCTGTTTGATTGTGATGCACATGATAACCAATGCTATTTGCACAAATGCCATGGGAAGATCATCAGTGAATAACTATATCAATATTTGGATCCGTTCACTTCAGACTTAGAATATGGCTACTACTACTTTAAGTAAAAACAAATTTTGGATACTTTTTTGTGAACTGTTTTTTTTTTATTTTTTATTTTTTTTATTATTATTTGAACTGTTTTGACTGAGAACCAGCCCCTGATCACTACATGCTATATGGCCGCTGTGTCTGTTCAAAAGTGTAACAATGCCCCGAATGTGTCACGTTCCCAGTCATTCCCGGACTACATTTCCCACAAACCTCCCTGGCAATCACCTGCACTCACTCTACCAATCACCAATTGCCACATACTGCTTCAGCACATTATCTGCACTATTTAAGCCACACACACCCTCACACACTTTGCAAGGTCTTGTTAACCATTGTTGCAATTCTGAGCGTTTCTATCTTGTCTGTCTGTCTGTCTGTCTGTCTGTCTGTCTGTCTGTCTGCCTGCCTGTTACTGATCCCTTCTGTTCCCTGTGTTCCGATTCCTGCTGCCTGCCCTTTGGACCTTTGGATTGTTTATTGTTTCCTGGTTTTGTGAATGCTTTCTGCCTGCCCTGATTCATTGCCTGTTCCTCGACTACGATTATGCCTGCTCTCTGCCATACCTATTTGCCACTGTTTGACCATTGGCTGTCTTACTACGAGCTCTGTTTAATAAAAGCCTGCAAATGGATCTCTACCTGAGACCCGCCTTGTTAAAGAATGATTCACAATGACCGCAGACCAGTCAGGTGGTCCAAATTCCTACAAGCTTTACCTTAAACATTCCATTCTCAACTATAGGGCTGTCAAATTAAAATTTGAATATTCATTGAATTTAAAAAAAAAAAAAAAAAAACATTGGAATACAAAAAACGGTGTGAATTTTAGGTGTGTGTCAGGCAGCAGTGGTGCATGAGATGCGATCGTAAGATGTAAGAGTCGATGTGTTTCAATATTTTTGTTAGTCTATCCAGTTGAAGCCACTAGATGCTATGCTGCTGCATTGTTCATTCTAACCATATATAAATATAAACATACAAATAGAGGAGCTCAATGTGGAGAAGATCTTGGTTATGGTTTTTCTGTTCTCGCAGAATGCATTTTCTGTGCTGCTTTTCCATTGTTTTCTAGGGCTGCGTTTAACTTTTAGACATACACTCGCAAGCTTCCCTAAGCACTTCCCCTCAGGGGAATGCCCACCACCATTTTGAAGTGTGTTCAACTTTGTCAAGTGGAGAAGGGAAGTTTATTTGGACAGACCCTCGATCCCTCGATTTTGAGGGAGCAAGTCTACTCAACATGTACCCTTCAGACATATCCATAGACCACAATTAACCATGAATGTGACGTCACTGCAGATCATGCTTAATTTACCCCCACCCCACACAACTTGAGTGTATGATATTGGCATTATTTTGACATTTAACCACATTTAATACTTGTAGCTACCTTAAGCTGATTGTTTTTTTAACAGTTATAGTTTATTGTATTATCATTTTCATTATTTTTTTAATACTGAATATACATATATCCATATTTAATATTTGTTTACAATTACTTTTTTTAACAGCCCCAGCATACATACAGGTCTATAGAATGGTGTGTAAAAAAACTAAATAATAAATCAGCTCCATAGCAGATTCCAAGTGATCAAGGGCTTAGGGTGTTCCATTTAAACACATTTCAAGTGGTCACTCACGCAACATAAGCAATGACTTACATCTGAGTAAACGAGATGGAGGGATGTTTTTTTTGAAAGTTGAATACGGAAGGCGGTCTGGCGGAAGCTAGATATTTTACTTTATAACTTGTTAAATATGTACGGTGGCGCATTGCTGCCTCATACATAATATTTTTTCCACTCAATTATGTCGTAAAAACGACATCTTTTTCTCATTAAAACGACATTTTCTCGTAATAATGAGATATGTCGTTAAAACGACATATTTTGTAGGCCTATATGACGTGTACGTATAGGCTACCTTGATCTAATCTATAAAAGAGAATTTATAGCCTATAGCCTAGATCAGTGGATTTCTAACACTTCCGCACTCGAAAAGCAGAAGCAAATATAGTTTAAAATATCTTTCAATGCCTGTATTGATGGCAGTGCCCATAGAGTAATGCCTCGATGAGTCTGAAACTCCCGGTCAGAGATTGTGTCTCAGACAGCATTAAATAATTCGTGAATATTTGTAAATATTTGTGGCTTAAACAGCTAGAAAAATGACTGTACTGCAGTTCTGTGGATGTTTTGCCTAGGCAAGGTTATTAGCCTATAGTTAAAAAAAAAAAACTATAAAACTATTAAACAAAATATATGCTAATGGAAAAAAACCTGAAATATAAGAAAATATAAATATTAGTTGAAAATGATATTTTCAATGTAGCCTAATTTCGTCTTTCAACCTTTCAACCAACGCGATCCTTTTATTAACCGACAAGATTATGCTAAATTAGAATTAAACGAAATTAGAATGAAGAAAAAAAAATCCCAGGGGTTTGGTTTTAGCCTAGGCTATATGCACATAGAAGAAACAACAAAACATGAGGATTCATTGCATCACATGTAGCGCTTCTGTGAACGGAGAAAAAACAAGATGAAATCTTGTATAATAGCCTATTCCTATATAGCTAGGCATACATGAAATATATTTCACCTAAATAATCAACATAATAAGAAAATGAAAGAAAAAAACTGCGACAAGTAGACTATCTATATGCTGAGTTTCGATTCATTTTTGAGAAGCAAGTTCACGGAAAGGAATTGCAATGTTTTATTGTGAGCGTACAAAAATAATAGTTACACCTTCACAGATTCGAATGGTGTTACTTTTATGACCATAAATGTCTGAGTATTTTAAATTGTTTCCGCTTTTATATGAAAATTCAAGTGAATGCGCCGGCACCTCACGCACACACACAACATAGGCTATAACCTATCAGTTTTAGTAACGTACTCTGTTACGAACGTAACCTTGGTTCCCTGAGATATGGAACGAGTACTGAGTATGGGGAAAGGTCTCCTTTTTCCCCGCTGCTGAAGCCTTTATCAATAACGCAGTGTAACTGCACGGCCATTGGTTCAAACTAGAGAACTTTTTGAACCAATGACGGCGCGCCGTAGCTGCGCGAGCCAATGGCGATGCAGCATGCCAAAAAACGTTCGTGACCGAGTACGTTCCCCTTCGATACTTTGCTCGTACTGCGTATGGGGAACGGATTCAACCGCACCGTGCCACGGCAGGGAACGACTAGACTTATCTTGAACACCGTAGGGGACCAGTGGACAAGTGAGAGGGCCGGAGCCGTCAAACCCTTTGTTACACTTGCAAAAGAGGGAGCTAGCTCCCTGGGGTGGCATGATGGCGGAGCTCAATAGAGGCCGTCGTATCATACCGAGAGGACCTGAGCTTGCAAGGTCGGATATCCATGTTATAAAATCTGACAAAAGTGGACGGCAAGGACCAGCCGGCCGCCTCACAGATGTCTTTAATAGAGACTCCACTGGACCAGGCCCACGAAGAGGCCATCCCTCTCGGGGAGTGGGCTCTAACTCCTATGGGGCAATCAAGGCCCATAGAGGAGTAACAGAGAGCGATAGCGTTCACTAACCAACGCGAGAGACGTTGCTTTGAGACCGGAGACCCTTTGAGGCGGCCACCAAAGCATACGAAGAGCTGGTCAGATTGCCAGAATGGCTGGGACCGCTCAATGTAGGTCCTCAATGCCCTGACAGGGCAGAGTAGTTCCAACTCTCGCTTGTCCGACGAAGGAGGCAGTGCTGAGAGAGAAATGACCTGTGCTCTGAATGGGGTCGAGAGCACTTTAGGGACGTAGCCATGCCTAGGTTTCAGAACGACCTTGGTGATTTATGTAAGACACCACTGTCATGCTGTCCGATTGGACTAGGACGTGGCGCCCTGTCAGGATCGCCTGGAAGGAGTGAGGGGCTCGACTCACTGCCAGCATCTCAAGGCAGTTGATGTGGAGATGGTTCTCCTCGTGAGACCACGAGCCGAAGGCTGGTCTGCTCTCACACAGAGTGCCCCAAACCCAGCTGGACGCGTCTGTTGAGAGCACCGTCCTTCTGGACACCTCCTCTTGAGGTACTCCTTGACTGAACCAAACAGGGTTCATCCAAGGTTTCAGGGCCGCTAAACAGGCCTGATTGACCTTGACGCGAAGGCGGCCGTGCTGCCAGGCGTGAGGTGGGACCCGTAGTTTCAACCAGAATTGCAGAGGCCGCATCCATAGAAGGCCGAGCTGCAAAACGGGGGAGGCGGAAGCCATCAGCCCTAGCATCCTCTGGAAAAACTTCAGAGGGAGACAATCTTTGTTCCTGACGGAAGCCACGAGCTGCTGAATAGCCAGGACGCGTTCTGGTGAGACCACAGCCGTAATTCGTTGGCTGGGGAGCAGTGAGCTCTTGGCAAAGTTGACCCTGAGTCCTAGGCACTCCAAGTGGCTGAGGAGCACGGATCTGTGAAAGTCCAGTTCGGCTCGCGACTGGACCAGAATGAGCCAGTCGTCGAGATAATTCAGAACCTGGATTCCCATTTGTCTCTGAGGGGAAAGTGCCGCGTTCATGCACTTCGTAAAAGTGCGAGTAGCTAGAGACAGCCCGAAGGGAAGGACTGTGTAAGCCCAGGGTAAGCCATGCCCTCAAATGAGAATCTCAAGAATCGCCTGTGATGGGGGGCTATCTGGATATGAAAGTAAGCATCTTTCAGGTCCAGTGAGCAGAACCAGTCCTCAGGGCAAATCTGCGCGAGGATCTGTTTCAGCATTAACATCTTGAACTTCCGTCTCATGAGGGAGAGGTTCAGGAGTCTGAGGTCTAAGATGGGTCTGAGACCACCATTTTTCTTGGGGATGAGAAAATAATGGCTGTAGAACCCCGATTCACTCTCTGAGGGGGGAACTATTTCTATAGCTCCATTCCCTAGCAGAGTCATCACTTCGGTGTGGAGGACATGAGCGTCGTCCGGATTTACTGAAGTGGGAAGCACCCCGCTGAACCACAGTCATTGGTTCACAGTCGGGCGAACTGTAGAGAGTAGCCTTGATTTATTATCCCCAACACCCATTGTGACACTCCGGGGATGGCCTGCCAGGCCTCGGCCTGCGTGACAAGGGGTTGTATGACGTCAGATGACAGACCGCCGGGAGGGGGCGTTTGTTTGCATTTCCTTTTAATTTGTTGTCGTATATTTAAGTCAATTAATGGATCTATAAATAACCATGGAGGAATATCTGGATACGGGACTCTAGGACTATATTTTATGTTGCACAGGCCAAGGCTTTCTGCTTTAGCATTCCCCACCCATCCAAAACTATTTCTCGGTTTCTAAATGGACGGTTTGGCTTGATTGACAAACACTAACGTTCGGCCACGATTTATATACCATCGACCTGTCCTAAAACGTTAGCACGCTGTGATCGATTGCTTGGAGATCGCGTGTTTCTCCATTCGAGAGCGCATTTCCTGTTCACATCTGCGACAAAACAGTTGATTATTTACGAACAAAAGCTCACAGAAATGTGAAAATGTTCTCATTTGAAAGAAAATATCATAAGCTAAAAGATGATATATTGTGACTGATTGAAGCAGCCCTTACCAAAAGTGCGGGGGTCAATTTCTGTCTTTTCAAAACTGCGGGGGTCCTGACCCCCCTGTCCCCCGTGCCAACGGCGCACCTGACAGCAAAGCAGATGAGCCCAGAATATGAACGCAATTCGTTTAATTAGCCTACATTAAGTGTTTTTCTCTCATAGAAAACTGTTATAAAGAAAAAGCTTAATGTCGCTTAATGTAGCCTACTAAGTGAAAGATCTATTAAAAGATCAAATTCTGCACAAACAAATTTTTCTGTCTTGTATGCTTTATTAGTACAGAGATAAGATATTAAATCTTTTTCAGTAAATGTTTTATTTTGATTGTTTTCCTTAATCATTTTAAGAAAAATAATCATAATAAGGCTCAAGTTTTTAACATTTCAAATACTCAAAGGTTTTATTTTGACAGAACACAGAAGAAATTCTGTGAACTTCCATCCACAGACAAGTGCACATTGCGTTCCCAAAATCCATGATAAACTCACAGCTCATTCAGAGATAGTTCATGAAAAGCAGCATTTACTGTGAACTGAGCTGTTTTGAGATGCTCAAACACTTTAAAACTGTATGTGTGTACAGTACAGTGCCACTGTTCTCTCTGAAATTTAAATCATACCAAAATATTCTTATTCATTTAAATCATAGCCTTTGATTTGACAATCTTAGGAAACCCTGTTCTAATAAAATATGAATGCAATTTTTGAGCATGCACACTAAACTACATAGCTACACAAACTGACAGAGGATGAAGAATACTAATCAGCCTCAGAGCTAGAGGTGCTGTACATTTATTAGACCTGGTGAAGGTAGCGCTTTCACAGTCTGAGGTTCAATTTTTACCAAGGGCTGAAAAGGCTTATTGTTTCACTTTTAATGTGGTAGACCTTGACTTGAAGGGTCAATTTCATTTAACCCTCTTGCCAAGAGTGACCTTGTTTTTGTGCAAAATCCACCGAGATAATTCAGCAATAGGACAAATTCAGGGTCTTAACCACCATGCTGTACTGTCCCGTTTGCTATGGGCACATTTCAGACTGTCCTCTATCAGTGTGCCAAATTTAACAACAATAATAAGAAAACTAACTATTTCAATAGGTGCCTTCTGTAATGACAATGACATTTATTATGAGTAGATGTTTCTCACTATGGAGTTTTGCCCATACTGGGTTGAGAAGCACTTAGAGAGTGTCTCTTAGTAAAGATATGACCACAGCTTCAGTTTAATAAAAGCTTTTATAACCTTCACACACAAGCAGATATCACAGATTCACTTTCACACTTTCAGTTCTCTGGCGGTTTTGAGAGAGTAAACAGTCAAAGCATGCTTACTGAAGTACTTTTTTCTGCTTTATCAAACAAACTGTTTGACAAGTACCTGAAATCAAACAGCTGACACTGAAAAGAAAAGTTATATTCACTTTCATGTTTTTAAAATTTTCCAACACTTGAAGATGCTCATACGTTACAAAGCATTTTGGATTCCAACACTGATCCTATGAAATGATGCTGGCAGATATAAAGCACAAAATCTAAACAATGCTTCCATTTGATGCTTTTCTAGTAAACATGTTCAGTAGCTCCACCTGGTATAGTGATGCATTTGTGATGTGGAGTGCTGTGGTAGGAGCCCCAAGAAAAATGAGTCAAGACACTCCACAAAAGAGCTCAAAACCTTGTATAAGGAAGCTAAAATGACATGGCTGCAAGCAAATGCACTTTTATCTCACTTGGTAAGATGGCGCCAGTGTGTGCGGCAAGCCGTCTGGGGTCTGTTCTTCAAATCTAGCTAACTCAGTTAGCTGGATTTGATTGATAACGATTTGGCATGATCTTGGATTGTTTGATTCTTCGATGCTCATCCTGGAGTGTATTCCAGAAACCGGGTTTAGTTGGAAACTCAGAGTTTGTTGACCCCAGAAAAAGGAAACTCAGGGTTTTTGGTTCCAATAAAACACAAAACTAAACCTCTGGGTAAGTTACCGTAGTAACTTACTCTGTGAACCTAACCTGGTCGGGAGCAGGTTTTCTTCAGTAAACCCAGGGTTTCTTTCGGTCTCCTCCCCCTTTTTAAAGCATAAGTGATGTTTAAATACTTCATTCATTAATTCATGCTGTAAAAATGCTTTCGCAATTGATCCGGGTTCGAGTCCGACTTTTGCAGAGCTCGATCTTCTCTCTTTTCCCATCACATATCACATCAGCAAGACATTTATTTTCAATAAAAAATTAGAAAATCTTCTAAAAGTGGAAGTGCCTAACGAGTGTTTAATAATGACAAAAGTATTTATCATTTTAATAAAATAATCATTTACACTCTGTTATCAATGCATCCTGTTCATTTTTTGTTTGTTTGTTTTTCGCCCCTGGGGGTAGCAATGAAAATGGATATTAGTTCAATAACTTACCGTTCTTCCACTTTTCACTTTCACTTTATTATAACAGTGACAAGAATTTAACTTGTATTGACTCGAAAGTATGCAAACGTCTTTTTGTTGGGTGCTGCATGGTGAATCGTAATATCGGATCTTCATTGACCATGGCTTTTCATAGTCATGGTGCATGCGCTTAACTCAGAATCAAGTGTCCGTGTACATTTTGATAGTTTGTTTTCCAATTTGAAATGAAATAAGCAGAAACAAGAAAACAGCGCCTTTATTCATTTTTTCGTTTTTTCAAAAAAATAAAAACAAGATTTCGGCTTGATTTCTCATTTTTTGGTTCACGGGTAAAAACAGATAAATGACTTCTAAATTCGTTTACCACATGTGGCCGGTCATGAGACGCCCCTTTCCCCCGATTGGTCAAGCAAAGCTAAGCCTGTGACGTCATCAGCTGTTGCTCAGGGCAGAGTTTCCCAAAAGCATCATAAGCTTAAGTTGATTGTAGCTCCATTGCCACCAATGGAGCTACGATCAACTTAGGCTTACGATGCTTTTGGGAAACTCTGCCCAGGTCTGTTCAACAAAATAATAGTCCAGGGTTTTTTAAAGATGGCGACTTGACCGGTCCTGTTTTCCCAAACGCATGCACCAAAATACAAAGAATACAAAATTTAGGGACTGGCTGTAAATAAATTCTGAATAGTAAGTCTTTCCTGATCATCCATATGTCTACATGGGGAAAAAAGAGTGATGAAGGCTGCTAAACAGGCCATTGTAAATGGTTCGACAAACCCCCTTGTGTCTAGCTGCTATGACTACGAAAACACGGTAGGCCAGCTCTCTCTGATGGCCTTTGAAGATGATTTCCTTTGTATCCAGCAACACCATGCAAGCCTCCTGGATCTAAAAAACGCTTTCCTGAGAGATGATTGTGCAGATTCTCCATCTAACTCGGCCATTGTTGATACCCTATCGAAACTGATCAACGTGAGATCAGACGCCATTGAAAAAATGTAAAATACCAAAAAAGCACTATATAAATGTAAGGAATTATTATTATTATTATTATTATTATTACATGGTAGGTGTAAATACCATGAAAATAGAGGGTCTAAAGTTGACAATCGACTTTGCTTGCAGAGAAATAAAGGATGTGAAGAAACGGGTTGAAAATGTGGAGAAATGCATGAAGAAACAGGAAGAGGAGGTTGTTTAACAAAGTCAGAATCACAGAGCTGGAAAATTACTCGAGATGATGGAACTTGAAACTTTATGGGATTCCGGAGTTGAGTGTGGATGTTAAGATGGAGACCATTCAGATCTGTCAATCCATACTTTCTTGGGACCAGAATAAACTAGCGGAGGCAATTGACATTGCGCATCGACTTGGAAAGAGGAAACCAGGTGTGTCAAAACCAAGAGCAGTCATTCTTTGCTTTCTGTTGAGAACATATTGGGAAGCAGTCTGGGCCACAGCGAAGAACAGCTCACTTCTTCTGAAAAGGGCCTCAGATTTGCTGAAGACCTTCCACATTCTGTTAAGGAGATCAGAGCTAAATTATGGCCTGCAATTCAAAAGGCATGCAGTGAAGGGAAACTCACATACTTTGTCTGGGTGCGTGCCTTCATCGGTGGCGCTGAACTTCATCTACAGCAGATCGAGGAACATCAGCTAAATGCAACAGGTGATGAAGACCAAATGACTTAATTTGTCATTTTGTGGCCCTGTTGGGTTCTTTTAGTACTTATTCATTCAGATGAAGATCACCTGGAAAGACTTGTTTGTTCAGAGTTTTTTTTTTTTTTTTTTTTTTTTTTTTTTTTTGACCTTATCTGTCCACTGCTGGTGTTAAGGCACCACGTTTGGTTCTTTCTCTCAAGGATATTTTCTCTCACAAAAGTGACATTGGGCTTATCTTTTAGAATTTTCAAGTTTGTTGTTCATGTATTTTTTTTTTATTTTATCTTTAAATGCCAGAGGATTGTGACATACTTTAAAGTGTAAAGCACTCTTTTTGTTTGTTAAGCAATTTAAGACTGACTATTGTTTTTTTTTACAAGAATCATACTCTGTTCCTGAGGACAGTTAGTTTTGGAGATCGCAATGGGGGAATGATATGTGGTTTTCGAATTGTTCTGAGCGTTCTACTGGTGTTATTTCTTTATTGAACCAGTTTAATGGCAATGTTTTACATTCTGAAGAGGACTGTAATGGTCACTTTCTTATTAGGGGCCAAGCACCGAAGGTGCGGAGGCACCTATTGAAATCGTTAGTTTTCTTCTTATTATTATTCCACCCAGGAAGCCTATGGCAGCCCATGGAACCATATGTTAAAAAGTTGTTAAATTTGGCACACTGATAGAGGACAGTCTGAAATGTGCCCATAGCAAATTTGGAGTCTCTAACTCAATCCCTCTAGCACCACCATCTGTCCAAAGTTTCACTCATATTTATGCTAATAATTTTTGAACCATAAGTGCTAGAAACAAAAATATTTTTCCTCTGATTCCTTGGCTCAAGACGATTTGATTGCACTGTAGCATCTGAATAGATCAAACACACAATTGCTCAACATCTTCCAACCTATGCCAGGCCCCGTAACGTCTGGCTTCCCCACTGAGTGCTATCACCATTTGCTCTTCACATCTACTTCAAAGACAGTGTTTCATCAGGAAAACACAGGTCACCAGAATCATTTGGTTTATAAAAATGGAATCTTTGCCACTAATTCATAGACAACTTCGTCTAAATGAATGAACATGCATTTCCCCAGTACATCTTGTGTATTATTACTGTTTGTATATTGTTCTTTCGAATGTTGTTTTGCTGTATTATGCATGCCTTAAAGTTGGAACTACTAGATAATGTATTTCATCTAGGTGATGTTTAATATCAAATTACTCCTTGTTTAATGACTCACATTTTGGAGGACATCACAATATCATAGAATGTATTGTATGTTTGTTATATTTATCAGAGTATAAATGGACACAAACTTTCTAGTGAACTCCCCCATGCAAGTTAATTCACTTTCAAAGAAAGGAAATCCCTGCCAGAGAAGTGCACCTTTCTCATTGGTCAAGCCAAGATCTGAAGGTGTTGACTTTCTGTTGAAGTTAAATAGCTCTGAGCAGATCTGAGCTGCTTTTTCTAATTGTTCTGGTTCTTGTCTTTATTCCTGTTGATACCATGTGAGGGCCACCCGGCCTGAGCTGGGCTGGTAGGCCTCCATTCACTTCAAGCCATGTGCAACTGCATTGACCACAAAAGAGTCAAATAAACAGCGCAAAGTTTTGTCTTCGTTTTCTTCATTCAACGCAGAAGATATTGATTACAACTTCCACGCCAGCGGAGGATTTCTCCTGATCCTGCAGATCCGGACAGCTAAGGCATTTGCAAGTATCGTTTGAACACTAAATGGCAATTTAGTATTAAGATTGTGAACCCGTTGTTTTAACAAAGGTGCTTCATAGTATTGAAACTGATGGTTCGTCCAGCAGTTGTTAATTTACTCTTTCCATTGTTTCATTCCCCTGTTATGATATCCCCAAATTCATTTTCCACTCTCTCACTGTGTGAATGGTATGTTTGTGTTTGTTAGTTTAGTTATGTGTTTGTGATTTAGTTAAATTAAACTGGTGTGCACACTCTTGTGAGTTGATTCTGGTCTGCTTATAAAACTAATGTCCCTGATAACAATTCAATCACAGCTACATGCTAAGAAAGTGATATTTTTCTGTGGCCATGGAAAAATATCCTTCTTGAAAAGTTGATAGACGATCAATACTGAGTGTTCGCTGGCCGAACAGATTAATTGATTGTAATATTAATTTAGCTACATTAAGTTAATTTGATAACTGATTCAAATATTTATATAACAAGTTATGATTAATTATTAATATTTCCCCTTTTGAGCTAAATATCGTTACAGCACTCTATGACGTCATTTTCCGTCATGAAAATTTTCTCACCATTTTGAATTTTGCAAAAAAATTACTTTTTTGAACTCCTGCTAAGTCATTGCTCCAATTTTCACGAAAATTGAACCAGATCATCTTCAGACCATGCTAGCAAAAAGTTATCAAATGTTTTTTGATAGAATTATCCGTTCTTGAAAACTGCACAAATGAATTAGACAAAAAGATTGCCAAATCAGACTTGAGGCTATATCTCCACAACACTTTATCATATTCAGACCAAACATGGTACATGTCATCAGAACCATGACCTGAGGCGACATGCAGCGTTTTGGTGCAGCACCACCTAGAGATACTAGAGTAGCACCTGGTCTAGAGATACGAAAAACTGCTATTTTTGCTTGTAACTTCTGATGGGTTTGTCCAAAAATCATAAATTTGGTCTTCTTAGATTTGAGGCATCATGCAGAGTCAAATGATATCCAATTTTCCCATATCGGCTATTTTGGCTGTCAGCCATTTTGAATTTTGTGCAAAAATTCTGTATTTTATGAACGCATTAGCGTATCGTTGCAAAACTCGGTATGGGTCATCAACAAAATTACCTGAAGGAGCCTGAGACGTTGTGGACCAGTGCCACCTAGTGGAGATTTTTTTTTTCATATGCTTATTTGATTTGGTTGACTTATTTTCACGGGAGTCATATCCTTAGCGAGTGTCATTGTCACCTCACTCTGACCATACCACATTAATTTGGTCACAATTTCACCACCTTTTGGTCAAAAGTGATATACCAGTAAATCTTTATTATAGACTGTATTTGTGATTTTTCAGCTCTTTTGCCTAAAATGATCTTAATAGGTCTTTAATTGCTCACTGTTGCAGTTGGTCTGATGCTCCCAGCCATGTTGGCTGGCTTGTTGTACCATTTGTGCTTGGCCCCGTAATTGCTGCTTGCAGCTATACTTCATTTTATATCTGTTATCAATATTACGATTTTAGTAATCAATATATATGGTTACAACTACAGTGCAGAAAATACCCGGCTACTTAACTTAATAGAAAGCAGAATGAAACACTGATTGTCTAAATTTCCTAGTGAATATGTTATTTTTGGAGAGGATTTTAACATTACTCTCAATAACCAAATTGATCGCTGGCCCTACTGGTAAGGATTCTTCTACAACTGGGTGATTAAATTTATTTATGGATAGATATGATTTAATAGATATTTGGAGGCAAAAATTTCCTTTTGATTCAGGATTCACTTGTTCTAATAAGAATCGTAGTAGCTACTCACACATTTATTACTGGTTGATATCAAATGACTTAATTAAAGAATATATTTTAGTTCTCTATTCACCCGACTCTATTGACAGACCCTAAAGTAATTCTGATACAAATCAACTTCTTTGCACTTGAAAGGGGAATAACCAGAACATCCTATTGGAAGCTTAATAGCTCTTATTTAAAAAAAAAATGAAACTGTCAAATTAGAAATTAACCGTTTGCTTGAGTGCCATCTAAAGAAATCTGTTACAGAAAGTACTTATTTGAATAATTGGGAGTTATTTAAGTACGAATTCTCAAAATTCTTAATGTCTTATGGTAGTTCTTATGTATGGGCTGAAAGGGCAGAGGAGGATAATGTTATATCAAATATCTTTTCTATTATGGAGAAGTTACCAGATATGCTTTCAAATGAAGATCAAATAAATATAACTGAACTTCAGAATAAATTAGATGAGATTTATAACAGAAAAGCAGAAGGTGCATTTATTCACTCCAGAATGAAGTGGCTTGAGGAGGGGAGCAAAATTCATCTTATTTTTTTCTGCTTGGAAAAACAACATGCTAATTACAATACTATACATCAACTCAATATTAACGGAACTGTTACCTCTGATTCGAAGCTGATTTCTAAATTTTGCTCAATGTTCTATAGTAAGCTTTATACCTCTAATTACTCTTAACAGTTAACTTCCTCCTTTTTTGCTTCTTTAGAAAAACATAAGAGTATACTACCGGAGAATAAAGACCTACATGACAAACCTCTAAGTATTAAAGTAATAATTGACCGATTAAAAAATAATAAATCCCCTAGGACGGATGGGCTAACTAGAGAATTTTAGAAGTGCTTCACCCAAAAAGTGGCGCTGTTTTTACTGAACGTATTTAATGAAAGCATTTCCACTGGCCAGCTTCCACCAAACATTTAAGATGTTCTTGATTATTCTCTATTCTCTATTATCTAATTTTGGATCAAAGCTTGAGCATAAATTTATTTTTCTTAGTCTGGAAAGATTTGGCTGTGATGCAGTTAGGACTTTATTCTGTAATGCTAACAGTTCAATTAAATTAAAACATGGGTCATCTACTAGGTTTGATGTCAAAGGGGATATAAGTCAAGGTTGCCCCATCTCTCCTATTTTTTCTTATTAGCAGCTCAACTCTTAGTAGACCATATCAAACAAAGCAACCTTGTAGGTATTTCAATGGCAGGGAGGGAGGTGATCATACGCCAATAGGTTGTTTGCACATGACGTCACAGCAGCAGCACGAATGAGTCTGGAGGGCAGGGAGTGATTTTTCTATATAGTAATCCTATTAAAAACTCAAAATTCGTATGTTTTGCGTCATTTATGGTTGCTCAAATCAATAAAATCGAGAACCCAGAAGGTGTTTATATCGTTTACATAACTTATACCGTTTTTTATACCTTATATCATTTTTTAACTTTAAAAGTTGTCGCCTTTAATAGCGTTTTGCATCTGCTGATACTGAAATGAATATGGATACCTGCTTACCTTATTTGTTTTAGACTTGGTTAAATATCCACATTCTTCATGGTATCATTTGTAGGGAAGAGAAGCTATTTTATCCCATTGAATGATAATTTGGTGTTTTCACTTCAGTTTTGTAGAATTCCGTTCACAATGTTGATCTGGTTACCATGAGAACAGTGTCACGCGCTGCTGCTTCAGCCATCATATGGTAGAAAATGTCCAAATAAATAAATGTTTAACAAGCTGACAGAAGTCGATTCAACAACAAAGACAACACTTTCAAAAACACTCAGCTATGTGATTATTTTATTGAGTGATAGGGAGTGGGTTAAATAAGTGACATTATTAGATTTTATATATGGCGTCTCCCCATCACCTCCTCAACCTGCTTCCCTTAGTGTGTTTTTACACGTATAAAAGGCAACAATTGTATTACACCGTCCAGTTTTTTCTTTAAACGATGATGTGAGCTCCTGTTGCAATTCTCGATTCAGCAAAAATGACCTACAATGGCGATATTTTTCACAATCGCGACAGAAAATCAAAATACTCCCCTAACTTCACTAGCAGAAAGGCAGCACGATATAAACAAACCCAGACTAGAACTGAATGCGCAGCTTCACATTCTCTATATCTACCTCCTCAATGGCAGGAAAGTCTTTCAATTCAGTGGAAAAGTCGCTCATCTTCATAACATAAAGATCACGTCCAACATATATTTTGATTTTCTGTTTATACCTTTCTAAACCAGCACAGAAAGGACTTTTCTCCATCTCTTCCATTCTAATTTTCATTGCTTGCCCTCCACCGGTATTTCGCGCGTCACCAGAACCACGTGATTGCAAACAACCTATTGGCTGATGACACCACTCTCTTCTTAAAAAATAGTGATCACGTTGCAGTAGCTCTAGGGGTGTAGTGAACATGATGGCACCAGAACTTCACAACAGAAGTTCACATGTCATAACAAGAATCCTTTTGTCCCACTTTGATTAATGCAAAAGAGTGTGATAGGACCCTCAACGACAGCTAAAGGACTATTGTAATTAGGACTGCCAAAGGTGGAGGGCAGGAAAGATGACATCAACAGCCCATTGATCACAGGCTAATCTCACCACGAGTTGCCTTTGTTCACCTCAGCCCTCCATGCCTGAGTCCATGGTGTGAATGGCCATGGATTCCTAGGCTACCAAACCGGTTCTTGCTAGAGCACAGCAAGAACAAAGAAATGCTCCAAAAGAAAGACAATTTCTAAACATATTGGCTTGAAATCCCCAAAAATGGACAGGAATACTGTAAGAAACATGTCCTTTTTACTCATCCAGGAAACTGTGCACACACAGTGGAAACCACACCTGGAATAAAAGCCAATGCAATTGCACCCACTGAGACCTCAACCAAAATGTGATACCTCAAATTTAAAACCTTAACCAATTCACATCAAGTTTGGACTCTATGAGTTCAGAACACTGCAACAAAGACTTTGAGAAAGGTTTGAAAAAGAAATAAAACAAACAGTCTCTCCCACTGCAAACGGAAGGATACCAGTGGAAGACGTTTCCCATTCCCAGACTGATCACCCGACCAAATGAAACGTAAATATAAGCTAACGAAATATTTTCCCAAAGGCCTTGGCATTAGGTTGTTGCTATATGAGATTGCTATTTGTGTAGAGACTGTTTATCTAGGGTAAGCATATACAGATAGATACATCAGACATGTTATCTGTATTCATAGTAAATGCTTATTTTCTATTTCATACAAGCATCTAGAAAGACCACAATTGACTCCCCCATAGACTGCTAATTACTAAGCTAAATTAACTCAATTAATGCTAAATTAATTCAATTTGCTTTGTAGTTTAGTCATTTTCCTTAGTATTTAGTGAGTGTGATATTTTACTCTTGTATATCTTTTTGTTAATAAATTCATTTTTATTGTGAACTGTGTCATTCTTGTGTTGATAATCAGAGGCTCTACAAGCTCGCCTGAATCTCACAAAATCCTTCAGGTTGGTCAGATGACAAACTTCCTCCAATTTATACAATTCTTATTCAGTCAACAATCTTCCATGATTGTTCTTTATTATCAAGGTGAGAGTCCTTGGCTGGTGCCCTGTAATATTGGAAGGAATCGTCTGACTCAATATTCATATTAATACAAAATATTAATATTTAAGACCATAAATAACTACATTTGTAGTGCCCTTGTGTGAGGCTAATCCAAAATCACTACAGGGGTAATGTCACACCTGGTTGTAAGTACACGCACAAAGAAGAATATGAAGGGTCAAACAGTAGTTAATAAATCCACAGGCAAGTAAATCCACACAGGCAAACAAAGAAGCACAACCATACATAGACGATACCGGGCAAGGATGAACTGAAAAAAGACAAGACATATACACAGACAAACGAGGTGGATAATGATACTCAGCTGACAGTGATGATGATGATGATAATGATCAGTAACTATGGTGACAGACTAGTGGCAGAAAAGTGCAAAACAGTAGTCGAAACAGGGTGAATTGGTGACAGGTAATATGCAGCTTTAGCTTTACATTTGGACAATAAAAATTGCAAAATGATAATCTTCTATAATCTTCTATTTAATTTTGTTTGGAGGAATTGTACCTATTATATTAAAAAACTGTTGTAATGAACACATATGAAAATGGAGGTTTAAATTTTCCAGATTTAGTACATTAACTCATACATTTAAAATTAATTGGATGAAACACTTTTTAAAATGCCCCTCCTCAGTTCGGAACTTCATCCCAAATTATACATTCTCCCAGCTGGGTGGCCTGCAGTTTCTTTCACTATGCAACTACAGGGTCATCTCAATAAATTAGAATATCATGAACAAGTTTTTTTTTTTTTTTTTTTTTTTTTTTTCCTGTAATTTAATTCAAATGTAAAACTTAAATATATTCTAGATTTATTAGACATAAATTAAAATATTTCCAGACTTTTTTGTTTTCATTTTGATGATTACAGCTTGCTGCTCATCATAATCAAAAAATCAGTATCTCAAATTATTAGAATATTTAATTTCAAGTTCTATTAAATTACCATTCTCAGGGAATAAATACTGGGTTTAGGTTATTAATCCCAACAGCAGTCATAGGGAAGTCTAATGACTTGACAGTTGTCCAGAAGACGATCATCTAGACCCTCTACAATGAGGGTAAGCCACAGAGGGTCATTGCTGAAAGAGCTGGCTGTTCGCAGAGTGCTGTGCCAAAGCATAGTCATGTAAAGTTGAGTGGAAGGAAAAAGTGTTGTAGGAAAAGTTGTACAAGTGAAAGGAATGAACGCAGGCTTGAGAATATTGTCAGGCGAAGCCGATTTAAGAACTTAGGATAGCTTCAAAAGGAGTGGACTGCAGCTGGAGTCAGTGCATCAAGAGCCACCGCACACAGACGTCTTCAGGAAATGGGCTAAAACTGTCAGATTCCACGTACCAAGCCACTTCTGAACCAAAGACAACGTCAGAAGTCTCTTATCTGGGCTAAGGAGAAAAAGAACTGGACTGTTTCTCAGTGGTCCAAAGTGCTCTTTTCAGATGAAAGTAAATTTTGCATTTCATTTGGAAATTAAGGTCCCAGAGTCTCGATGAAGAATGGAGAGGCACAGAAACCATGTTGCTTGAAGTCCAGTGTGAAGTTTCCACAGTCAGTGATGATTTGGGCTGCCATGTCATCTGCTGGTGTTGGTCCACTGTGTTTTCTGAAGTCCACAGTCAACGCAGCCATCTACCATGAAAGCACTTCATGCTTCCTTCTGCTGACAAGCTTTATGGAGATGCTGATTTCATTTTCCAGCAGGACTTGGCACCTGCCCACACTGCCAAAGGTACCAAAAAGCTGGTTCAGTGACCATGGTCTTACTGTTCTTGATTGGCCAGCAAACTCGTCTGACCTGAACCCCATAGAGAATCTATGGGGTATTGTCAAGAGGAAGATGAGAGACACCAGACCCAACAATGCAGATGACCTGAAGGCCGCTATCAAAGCAACCTGGGCTTCCATTACACCTGAGCAGTGCCACAGGCTGATTGCCTCCATGCCATGCTAAATTGATGCAGTAATTCATGCAAAAGGAGCCCCTACCAAATATTGAGTGGACAGAAATGAACATACTTTTCAGAAGCCTGACATTTCTGTTTTAAAATATCCTTTTTTTTTTTTTTTTATTGAAGTATAAAATGAAGTATTTATGAAGTATTCTAATTTATTGAGATAGTGAAATGGTGTTTTTTTTTGTTAAATGTGAGCCAAAATCATCACAATGAAAAAAACCAAAGACTCAAAGTACTTCAGTCTGTGTGCACTGGATTTATTTAATACACGAGTTCTACAATTTGAGCTGAATTACTGAAATAAATGAACTTTTCCATGACATTCTAATTTATTGAGATGCACCTTTATAACAAATTACCTGTAAAGCTCTCTGAATTCCACAAATGCTTCTTTTTTGGTCTCTTATTTATAAGCACAACCTTTCTCCACATTCCTATTACATATGGAATTATACAAACATTCTTTATAAAAACAGGTTCTTATTTTTTTCCAAACTGGTATGATAACAGTATCACCTCAGTCAGCGATCTTTTGAATGAAAATGTTTTTTTTATATATATACATATGGTGAAATAAAAAATAAATAAATAAATAAAAATATATATATATATATATATATATATATATATATATATATATATATATATATATATATATATATTTGCCATTGTTTTCGATGATATACCCATAAGTGTTATGACATTGTTTAAAGGTTTTGAAGGGACTCTTTTTGCTATACTACCTCTGTCAGATCCCATCCAAACATTTGTGGGCAAGATTTGTCTAGCTCCATCCTCTAGCAATAGATCAATTCACATTCTCTTTCAAAGAGATATTGTCACCAAATCTTATGTAATTACCTACTGGAGCAATTTTGTCAACATTGGGGACTGGAAGAAAGTTTGGTTATTGCCACATAAAATACCTTATTGTGAATAAAGTTAGAGAAGTCTCTTTTAAATTAATTCACAGATTTTATCCAGCGAATAATTATCTAAAAATGTTTAAGCCTGACATTGTTATAAAATGTGATTTCTGTAAAGTTGAAACTACTGTATATTTGTTTTGGAACTGTAACCAAACTGGAACCAAAATGTTATATATATATTATTGATTTTGTGTACCCTCACTTTTCTTTATTTTGGAAAGATGTTTTATTTGATTTTGTTAATACTGAGAAAAACATTGAAAAATAATTTTACCTTATAAATCTTTTAATACTTCTAGCAAAATTTCATATTCATAAATGTAAATTCTCTAATCATAAGCCTTTATTCAAAGTTTTCTCAGCGAATTCCACCAATACCTTAAGATGCTTTCTATACGAAGAATGTCAAAGCAAGGAAAACATCTTCTTGTGTTCTTTTTAAAATCCCCCTTTAGTTTAGTCCTGTCTTCTTTTCTTAACATGCCCCAATCACTTTATTATTTATTTATGCTGGCAGTAGTTCTTGTTCCCCCTTTTGGTGCTGTTTGTTATATATTTCTTAAATGTGTATTTATTCATAGTCTGTATGCATTATTATTCCCAATTTAAAAAAAAAAAAGTCCTCTGGCTCTGCTGCTATAACAGTACCACTTCTTAATGTCACGGATAGTGTTGGGTTTTGTTTCATGTTTTATTTTGATGTTCATGCTTATGGTTTCATGTTTGCATTGCCTTGTTTGCTTTGTTTGCCATGTGCTCCCTGTTGTCATGTGTTTCCCAGGTCCTCATGTGATCATGTCATGTGTTTCCATTGGTGTCATTGGTTCATTTGTTTAATTGTGCACAGGTGTCCCTTGTTTCGTCATTAGTCTCTGTGTATTTAAACCCTCTTGTTTGCCATGCATCCTTGTCAAGTATTGTCTGTGTAATCAATGTTGGTGAGTTTTCTTTTTGATGATTTTGTACCAAGCCATGCCATGTCAAGCCAAGTCAAGCCAAGTCAAGCCAAGTCTTATGCCAAATTTACACTACAGGATTTTAAGCCTGATTTGCAAGTTAATGAGCTCGCCAACAAGTCAGGCTGTGATCGGGTGAAAATCAGCGGGTGATCGGCACTCGCCAATCTTTACGTGTGAACTACTCGCTGATGCTTCGCCGACACCTTGCAGACGCCAGACAAATATCTAGCATGCTAAATATCTGGAGCTGTCGGCCGACTTAATATCAAAGAATATACACTAACAAGAAGCGACACTCAATAGAACGTTACATTGCAACACCGGCGCCCAGCAGCGGCCCTGCGTTTCCGCCATTATGGGGTGTTAGCGATTCGCGGTCCACTAGTTTCTATGGCAATATCAGCTGCTTTGTTAAAAAAAAAAAGTACATTAAAGCTGAAATACAACCTGAATGATGACAACGCAGAATAAAATACTATCACTAGTGATCATCAAATCCTTTTAACAGTTTATTTTACAGACTTTGTGTTTAAGTCTTCCACTTTTTTTTTCACAAAACCTTTTTGCTCTCTAGAAACCCAGTCAGTTTGGGTTAAAATTCTTTAAAAGAAAAAAACATGCATCATGTTTTATAAGATCATTATGTTTGTAGCGTGATCTGTTAAAACGTACAATATAGCCTATTTCAATTTAGATCTAGTGAATTGATACTATTATTACTATTACTCCACTAGGTCTGAAATATATTGTTTGCTACAAACATGATGATCTTAAATTGATTAATTATTAATGTACTATTAATAAATGTGTAAAGTTGCATAAAATGGAAATACTCAAAGCAGGCTAACTACGTTACCTCAGATGGTTGAATTCCACAACTGGTAAAATAAAACATATATAAGACAATACAACATTTACTGTAGGTGCCATAAAATTTACTGATGATTTAATTTGAAAAATGTTCTTTTGCACTTCTGATTTGGTTGTGAAATTCACCGATTTTGGATGCGTAAGATGTGAAGGATTCTATGGTCCAATTAGTATTTTCACCCCATAATGGCGGCTGCGCTACCGGAGCGCCATCTAGTGGCTGTTACCCAAAAAGTATCAGAGTGTCGCCGCTTGGGTTCTATACTCTGTCGATATCCTGTGGTGTCACATGTTGCGATGAGACAGCCAATGAAATATACACTGATGTCTATGGAAGCAGCAATAACAATCCTAATAACAATTCTAATATAATTTGCCGATATTTATTCATATTTATTCATGTTGCCATTTGACCTAATAAGTTGCAAATTGGTCCTCCAGCTGTTCCTTATATGTACATTTAACTTTTCCGGCCTCTTATTGCTACCTGTCCCAACTTTTTTAGAATGTGTAGCTCTAATGGAATCCAAAATGAGCCAATATTTGGCATGACATTTCAAAATGTCTCACTTTCAACATTTGATGTTATCTATATTCTATTGTGAATAAAATATACGTGTGACGAGCAGGGCGGGCGAGAGCCGTGAGGGAACGGCGCTAGGCCGGTGACACAAGTGATAATGAGCATCACCTGCGAGGCGCGCCGGCCTCGAGTCTCTCACGGAGGAGCTCCGGAGGCATAAAAGGAGGAGCGACATCAGTGAAGGACGAGAGAGGACCAGGCCTGGACTTTATTTTATGTTTTATCATGTTTGTGTGGCCCTCGCGGACGTCTGCCGGCATTACTTTCGTTTTGTTCTTTGTTTATTTTGAATTAAACTTTTGTTGAACGTTCGCCGGTTCCCGCCTCCTTCTTCCCACATCTATGAACCGTGTTACAATACGTTTATGAAATTTGTAAATTATTGCATTCCTTTTTTATTCACAATTTGTACAGTGTCCCAACTTTTTTGGAATCGGGTTTGTATTTGAGAATCGGAATATCAGATAGTTGATGACATGGTGAGAAAAGCATTTAACAGTCAATGCAGCTCAAAGGTGGCACAGTAATGCATTTACATACCAATTTCAATTGTATTCTAAGAGCGTTTTAAATGCAACTGTGAAAATTTTAAAGTGATAACATGAAACAATACTTTCAATATGAAAGACCGCCAGTAGTTCCAAGTCAGCCTGATAATGATTGAATCAGCAATTCACCCATTTAGGCTCACAATAAACCGATTACAAAATTAATGAAAATATGAAGGAGGAAAAAAAACAACAACAACAACAAAAAAAAAAACTTAGTTGCATTTGTCTCAGTTGCATTTGTGGAGGAAAATGAAGATGTAAAGTTTGACAACATTACATCTTCCTCTACTCTTCGAACAAGAATTATTATTAACATTATTCTTTAATAACAAAACGAATAAGAATGATGACATGATGTACCCACATTGTAACACAAATAAATGGAAGACCTATGGATTTCCCCTTAATTACTTTCAAACGAATGCTTAGTTCCCTTTCGAAAGGGAACATCAACTCTGTGCTTTATTGCGCAATGGGGAACCATCACTCGTGACAGGTGTTCGAAATGCCAAGAATCACAACACTCCAATCCTATTGGCCGGCGACAGCCTATGACGTCGAATGGCGCGAACCGTGACGTATAAAGGGAGCACTTGAGGAAGCAGTCAACATCTTCTCGTTTTTTCGGGACTGTCTTGTTCGTGCCATTGTTTTACAAACTCCGGTAGGAAATTACTCCATTTATGTCTGCAAACGTTCAGGAGAATGTGTTCATCCGTGTCCCAGGGGTTTGACACTTGATTTACATGTTTCTGGCGTTTTTCTGTCTGGAGAGAGGGCGAATGCATAGACGGTGCTTGAGGCCGCTGTCTATGTGTGTTTGTCTATTGTTCACTGTGAGTGTCTCTCCTGTCGGGATGCTCCGTTCTCGTTTGACACTCTTCCCGAGGGAGGAGGTGTCTGCATCTGTGCCTGGTGTTTGTAGCCCTGTGTGTGCTGACGCAGTACGGCGGCTGCAATCATAGGGCAGGTGAGCTCGTTGGGAAGTCTGAGAGAATTATATTCTCTCTCGGCTTCCCCGGGTCTACAAGGATGAATAGATGACGGTGATGTCCGTGTTTGATGTCACCGCGTCCGATAGCGAGCGCTCCTCTGGCTGCTGGGGTATGTGGAGCTGCTGTGGTTTTGGGACGCGCTTTTCAGCGGGCTGCAGCTGCCATGAGAGCTAGGTTGTCACAGTTAGGCTGTCGGCTGGCCTTTTTCTAAAGGCCGCCTTCTGGCTTGATAGTGAAAGTGCTTTTAGGCTTGAAATGACTTTTGATTTCTTCCTTCTTCATGCTTTAAATAAGGAGGGAAAATCTTCGTTCTGCGAGCCGCAGGAAGATAAGCTGGGTCTATATTTTTATGTTTATAAAAAGTGTGGACCTTGTTTTTCCTGTATAGCTTTCCTGAGCATGTAGTCAGTAAGGTTAGAAGGGGTTCTTTTGGGCAAAATAGCTGTAGCATTAGGTTGGCTAGTTTTCAAAATATGCAGGCCACTTTATGGCCGCTATTTTGTAGCCTCCTATGTTAAAGTAGCTTCTCAGCTAATACTTTAGTTTGGTTTGAGTTAGCACTCGTCGCTTCAGTTATTTGTGTGCAGGACGGCTTTTTGGCCGCCTGACACTTTTTGCTTGCAGTGCTTCATTTTCTCCTCATATTTGAAGGTTTCAGAATGAAGCCCAAGCTTTGCTTGGCCCAGTAGGCCTTAGCTAGCAGCTAGGCTAGAGCTAGGTTTAGGTGTTTGTTACATCACCCTTATTATTACTATCCCTGTGAGGTTGTATAGTTCCTAGTTCTGGCCTCCTCCTGAGGGAGTATGCCCATTTCCCCTTTGATGTGAAAATGTAGGTGCTATGGCTGAGGTTAAGCTAAGGTTATAGGCTGTTATTAGCCTTCCTGCTACTGTTTTTCCCAGGTGGTAGGCCCTTATCTTCGAGAAGATGAGTTATGGAGTGCTGCTAGGCCCCACTTTTTAGAACTTTGTCATGCTTATAATGTCTTCACATGAGCCCCTTGAATTATATTCAAGTTTGAGATTATGATGCTAAATATTTTAGTTTTCGTTCTCTAGGGTTCATTATAGATTTCAGATCTGTTCTGTGAAACATTTATCCTGTTTGGATGGCATGTATTACAAAGCATTTGCGTTTGCTTTGGAGTTCTAAGCTTTAGCCCTACAAACATATGTGAGCTTACTCTAGTGCTGCCACAGGTTAACGCCTGTTTCTGTGATAGCAGGTTGTGATTAGCCTCTATCTATGAACGTGGTGTTTTGTTGTACTCCCCGGTTAGGGTTTGTGTTTCACTGAGTCCATCACCTGTTGGATTGCACACTCAGGTTGAGTGTAGAGAGTCTCATTCTGGTTAGAATAGTATGATCTCTGTTAGCTCCCAGTCGATCATGACCACAGCAGCTGTTTTGCATTTGCTGTTAGATTGTTGGCTATTTCTTGCAGCCTCTTTCTTAATGCAGCTTGTTTTTTGGGCGCTGTTGGTTTACGGTCACGAGTTTGCTCACGTATTTTAGCACTGCCTCAGGCTTATGCTCACATTGTTTGAGGTGATAGGCCTTGTAGGCCTTCCTTAGACCGTGATAACATATTTATGTGTACTGGGTACATTGCCTGTTGGAATGTATAGGCTTAAGCTCAGGTTGTGTAGCTAGTTACCCACAGTTATCATGTAGGGTCTACAGCTGGTCCCCTTTGAGCTTGGGCCCTGTTATGACCATGGGCTGGCGCCACACAGTGCCAGGCCTCCTTTGTAGCCTCTGTGTTGGCCCAGCTGGGTTGGTTATATCTAGACTCATTCCATGGTTGAGTCGTGTCTTATGAATCACGCTGCCATTGGCCACGCCCGCCTCCATATGAATAGGCCCTAGGTCAGGCCTTTCGTTGAGTTCTGTGGCGTAGGGTGTACTTCTCCTACCTAAGGGTTTCTCGAGTACTTGGCCTGCTGGCTGGTTTCCTTTAGCTCTAGTCGAGCTAAATAGCTACTCTGTCTGTAACTCGGTTCTATTTTGCTCCTAGAACTTTAGTGGCCGCTAGCTGACGCCGTGTGTGATGGATAGGCTTTAAGGGCCTCCTTTGGGAGCATGCTGGCTTTTTCCCTTTGAGTTTTATTTTATTGTAACAGTAAAAGGGTCTTGTGTCACTGGCTGGCCGGGGCTCGGGTTGGCTAATGACCTCCCTTTGTAGTCGGTTTGTCTAGCCTGAACCTCGATAACACTCCCACGAGCTGATGCCACGTGTCTGCTGAGGTTATAGGCCCATGGGGCCTTCTTTAGCACGTGATGGCATATGTTGTACTCCTCTTGCTTAAAGAGTAGAAGGGTGCTTTTACTGAGTACACTGCTTGTCGAATTGTGTTGGATGGGCTGTTTCGTGGGCACTCACAGCTACCCAATTACTTGGTTGGTCATGCGCTCAGCATGCTATGTTTTCAGTAGAATGGCCTTATGGGCCATCCTGAATACCACCATGTGTGTTGGGTTCATGTTGTGATATTAGTAAATTTTAAGAACTTTTAGTTATGTTGTAGGCCCCTTCTTTTCGGCCTCCATGGCTATGTGCCTGCAGTACTGTCTGTCTGTTAGGTTGAGCTTCGTACTTCCCTTCCCTTCCCTGTGTAATTGTGCATAGCTCCCTAAGCTGGTCATTGGTTGTAGACTTCTGTGAAGTCTCCCATTCAGACTGGCCCCAGGCTGGTTTGTGCTCCCCTGTACCAGGGTTTTTCTAGCTCACAGCCTCCTCAGCACTTTTATCAGAAGCTGAGTAGATCCTAGGATGAGTGGTTTTACTCCCCTCAATACGAGGGATTATAGCGCTCAGCTGAGTTCCGCTCTCCGGGATGCCCATCTCTGCGTGTGGGTTTGAGTTGCTTACTGCCTTTTCGCAGTCGCTCTTTCCTGCTCTCCTCTTTTGGAGTTTGCGCTTGGAGATTCTGTATATCAGACAAGGGTGGCCAGGCTATGTTTGGCTTTCGCTAGATTAGTAAGGCCTCCTTGGTGGCGTCAGGGGTGATTTTGTCCCTTCTAGTGACTGGCCAGGATTCCTTCTGGTCTCCTGGCCACATTCACTTTAATGGACCACTTTCTACGGGTTGTTGGTCCCAGATGCCTTTAGCAGCCTTGGCAGGCCTTTCACGGAAGGCCTCTTTTAGGCTCAGCTTGGGCTGTTGGCCATAGGGAATGCTGTCACTGACAGCCTTGCTCCCGGTTTTTCCCTGGAACTGCCGAACGTTTGTCCAGACATTTTGGGCATGCACTCTCCTCTAACATGGTGGCATGGGTATATCGTTCCCCATAGCGCAATCAAGCACAGAGTTGAAGTTCCCTTTCGAAAGGGAACGTCTCAGGTTACGCATGTAACCATGGTTCCCTGAGAACAGGGAATGAGACTCTGCGCTTCCCTGCCATGCTTCGGGATGCCTGCTGAACAGTCCCTCAAAGACGAGAAGGTGGTGACTGCTTCCTCAGGTGCTCCCTTTATACATTACGGTTCGCGCCATTCAACATCATAGGCTGTCACCGGCCAATAGGATTGGAGTGTTGTGATTCTTGGCATTTCGAACACCTGTCATGAGTGACGTTTCCCCATAGCGCAACCAAGCACAGAGTCTCGTTACATGCATAATCTGAGATGTTTTTTTGGTTCATTATTTTTTTATTTATTTTTTTATGAAAAAACAATAAAATAAATAATACAATACAAAAAACAGATTGTCTATTTACACTAAGTGCAAATAACATCCCTTGTTGGCAAAAGCTATTTACACTAGCTCCACTCACCAATGTCTGGTTGGGCCACTCAAGCTTTAAAAAAGACATGCAGAATTCAACATCTTCAGTGGCATAACAGTAGTGAGTTTTAACGCGATCGACACGGGTTCAAATCCACCTTTGCCGAGCTCGCATTTATTTTCAATAAAAATAATGTTCTAAAAGTGGAATTAAACGAATGTTTAATATTAAAGTGTGTATTGGGTAGAGTTAGGGGAAAGTGTAGGGAGAGTTTTTATTGTCCCAATAAGGTAGCATCCATTTAATAATTTTAATATAATCATTTAAACTATGATATTATTGCATCCTGTTTATGTACAAAAATACTGAGGTGCAAATAGTATCTGCCAATAGAAAGTATAGATAGCATCTAATTACTATTTACTCTTATTGCAAAGAACTGATACTTTTACATGGTGTAAATAGAATCTATCGCTATTTTCACCTAGTGTAAACAGCATATCGCTAAGTAAATTCAGTTATTGTCACAGTGTAAATAGCATCTACAGCTATCGCTAAGAAAATATGCTATTTTCACAAGTTGCTGCTGCCATTTAAAAAAAAAAAAAAAAACTTGTGTGTATTAACTTTTATTAACAAAATGAATAAGATGGATGAAATTACCTGCATTATAACAAATAAATAAAAGACATTTGGAAAGTCCCCTTTAAAACGAATGCTCTGTTTGTGGTTGAAAACGAGCTGTTAGAAAAGCTGAACGTAGTTGGAAGAAAACAAAACTAGAAGTTTTTCGCCTTTCGTGGAAAGAAAAAATGATTGAGTACAGAACGGCTATAAGAAATGCTAGATCTACTTATTTTTCAAATCTCTTAATAGAAAACAAACATAATCCCAGGTATTTATTTGACACAGTGGCTAAATTAACTAGAAACAGAGATTCAACTGCTGACGTTTCCATAGAGCACAGCAGTAATGACTTTATGAACTTCTTTACTTGCAAGATTGATAATATTAGAGAGAAAATTAAAAACATGCAATCGTCTACAGTTTCGCTTCAGACAGTGCACTGTAGTGTCCCTGAGGTAAAACTAGAATCATTCGCCGCTATAGGAGAGGAAGAATTATCTAAACTTATCAAATCATCAAAATCAACGACATGTATGTTAGACCCAATGCCGACTAAACTACTGAAAGAAATGCTTCCAGAGGTCGTAGGTCCACTTCTTGATATAATTAATTCATCGTTAACACTAGGATACGTGCCAAAAACCTTTAAGCAGGCTATTATTAAACCTCTTATTAAAAAACCTCAACTAGATCCGAGAGATTTAGTAAATTACAGGCCAATCTCGAATCTACCTTTTCTGTCAAAGATACTAGAAAAGGCAGTTTCATCACAACTGTGTTCCTTTTTAGAAAGAAATGGAATCTGTGAGGATTTCCAGTCAGGATTTAGACCGTACCATAGTACTGAGACTGCTCTCGTTAGAGTTACAAACGATCTACTCTTATCATCCGATCGTGGCTGTATTTCTCTATTAGTGTTATTAGATCTCAGTGCTGCTTTTGACACTATCGATCACAACATTCTTTTAAAAAGACTTGAAAACTATATTGGCATTAGTGGAATTGCTTTGGCATGGTTCAAATCGTACTTATCTGACCGTTATCAGTCTGTAATAATTAATGAAGAGATGTCGTATCGATCACAGGTTCAGTATGGAGTACCACAAGGCTCAGTACTAGGACCGTTGCTTTTCACTCTGTACATGCTGCCCTTAGGAGAGATAATTAGGAAGCATGGTGTTAGTTTTCACTGCTACGCTGATGATACTCAGCTCTATATTTCCTCGCGCCCTGACGAAACCTACAAATTCACAAAACTAACAGAATGCATAGCTGACATAAAAAACTGGATGACAAGAAATTTCTTATTATTAAATTCAGAAAAAACTGATATCCTAATCTTTGGACCAAAAACTTCCTCACGAAAAAACCTTGAATACTCTCTAACACTTGACGGGTGCTCCATTAAATCTTCGTCCTCAGTTAGGAACTTGGGTGTGCTCTTCGATACCAATCTTTCATTTGAAAGTCATGTTTCTAGTATCTGTAAAACCGCCTTCTTCCATCTAAAAAATATATCTAAATTACGACATATGCTCTCAATGACAAATGCGGAACAGTTGGTTCATGCATTCATGACCTCAAGACTAGATTATTGTAACGCTCTACTGGGTGGTTGTTCTGCTCGGCTTTTAAACAGACTACAGTTGGTCCAAAATGCAGCAGCTAGAGTTCTTACTAGAACCAGAAAGTATGACCATATTAGCCCAGTTCTGTCAACATTACATTGGCTCCCTATTAAACATCGTATAGATTTTAAAATCTTGCTACTTACTTATAAAGCACTAAATGGTTTAGCTCCCCAGTACCTAAGTGAGCTCTTAATGCATTATAGTCCTTCACGTTTATTGCGATCTCAGAATTCAGGCCAGTTGATAATACCCAGAATATCAAAATCAACTGAAGGCGGCAGATCCTTTTCCTATTTAGCACCTAAACTCTGGAACAATCTTCCTAGCATTGTTCGGGAAGCAGACACACTCTGTCAGTTTAAATCTAGACTAAAAACACATCTCTTTGCTCTTGCATACACATAACACATTATCAATACATTAACATTTTTCAAATCCGTTAAAGGATTGTTACGCTGCAATAATTAGGTCGGCCGGAACCGAGAACATTTCCTATAACACTAGATATACCTGTACATCAGAATAAGAATGGCATCTACGCTAATATCTGTCTCTCTGCTTATCCCGAGGTTTTCCGGGTGCTGGATCCAGGCCGTATCCAGATCAGATGGAGAACCTGTGTCTGGACCTGACTACAACGCAGCCCAGGAGACAATGGGCCTACAGATCCAGTTCTGGCTGCATAGATTTTTAAATCCCCGTATCCGCTTACAAATATATATATATAATCTATTTTTAATCTCTATAATAAAAATGTATAATTCAGATTTTGATCTCCATATCCATTTACATATATTATATATATCTTCCAAGGGGTTTTTTCCCTCCTAGGACTTTTCTCCCACGCTGGGTTTTCTCCTAGGGGGTTTTTTCCACCCCTGGGAGTCAGCCGACATTGGCTTAATGTAGCACCATCTTGTATATGTTACATATTACCACGCTTGTTTGTACAGCTTATTTTTAACCACTTCCCTTTTTTTTCTGTGCTTCTAATATGTAAAGCTGCTTTGAAACAATTACCAATTGTAAAAGCGCTATATAAATAAATTTGACTTGACTTGACTTGACTTGAAAACCACAACAACAATAAAACAATGACAATCTCACTTATATTAAACAAATAAATATTTTTTTATTAACAAAAGTTATCTTGCGCTTTTGCCTCCGCTATCGTCCTGTCAGTCATCTCGCTGTCTCACTCTCACGGCTATGATTACAGTTACAGTAAAATTTTAATTCACCATCATCGGTACCCACCCTCAGCCAATTTGCATTACAGTATTTGAAATGACCACACCTTGTCCAAAACTGAGTGTATTGTTTAAAAGAAAAGTTATGACTGGTGCTTATTTACACTTGACTGAACATTGGTCTGTGCTTCACCCGCTCCGCACTGTCTAGCGCAGCTTCACCACACAGATTTAACTGCACACAGCTAAATAAAATAAAACAGGCTCAAGACCGCCCACATGTGGAAAATAAATTTTGAAGTAATTTATCCGCTTTTTACCCGTGAACCAAAAAACGAAAAAAGACGAAATCTTGTTTTTTTATTTGTTTGTTTTGTTTTTTAAAGAATGTGAATATTATCATGAATTAAAACACAAATGTGTTTTCACCTTATTTACATACTAAGTACGCGAGCAACTGCATTCTTCTTGCCCGCGTAAAGGAGGTTGCCCCATTAGTTACTTTCACCCATTGTTTTTTACATCGAGACGCCCTTGCCAGTAAACTGCACCCCGAGTTAAATGACGTCTTACAGTAAGCGTCTTTTGCCATCAAAAATAAGTAAATGCTATCAAGGCCAGGGCACTCTCCTCCCGACTTTTCACATCGCTATGCACAGAAATGGGCTCAGAACATCAGCACCTGCTTCTTCACTCCGAGGTCAGGTGGCTATCGCGGGGCAAGGTGTTAACTCGTCTGCTTGAGCTACGAGAAGAGGTCTCGCAGTTTTTATCAAATGTTGATTCTCCTCTTGCTGTACACCTGTCAGATGGTGAATGGTGTGCAAAGCTTGCCTATCTGTTGGACGTATTCACTCGTATAAATGAACTGAATGAAAGCATGCAAGGTCCATCATCATCCATCCTGACATATATAGACAAGATCGCAGCTTTCACCAGCAAGCTGAAATTGTGGAGATCCTGAGTGAATATAATTTTAAATGTTTATTATTTTCATGCTCAAAATTGTAAATTATTTGCTGTTATGCTTTTTTGCTGGTTTTTTTTTTATACATGTAGGTGTTTTTGACAGTAAGATTATTGTAAAAATTAGTTTACTGTAAATACTTAGAGCAATGTTATTAAAGCATAAATTGGTTTAAAATAACCGTATATACTCTTCACATATTTATTTATTTTTAAATTAATTTTATTTTTGCAACCAGATATCACTTATTAAACTTAAACTCAATAATACAACTCAGATCTGCTTGCACGAGTAAAATAAGTAAAAAACACTCATTTAATGTTTGAGAGCATAAACATAATGCTGGTATCACACTAACCTGTCGCTCTTTAAATTCTTTGTACAAATCAGATGTTTGTCGGCAAGATGCTTTTTGACTTTCTTCGCTTGCGTTATTTTGTAACATCTTTTGCAGACGGGTTTTGTGGTGTCCGTGGGCTTGCTCTGACTGTCGGCAATGTAAGCAAAATAATACCATATTTCGCTTCGTGCATCTGCTTTCTCAACAATTTGTGGACGGTCTGCAAGAGCACCTGTATATGCAACCATACCTCTCGTTTCGTCACCATAAAAGCAGTTGCGCAGTTAAGAGAAATAAACATACACTCAAAGTGCCTTAAAAGCAGCGCACTGCACGCACACTGCCCCCTTCTGTCGCTTTTTAGGAAATACAGCTGGCACTCAAAGTACCGGTACTAATAAAATGAAGAACCGGACCGTTTTTAAAAGCAGGGTATCGTGATACCTTTCTAGTACCAGTATATCGTGCAACACTACTACAAATATTTTCTATTAATCTATTATGCCATACTTTGCTTTAGTGTGTTACTATTTTAACATGTCATATTTCGGTCCCGTGCAGAGTGAATCCAGCATTATATGTAAATGTCACTTCCAAATCTTTGCAGCATGCAATTGACTATATGCACAGTTACTTCCTGGTTGTCATTAAGCTAGCTTGGCATTTCTGGTGAACTGTTAGCTGATCTTTCTGTACTCACTGTACATTGACACAAAATCATCAGTGGTAATGCAGTTACCATTGGTAAATTAGGTAAATGCTGTCACATTTACCTTTTATTGATTGCAATAAAGACGAAGCTATTGGGACTAGGGGTGTCGCAATATACCGGTATCAATGATAATCGTGATATTCAAAGCATTAAATATCAATATCGTGTTAATTTAGGGTGTGACAATATACCGGTATTGGCGATAACCACAATATTTAAAATCAATAGGATGCTTATGATATCATGACATGTAAATCCTCCAGCACCAGTACCTGGTTGACCTCTCAGGTGGCAGTATTGCAACTTAATGCTGACATCTGTCAAACAAGAAGACGACGCATCGCACGCAGGTATAGAAGAAGAAGAAGAACCATGTCGTCAGAGCGGGAGAGTGAGAGGCTCACACCCGAAAAAAGTAAGCTCGCCAGTATGGGAGTTTTTTGGCTTCCAAAAAACAGACCAATCTGCAGAAATTTCCTAGCTACAGTCAATGCGTAGGGTGGCAACACCACCAACCTTTTAACCCACCTCCGTGTCCATCACCCTGTGGATTACGCCATTTTACAGAGAGTAATTGCGATTATTTTACTAGTCATGGAATGGGAAATGTCATATTAACCTGTTAACAGCGATTTTCTGTGTTCATATATTTAAATAAAGGGTCATTCTTTTTCTTTACTCGTCTTACTCAGCGTGATGTAGCTATGCATGCAGTTATGCCCTCGAAATTAAAGATACACAGCATTTTTGCCCCAACGAGTTTTTGTCATTATATCATATGATAAGATGTAGTTGTATTACAATATCACATGAATAAGAACAAATGCAATGTTCATTTAACTTATTAATGAATAAAATGAACAATGTGAGTTACGTTTTAGACACAGTATTGTTAATATTGTTCGTTTTTTTTCTTTATTTCGCCAACGAAAATTTCAAATTATGAACAGCAGAACAGAGCCCCCGTGCAACGGACAGAAATGTTTTTGTTATACTGAGTGAATCCACGTTTAGAACGAATCAGTTTAATTAATGGTTAAATGACCCATTCAATAAAGACGGTCACTTGCTTGCTTCCTGAATGAATCAGTCATTTGAACAAATCAGTTGAATGAATGACTCACTCACTCATTAAGACTTGCTGCCACCTATTGGCAGTTTAGTTTCATATTTAAAGTACATTTTAATTAAAAAGTTAAAATTAAAAAAATATATATTAATATATCATATTTAAATATTGAATTAAATTTATGTAGACAAATTGTAAATGCTGTGTAAATATATTAATGCCACTTCTCATTCTGTGTCACCTCTGTATTGCAAAGATGGATTTTGTTGGTAATGATTTCATTTGATTGGTAACAGCCATAATGTATAGGCTACTAGGCTAGTATTCATTTTTATTTCTTCAGGTCTTAAAAAAAGCCTTAAATTTGACTTTAAAAAATGTGCAGCAACCCTGAAAGAGAAAAACTAAAAGTAAAAATTATTTAGACTGATACATTTTTCCCCCAAGGAATCTATAGATATCGTGATATATCGATATTGTGAATTCTTTTGGCCACAATAACCATGGTGTGAAAAATCTAATATTGTGACAGCCCTAATTGGGACTGTTTAAGAAAAGCTGTGTCTGTAATTAAACATGCACACTCATTTTTTTCAGCACTTCAAATGTTATTTTTAATGTGATGACCACAAACGTTATTTGTTCATCCTTCTGAGATTGTCCCCATTTGTAAAACATCTCAGGTTAAGCATGTAACCATGGTTCCCTGAGAAAGCCTCCGCTGGACCGGTGTCTGAAACGCTGAACCGCCTGTCTGTTACCTAAACAGAGTCTAAAAAGCACTTGCCTCCAGAGGAGGAGGCATCCAGAAAGAGGGACTGCAAACTGACAGTAACCAACTCAGACCGGATCGTAGAGACGGGCTTCCTGGGGACAGGACTTAAAACTCTTGCAAATGCGGGGAGTTACTCTTAAACAAGGCACTCTGGAGGCTGAGTACTCTACATAGGGTCCCTAATGAGAGGCATACCTCCAGCTCCAACAGGAGCTGATCTACCAAGGGAGTTCTTACTAAAAGAATCTCTTAAACCTTTAAGAACTCAGGGAGTGAGGTCCTCTATGTGACGTCCTCTACCTACAGCCTAAAATATTAATCTACTGGGGAGGTCTCACGAGAGACCTTCGACCTTCCGTCCAGAACTCAGGAGCACTGTACTGTAAGGAACGACCCTCAATGCGAGGGGAGTACCAACTAGACTCAACCGAGATGAGTATTGACCAAGCTCAACGCAAGTACCAGGGAGGCTCCTGAAGAGCCTACACTCTGATATAATTCTAGGGAGTCAGGATACTAACTTAGCTGGAAATGCTTAGGACCTACTCGACCCAGAGGATTGCCTTCAAGGTGCCCCGCTCGAGGACCAACTACTTGCTAGCAGATCTAGAATTCTAGTGCTAGTATCAGGAAGGCTCCACTGGAGCCTGAGCTACCTGATAACCGTTTGCTCAACTCTAGGGAACTAGGACACTCAGGAACCTAGCTTAACCCAGAGGATCGCTCTCAAGGAGACCCAAGGAGGGCCAACTACTTGGTAGAAAATCGAACTCCAGCAGAAACAGCCACTAGAGGTATTGCAGGCTTGGAATACTCGTTTACATTGCCATAACGAGCCGTGTACTCAGCATAATGCTTTCTATCCTTAAAACAAGGGGAGTAAAAATCTATGCGACCGGGCTTACAAGGAGGCCTCAGATAGGGCCTACTACTCTATCTTAACACGGCAACAGGCCCGGGGCTAATGCTCAAGCTCTAAGGGAGCGAGCTAAACTCACCCTGAAAGGAGGGAGTACTTGATACGCTCGACCTGAGCATCACTGGTGATGGGCACATATGGGGCACAGAGCTCTGGGAGTGAAGTGAGCTAAACCCTAGAAAGGGCTCTAGGTTGAAAGCCTGAGCAAAAACTCTTGCTCCAGGAAGAGAATGACAGTTTGAGCGCAGCTCTGGAGGAATGGAGGCCTCAAAGGAAGAAATTCCACTGGAGGGACCTGCAACACTCAACCCCGTGACTCGATAATACTCAAGGAGCTTTTGGCTGAGAGATTGCTCTAAGCTTGAACCAGATAAAGCTACTACCAAAGCTCTAGAGAGCAAAGCTCTTCAGCATAGTGCTTTCCACTCTCTACATGAGAGGAAGTCTAACAACACTCAAGGATAACCACCGGGGATGCTTTCTACGAAAACCTACAACACCTGGCTATCTGTCTGTGCCTAACACCACTAGGGAACTGAAGCTCAGCATATCACTTTTACTCTAATATCAAGAGGAGTCTCAGCTCAACTTAGGCAAATTAATGAGGCCGTAAAGCCTGCTACTCGCATTAATAGCCTAATGCAGAAGGCAGACGTCGCTCTCCTAGGAGTAGCCTACTCTGAGTTACAGAATGCTAGGTGACGGAAGGCCTGAGCACCAATGTTCTCTCTAAGCTGCGCGCGTGCATGGCCGCACACTTCTGATGCCACAGCCGTGCAGAAAGAATAATTGCTGCGCAGAGGACAGACTCAGACATGAAATCATGTGTAGGGAAATCCATTTGATTGTAGTTTAAATGAGAAATAATTGCAATGCTCTGGTCAACTGCTAAGTCGAGATCGATATGAAACTTGTCGTAGACCTCTTTAATGATGTAAGTTATAGTTTATGAAGTGAATTGCACTATTTTACATTAAAACTAGCATTAACTCTGAACTAATGTGAACAAAGAATGCTTCTGTGCGCTGGCATCCTCCCACAGGTTAAGAGATTTTAAACAAACACTGTTAATACACATGCACTTAACCAAACTAAACAATACACATTTTAAAGCTATAAAATTGTACACATCGAGAGAAATAAACGCCAGATGTTCATGGTAACAACTTCTTTAACTTGAGCAAACACTGCTAATACACATATACATTTGTTAATAAGATTAATAAAACGAAAACATGCATGTTTTAATGCTTTTGAATAAAAAGAAGCGATCCACTCGCAAGCCTCTGCTCATCATGACAGTACCTGGATCAGTGAGCTGCGTCTCGGGCCGATGACATCACTTCCAGGGAGGCATCTTATACACGCCCCCGTCCCATAACTCCACCCCCCACGTCAATACAGTGCCACAAAGCGAGACGCGCAGAAAAATGAAGCACAAAGGGAAAACGGCATCGCAAGCTCAAACTAGACTGACACGCAAAATAAAAGCAGCGTTGCAAATAAATTAATAGATATGACCATGGAAAATATGTATTGCAAAATCATTGCTTTTTGCGCTGTTTCATTTATGTTTTGCAATTCTTTATTTTTGTTTGCAAAACTTCATTTTTTTCTCCCAATACTTTATTTTCTTTTACACATTTATTTTCCTCAATACTTTAATTTTTGTTTGCAAAACTTTATTTTCTTTTGCAAAACTTTATTTTTTGTGTATATATGCGGCATTATTTTGACTCCATAAAATAGCCATTTAAATGTTGTGAGCTGCAAATGTGACATGAACTAATCAGCTTGTGCCAGGTAGTTAACGCTTAGGATATCATTGGTTTGCGTTAATGACTCATCAGCCTGTGCCATCTAGAGTATCATGACAGAACTAGGCATATATTAGGGCTGTCAAGGGATTAAAATTTTTTATCTAATTACATGATGTGGTGATCAATTAATCTAATTAAACGCAAATTAATCACACATCAAATTTGGCTGAGAAATTACTCCCAAAAGATAATTTAAAGTCATTATTCTGTAAAGAATAAAATAGATGTTACAAAAAGTAGCTTCAGCAAGAAATATTTGATTTCGTCATGCGTCGATTCAGAGTTCACTCTTTCGCTGTAAATCGTTCTGTACGGCCGCCTGTGAGAAGCTAGTTATTTTAGTTTTTATAGTTTTAAATATGGATATTTTTCTTACACAAATCGCTTTGCTTCAGAAGGCCCTTATTAACCCCCCAGAGCCGTGTGGATATCTTTTATTATCTGAGAGATGCTGAAGCACCAGGTCCCTGTGTTTGCACAACTGAGCACATGACTGGGCCAGTATGAGCCACAACAGGGGTGGCCGAAGGGGAGGACTCTGTACTGATATGCTAAACCCTTAAACGCAAAGCACAGAAATGGCCTGTGCCGAGGGAGCATCAAGACATGAAAGTACGCATCCATCCATACGTGAGTACGCATGCATTTGAAAATGCACATTTGAAAATATTGAAAGCGCACTTTGACAACATTCCACATAAAATGTTATCAAATTATTCCAGTTTGCATAGATCCGCGGACACAACAAATTTTTCTGTATTATGCGGGCCAGACAAGTAATTTGGCAAATATCACTTAAAAAAAAAAAGACCAAACTTCTGCGCACATACACTCAAACATGCAAACCAATTGACTAAACATGTAAATGAACGGCAAGAATGCATTAAAGGTATTCAGTTTTTCAGTAGGAAAGTGGTCCCTAAAGTAATAATTAACAATTTTTACAATGGAAGTGATTCAATCGAAAACCAACTTTAGCTCGATAATAATTTTCCTATTGTCACTGTGAAGCTGCTTTGAAACCATATGTTTTGTGAAAAGCCCTATATAAATGAAGATGACTTGACTTGATCTCTGCAAAGTTTAGCCAGGTGGTGCTTCTGGACCACCAAGGTGGACATCGGGAGTTTAATTATTGGACCAAAAACCACGTAATAACCTAGAATACTGTCTAATACTTGATGGCTTCTTTGTCAAGTCTTCGTCTGTTAGGAACCTAGGTGTGCTCTTTGACACCAATCTTTTACTTGAAAGCCACATTTCTACATCTGTAAAACTGCATTTTTCCATCTTAAAAATATATCTAAAGTACAACATATGCTCTCAATGAAAAATGCAGAAAAGGATAGTTCATGCGTTCATGACCTCAAGGCTAGATTATTGTAGTGCTATACAATGTTCCCTCTATTTTTTTTTTAAACACACACAAAAAAATGGTTTTATCATGCAACTGTAATATTTAACTTTAATGTGCCATTTCTATTTTATTTGACCCTTGATGTAACTTAGTGATATATTAAATAATATGTTTGAAAACAAGCAGTTCAGTCACTAAATTAAGCATTTAGGTTAATTTTAGGTTACTTGAGATTTTTTCACATTGCTGTATTAACTGTACCAGTCTTTACCAAGAAATTCTATTAAAAAATAATTTCTATCCTTCTGCAGGACAGTTCAATTCTTTATAATAATATAATATGAGCAGTTACAATGATTGTTTGGAACAACCATAATGTGTTTTTGTACAGTCAATTATTAGCAACAGACAGTGTTAAACCATCAAAATTACATGTTTATTGCTTATGAATTTCCCAGATTTGATATACCAGGAGGTTTCAAGATTTTTCGTGGCAAGGAGCCCTAAACAATCCCCTTGTGAGATCAATTTTTTTATTAGGCTTACATTATAATATAATAAAATATAATATAATATTTAAGTATTTAAACTGATATACAGTATTATATTATGTATTATACAGTATTATGCTTCCATTTGTTTTAATATATTATAAAGTGAAAACCAACTGAAGCATTTAAACAGATCTGATAGCTAAATATTTTTAAGAAAAGTGAACGTTAACTCTTTTATAGTTATCTAAACATCCCTGAAACCCACACCACCACCACACACAAAAATCTATTTAAACTGAGGTATATCACTGATGTATTTTGAGTTTGCAAGCTACACCTGTGGTGGGTGTGTGATTGTAAATGTCTCAGAGTTTTGTTACCATTCTGTGCCCATCATCCGTTATTTCCACCACTTTTCATTGAAACATGGCGTTTTATTTCACATTTCTTTTCGTTTCGTGTTGCCTCTCGTGTTGAGGTATTTAGTCCGCAAACATTACAGTATTCTTACCGCGACTGATTTGGCTCAGGGCCAGCCAGCTCACACGCACTCAATCGTTCTCTTTCTATGGAACCTGTAAACCGCATTCACCGGTTCTAACTCTATAGCGACAATAACTCTATAGCGGTTGTCCAGAGCACTGTAATTATTTCTCATTTAAACTACTACAATCAAATGGATTTCCCCACACATGATTTTCATGTTTGTTCTCTGCGCGGCAATTATTTTTTCACGCGCGCAGCTTAGAGGGAACATTGGTGATCTACTGGGTGGTTGCCCTGCACACTTAATAAACAAACTCCAGCTGGTCCAAACTGCAGCAGCTAGAGCTCTTACTAAAACCAGAAATTATAACAATATTAGCCCAGTTCTGTCAGCACTGCATTGGATCCCTATTCAACATCGTCTCTTAATCAAAGTTGTTTATAAACAACATCTCTTCCACAAAGTGAGGCATACAGTTTATTAGGTAATTCAGAACTTTGTTTGTTTGTTTTTTGTTTGTTTTTAGAATCGGATCGGTACTCTGTATCAGCCAACACTGAATCTCAGGTATCAGACTCTGTTTTGGAGGCAAAAAAGGCATCTACCCTAGTCTTCAGTAAACTCACTGACAACTGATTGACTTTGACTCCTGGTCTTCACTGAGCATATTGGTCACTTTATGTGGTCTGAGTGTAATTTCCCTACACCATACTCATGATGTTCAGTCAAGCATATAAGACACATAAGATGTTTAGAGGTGTGATTTCAGCCATAGGAACAGATGAGTGTGAGAGAGCTCTCTGGATGTGCGCTCTCACATTAGGTCCAATTATACCCAAAGGTAATTATCCATAACATCTGTATTTCAAAATGAGCATTTAATCTTCTCCCGCTGTTAATGACATCCTCCGTGGCTGACATTTGGCATGAGTCCATTTGCACACACACCATCAGCCAACATGTATCCTGCTCTGTCAGAGTGTTTTACTACTCACACTGTTCACACTGGCAAAAGAATGCAGACATTTAAGAATTGTTAACAGAATTGAACATCATGACAATCTTTCGGTTCCAATGTTTTGGGGGTTTGAACCAGCAAACCTTTAGAGAACAATGCTGAGTTTGAGTCACTATGCTACATGAGTCCAACATCACAACAGATGTGACGTGAGAAAAAAAATCCAGGATTGTTTTTACCCATGTCTCAAGTCTTGTTTATACTAATGCAGTTACTGTATAATAGAAGTCTATGAGGCAAGGCAATAAACATTAAAAGACAACAAGTTAGCAGTATGAACATGAGACTAATGTAATAGAATTGCTTATCCATACAGCACTGTTTACACAGACCAAACTCCACCAACAAGAATTACATCAGTAATGCTGAACAACTAACCAGAATATCACCTTCACACCACTAAAAAGAGCTTTATGGCTTTAAGGAAGATTTCACGTAAGTGCTTTAACAAAACAAAATTGTTTCACATTCAACAGTGTACAAGTCAAAATTATGAACACAAGTTAACAGATGATGACTATTCATTATTGTATGTTGATACTTCATATATCTTATATTTATTAATTTTTTACTGTTATTAGAGGGTAAAAGAAACCCAGCTATATTTAGTAAAAAGTACAAAAAAAAAAAACAAAAAAAAAAAATCACATGTAAGCATCTTAGCTATGTGTGAACCCTAGGTAGATCTGACCTCCCCTCATAGTGGACAAAAAAAACACTGGTCTCACTTGAATGAGATTTAGGACAAGTGCAACTGCTACTCCTCCCTCCTCCATTAACAGTCTAGCAAACACTGTCCACAGTACCTGAAGGATTAATTAGCAATTATGCATGTGCTATTAAACAACTCCGGCTGTTTCTCTCGAGGCAAGATGCATACTGCTGGCTTTGGCATTCATTTCTGCCACAGAACACAATTCCAAATAATAGTGAATTCTTCATCTTTGCCCTAGTTTCCTAAACGCTTTTGTTCAAAAATGGTATGCACACCCAACTCTCCCCCCATCCCCCACCCCCCACCCCCCACCTGCAATGAGCCATTCTGACTTTAAGTGCTTGTACTTTCGCAAAAAAAAAAAAAAAAATCATATTACTACTATTTATTAAGGTAGCCAGAAAATTGCTATGGGGATTCAGGATTCAAGAGTCAGGAGGAGAGGAAAAAAATATATATGTGCCTTTTTCAAGAGAGCATTTTCTGGCATGTTACGTTCTGTGCCAAAGAAGGAGCACTTTGTCTGGCCTATAATCTCTTGCCTCCCTCCCTTGCTCTTAAAACAGTACTACAAAACAAGAAAGGGAAGAAAACAAAACCTGAATTATCTTGCAGCTTGTTCAGCTGGAAGACAAATTATTTTCTCTTGGTTAAACACTTTCTAAGGAATAAGACAGCAGCACAGTAATGCTTGGCTAAATGTACTACGCTATCTAAGACATGCTGTAAACTCTGGGAAACAAGAGTAGATGAAAAATAATAAAACTCTACTCTCAATTGACACAATTCAGTAAAGTGTTCCTTAAACATTTATAGTGGTTACCTCTCCTCTTGTCTTCAAGCAGATGATTCACTGTAATCATTTCCTTTAGACACTGTTTCTATGGGAACTATAAGCGATTGTCAGCGTGCATAAATAACATCTCCATTTTAAATCCAGCCTCTGGTACTTCAATGTCTCAAAATGTGGAGAAGAGTGCATTCAAATATTGTGTTGGAAAAATCCAACAATGCCAGGCATCTTAGATAAATGGGAGTATGACAATTCCCAATTCCTTGAAGTCTTTTGGCTCGAGTCAAGAGGAAGTACACAAGGTTGATCAGCTGGAAATTAGAGCTCATTGGCAAAAGGGAAGGAGGCTACAGATGTTCACAGATACTAAAGCCTCAGTGCACCAGGCCATGGCTGATTGACTCTTCAAGCATTTTCATGCCTTGCGAAGCAAAAACGATTGAATAGTTTCCCACCAGCATCAACGTTGCGAAAATACGATGTATTGATGTCATGAAAATAAGATGTCATTTGATATAAAAACAATCCAGATTTTCCAGACAGCCTCAGGTCACATTCAGTTTAGCTTGTCTTAGATTCATTTTCAAGGACTTTTAGTTCATTCATCTTTGTTTCCTTTTTCATGTGTTCCGTTTTTGTCATTATGGTTATTCATCATTTGATTAATTAGTTGTCACCTGTCTGTATTTGAGTTCATCACCATGCATATTTAAGTTCCTCATTTTCTTTTATTCATTGTCCGGTATTGTCGTGTGCTACATGCCTTAGTTTATTTAAAGAAAATAAAAAAGTATACTCTTATTGTGCATCCATTGGTATGCTCCCTAGTGAGATGTTTGTTTAAAAAAACAACTAAACACTGAATTTACTATTGCGAAAAGCACTTAATTTTAAATACAGTATTTGCAGCATTCATGTATCTATTGGCTAATGTATGTCTACATAAAAGGCTTTTTTTCAGCAAATAGATACTGAAAGTAGGTGAAAATGTTAATTGTCGACCTGAGTAGGTTTCAATAAATATTGCATGAGCTCATTCATTTTATATGAAGTTTACACTTTTAGCAGCCCTGCTCCGAAAATGACAAAATGTAGTTTAAAATCCTGACTTGTGTGATTTTGGTATTTCTAGCAAAAATAAATAAATAAAAATAAATAAATAAACATGAAATAAATAGCTAAATACACAAAATAAAAGGTATTTATAAACAAATATTTATGATAGGTTTCATTGTGAATATTTGAATCAGATAAATATCTGCTGGGTTACAGATATTTCATGTGTTAAAAACAACCTGATTTTTAAACAAGAAACAATAAAAAAATAACCTATAAAATATCAATCATGCACGAACTAACAATGAACAGTTGTATTTTATTAACTAATGTTAACACAGTTGAATACATACTTTAACAAATGTATTTCTCATTGTTAGTTAAAGGGATAGTTCACCCAAAAATGAAAATTTGATGTTTATCTGCTTACCCCCAGCGCATCCAAGATGTAGGTGACTTTGTTTCTTCAGTAGAACACAAATGATGATTTTAACTCCAACTGTTGCCGTCTGTGAGTCAAATAATGCAAGTGAATGGGAATTCTATGAATAAGAGTTGAGAAAACTTGCATAGACAAATCCAAATTAAACCCTGTGGCTCATGACGACACATTGATGTCCTAAGACATGAAACGATCGGTTTGTGCGAGAAACAGAACAGTATTTATATCATTTTTTACCTCTAAAAAACCACTATGTCCAACTGCGTTCAGCACTCGGTTAATGAGGTCTGATTGCGCTCTGACAACGGCAGTGATGTCTCGTGCTTATACTTCAATGAGTGTGAGACATCACTGCCGCTGCATCACGAGCCGCAGGGTTTAATTTGGATTTGTCTATGCAAGTTTTTTCACCATTTATTCATAGAGTTCCCATTCACTCGCATTATTTGACTGATAGAAGGCAACGGTTGGAGTTAAAAATCATCATTTGTGTTCTACTGAAGAAACAAAGTCACCTACATCTTGGATGCGCTGGGGGTAAGCAGATAAACAACAAATTTTCATTTTTGGGTGAACTATCCCTTTAATGTTGGTTAATACATTATGGGGCATTACTGTAAAGTGTTAATTGTTCATGAGGTATGTGCAAATAATGATTCATGATATGTGATGTTTCAGGGCCAATAAAGGATGTTGACTGAGAATGTATAATAAAACTGTTTAACTGCATTTAGAGCTACTGTATAACACAATATGAACACTATTCAAGCCAGCACAGTTGGTGTCATAAGGGAACAGATTTTTTTAATAGAACCCTCTACAAAACTGCTGTCTTATGCAAGACAAAAGGACAGATTACCGCAAAGGAAAAACCTATTGCCGTTCTCTCAGTCTTGACTCTCTCTCTCTTTTTTTTTTTTTTTTTTTTTTTACATAATTTTAACATTATATAGTAAGAGTGATGGTACAGTCCCATCCACTTTTTTAAAGGACAAAACTGAATAGCCACTTTTCCACCGATAACTTTTGAACACTTTGTTAGAATCAAGATCTTGGTGTCTATGGGCCATGCGGAATCCGAGGATATCAAATTTGCCAACATCAAATGAACCACGTGTCTGCCATTTTGAATTTTGTCATAAATTGCAATATCTTTTAAACAATTTGACATATCTTCACAAAAATTGGTACGTATGACCTTTAGAAGGTCCTGAAGGTACCTGAGAAGCTTCAACACAGCGCCACCTACTGTTCCACAAATGTAATGATTATTGCAAAAACGCTTATAACTTTTGAAAACATTTTCCGAAATGTGTATGCTTTATGTCATTTTATTCCCTGGCTAATGCCAATTCCAACGATGTGTCATTTGCCATTTTCCTTAAATGTACCTGTCCACCATATTGAAATAAATGAAAAACTGTTTTTTCGCTGCTCCTCCCACAAATTTTGTCCAATTTTGTCCAAAATTGACTCAGATGATCTTTGGACCGAGCCGCATAGAAATGACTGAACGGATTTTTGATATTTGCACCGTTCCCAAGATATTCATCTCCGAATGTGACCTTGCTTGTGTTTGTTGTCTTATGCTAGTTAGCCTAGCACAGTTATTGCTTAGCATGCTAAACTATTGCAATTCTTTCTAATGTGGTCTTCAGTCATCAGGTTAACCAAAACTTAGTTGGCATTAAGTAACTTTGCATACTAATATGGTTAACATGCTATGAAGCTTTTTTTGTGAACTCTTTCTCACACTGAAACCTCTGCTTAGTAGACTGATGAACATGCATGGCTGATTAGCTCAATGTGTTACGCCAGGAATCCCGAATGCTCTGCGTCATGGGTTTGAAACTCAGTGTAACACATGCCCAGACCGCATGAGGTACTATGGCAGGAAAAGATGCAGAACTTGTGTCTGTTCTAGGCATTTTGCCTAAAACTGGTGTAATCTGAAGCTATCACATGCAGTTCTTTTATGTACAAATTCGTAGTTCTTCTTCTTCCCCCCAAATGGTAGTCAATGAACAATAGGTAGGAAAATGATCAAATATGGCACACTTGTAGTGATGGTAATTAAAAGTAATTTGACCAACTTTGAAGTATCTAAGACCAACTCTATAGCACCACCACCAGTTCAACAATCCACTATTGTAAAGGTTATAACTTTTGAACCCTTTGTTTCAGAAAAATTAATCTTAGTACAACTGATTCCTCTCTTCATACTGATCACATTCAACATCTTACATTAAGACTCCACCCAGTACAGTAGTGGCCATTTTAAAAAGTTGAGTATTCCATTTTTTTCACTACTCCTCCTACAAATGTTATCCAATTTTGTCCAAAATCGTCTCAAGTGATCTTTGGACTGAGCCGCATAGACATAACTGAACGGACTTTTGATATTCACTACCATTCCCAAAATATTTGTCTCTGAGTGTGACCTTGCCTGTGTTTGTTGGGTTATAGGTTATGGGTTATTTTGTACGAATTGCTTCTGTTCCAGATATTGAGTGTTTCTGAGAATTATCTAAACTAATATTAATAAATATAACGTGTTGCATTTTTATAAAAACTCTTTATTGTGAGTTCATTCTCATGAACTACTGAACTCCGACAGCTGTGTGACACTCTCTGCCCTGTGGCGCAAAGAGTACAGTGACTGACATGTGATCCAGAGACTGTGGGTTCAAATCCTGTGCGTGGCGACTTTATAAAATTGTTTGTAATGTTGTCATTTCAATTCCTTTATTATCCCAATAAGTACTGTACTAGTCTTTCTTCTTTTAATTAGAAATAAATCTATTGTTGTTAATTCTATGTTAATTTTCATCTCAGCTTCTGGTAATTTTGAATTCATTCTTACCTCTTCTTCTGAACCAGCTGTTTTTCATGTACATTCAATTTCTGCTCTTTTTGCTATGCATTGCACTACAACTCAGACATTTGAGTGCATGAAAAGTATGCTGTGTTGCTCTTCATTGTGAGTTCATTCTCATGAACTACTGAACTCTGACAGCATCGTGACACTGTCTGCTCAGTGGCGCAAAGAGTTGAGTGACAGACACATGATCCAGAGACTGAGGGGTTCGAATACCGTTTGGGGCAACTTTATAAAATTGTTTGTAATGTTGTCATTACAATTCCTTTATTATCCCAACAAGCTTCTGGTCATTTTAAGCTCATTCTCACCTCTACATCTGAACCAGCTGTTTTTCATGTACATTCAATTTCTGCTGTTTTTGCTCTTCTTGCTCTGCATTGCGCTAAAACTGAAAAATGTAAGTGTTTGAAATGCCTGCAGTGTTGCTCAGTACGCTGTGCTGTTCTGTTTGCAGTGCTGCTCTGTTTGCTGTGCTGTTCTGCTTACAGTGCTGCTCTGCTTGAAATGCTTCTCTGCTTGCTGTGTTGCTCTGCTTGCGGTGCCTTCGGTGCTTGGCCCCGCATTGCTGCTTGCAGCTATATTTATTATTATTCCACCCCAATGGGAGTCTATGGCAGCCCTATCAACGGAACATGAGAAAATGCTGAAATTTGGCACACTTGTAGAGATGCTCATGAAAAGTGATTGGACCAAATTTGGAGTCTCTAGAAACAACTCTATAGCGCCACCACCAGTTCAAAAATGCACTGTTCTAAAGGTTATAACTTTTGAACCATTTGCTCTAGACAAATGTAATTTAGGACATCTGATTTGTCTCTTCATGCTGATGCTTTTCAACATCTGACATTAAGACATTTTTTTTTCTTTATGGGTACAATAAAAGTTATGATGTCATGAAGTTAACGAGGTCGACCTAAAATTGGTTTAGAGGCTGTATCTCGGCCAAACTTTGAGCAATCGAAACAAAAATTGGTACGGTTGATCAGGACCATGATCTGAGGAGCCAAACCAAATTTGGGAACAGCGCCACCTACAGTTCATGAGATCTGGAAAATTGCTATATTGGCCAATAACTTTTGAACAATTTGTCAGAAAATCAATTGGTGTCTATGGATTCCTTGGGCCATGCCAAATCCGTGGATATAGATTTTGTCAACATCGGATGAAACGCATGTCCGCCATTGTGAATTATGTCATAAATTGCAATATCTTTTAAACAATTTGACATATCTTCGCAAAAATTGGTACATATGACCATCAGAAGGTCCTGAAGGTACCTGAAAAGTCTCAACACAGCACCACCTAGTGTTCTGTAGATATAACCATATTTGCAAAAATTCTTATAACTTTTGAAATCATTATGCTTTTATATTATTATATGCTTTATGTAATTTTATTCCCTGGCTTATGCCGATTCCGATGATGTGTCATTTGTCATTTTCCTTAAATGTACCTGTCCGCCATATTGAAATAAATGAAAAACAGTTTTTTCGCTACTCCTCCTACAAATTTTGTTACATTTTGACCGAGCTGCACAGAAATGACTGAACGATTTTTGATGTTCACTACTGTTCCCGAGATATTCCTCTCTGAATGTGACCTTGCTTGTGTTTGTTGTTTTATGCTAATTAGCTTAGCATGCTAATTGGTTATTTTGTACAAATTGCTTCTGTTCCTGATATTGAATGTTTCTGAGAATGATCTAAACTAAAATTTATAAATATAACATATGGTGCATTTTTATAAAAATTCTTCATTCTGAGTTCATTCTAATGAGCTACTGAACTCCGACAGCTGTGTGACACTGTCTGCCCAGTGGTGCAAAGAGTTGAGTGACAGACACATGATCCAGAGACTGTGGGTTCAAGTCCTGTGTGGTGCAACTTTATAAAATTGTTTGTAATGTTGTCATTTCAATTCCTTTAATATCCCAATAATATATATTATATATAATATATAATATATTTTGAAAGGTCTTCAGCTTATGCAGAGTGGTAAGGCAGCAGGTCTACAAAATGTTTGCCAAACAACTGGCACCTTTATTGTTAGACATGTACAATGATTCGTTTGTCAATGGCTCTCTTCCTTTAGCATTCACTCAGGCTTCTATTTCGCTTATACTTAAGCGTGATAAGAACCCAAATGTGGTAGTTGGAGACCCATAAGTTTGTTAAATTCAGATGTTAAATTATTAGCTAAAGTGCTGGCTTGCTGTCTGGATCCCTGTCTTCCTAAAATAATCTCTGAAGACCAGACCGGTTTCATTAGGGGGCGACATATGTTCAAATATAATTTTTTCTCCATCCACCTCTACTTCCAGTGAGATGATTATTTCATTGGATGCAGAAAAGGCTTTTGACCGGGTCGAGTGAAAGTGTTTGTTCGCTATACTAGACAGATTTGGTTTTACTTCTTTTGTATACTGCACCTGTAGCCAGTGTGAGAACTAACTTTTTGTGTTCACAATATTTTCCTCTCACAAGAGGTACCCGTCAAGGGTGTCCTCTTTCTCCACTATTATTCGCTTTAGCAATAGAATCTCTTTCCATAGCTTTGAAAAACTCCTTGCTTTTCTCAGGTATCACTAGGAGAGGGATAGAACATTGTGTCTCGCTCTATGCTGATGACCTTCTGCTCTATGTTTCAAACCCTGTCGGTTCAGTCTGTGATTTGTTGCATATTTTTAACACATTTGGATCCTTTTCTGGATACAAACTTAATATAAATAAAAGTGAATGTTTCCCAGTAAACAGATTGGCTTATCAAATTCAAGCTGGGGTGTTCCCATTTCAGTTATCCCCTACAAAGTTTCATTACCTGGGAGTAAATATTTCACATTCCCCTGATCTATTATATCAGTATAATTTTTCTAAATTGCTCAGGCAAGTTAAATTAGACTTGCAATGTTGGGATAAGCTACCACTTTATTTGGTAGAATTCAATCAATTACAATGAATATTTTACCAAGGTTTTTGTTCCTTTTTCAGACCCTCCCAGTTTTTTATCCAAGTCCTTCTTTAAACTGTTAGATGGGGCTGTTTCTACTTATATATGGCAGGGCAGACCTCCTAAGTTAAGCAAGGCATACCTCCAGAGCAGTGGCATGCAGTGGTGTTCTGAAATGAGGAGGCACATTTTTATTTATTTATGAATCAGTGTAAATTCATGCATTACTCTTAACGTTGACACATCTTCCTTGTTAAATGAACATTACTTTACATTACAAAAAGAAAAAAAAAGAAACCAAATACAATTATATTTTGTAATTTTACATTAACAATGTAATGTTCTATTTATCAAAACCAAGTCAAGTTAGTGTTTTAAGCATTTCTACATTCATTCCAAACTAATAACTAAAAGCAATAATAATAGAAACAATATATTTTATTTGTGTATTGATGTTTTTCTTTATGATTGTCATCTTAGGCTATTTTGGATTATCAGTCATGCTCCATAAACAACGTCTGTCACAGACACGAATTGTAGTTTTAATTTCACCAAGCTGAGAAAAAAAAAAAAAAAAAAAAAAAAAAAAAACCCTGCAGTCATCATGCTTTCAGTCCATTTCAAGTTTGAATTTGATGTGACAAAGCGGTGATATCTAACTGGGTGATCTGTTTACTTTTCAGTTAGTCTTCCCATTGATGCTATCATTTGTTCAGTCAAACTGACGCGCGGAACGTGCACGTCAACAAGAGGCGGGATTTATTGCACAAACCAATCATATCCAATCATAACCAATTACATCCAATCATAGCGTGATGGAGACATTGCCTCCTCTCACGTGACTTTCCCCCATTCAATCTAAATTACCCCCCACAAAACCACCTGCACTTCTCTTAGGATCTGGAGGCAATTCAGAGAACATTTTAAACTTGATGCTACTTCTCTTTATGGCCCTATCTGCAAGAATCATTTATCTCTTCCTTCAACCTTAGATTCTGCTTATGTTTCATGGAAAAACAAAGGCCTTGTATATTTTTCTGATTTATTTATTGGAGTTTTCGAAACTTTTTCTGATCTTGCAGAAAAATTCAGTATACCACAATCTAACTTTAGTTTTTTTCAAGTATGCAACTTTGTTAATTAAGTTGTCTTGAAAAAGCCAACTTACTGAAATGCTTCTTAAACTTATTATTAAGTTGGCTTTGAAAAAGCCAACTTACTGATCTACGTCTTAAGCTTATTATTATTATTATTATTATTAAGTTGGCTTTGAAAAAGCCAACTTACTGATCTACGTCTTAAGCTTATTATTATTATTATTATTATTATTATTATTATTCTTCTTAGACTAAATTTCTAAATGCATCTCCTCCTAGACTGTTCAAGCTACAACCACCAAACTCGGACTAGACCTTCAGACTGTTCTGACTTAGTGTGCTATATCTTTTCAGACTGATCCGACTTACGGTTTTCCTAAAAAAGCTGATCAAAACTTGGAAAACTCCCATTGACTTTCATTGATCTGCCTTGGCTGATCTGAACATTCCGTCCAACTGTCAAAATTCAAATTCAAACACACAGACTCAATTTAACTGCCATTCCTATTTCCAAGCCATTTAAACTCATTCAAACTCATTCAAACTCATCTATCTATCTATCTATCTATCTATCTATCTATCTATCTATCTATCTATCAAACTAAATCTATCTATCTATCTATCTATCTATCTATCAAACTAAATCTATCTATCTATCTATCAAACTTAATCTATCTATCTATCTATCTATCTATCTAACTCATTCAAACTCATCTATCTATCTATCTATCTATCTATCAAACTAAATCTATCTATCTATCTATCTATCTATCTATCTATCTATCTATCTATCACTGGTAGCTGCCAAGTCACTCCCTAGCAACCAAACAGAGTACCCTAGCAACCATATTGGAAAATCTATATCTCTGCATCAGAACATCGTACAGACATGGGGGTTGGTTTGTATTGTCAAGCAGCCTTTGGAGTATCATCATTGGTAGCTGCCAAGCCACTCCCTAGCAACCAAACAGAGTACCCTAGCAACCGTTTTGCAAGATCTATATCTCTGAATCAGAACATCGTACAGACATGGGGGTTGTTTTATATTGTCAAGCAGCCTTTGGAGTATCATCATTGGTAGTTGCCAAGCCACTCCCTAGCAACCAAACAGAGTACCCTAGCAACCGTTTTGCAAGATCTATATCTCTGCATCAGAACATCGTACAAACATGGGGGTTATTTTATATTGTCAAGCAGCCTTTGGAGTATCATCATTGGTAGCTGCCAAGCCACTCCCTAGCAACTAAACAGAGTACCCTAGCAACCGTTTTGCAAGATCTATATCTCTGCATCAGAACATCGTACAAACATGGGGGTTATTTTATATTGTCAAGCAGCCTTTGGAGTATCATCATTGGTAGCTGCCATGCCACTCCCTAGCAACTAAACAGAGTACCCTAGCAACCGTTTTGCAAAATCTATATCTCTGCATCAGAACATCGTACAGACATGGGGGTTGGCTCTTTTGACTCATGCTAGCAATCTGGACATCCAACATCCTAGCAGTGAATAGCTACATGCTAATAGTGATTAGCTAAGTGCTAAAGTGGGCTAAGAACATGCTAATAACTCAATAAAAACTCCATAGTATCCATTGTGACAATTACCAATCTATCTATCTATCTATCTATCTATCTAAACTACTAAACTTAAACTTTCAAACTGAAAACTTTCAAACTGAAAACTTTTAAAACTGCTTCAAACTTTATGGACCGGCTTTTTCAAGCCAACTTAAAGTTTGTCTTCAAACTTTTTTATCTAGTTATTATTATTATTCTTCTTAGACTAAATTTCTAAATGCATCTCCTCCTAGACTGTTCAAGCTACAACCACCAAACTCGGACTAGACCTTCAGACTGTTCTGACTTAGTGTGCTATATCTTTTCAGACTGATCCGACTTACGGTTTTCCTAAAAAAGCTGATCAAAACTTGGAAAACTCCCATTGACTTTCATTGATCTGCCTTGGCTGATCTGAACATTCCGTCCAACTGTCAAAATTCAAATTCAAACACACAGACTCAATTTAACTGCCATTCCTATTTCCAAGCCATTTAAACTCATTCAAACTCATTCAAACTCATCTATCTATCTATCTATCTATCTATCTATCTATCTATCTATCTATCTATCTATCAAACTAAATCTATCTATCTATCTATCTATCTATCTATCAAACTAAATCTATCTATCTATCTATCAAACTTAATCTATCTATCTATCTATCTATCTATCTATCTATCTAACTCATTCAAACTCATCTATCTATCTATCTATCTATCTATCTATCTAATCTATCTATCTATCTATCTATCTATCTATCTATCTATCTATCACTGGTAGCTGCCAAGTCACTCCCTAGCAACCAAACAGAGTACCCTAGCAACCATATTGGAAAATCTATATCTCTGCATCAGAACATCGTACAGACATGGGGGTTGGTTTGTATTGTCAAGCAGCCTTTGGAGTATCATCATTGGTAGCTGCCAAGCCACTCCCTAGCAACCAAACAGAGTACCCTAGCAACCGTTTTGCAAGATCTATATCTCTGAATCAGAACATCGTACAGACATGGGGGTTGTTTTATATTGTCAAGCAGCCTTTGGAGTATCATCATTGGTAGTTGCCAAGCCACTCCCTAGCAACCAAACAGAGTACCCTAGCAACCGTTTTGCAAGATCTATATCTCTGCATCAGAACATCGTACAAACATGGGGGTTATTTTATATTGTCAAGCAGCCTTTGGAGTATCATCATTGGTAGCTGCCAAGCCACTCCCTAGCAACTAAACAGAGTACCCTAGCAACCGTTTTGCAAGATCTATATCTCTGCATCAGAACATCGTACAAACATGGGGGTTATTTTATATTGTCAAGCAGCCTTTGGAGTATCATCATTGGTAGCTGCCATGCCACTCCCTAGCAACTAAACAGAGTACCCTAGCAACCGTTTTGCAAAATCTATATCTCTGCATCAGAACATCGTACAGACATGGGGGTTGGCTCTTTTGACTCATGCTAGCAATCTGGACATCCAACATCCTAGCAGTGAATAGCTACATGCTAATAGTGATTAGCTAAGTGCTAAAGTGGGCTAAGAACATGCTAATAACTCAATAAAAACTCCATAGTATCCATTGTGACAATTACCAATCTATCTATCTATCTATCTATCTATCTAAACTACTAAACTTAAACTTTCAAACTGAAAACTTTCAAACTGAAAACTTTTAAAACTGCTTCAAACTTTATGGACCGGCTTTTTCAAGCCAACTTAAAGTTTGTCTTCAAACTTTTTTATCTAGTTATTCTTCTGAGACTAAAATTTCTGACTCTAACTCCTCCTAGAGCTTTAACTCTACAAACTCCAAACTCGGGTCAGACCTTCAAACTGTTCTGACTTAGTGTGCTATATCTTTTCTAACTGATCCGACTTACGGTTTTCCTAAAAATGACTATTAAAGCTCGGAAAAATCCCATTGACTTTCATTGACGGAATGTTCAAATGAGCCAAGACTTTCAAACTCCATTCAAACTCATTAAACTCTATCTATCTATCTATCTATCAGTCAAACTAAATCTATCTATCTATCTATCTATCTATCTATCTATCTATCTATCTATCTATCTATCTATCTATCTATCTATCAGTCAAACTATATTTATCTATGAGTCAAACTAAATCTATCTATCTATCTATCTATCTATCTATCTATCTATCTATCAAACTAAATCTATCTATCTATCACTTCTCATCTATCTATCTCATAGTGACCACCCAGAACATCCTGGGCAACCGCCTAGCAACCACACACATCACTCTGTCAGCATCCTAGCAACCAACCAGAGTACCCTAGCAACCGCATAGCAACACCATAGCAACCACCCAGAATACCTTAGCAACCGCATAGCAACACCTTAGCAACCAACCCGAGTACCCTAGCAACCACATAGCAACACCCTAGCAACCACCCAGAATATCTTAGCAACCGCATAGTAATGCCATAGCAACTACCCCGAGTACCCTAGCAACCACGTAGCAACGCCTTATCAACCACCCCGAGTAGCCTAGCAACCGCATAGCAACACCTTAGCAACCACCCCGAGTACCTTAGCAACTGCATAACAACACCCTAGCAACCACACAGAATACCTTAGCAACCGCATAGAAACACCTTAGCAAACAACCAACCAGAGTACCCTAGCAACCGTATAGCAACACCATAGGAACCACCCAGAATACCTTAGCAACCGCATAGCAACACCTTAACAACCAACCCGAGTACCCTAGCAACTGCATGGAAACACCCTAGCAACCACACAGAATACCTTAGCAACCGCATAGAAACACCTTAGCAAACAACCAACCAGAGTACCCTAGCAACCGTATAGCAACACCATAGGAACCACCCAGAATACCTTAGCAACCGCATAGCAACGCCTTAGCAACCACCCAGAGTACCCTAGCAACCGCATAGCAACACCTTAGCAACCAACCAGAGTACCCTAGCAACCGCATAGCAAAACCATAGCAACCAACCCGAGTACCCTAGCAACCGCATAGCAACACCATAGCAACCACCCCGAGTACCCTAGCAACCGCATAGCAACACCTTAGCAACCAACCAGAGTACCTAGCAACCGCATAGCAACACCATAGCAACCACCCCGAGTACCCTAGCAACCGCATAGCAACACCTTAGCAACAACCAGAGTACCCTAGCAACCGCATAGCAACACCATAGCAACCACCCAGAATACCTTAGTAACCGCATAGCAACACCTTAGCAACCACCCCGAGTACCCTAGCAACCGCATAGCAATACCTTAGCAACCACCCCAAGTACCCTAGCAACCGCATAGCAACACCTTAGCAACCACCCAGAGTACCTATCTATCTATCTATCTATCTATCTATCTATCTATCTATCTATCTATCTATCTATCTATCTATCTATCTATCTGTCTGTCTTTTAAACTACTGAACTTAAACTTTCAAACTTCAAAAACTACTTCAAACTTTTAAAACTACTTCAAACTTTTAAAACTACTTCAAACTTTCTGGACCAGCTTTTTCAAGCCAACTTAAAGTTTGTCTCGACTAACTTTTTTATCTAGTTCCCATTGTCTTTCTTTTCCAGACTTGTCTGAACCTTCTTTATATGAGAAGTGCTTAATACAGAAACAAAGGTCTATATCCGTTTTGTACAATTTAATTCTTCCTTTTGTTTTGCCGTCATCCTCCTCCTTTTTCATGGTTAGAAGATTTGTTGTCTTTTCTATATATTGAAAAAATGTAGTTTTTATAAAAACTGGGTTCCTCTACTTAATTTTGTCAAAAATATGCCATTTATCTTTGTTGATTTGTAATATATATTTTTAATTATTCTATGGAGTAATTTGTTTATTCTTCCTTTTCATTAAAATGTGTATAATTGTCTTATTTATTTATTTTCTGAAAATGTACTTAAGTTTCATTCTCCTCCTTAGGGGTGGGTGGGGGTTTAGGGCTCACTGGGGTTTGTGATTGTTCATTTTTGTGTCCACCTTTAGTAGTTGTTAACAGGAAAAAAGAAAAAGAAAAGGAATGTAGAGATTCATTAAGTTGGCTTGAAAAAGCCAACTTACTGATCTGCTTTATAAACTTATTAAGTTGGCTTGAAAAAGCCAACTTAATGATCTGCTATATAAACTTATTAAGTTGGCTTGAAAAAGCCAACTTACTGACATGCTTCTTAAACTTATTAAGTTGGCTTGAAAAAGCCAACTTACTAAAATGCTTCTTAAACTTATTAAGTTGGCTTGAAAAAGCCAACTTACTGATCTGCTATATAATCTTATTATTATTATTCTTCTGAGCCAAATTTTAGACTGCATCTCCTCCTTTCCTAAAAATGAAACTCAAAACTCAAGAAAACTCCCATAGACTTACATTGAAAATCTGAACATTCCATCAAACTCCAACAGTCACAAATTCAAATCTAAACAAACTGAAGGCCATTAAACTCAATGAAGCTTCCATTCTATGTACTATTACTGAGCCATTCAAACTCATTCAAACTCATAAACTAACTAACTTTCTAACTAACTATATAACTACAGTACAGTCCAAAAGTTTGGAACCACTAAGATTTTTAATGTTTTTAAAAGAAGTTTCGTCTGCTCACCAAGGCTACATTTATTTAATTAAAAATACAGTAAAAAACAGTAATATTGTGAAATATTATTACAATTTAAAATAACTGTTTTCTATTTGAATATATTTCACAAAGTAATTTATTCCTGTGATGGCAAAGCTGAATTTTCAGCATTATTACTCCAGTCTTCAGTGTCACATGATCCTTCAGAAATCATTCTAATATGCTGATCTGCTGCTCAAGAAACATTCATTGTGTACAATTGTACAAAATATTTGTGTACAATATTTTTTTTTTCAGGATTATTTGATGAATAGAAAGTTCAAAAGAACAGTGTTTATCTGAAATCTAATCTTTTGTAACATTATAAATGTATTTACTGCCACTTTTGATTGATTTAATGCATCCTTGCTGAATAAAAGTATTCATTTCTTTAATTTCTTTTCAAAAAAATAAAAATAAAAATTCTTACTGACCCCAAACTTTTGAACGGTAGTGTGTAATGCTACAGAAGCTTTGTATTTCAGATAAATGCTGTTCTTTTGAACTTTCTATTCATCAAGGAATCCTGAAAAAAAAAAGTACACAACTGTTTTCAACATTGAAAATAATCATAAATGTTTATTGAGCAGCAAATCAGCATATTAGAATGATTTCTGAAGGATCATGTGACACTGAAGACTGCAGTAACGATGCTGAAGCTTTGCATCACAGGAATAAATTACTTTGTCAAATATATTTAAATAGTACACAGTTATTTTAAATTGTAATAATATTTCACAATATTACTGTTTTTTACTGTATTTTTAATTAAATAAATGTAGCCTTGGTGAGCAGACGAAACTTCTTTTAAAAACATAAAAAATCTTAGTGGTTCCAAACTTTTGGACTGTACTGTATCTAACTCAAATTCAAATCAAAACAAACTGAAGCCCATTAAACTCAATGAAGCTTCCATTCAATGTGCTATTACTAAGCCATTCAAACTTATTAAAACTCATAAACTAACTTTCTAACTAACTATCTATCTAACTTACTAACCATCTATCTAACTAACTATCTAACTAGGACATCTGTGACATTTTGAAGCATCGAAAATACATTTTGGTCCAAAAATAACAAAAACTACGACTTTATTCAGCATTGTATTCTCTTCTGGGTCTGTTGTCAATTCGCGTTCACGACTCTGATTCTTCTTCTTCTTCTTCTTCTTTCCTGTTTTACGGCGGTTGGCATCCAGCTTATTGGTGCATTACCGCCCCCTTCTGCTCCAGAGTGTGGTTCACGACTCCGCAGTTACGGGTTTGGAACGACATGAGGGTGAGTCATTAATGACATAATTTTCATTTTTGGGTGAACTAACCCTTTAATATTATTAAACACTCATTAGGCAGGTTATTTCCACTTTTAGAATGCTATTTTATTTTTTATTGAAAATAAATGCCTTTCTGATGTGATATGTGATGGGAAAATAGAGAAGAGCGGGCTCGGCAAAAGATGGATTCGAAACCGCAGCAAAAGCTAGAATTACAAGCTGACACACTACTATTGCGCCACTGAAGACGTTGAATTGGGTGTGTCTTTTATCAGACTTGATATACAATGAAATATCTCTTCATATCTCAAAATAACATCTTATTGTGTCGTAATATCGACTTAACTTTTTTTTCACCATGAGGTTCAGGGCTTCTGTAAAAAAGCAACAATGTCAGCAAAACATTATATACAAAAAATAATAAATAAATAAATAAATAAAATATAGAAACATTTACAACTTCATTATTTTTGAGCATTGAACAACACTAATTTGAATCCAGGCAGATTCCTCAATTTCTCACCAGTCCACGTTAAGTTCAGGTAAGAGGTGAATATTTCGCAGTATTCCAACAGTTCAAAAAGTTTAAAGTAGAAATCCAACATGAAGTGTTCCAAACCATAACATGTCACCAGTCCTGGGGGGTATTCCAGAAAGCAGGTTATGTTCCAGGGTTACTTTGTTTTAGAGGTATTCAGCGCTTGATGAGGCTCCAGTAGTAAACCTGACGATGCATATGCGTCGATATTGAAACATGTTTTTTGAATCGTGAATCGCTAATATAATAGCCTATAATCGATGTAAAATGTTAAGAATCGGATTAATCACGATTCTATAGTGATTCAGTGCTTTAAAATATATAAACATTAAATTACAACATGCACGAATTGATGGAGATGTTGTGCGCCGTAATTCGCGCCCTCACAGCTCTCCTTCACAGATACGTGCGGCTGCACTTTACTGCCTTTAACTAAATGCGCTCGCGCTCCGTCTGTTCCTCTTATTGACATATTTTTGAGAAGCCTGCATTTGAGCTCTCCTCAGGACTGCCACTGTTGTTCACATGAGCAGATGACAACTCTCTATTATAATAGCAATACTCCTGAGTCAAACTGCTAAAGCCATTGATAAAGCTGCCAAGTCATTGCGTACTGTTGAAATAAAGCACCTATTGCATTGAAACGTTGCCGTTATTTTCTACAAGATAAAATACTGAAGTTTTACGGAAGTGGGTCATACCATTGACATTACCTGAGCAGTTGAAGTAAATCCCCGCTTATTCAAGGGTGCGCATTTATTGTATGGACGGATCAAACACATAATGTAAGTGTCTAAATGCATACACACAGTTCCAATGAATGATAAATGAAATTATGAACCTAATGTCGTTAAACTGAATGCACGATGGAAACTGCTGAAATAACTACAACATTAATAACACTGAAATAAGAGCGCACGGTTTATCTATCAGTCAGATGTGCATTAAAGGTGCCCAAGAATGCTTTTTCACAAGATGTAATATAAGTCTAAGGTGTCCCCTGAATGTGTCTGTGAAGTTTCAACTCAAAATACCCCATAGATTTTTTTAAATTAATTTTTTTAACTGCCTATTTTGGGGCATCATTAACTATGCACTGATTTTTTCAGCGCGCCGCCCCTTTAATTCGCGTGCTCCCTGCCACACGAGCTCTCGATTATATTACAGCACATTTACAAAGTTCACACAGCTAATATAACCCTCAAATGGATCTTTACAAGATGTTCGTCATGCATGCTGTATGCATGAATTATGTGAGTAAAGTATTTATTTTGATGTTTATATTTGATTCTCTATGAGTTTGAGGCTATGCTCTGTGGCTAACGGCTAATGCTACACTGTTGGAGAGATTTATAAAGAATGACGTTTTGTTTATGAATTATAGAGACTGCAAGTGTTTAAAAATGAAAATAGCGACAGCTCTTGTCTCCGTGAATACAGTAAAAAACGATGGTAACTTTAACCACATTTAACAGTACATTAGCAACATTCTAACGAAACATTCAGATAGACAATTTACAAATATCACTAAAAATATCATGCTATCATGGATCATGTCAGTTTGTTATTGCTCCATCTGCCATTTTCGCTGTTGTTCTTGCTTACCTAGTCTGTTGATTCACCTGTGCAGATCCAGACGTAACTGGCTGCCCTTGTCTAATGCCTTTCATAATGTTGGGAACATGGGCTGGCATATGCAAATATTGGGGGCGTACACCCCGACTGTTACGTAACAGTCGGTGTTATGTTGAGATCCGCGTGTTTTCCGGAAGTCTTTTAAACAAATGAGATTTACATAAAAAGGAGAAAGCAATGGATTTTGAAACTCAATGTATGTCTTTTCCATGTACTGAACTCTTGTTATTCAACTATGCCAAGGTAAATTCAAATTTTGAATCTAGGGCACCTTTAAAGTTGCGTTCGTTACTATAGCAACAGTAAACAACCAGCGCTTTTTCTTTCAGAATCATCATAAGGGAAATGTTCCGTATAAAGAGAACAAAGAGGGCTTTTCTTACTATTCCGTGAAGAAAAGTTACTTTAGGATTAGTTGGAAAAGTGCATGATATTCTAAGAAAGTGTCTCCATATAAGCACTACAGTAGTATGTTTAATGTCCCTGGAACACTTTAATAAGGTTGTGTAGCCATTAACACTATCCTACACTATAGTTAACATGAACTAGGCCTAACAATACTTTTAAAGCCTTTTAAAATTTTGGCTTATGTAAATTTCCACAAATGCCATTTTTATAGGCTAACTAACATTAATAATGGACAAAAGGTTTTTTGTTTTTGTTTTTGTTTTGTTTTTTTGCCCCCACTGTCTAACCGCCTGAAGGTCGGTGTGTAATTCTCACCCTGACTAAGACACACTGGGAGAGGCATTTCAATAACCCTATGAATGCATTATTAAAATGGAGAATCTAATCAAATTAATCGAATCACATCGAATTTTAATGTGAATCGTCTCAAATTGAATCGTTCTGAATTTGCAAAATTCGTTCTTGAATTGAATCAAACACCCATGAATCGTGAATCGAATCGATTTGCTGTATACCCAAAGATTCACAGCCCTATTATGTATTATATATTATAACGTTCCTTAAAGCAATGTTATTTTACTCTAATTTATTTACCTTATTTTATTCTCTTCTCACACATTGTACAGTAGATGTGCATTCAAAACGTTTTTGAATGAAAATGGGATATTTTCTAGATAAATGTAGAAAAGTGGGACATCTGGGAGTAAAATAGCAAAACATAAAAAAATAAACTTGTACAGCCATACGGTATTATCTTTGAAAGCAAAGGCTGTTTTTTTAGGTCAGTCCATCTCTCTTGGATATGATTGTCCGTGGATTTACCATTGGAGAAAGTGTAACAGCTAACATGGATCACATGTGCCTTGATAACCACTCACATTACAGCCTTGGTGTTATTGAATTTCGTTCAGAGTTGTGTGACAGTCAGTCATTGTTTGCAGATACCATAGAAATGAATGAGAAGTGCCGCATACTGAATTAAACCTGTCGAATTACCTGTCTATACCTGTGACTTCTCTTATAAAACAGCATTTTTTTCAGTGTAAACTCTAAAATTAGATCAATCGAAATGGAATGTTTAAGAGCAAACATGTTGAAGATTAGCTGATGGGATGTTGATTCATTAAATGATAAGCTATTTGCTCACAAAAGCAGTTTATTCAGCGTACCCAGGTGAAAAAAAAGTACATTTCTATAATGTACTTAAAGTGCTCTATTTTCATGCACTAATTTTGTACTTAATATACTAAAAATTCTTCTTTAATACTTCTTAAGATAATCTTAAGAACTATTTAGTGCATTTGAACCATAGATCACTTATCAATCATTTATAAATGTATATTCATGTTTTGTAAATGATTTGTTAATCATTAACTAATAATTCATAAATGACTTATAACTGAACGTTATTATAAAGTGTTACCTAGATTGGGAGACTTCAACACAGACGCGATTCATCCGCACTCTAAGTGTAACCGGTTTTTACAGCCTTTTAACCAATCAAACAGCTTATAAAAGTCCCTCAAAATAAGCCTCAAAAGTTATTAAAGATGCAACAGCATGTTAATATATATCTTCAATGCAGAGAACAAATGTGAATGGCTGTACTTTTTTTTTTTTCCATTAAATTAAAGCTGTCACAGGTTATGTGCAGTATGTATTTGTTTGTGTAATTTAATGTGTAATGGTACATTGCAGTGTGCGTTTGTGGAAAGTTTTTATGCTTTTAACTCAATGAGACTGAAATTCAACTCTCTGAATCAGAAGCTGTTGCTGTGTGGTTGGTCTCCCCTCTTCCTCCTCCACTCCGCAGCTTAACCACACCCACTTTTGTAGCATTTTTCAAAACTGTGGTGAGAACTGACTGCTGCAGAAACAGGGGGTTTCATGGCCCTTTAATGGACACCACCCTTTCAGTTTGAGGTGCGGTCTTAAATAGCCATCCAGCTCATGGCTGCAGGGGAGGTCATCATCTCCCAGATTTGAGGCAATCACGGGGATAGTCTCCTGGACTCGAGATATGTGACCATTTCATTAGTGGCTTAGAGCAAGGGCTTCACTTTCTGGCAACCCTCTGCGAGTCATAAGGGTTATACGGAGATGCTTTGTACTCTTTCTCTATGGAAGACCCTGGTGTTGCCTAGAGTCACACTCTTAAGGTGAGTTTGCCATTTTTAGCCCTTTGAGCAGGGGTGAGCAAACTCAGTCCTGGTGGGCCGCTGCCCTGCATAGTTTAGCTACAACCTTGATAAACTCACTCGCCTGTATTTTTTTAGTTATCCTTAAGGCATTGATTAGCAGGTTCAGGTGTGTTTGATTAGGGTTAGAGCTAAACTCTGCAGGGCAGTGGCCCTCCAGTACCCAGTTTGCCCACCCCTGCCTTAGAGTCAGCCTCAGAGAATGCTCTGACTGTTGAGGTGGTTCTACTTTTGGCATTTTGTTGTTCAAAAGAGTAGATCTGCAGGCCCTGTCAGTAGCTTCCTTATGCATAGACTTTGCCATGAATATGATCAAAGCTATTCTGCACCTCAGATCGGATTACATTCCACTTCAAGTCTTCTTCAGTCTGTCGCATGAAACGGCGGAGAAAGAGAGGCTGCATCTACAATGTCCAGTCCCAGATCTTAGAATTTACGTCCACTGCTCAGGCCGGTTTAAATGTCACATCTTCATCTTCAAGTGGAGGGTCACTTCTTTGAGCACGACTTGCATTTTTTGCAACTCAGGGCTTGTAATTCAGACATTGTAGTATTTGAAGGTATATTTGAAAGTATATCACAGGATCTGTGAAAGGGAAAAAAGAATTTATATAAAATTAACCACTGAATAACAGTTTTGCAACCACGATTGAATATACAGTATGCATTATAAATTGCATTGATATTCATTAGAATTTTGTTGACTTCTCAATTTACTTTTTGACTATATCCTCATCACGCTTGACATATGAGTGTCCATTTTTATCCTCTTGTCTGTTGTCACTATAAAGCACTCTATGAGTTACAATGAACATAAAAGATTAGAAGCAGTTTTGCATCCATGATTGAATATACAGTATTATAATTTGCATTGATATTCATTCGAATTTTGTTGACTTCAATTTACTTTTTGACTATATCCTCATCACGCTTGAGATATGAGTGTCCATTTTTATCCTCTTGTCTGTTGTCACTAAACAGCACTCTATGAGTTACAACGGACATAAAAGATTAGAAGAAGCCCAACAACAACACTTACAGTGAGCAGAGTTCAATCACAAAGTCAGTGATATTGATATTTGAAGCAACAAAGCAACCTGTGAGTATTACTGTCACATTTCTGCCCACTGCTGCTTCCTTCCACTCCCCCAATTCCTCTCCGTTTCACCATTAAAGGGCACCTATTATGCAAAATTCACTTTTACATGGTGTTTGACCATAAATGTGTGTTGGCAGTGTGTGAGCAAAACCACCCTAGAATGAGAAAAATCCACCCAGTGGTTTTTTTACAATCTCAATAATTCATAAGCACTGTCTCAGAACGCCCTGTTCTAAGATTGCTCTTACTGTGACGTAGAATTGCGCTAAGCCCCACCCACGTGGTTTGATTGACAATCTGGTTTTGGCATAGACCCCGCCCTCGGTGATCTGTCAACCATCCTCCATTGTTTCAATGACAGCCGGTAATGTCTCCTAAGAAACATAAGTGTTCTGTTGTGGGATGTAATAATGAACATAGTAGTTTTCACTTACTTCCGACATCAGAGCCACTGAAAACGCAGTGGATGGATTTTATTTACGAAGGAAAGGCGCCACTCAAAATTCCAAAATACGTTTATGTTTGCGCGAATCATTTTTTGACTGTTTTGAGAACGAGGGTCAATTCAAAGCAGGTCTTGCTTCAAAGTTAATCCTCAAGTGTGGATCGTTGCCTACTGTTCGCGATCCAACGTCACCTCCAGAAGAAGTAAGTGTATTTAATGTTTTTTGAGCAAATAGTCATTTCAGTCGATGTCAGCCAATTCAATAACAAATGCGTCTAAAGTTGTTGTCGTCGTCGTAGAATGTCTGTGTATATAATTTAAACCTTGTTTGTATAGTGTGTATCCACACGTATATATATATTTTTTTAAAGATATTGTATTAAAAACTGTGTATGTTTACTTAGCAAACGTTATCACAGTATTTGTGTTTGTAGTTTCAAAAAATTGCGCGAACGTTATCACAGTGTGTGTGTGTGTGTGTTGCACATCCATAATTGCAAAGGGGACGCGATTAAAACTCTATAAGTACATAAATGTATCAAATAACCATTCAGAGACGTCCGGCTCCATTCTCAATTGTGTTTCTTCTGCCGGAGTCTCTTCATCATCTGGGTCTGATTCCGGATCAAACATGTACGGCTGAATGCCATTCAAAACAGCGGGTCTCTCACTCTCAGCCATTCTGCTTCTACCGACTGTTTATTGCCATAGGTATGCAAGTTACGCCCTCATCCAAAGGCAGGGCGGGGATATGCAGCTCATTTATATTTAAGGTGGTACACACCAAAACAGCTCTTTTTAAAACAGGCCCCAAAAATGACATTTTCAAATGGTTATAATAAATTAACTGTGGGGTATTTTGTGCTGAAACTTCACAAATACATTCTGGGGACACCCAAGACCAATATTACATCTTGTAAAAAGGGGCATAATAGGTGCCCTTTAAGACTTTCTCATTGCACACACGAAGTCACTTCACTCTGGACTACATTTCCAACAATTATGATGTTTTTGAAGAACATTTTTCGTTTTGGACTTAATGAGCAGTTAAGATCCTGGTTTCCTGAGGGTAAATTAAGTTCCACTCTGAGAGACTTTATGGACTATGCTTTACGGTTGTGTGGTTCACCATTTACTGTGGAGAAAGCTCTGACAGCAGCAGAGCTTATACCATCACAAATTTCTATGCCCTCCAGTATGGTTACTGCACCCCGAAACACTCTGTATTTCCAAACCCAGTAATTCCCTCAACAGATCCTGATAACAGAATGGTGGCCACATCGGATTCCGTTCCTGCATTTACAATCATTCCAGAGCCTCTTTACTTCTCAGCAGTTCTTCAAGAGCCCTCAGCCGAGATGGCTGCCACGCCTGAGCCCTCAGAGATTGCAGCATTGGCCATTATGGCCACTGCTATTGGGTGTGTGTGGGCTGTGCACACATCAACTCCAGTCCATGAGTCCCTCCAGAGCCCGCTCCAGTCCTTGAATCTGCTCCTGAGCTTGTTTTAATCTATGAGTCCAGTCCAGTTTGTTCCAGTCCTATAATCCAGCCTCGTGGTTGTCCCTGAGTTTCCTGCCCATCTTGACACAACCACAGAGATCGTCCCAGAGTTTCCTGTCCATCTTAATATGACCAGAAAGGACGTTCTAGTCAGAGCCCTGGAGGGCTTTTTTGAGCTCCTGTCTCATCAGATCTTCCAGAGCCACGTTTCATCTCGTCAGATCTTCCAGAGCCTCCTCTCACCTCATCAGATTTTCCAGAGCCTCGTCTTGCCTCGTCAGATTTTCCAGAGCCTCGTCTTGCCTCGTCAGATTTTCCAGAGCCTCGTCTTGCCTCGTCAGATCTTCCAGAGCCTCGTCTCGTCAGATCTTCCAGAGCCTCGTCTCGTCAGATCTTCCAGAGCCTCGTCTCGTCAGATCTTCCAGAGCCTCTCCTCGTCAGATCTTCCAGAGCCTCACCTCATCAGATCTTCCAGAGCCTCATCTCGTAAGATCTTTCAGAGCCTTGCCTCATCTCGTAAGATCTTCTAGAGTCTCGTCTTATCCGATCTTCTAGAGCCTCGTCTTGTCTCGTCTTATCAGATTTTCCAGAGCCTCGTCTTATCAGATCTTCTAGAGCCTGGTCTCGTCTCGTCTCATCTTATCAGATCTTCCAGAGCCTCGTCTCACCTCATCAGATCTTCCAGAGCCTCGTCTCATCAGATCTTCCAGAGCCTTGTCTCGCTTCATCAGATCTTCCAGAGCCTCGTCTCGCCTCATCAGATCTTCCAGAGCCTCGCCTCGTCTCGTCAGATCTTCCAGAGCCTCACGTTGTCTCGTCAGAACTTCCAGAGCCTCGCCTCATCTCGTAAGATCTTCTAGAGCCTCGTCTTATCAGATCTTCTAGAGCCTCGTCTTATCAGATCTTCTAGAGCCTCATCTTGTCTAGTCTTATCAGATTTTCCAGAGCCTCGTCTTATCAGATATTCTAGAACCTCGTCTCGTCTTATCAGATCTTCCAGAGCCTCGTCTCGTCAGATCTTCCAGAGCCTCGCCTCATCTCGTCAGATTGTCCAGAGCCTCTCCTCGTCTCGTCAGATCGTCCAGAGCCTCGCCTCGTCTCGTAAGATCTTCCAGAGCCTCGCCTCGTAAGATCTTCCAGAGCCTCGGCTCATCTCGTCAGATCTTCCAGAGCCTCGTCTCGCCTCGTCAGATCTTCCAGAGCCTCGTCTCATCTCGTCAGATCTTCCAGAGCCTCACGTCGTCTCATCAGATCTTCCAGAGCCTCACTTCATCTCGTAAGATCTTCCAGAGCCTCGTCTTATCAGATCTTCCAGATCCTCGTCTCGTCTCATCAGATCTTCCAGAGCCTCGTCTCATCTCATCAGATCTTCTAGAGTCTCGCCTCGTCCTGTCAGATCTTCCAGAGCCTCGCCTCGTCTCGTAAGATCTTCGAGAGCCTCACGTCATCTCGTCAGATCTTCCAGAGCCTCGTCTCGTCAGATCTTCCAGAGCCTCGTCTCGTCAGATCTTCCAGAGCCTAGCCTCGTCTCGACAGATCTTCCAGAGCCTCGCCTCGTCAGATCTTCCAGAGCCTCGCCTCGTCTCGTCAGATCTTCCAGAGCCTCACGTCATCTCATCAGATCTTCCAGAGCCTTGCCTCATCTCGTAAGATCTTCCAGAGCCTCGTCTCGTCAGATCTTCCAGAGCCTCGTCTCGTCAGATCTTCCAGAGCCTCACCTCGTCTCATCTTCCAGAGCCTCGCCTCGTCTCGTCAGATCTTCCAGAGCCTCGTCTCGTCAGATTTTCCAGAGCCTCGTCTCGTCAGATCTTCCAGAGCCTCGTCTCGTCAGATCTTCCAGAGCCTCACGTCATCTCGTCAGATCTTCCAGAGCCTTGCCTCATCTCGTAAGATCTTCCAGAGCCTCGTCTCGTCAGATCTTCCAGAGCCTCACGTCATCTCGTCAGATCTTCCAGAGCCTTGCCTCATCTCGTAAGATCTTCCAGAGCCTCGTCTCGTCAGATCTTCCAGAGCCTCGTCTCGTCAGATCTTCCAGAGCCTCACCTCGTCTCATCTTCCAGAGCCTCGCCTCGTCTCGTCAGATCTTCCAGAGCCTCACGTCATCTCGTAAGATCTTCCAGAGCCTCGTCTCGTCAGATCTTCCAGAGCCTCGTCTCGTCAGATCTTCCAGAGCCTCACCTCGTCTCATCTTCCAGAGCCTCGCCTCGTCTCGTCAGATCTTCCAGAGCCTCACGTCATCTCGTAAGATCTTCCAGAGCCTCATCTCGCCTCATCAGAACTTCCACAGCCTCGTCTCGCCACATCAGATCTTCCAGAGCCTCGCCTCATCTCGTAAGATCTTCCAGAGCCTCGTCTCGTCTCATCAGATCTTCCAGTGTCTCGTCTCATCTCATCTTCTAGTGTCTCGTCTCATCTCATCAGATTTTCTAGAGTCTAGCCTCATCAGATCCTCCAGAGCCTTGTCTCATCTCAGCAGATCTTCCAGAGCCTCGTCTCATCAGATCTTCCAGAGCCTCATCTCGTCTCAGATCTTCTAGAACCTCTCCATGTCTTGTCTCCCATCCCTGAGTCACATCCTAGGGCAGTTGGCGTACCGCAACCCTCCTCTGTTCTGTCAGGGGAACCCACCATCAGACATCAAGGGCTGGCATCCAGCATGGAAGATCCACTGCTGGTGCCAGTATGCACAGCTGTTCATTCTGGCCATCTGCCCCACCTCAGTCTTTGGGTCACCTTCCTTTCCATGGACCTGGCCCTCCATCCCGCCCTGTTCCGCCTCCGCTCCACCTCCCTCCAAGATTTGTTCCGTCACGTTTCTGCCTGCTGCTTCCTTCCACTCCCCACCAGAGGTCTCCGTTTCACCATTAAGACTTTTTCATTGCACACACGCAGTCACTTCACTCTGGACTACATTTCCCACAATACCCCAGCTAGGCACTGACCACACTCACACCTGTTTCCCATCAGGAACCCTTTATAAGCTGCACTCCCTCAGACACACGTTGCTGAGTTTTGTTTTGGCTTTCGTTTGTATCCTGTGTTTTTCCCTGTTGTTGGCTTATTTCCTAGTAGATGTCTTTCTGTGTTCTGCCTTGCCTATCTGTGTTTTTGACCCTGGACTTACTCCTTGTTTTTGCTCGTTTGCTGCCTGCCTTGACCATTGCCTGTATTTTTGGCTACTCCTTGCCTTGCCTCTTCTGATTCTGTTTGCTGGTGTTTGATATCCTGCCTGTTTGACTTCGCTCACTTTTAATAAAGCTTGCTTTTGGATCTACCACCCTTTCGTCTCAATCGCCATCGTTACAATTACAGAGTATGTTGTACATTGATAATTGTATTTTATTTTAACCTAGTGTAATTCACATGAATGTGTCTATTGTGGTAATGCTAACATGCACTCTCTACACCTGTTGCAAAGATTTAAAGTAATTTGAAGTTGTGCAAAATATTGTATGCCAGGACAACTAGGACCCTTTAGCTTTTTCAAAAAACATAAACAATTAAAAATAGATTTTTACATGAATGACTCAAAGGAAGCACAAATTAGACACCTGGAATGGACACGTTGCTGTCACGGTTTGGTTTGGTGTGATGAGATGAAAGTACACGATGAAGAAGAGTAAACTGGTGTTACGGTACACAGGAGGCAGACACAGATGTTAACAGGTAACTTGCGTTTATTGACACCAGTAGAGTTTAGAGCATGGAACAGGTAAGCAGAGTAGAGTCAATGTATGATTAGATGATAATGATGGAGATAGTTACTGTCCTTTTCCTTTCAGAAATGTACACGCTGGAGCTTGGAGATCGCTGGAGGTGACTGGAGAAGACTGGAGCACACCCACACAGAAGACGAGGCACACAGAGGGAAGGAGACATGCTGGAGACAGGTAGGTATGGAACGAGGAGTCCTTGAGGTAAGCATTAACAGAAGTATATGCGAACGAGACCGGACATGGAGTGCTGTGTGAGTGTGCTCTTTATAGTGCCGCTGATGAGTGTGGTGATGAGGTGCAGGTGGCGGTGATCAGTACTCTGGGGATGGTGTGCGCTGGGATTGGTGGATGTTGGAACCTGACGTGTCTGTGACAGTACCCCCCCTCCACGGCCCGCTCCTGAGGCCGTGGAGGGGTGCCGGTCTATCAGGGTGGCTGTCGTGGAAAGTTTGGAGTAAGTTGGGATCAAGGATGTCGTTTCTTGGGACCCATGAGCGTTCCTCGGGGCCGTATCCTTCCCAGTCGACTAAGTATTCCAGCTGACCACCACGATGCCGGGAGTCCAAGATCTCATGAACCTCGTATGCCGCGCCGTCCTCCAGGATGAGTGGAAGGGGGGGTTCGGCGGGATCCACGTCAGGTCCTGTGGAGAGAGCAGAAGGGTGGTAAGGTTTGAGGAGTGAGACGTGGAAAGTGGAGTGAATGCAGTACCCTTGTGGCAGCTGGAGTTGATAAGTGACTGGGTTGACCTGCTTGATGATGGGAAATGGGCCAATGAACCTGGGACTCAGCTTTCTGCAGGGCAGACGCAGTCTGATGTCCCGGGTGGACAGCCAAACCTTCTGACCTGGAAGACAGGGGTGTCGGAACGTCGAATGTCAGCTGTCATTCTGCGTCTGCGCAGGGCTCGTTGCAGCTGATGGTGCGCTGAGTCCCAGACCCTCTCGCTCTCTCGGAACCAGTAATCCACTGCCGGAACGTTATAGGGTTCCCCGGTCCAGGGGAACAGTGGGGGTTGGTAGCCGAGTACGCACTGGAATGGTGTGAGTCCTGTAGTCGACTGCCGGAGAGAGTTCTGGGCATACTCGGCCCAACCCAGGAACTGGTTCCAAGAGTCCTGGTGGTCATGACAGAAGGTACGGAGGAAGCGGCCGATCTCCTGGACCTTCCTTTCCGTCTGCCCGTTCGACTGCGGATGGTATCCTGACGTTAGGCTGACGGCCACACTTAGGAGGGAATGGAATGCCTTCCACACTCTGGAGATGAACTGGGGTCCTCTGTCTGATACAATGTCCTCTGGTATCCCGAAATACCTGAAAATACCACGTGGTTGAAGAACATTTCTGCGGTTTCCATGGCAGTGGGCAATCCTCGTAGTGGAATGAGACGACAAGATTTGGAGAATCGGTCTATGATAACTAGGATGCAGGTATTTCCATCTGAAACAGGGAGATCAGTGATGAAGTCCACTCCTAGGTGTGACCATGGTCGGTTGGGAACGGGCAGAGGAAGGAGTTTCCCAGCTGGCAGATGATGAGGACTCTTGGAGATGGCGCACTCCCGACAGCCCTGCACGTACCCTCTGACATCAGATGCCATCCCTGGCCACCAGAAGCGTTCTTTCAGCAACGAGAGGGTTTCATTGACCCCCGGGTGACCAGTGCCTAGTGACGTGCGAGATGAGTGGATGGTTGGAGTGCGTCGTGTCCGGGTGATGTAGAGCAAACCAGGTGGACAGCCCGGCGGAGGGTTTGTGGAGGCATTGGAGGAGGGAATGGTCTCCTCTGACCAAGTGATGGGGCTTACAATCGGTGAGCTTGGGATGATAGGCTCGGGTTCTTCTGCCTTTTCTTAAGGAGCATGGAGATGGGAGAGAGCGTCGGCTTTGATGTTCTTTGAGCCTGGGCGATAGGAGATGGTATAGTTGAATCGGGAGAAGAACATGGCCCAACGAGCTTGTCTTGGATTTAACCTTTTGGCAGAATGAAGATACTCCAGGTTTTTGTGGTCTGTTAGCCCCAGGAACGCATGTTTGGCTCCCTCCAGCCAATGCCTCCACTCTTCCAAGGCAAGCTTCACAGCTAGGAGTTCCCTGTCACCGATGGAGTAGTTGACTTCCGCCGGGCTGAGCTTGCGGGAGAAGAAGGCGCATGGATGGAGTCTACTTGGCGTCCCCTGCTGCTGTGACAACACCGCTCCCACTCCGGTGGTAGAGGCGTCCACCTCTACGATGAAGGGTTGTTCTGGATCGGGGTGAACGAGTAAGGGAGCGGTGGTGAAGGATTTCTTGAGGCGGTTAAAGGCGTTGGTGGCTGCTGGATTCCAGGACAGAGACTTGGGCTTGTTACGGAGGAGACTGGTGAGTGGATGGGTGATGGAGCTGTAGTCTTTGATGAATCGACGGTAGAAGTTTGAGAATCCAAGGAAGCGCTGTAACTCTTTGATTGTAGTGGGTTCTGGCCAGTTGGTGATGGATTCCACCTTCCTCTCGTCCATCCGGATGCCACTGTGGTCAATGATGTATCCGAGGAATGAGACGGTGGGTTGATGGAATGAACACTATTCTGCTTTGAGGAATAGATGGAACTGGCGTAGACGGGTGAGGACCTCCGCAACGTGTTGGCGATGTTCGGCCTGGCTCCGGGAGTAGATGAGTATATCGATATTGAACGCGATATTGCGTAGCTTATCAGTGATCTACGGCTCTGTCTATTAAATGCCGCTCCATTTGAAAGCAGGTGATGGCGATTTAGCGGTAATCAGGGAACCGGCTTTACTGAAGAAATGCGTGTGACAAAAGCATTCGATACATCGCCCAGCCCTAGCGGACATGCTTACGGCTGAGAGGCTTGTCAGTTATGGAGTTGGTCTGGTAGATCGTCGGAGTTGGTCTGGTAGATCGTCGGAGATGGAGAGGTCTTGAGACGTAGCTGCCGGCAGAGGGTGCCGGAGACGAAGTTGCCGGCTGACCCTGAGTCGAGGAGTGCGACCACTGTAAGGGAGATATCAGCGGCAGTAAGATTGACGACAGTGGTGAGTGGTTTCATCTTTTGAGTAGAAGGAATGATGGCACTCACTATGGGTCGAGGAGGTCGTGTGGGGCACGCCGCAATCGCATGCCCAGGAGCGCCACAGTACAAACATAAATTCAGGGTCAGCCGACGGCGGCGCTCTGCAGGTGATAAACTGGAGTTCTCAACATCCATTGGTTCGTTGGCTGATTCTGGGGAGCTGGTTCTCCGGCAGAGGAGCGTGTTCGGAAGTGACTGGTCCTGGTGCGCTTGGAGGCACGCCTGCATGCGAGTGGCACAGCGGATGGAGAGTTGGATGAACTTTTCGAGGCCGATGGAGTCCTCGCATGCAGCGAGATGCAGCCGTACCCGAGGTTCCAATCCTTGACAATATGTGGTAATCAGGGCTTGTTCATTCCATCCACTAACTGCAGCAAGCGTTCTGAATTGCAAAGCATAGTCGTAAATAGACATTGATCCTTGTTTTAAATTATAGAGTTTCTCACCAGCAGACGAGTCCGTAATCGGTTTTCCGAACACCTCCCGGAAGTGGGAAATAAACGCCGGATAGGACTGTGTCACTGCACCACGTTGTAACCAGATGGAATCGGCCCACTTCAATGCTTTGCCGCTTAACTGAGAGATGATAAAGACGATTTTGGATGTTTCGCTCGGGTACAGGTGAGGAAGAAGTGACTGGAGATGGTGGCGGTGGATTGGCGAGGAGGGTTCGCCGAAGTGCATCCACCAGGGCCTGAAAAGGATCCGGTTGACTCATACTGGGTCTGCGGTGTTGGTCCGGTCTTCTGTTACGGTACACAGGAGGCAGACACAGATGTTAACAGGTAACTTGTGTTTATGACACCAGTAGAGTTTAGAGCATGGAACAGGTAAGCAGAGTAGAGTCAATGGATGATTAGATGATAATGATGGAAATAGTTACTGTCCTTTTCCTTTCAGAAATGTACACGCTGGAGCTTGGAGATCGCTGGAGGTGACTGGAGTAGACTGGAGCACACCCACACAGAAGACGAGGCACACAGAGGGAAGGAGACACGCTGGAGACAGGTAGGTATGGAACGAGGAGTCCTTGAGGTAAGCATTAACAGAAGTATATGCGAACGAGACCGGACATGGAGTGCTGTGTGAGTGTGCTCTTTATAGTGCTGCTGATGAGTGTGGTGATGAGGTGCAGGTGGCGGTGATCAGTACTCTGGGGATGGTGTGCGCTGGGATTGGTGGATGTTGGAACCTGACGTGTCTGTGACAACTGGAACAATATTTAATAATAAACTTGGAGAAGAACAAGGAGTAACACAACCAAAAACTAATTCAATTGAGGACAAACAAAGCATGGGTGAGAACACAGGGATATATAAGCACATGTCAAACAAAGAGAACTAATGAGATGATTAACAAGACACACCTGAACTGAATACTCAAATTAATTAGTGACCATGGTGACAAACAGGCTGGGAATGCGGGAACCAATATATACACTAGAAACAACACAATTAAAACTGAATGAACACCGAACATGTGACAGTTGCTAACATTTTCCTTCCAAAATTGACCAAAGCACCCTCTATTAGGCCTAATTCAAAGATCTGTATAACAGAGGTGATACGACATTAAAACATACTCTTCTTCGCTTGTCTCTGCACGTGGATTTCAGTTTGTCTTTTATAGCAGCTGACCAAAAAAACAAAGGCAGGCTGATTAATGATTTGTTTTCCTTTTAAGAATGTCAGTACGCCAAGTACAATGTACCTGGTGGGTAATATAATCAAAACCCTTCACAGCCTCAGCAGTTTCAGATGTATGCTCTTTAAGGAATCCTTTTTACAATTTAATCTTTGTATGTAACTTATCTGTAATTAGAACTGTATATTAGAAAATAAACAGAAAGGAAAAATTGTCAAGCTTGAACAAATATAGACAAATCAATGAACACTACCATAGTTGGCTGGTCAGCTCAAGTAATTGTATGTTCATAACATGGTTTTCAGAAATAAATAACTTAAATTTGCAAACAAAAAGAATGTTAAATGTAATGTTGTAAATGTTATAATGACTAATTATTTTTTCTGCCAATGCATTGGACAATGTTTTATAGTTGTTATAAGACAGACAAATGTAGGGTTGGGAACCGAGAACCGGTTCTCATCTGGAACCGGTAGTGTTTTTTGAAAAGAACCTGAACCGTGCAAGATTTCTAAGTTTCGGTTCCGAAAACGGTTCTGGTGTGATGGATGGTCGAAGTGCGGGGAGTGTATCCTTTCATAGAGACGTCTCACATCATGAATATTATAGCAATGAATGCACTGAAAAGTCCTCGCACGGCGCTACTCATATATGCAAGATTTCAATAGAGAGAGATGTGCCCAAACCTGCACGATTAATCTTTAAAAGATTGCGTTCTCGATTTCATCACCCACATGATTGCCCCTGTACATTAAACCTTTGACAAAAATAAAATCGCGACATTCAAACCTGCGTTCGCGCTCGCGCTGCCGTTGATCTGAAGAGAGTTGTAATGTGTAGGCCTATATAAACAGCTTCACAAACAGTCTTTTCAAAAGCACAGTATCATTATTTCTGTGTGACAAATATTCCAATTATAACAGAAGTATACAAAAGTTTATTATTCAGATAGAAACGCTGATGTTTATGTATAATAAATTACCTTCTGTTCTGAAAGTGACGACTGTATCGATTTGCATTGTTACGCCACTAGGTGGCAACAAATTTACTGTTAAAAATGTGTCTATTAATGAATCATTCTGTCAGAAACAAGTCTTTATGAATCCAGCTTACAAAAATATTCTGTTTCACCTGTCTGAATCTTACATGTGTGTTCAAGCATCTTATCTAATTTGTGGTAACACTTTATAAGGTTCATTTATGAACTAACCATCAGTAATACCTTTCTTACTGTATTTTTTAATCTTTGTTAATGTTAATAAAAATACAGCTGTTCAGAGTTTGTTCATGTTACTTCACAGTGCATTAACTAATGTTAACAAATACAACTCTTGATTTTAATAATGTAAATGTTGAAATTAATAATGCTGTAGAAATGCAGTTCATTATTATTTCATGTTAATGTAGTTAACTAATGTTAACTAATGAACCTTATTGTAAAGTGTTAGCGAATTTGTTGAGATTAACAGTCTGTTAAATTAATTTTACACAAAAAGGACTGTTTGAGTCGAGTATTGTGCATTTTTCCCTTACTACTATTTTTTAATAGTTGTTTAATTATTTTAATGGAATCAGAACCGGAATTGTTAGGCAGAACCGGAATCGGAACTGGAACCGGAAAATTTCTCACGATTCCCAACCCTAGACAAATGTCACCACATAGATTTTAAAAAGATTTATCAAAGTCTTTAGAAAGGGACTTTGACTTTATACCAGTGCTTAAGTTGCTAGATATCTAGTGTCAATATCATGTTACAGTGGTTAACGTCCATATTCCACATGTTATCCATTAGCAAATGCATAGCAGTGAGCTTTTTATTTATGCAAACAGCAACTAAAAACTTACCAGTTACTTCTGCAGGCAACATCTTCATCTGATTGGTCAAACTGAATGTAGCTGCACTGAAAAAGATGCGCTGTTAAACTTTGTATCAAAAATACGACTGGCACAGAAAAGTAATGTTAATTAAATACAAATCTTACCAGGAGTCACACAATAACAGGGTTCCAAAAGCCAAACGAAAGAAAAACTGAGAGATTTTAATGAAATCTCAGAGATTTATATCCCTCCGATGGAAGACGATTCACCAAAACTGTTCACGTTTCAAAAAATTCATCACAAAACAAAAAAACAAACAAACAAACAAACAAACAAACAAACAAACAACAACAACAACAACAAAAAAATGGCCAAAGTAATCCATATGAATCGTATTGTCCCATCCAAGTGCTCTAAAGTGACACGATCACTCTAGTCTATATAATTTAACAGTTTAAATTTAGACTTCTATTAACTTTCAAGGTACATACACACACACATCATACGAATAAATATAAATCATAAACGGATTCTCTCAGGTGCAAGGCTGCAGGTCATTATCATAAGAACCAATCAGAGTCGTTCAACGGCCTTGGATTCAATCAGGTTTGGTCACGTGTGTTACACGTGTTGTTTAAATTTAAACAAGTAAATATATAGGGATTTTTTAAGCATCTTTGGAAAATCGATTTATGATGCATTTAAAATAGTAGTAGCCTATTAAAATTAACATATCATGTAATGGACAACAGCCTTTTTTAAGTAGCATAACCTTTTACAGCAAGCGCTTGTGGAAAGGATATGATCTTGATATGATCTCGGCCACGCTGCTTTCCCCATTGCTATGCAACCATGAACTGCGCTCTCCATGATGACAAGGAAGTATCAGCAAAGGATTAATTGATTTCTAGCCCTTGCATTAGCTTTACTACTAGATATATTTATGGAAATGAGAAATAAAAACCCGCCCTGTACTGCTATGATCACCTGTTCGGCTGAGGTTACGATGTTGTTACGAAAAGGCCGAAGCTGATCGGTTGGTTCTCGTCATGACTTGCGGTGCGCTTGCAGCACTCTGAAAAGTTGAGATGTTCCCTTTCAAGGGAACTCACCGCCGCATCAGCTGATGCAATGGGGATGTGTCCCATGACCCCGGTGTCTGAGGCACGTGTAGCAACGCAGTGATGACGTCGCAGGGTGCTCCCGGCATATAAAAGGAGCACCTGAAAACATGTCATCAGTTTCAATGTCTTCAGGAAGCCGCTTGTCTGTGTGCTGTGTGAAGATTCCAGTGTGTAAAGGAATGGCAAGAGAACAATTTAAATGCTGTATGCCTCCTTGCCCACGTTTCATAACACCTGACGATGGTCATGATACGTGTGTTATATGTCTAGGAGTAGAGCATGCACGTTCAGCCCTCGAGGGGGCTGGATGTGTGCATTGTGATAATTTCTCTCTGAGAAAACTCTACTCTTGGCTGGTGCTCTTCATGAATGAAGAGAGTCAAGCCGCTGAGCCTCACGGCCCGAGTCTGGCGCTTGCCGAGGCAGCACCCAGCTTGCAGCCATGGGGATGCATTTGGCACTGTAAGTTTTCCCTCAGTAATTGTTCTCTTATCGCACTCATAGCTAAAGTTTTCAGTGTAGTGTGCTGTTTTGTGACCAAAAGAGCATGCAAGAGAGGAAGCACATGCACAAAACAGTAGGACTACAGTTAATATATAATTTATATATAAATGTGCTCCCAAACTCGCACGCTCTTTCGAGCACAACACAGCAGATGGCATGCAAACCTTAGCCTATATAGTTTTTCTTAGTTACAAACCCGAACCCAAAGCAATTCATTAAACCTTAACCCGAACCCGACCCGAAACCCGCAAATTCTTCAGGACCCATCAGGCTCGGGTCAGGTAGCAGACCACTACTCAGGGCTCGATTTGAAGGGGGATGGCATCCCCCTTGTTGAAAACACCATCCCTTACCATCCCATTAGATTAACAGTGTTGCGTCTATTTATTTATTTTTTAAAAATATATATTTAAATTATCTACGGATGATAATTAAACTATAAATAACAGCGGTTGACCAATCAGAACTCAATATTCTAATGAGCTGCGCACGGCCAAGCAAGTTTTCGTCATTTTTCTCACTGTTCAAAATGGCCAAGAGAACAGTTCAAGCGCATCTTTTGACATTCTTTAAAAAGAAGAGAAAAGAAGGTAGGATATTTTGATTAGTGTTTAAGGACATCACCCTGAGATAACTTTAGAAAGAATGACGAAAATAGCTAAAGTCTGTTGATTCAGTAAGGAATTGTTGTAAAAGTTGCATTGAATGATTGAAAGTGAATACAGTCATTCACAGGTGATAATGCACACATGCATGTTAGCTAAACAAGCTATGAGCTATATTCCTACCACAAGCGTTTCCTCCGAGGCGGCAATGGAGGCAGTGCCTCCTCAAAAAATTGGATGAGAAAATAATCCATATTACAAAAATAAAACAATGCAAATATTACAAATATTACCTCCTCCCTGCCCGTTTCGAAGGCCTTGCCCTTGTCTACTGGCTAACAATCCTGATGTGTGTGTGTGTGGAGTTTTAAACAATTTGAAGCATGTTAAGAGTCTCAAAAGCATCCAAACCGAATATTAAAGTTTGATGCATTGCCAAGACAACTGTGTTTGAGATATCATGATTTGTTTCAAAGGTCTACATCTGCCATGTTTTGACATTATTCAAATGAAGTTTGAAGAAAATCGGGTAAAAATATGATGAAAGTAACACATTTCCTGATGCCAGTTGGTGGCGCTATAACTTTGACTCACAATAGTCACATCCATGTAATCAGCCTTGTACAACGAACACACAGCCGAAGATTCATCAAAATCAATTAATGTATGCAGACGTTCTAACACTTTGTTTCCCTTTTCTTGCCATAAATTTGTTTCCTCGCCACGGCCAAACTGTTTGAGATATCCAACATCTGTTTGCAATTAAACAACTTCAATGTGTTAGCACCAAGTTAAAAAAGTTTGGTGTAAATTGTATATATTTTAAAGCAGGTGATGGCGATTTAGCGGTAATCAGGGAACCGGCTTTACTGACGAAATGCGCGTGAGAATCGCATGCGATATATCGCCCAGCCCTATAATCAAGAGTGTAAAACTGTGTCTCTCTCTCTCTCTCTCTCTCTCTCTCTCTCTCTCTCTGTCTCTCTCTCTCTCTCTCACTCACACACAGGGGTGTCAGGGGGAGAGGAGGGGGAGAGGAGGGGGGAGGGTGGGTTGCACAGAGAGTCTATGTCTGTGTGAATGTGTGAAAAAACAATCCTGATGTGTGTGTGGAGTTTCAAACAATTTGAAGCATGCTAAGAGTCTCAAAAGCATTCAAAACCAATATAAAAGTTTGATGCGTTGCCAAGGCAACTGTGTTTGAGATATCGCAATTCTTTTCAAAGGTCTACATCTGACATGTTTTGACATTATTTAAATGAAGTTTGAAGCAAATAGGGTAAACATAAGATGGTGATCTCAAAGCATGCTGAAAGTAACACATTTCCTGCTGCCAGTTGGTGGCGCTATAACTTTGACTCACAATAGTCACATCTATGTGATCAGCCTTGTAGAATGAAGACACAGCCGAAGATTCATCAAAATCAATTAATGTATGCAGAAGTTATAACACTTTGTTTCCCTTTTCTTGCTATTAATTCGTTGCCTCGCCAAGGCCAAACCATTTGAGATATCCAAAATCCGTTTGCAATTAAACAACTTCAATGTATTAGCACCAAGTAAAAAAAGTTTGGTGTAAATTGTATGAACCCTGTTGGAGTAGTAGTATTAAATTCAAAGCCTGTTTTTTCAAAAAATTAACATTCAAACCAAAATAGCTGACTTCCTGTTGGTTGGAGCTAATGAATGTAAATTAGAAAATTGTCCGGCTTGATGAGAACAATATGTGTACCGAGTTTGGTGACTGTAGGAAAAACTAACCCCCCCACTTTTGTCAAAAGGTGGCGCTACTGAGCCCCTCCACCACGCCCATTTCTATGGCTTTGTCCATGTCTACTGGTTGACAATATTGATGTGTGTATCGAGTTTCATGCAATTTGAAGGATGTTAAGAGCCTCAAAAACACTCAAGAATATTATTAAAGTTTGATGTGTTGCCATGGCAACAATATTTAAAATATCAAGAATCCTGTCACAGGTCTACATCTGCTGTTTATTGACATTACACTGATGAAGTTTGAAGCAAATCAGGTAAACATAGAGTGAACTCAATGCATTTTGAAAGTGACACACTTCTTGCTGCCAGTTGGTGGCGCTATAACTTTGACTCACAATAGTCACATCCATGTGATCAGACTCCTATAACGAACACACCGCTGAAGTTTCATAAACATCAATCAATGTATGCAGAAGTTATAACACACTTCCTGTTTTCCTTTTATCGCCATAAATTCGTTGCCTCACCATGGCCAAACCGTTCGAGATATCAAAAATCCGCTGGCAAGTTTTCATCATCAATGTCTTGACTTCATGCTGACCAAGTTTGGTGGTGATCGGATTAATCGCGTGGGAGGAGAATCTATAATTCCAGAGCATGTGTTTTTCAAACAACCTGTAATAGCTTACTTCCTGTTGAGGTGACGTATAACTTAGAGTACGAAAGTTGTTTGGCCCGATGATGTCTATGTGTGTACTGAGTTTTATACTTATATGTGCAAGCGTGTTTGATATATAGACCAAAATTTCGGACCCTGTTCAAGGAGGCGCTGTCGAGCCCTCCTGCCACGCCCGGGTATCAGCTTCTGCCCGGCCCTGATGGCCGCGGGTTCCAATGTATGTGCAAAGTTTCATGAGTTTTCGAGCATGGTAAGGGCCCCAAAAATGCCCGAATAGTCGGAAAAAAAAAAATAAAATAAAAAATAATAATAATAATACTCTAAAGAAAACAATAGGGCCTTCAGCCCCTTGGGCTTTGGCCCTAATAATAATAATTCTAAAGAAAAAAATAGGGCCTTCAGCCCTTTACAGGGCTTTGGCCCTAATAAGAATCCTAAAGAAAACAATAGGGCCTTCAGCCCCTAGGGCTTTGGCCCTAAATATAGCTGCGAGCAGCGATGGCGGGCCCAAGCCCGGTGGCACCGCCACCCCGGTGGCTTCAGGGCAACTGTGCACAGCAGGCAATAGGCATTTAAAACGGTTAAACATCGAAGGACAATGTCAAATTCACTCTACATTTACTGGATTACAAGGTGGTGCTATTAAGCCCCTCCTCCCTGCCTGTTTCTAAGGCTTTGCCCATGTCTACTGGCTAAAAATCCTGATGTGTGTATGGAGTTTCAAACAATTTGAAGCATGCTAAGAGTCTCAAAAGCATCCAAAACTAATATTAAAGTTTGATGCGTTGCCAAGGTAACAGTGTTTGAGATATCACAATTCTTTTCAAAGGTCTACATCTGCCATGTTTTGACATTATTCAAAAGAAGTTTGAAGAAAATCGGGTAAAAATAAGATGGTGATCTCAAAAGCACACTGAAAGTAACACATTTCCTGCTGCCAGTTGGTGGCGCTATAACTTTGACTCACAATAGTCACATCTATGTGATCAGCCTTGTACAACGAACACACAGCCGAAGATTCATCAAAATCAATTAATGTATGCAGAAGTTATAACACTTTGTTTCCCTTTTCTTGCCATAAATTTGTTGCCTCGCCACGGCCAAACCGTTTGAGATATCCAAAATCCGTTTGCAATTAAACAACTTCAATTAGTTAGCACCAAGTTAAAAAAGTTTGGTGTAAATTGTATAAACCCTATAGGAGTAGTAGTATAAAATTCATAGCCTGTTTTTTCAAAAAAATTATATTCAAACCAAAATAGCTGACTTCCTGTTGGTCAGAGCTGATGAGTGTAAATTAGAAAATTGTCTGGCTTGATGAGAACAATATGTGTACCAAGTTTGGTGACTGTAGGAAAAACTAACCCCCCCACTTTTGTCAAAAGGTGGCACTACTGAGCCCCTCCACCACACCCATTTCTATGGCTTTGTCCATGTCTACTGGTTGACAATATTGATGTGTGTGTCGAGTTTCATGCAATTTGAAGCATGTTAAGAGCCTCAAAAACACTCAAGAATATTATTAAAGTTTGATGTGTTGCCATGGCAACAATATTTAAAATATCAAAAGTCCTGTCACAGGTCTACATCTGCTGTGTATTGACATTACACTGATGAAGTTTGAAGCAAATCAGGTAAAAATAACAGAGTAAACTCAATGCATTTTGAAAGTGACACACTTCTTGCTGCCAGTTGGTGGCGCTATAACTTTGACTCACAATAGTCACATCCATGTGATCAGACTCCTATAACGAATACACCGCTGAAGTTTCATAAACATCAATCAATGTATGCAGACATTATAACACATTTCCTGTTTCCCTTTTCTCACCATAAATTCGTTGCCTCACCACGGCCAAGCCGTTCGAGATATCAAAAATCCGCTGGCAATTTTTCATCATCAGTGTCTTGACTTCAAGCTGACCGAGTTTGGTGGTGATTGGATTAATCGCCTAGGAGGAGTATATCAAATTCCAGAGCATGCATTTTTCAAACAACCCATAATAGCTGACTTCCTGTTGGGGTGGCATTTAACTTAGAGCATGAAAGTTGTTTGGCCCGATGAGGTCTATATGTGTACCGAGTTTCATATTAATATGTGCAAGCATGTTTAATATATGGATCAAGTTTTCAGACTTTTTTCAAGGGGGCGCTGTCGAGCCCCCCTGCCACGCCCGGGTACCAGCTTCTGGAATTGGCACATTCCAATGTGTGTGCCAATTATCAAGAGTTTTTGAGCATGTTAAGGCCCTCAAAAAGCCCCGGAAGACGGAAAAAAAATAAAAATAAATATAGCTGCGAGCAGCGATGACGGGCCAAAGCCCGGTGGCACCGCCACCCCTGTGGCTTCAGGGCAACTGTGCATGGCGGGCAATGGGCATTTAAAACAGTTAAGCATAAAAGGACTGTCAAATTCACTCCACATTTACTGCACTACAAGGTAGCGCTATAGAGCCCCTCCTCCCTGCCCGTTTCTAAGGCTTTGCCCATGTCTACTGGCTAACAATCCTGATGTGTGTGTGGAGTTTCAAACAATTTGAAGCATGCTAAGAGTCTCAAAAGCATTCAAAACCAATATAAAAGTTTGATGCGTTGCCAAGGCAACTGTGTTTGAGATATCACAATTCTTTTCAAAGGTCTACATCTGACATGTTTTGACATTATTTAAATGAAGTTTGAAGCAAATAGGGTAAACATAAGATGGTGATCTCAAAGCATGCTGAAAGTAACACATTTCCTGCTGCCAGTTGGTGGCGCTATAACTTTGACTCACAATAGTCACATCTATGTGATCAGCCTTGTAGAACGAAGACACAGCCGAAGATTCATCAAAATCAATTAATGTATGCAGAAGTTATAACACTTTGTTTCCCTTTTCTTGCTATTAATTCGTTGCCTCGCCACGGCCAAACCATTTGAGATATCTGTTTGCAATTAAACAACTTCAATGCAACAATATTTAAAATATCAAAAATCCTGTCACAGGTCTACATCTGCTGTGTATTGACATTACACTGATGAAATTTAAAGCAAATCAGGTAAAAATAACAGAGAAAACTCAATGCATTTTGAAAGTGACACACTTCTTGCTTCCAGTTGGTGGCGCTAAACATCAATCAATGCATGCAGACATTATAACAAATTTCCTGTTTCCATTTTTTTGCCATAAATGTGTTGCCTCGCCACAGCCAAACCGTTTGAGATATCAAAAATCCGCTGACAATGTAGCCGACTTCCTGTTGGGGTGGCGTATAAGTTAGAGCGTAAAAGTTGTTAGGTCCATTGAGGTCTATATGTGTACCGAGTTTCATACTAATACATGCAAATGTGTTTAATATATTGACCAAATTTTCTGACTTTGTTCAAGGGGGTGCTGTCGAGCCCCCCCTGCCACGCCTGGGTAACAGCTTCTGCCCAACCCTGATCGCCGCGGATTCCAATGTGTGTGCCAATTTTCAAGAGTTTTTGAGCACGTTAAGGCCCCCAAAAAGTCCTGGAAGACGGGAAAAAAATAAAAATAATAATAATAATCCTTAGGGGATCAAGAGGGCCCTTCGCCATTACATTGGCTTGGGCCCTAATAATCCTTAGGGGATCAAGAGGGCCCTACACCCCATTAGTGGCTTGGGCCCTAACAATATGGCCTTCAGCCTTTGGCTTTGGCCCTAATAAATATAGCTGCAAGCAGCGATGGTGGGCCCAAGCCTGTGGCACCCCCACCCTGGTGGCTCCACTCAAGGCTCCGAGTCAGCTCCAGACTCCGCTCCAGAGGCTCCCGCCATGGCGCCCAGAGCTCCGTACCTGTCTGCACCTCCACCCTTCCCTGGCTGTAGGTCTCCAGGGCACCCACCACCTGTCTTTTGAGATATCATTAAACCTTTGAGTTCTTTTGAAAACCTGCATCTCCTGCTTCCTTCCATCTGTGGTTACATACCGTGACAGTGACTATAATCAGGTTATTTATTAACACAGTTCAGTATTAGGTTTACACTCAGAGCTACTGCTGACCACATACACTGATTGTTTTTCATAATTTATCAGTTAGAAAAACTCCTTCTGCTGGTTCAGACAATAATAAAAAGCAATCATATCTTATTGTGCTCCATTATTCAGACACAGAGTGGAAAATGCTAGTGAGAGAGATGGGAATAGATGGGAATAGATTAATAGATGTCTCAGAGACCGACTTTTTTTATTGATTTTAACTGCTGTTGCCATGGGGACTGCTTCATACACACAAATACTTTTTTCTTTATTATTGCTTTTATTTTAATCAAAACGCACGTAGTCTACCTCCGAATACTTTAGAAAGTCAACATTTTATACCTTTAAAATGGATGAGCTGAAAATAAACTATCTTCAAGATAAATAAGTTGACACTTCAAGGCTGCGTTGTCGTCATGTCTAGGTGCAGGTCCTTCATCTCATCTGGATACGGCCTGGGTCTGGCAGACTATGGTAAACCTCGGAATAAACAGAGAGAGACTAATATTAGCGTACACGCCATTCTTCTTATGATGTAGCGAGTACATCAGGTGTTACGGAAAGTGTTCCCGGTTCCGGATGACCTAATTTATGCAGCCTAACAATTTACATGATTTGAATTATAAAAGTAGATAATGTGTTATGTGTATGCCAGGTTAAAGAGATGTGTTTTTAGTCTAGATTTAAACTGACAGAGTGTGTCTGCTTTCCGAACAATGCTAGGAAGACTGTTCCAAAGTTTAGGTGCTAAATTGGAGAAGGATCTACTGTGGTTGATTTTGATATTCTAGGTATTATCAACTGGCCAGAATTTTGAGATCACAATAGATGTGAAGGACTACAATGAGTCAAGAACTCGCAAAAGTACTAGGAAGCTAAACAATTTAGTGCTTTGTAAGTAATTAGCAAAATTTTAAAATTTATACAATGTTTAACAGGGAGTCAATGCAGTGTTGACAGAACCGGGCTAATATGGTCATACTTGCTGGTTCTAGTAAGAATTCTAGCTGCTGCGTTTTGGACCAGCTGGAGTTTGTTTATTAGGCATGCAGGGTAGCCACCCAGTAAAGCATTACAGTAATCTAGCCTTAAGCTCATGAACGCATGTACTATCTGTTCCACATTTGTCATTGGGAGCATATGTCGTAATTTAGATATATTTTTAAGATGGACGAATGCCATTTTACAGATGCTAGAAATGTGGCTTTCAAATGAAAGATTGGTATCAAAGAGTACACCCAGTTTCTTAACTGACGACGAAAGACTTGACTGAACATCAATGAAGTGTTAGACAGTATTCTAGGTTATTACGTGCAGAAGTTTTTGGTCCAATAATTAGAATCTCTGTTTTTTTCAGAATTAAGTAGTAGAAAATTGCTAGTCATCCAATTTTTTTTTATATCAGCTATGCATTCCGTTACTTTTGTGAATTGGTAAGATTCGTCAGGGAGCAAAGAAATAAAGAGCTGAGTATCATCAGCATAATGGTGAAAACTAGGGATGCACCGATAACATTTTTTAAGGACTGAGTATGAGAACCGATACTTTTTTTCTAGTACTCACCGATTTATTAATTTCTCTCTCTCTCTCTCTCTTTTTTTTTTTTTTTTTTGATGTGGCAGTTTTCCAAGCATAACACAGTGAGACTAATGAATGTAGGACAGCTTCTTATTATTAAAAAAGTAATAATTTTTATGTGCTTGTCACAAACTTAAAGAACAAAAATTTCAGTGTCAAATAACCTTCAAAGGGCATAATTACCAATATATATAATTGTTGTTATATAAAAAGAAATTTACAAACAATACAACAAATACTATAGAGATAAAAATTAAATAAACTTGTTTTTCAGATACAGTAGGTTTATTTACTATGTATACATTTTTTAACATCTTTTGTTGTTTTATTAACATTAATGACAAATATAGGCTACGGTCCCTTTAAGACCGAATGCATGGATACTGACACACATCTTGTTTTCACCCAAATGTTTACGTCCACTTAAGCCATAACCAACTGTATTTACGTGAGATACTCCACAAGATGGGCATTTTGACAAATATGTGTGCATTTGACCATTCAGACGCAAGGAGAACTGATCGCGCACTGTCTGAGAGAACTGGGATTGTGCGCAAGAAAGTCTCACGAATCCTGTCAGTGCTGGACTACACTTCCCATAATCCTCCCTGCCAGTCACATGCACACTCCACACCAATCACCATTGCCACATACAGCTTAGCACATTATCTGGACTATTTAAGACTCACTCACACACCACCTCTTGGCGAAGTCTTGATTCACCCTTGTGTTCAATTTAGAGCGTTTTCCTGTGTTTATTGTCTGCCTGTCTTCAAACCTGTCTGTGTACCGTTTATGATCCTCTGCTGCCAGCCTTTGGACTTTGTATTGTTTCCTGACCTGTGAATGATATCTGCCTGTCCTGACCATCGCCTGTATCCTGACCACGATTCTGCCTAGCCCTTGCTGTTCCTATTTGCCCCTGCTAAGACCCTGCCTGTACGACCACGCTTATGCAATAAAGCTTGCAAATGGATCTCTGCCTGAGTACCGTCTCGTTACAGAAAGAGAGTAAGTGCTTCTGGTCTGTGCTTCCCGCCTTCACTAATCGATAACGAAAGCATGTAGTTCACAATGTGTGTGTTGTCGTTAACGTGTTGTCTAACTCCAATAGGGTTTAAAATGTCTGTAAATGCCAATCCCAATGCGTCTTTTTCATTATCTACATGGATATTAAAACCACCAACAATAAGAACTTTATCTGCAGCCAGGTGGCCTTTGTACAGTAGCCAGCACAAATGTCAAGCAGGATTCATCACGTACACTAGATACTTTTACATAAAGCACCATCACTTCAAAAGAATTATATTTGAAACTAGACCTCTGAGTAATATTGAAGTTATTGCTATACATTACAGCAACACCTCCCACTTTGCCTTTCAGACGAGGCTTGTGTTTATAACAGTAACCTTGCATGGGGGACTCATTTAAAGTAATGTAATCATCTGGTTTCTGTCAAACATAGCATATCTAGGTTGTGATCTGTAATCATATCATTTACAAAGAGTGATTTTGTAGAAAGTGATCTAATATTAAGCAAACTGAACTTTATCATTTGTTCATCTGTATTATCTCTGTTTTCTATTTGTTGGACATCAATTAAATATTTACCCTTAAATTGGTTTGGGAGTTTTTTTGGTATTTACTAATTCGGGGAACAGACAGTCTCTATGTGATGATATCTAGGTGAAAGAGTCTCTATGTGTTGGGATTTATCTGACTTCTATGACGTGAGACAGCTGGCAGATGGTCGGTTTAACCAGTCTGTCTGCTTCCTGACCTGGGCCCGTGTTAGTCAAGGTCCATCTCTAAGACTTTGTGCCATATTTCTAGAGAGAAGAGCAGCACCATCCCAGGAGGGATGAATACCATCTCTTTTCAGAGATGGTCTGCCCCAAAAACTTTTCCAATTGTCTATGAATGCTATATTATTCTGTGGACACCACTTAAACAGCCAGCCATTGAGTGATGAAAGTCTGCTAAGTGTTTCATCACTCCAACGAACAGGTAGGGGTCCAGAGCAAATTACAGTGTCTCACATCACACTTGCGAGTTCACACACCTCTTTAATGTTAATTTTAGTGATCTCCGACTGGCAAAGTCGAACATCACTAGTGCCGACGAGAATAATAATCTTAGAGAATTTACGATTAGCACTTTTAAATTTGCTTTAATGTCAGGCGCTCTGGCTCCCGGCAAACATGTGACTATGGTGGCTGGAGTCTCTATTTTTATGTTCTGTGTAATAGAATCGTTAATAACTAGGGCACTTTCAACATGATTCTCAGTGGGTGCGTCATTGAGTGGGGAGAAACTATTTGCTGTTTTACTATCTGATATATGGTGATGAGTCATCACAAGTTAAATTTAACAATATAAACAACAAGGAATGCCACTCAGCAGCGAGGCAGACAGGAGCAATTCAATCCTCGTCTGAAAGGCAAAGGGGGAGGTGTTGCTGTAATTTATAGTAATATCTTCAGTATTACTCAGAAGTCAAATATAATTCCTTCAAAGTGATGGTGCTTTATGTAATGTTATGTAGTGTAAGTGATAAATCCCATTTCACATTTGTGCTGGCTACTGCATACAGGCTACCATACAGACTTTATCAAAGAATATGCTGATTTTCTGTCAGAGTTAGTACTGGCTGCGGAAAAAGTCCTAATTGTTGGTGATTTTAATATCCATGTAGATATGGAAAAGATGCATTGGGATTGGCATTTACAGACATTCTATTGGAGTTAGACAACTCGTGTCAGGACCCACTCATTGTCTTAATCATACGTTATATCTCATATTGTCACATGGAATCAATATTGATGCCGTTGAAATTCTGCAGCAGAGTGATGACATCTCAGATCATTATCTAGTCTCATGTATACTACATTTAGCCAATGCTGCAAAACCAACTCCCTGTAACAAATATGGTAGAACTATCACTTCTACCACTAAAGTTTGCATTATAAATAATCTTCCTGATCAGTTTCACCTCCTCAGCAAACCAGATAGCTTAGAAGAACTCGCTGATGCAACAGAAACGATTGACTCTCTTTTCCAGCACATTAGACACAGCTGCTCCTTTGCATTTAAAGAGGATTAAGGAAAATAGTCCAACGCTGTGGTACGACAAGCACACTCGTGCCCTTAAGAGAGCAGCCAGAAAAATGGAGCACAGCTGAAAGAAAATAAAACTAGAGGTTTTTCGCATTTCGTGGAAAGCAATCATTTTTGTGTACAGAAAGGCCTTAAAAATGCTAGATCTGTTCGGCTAAATTAACAAGAAAAAAAGCTTCAACTTCTGACGTTTCCAAACAACACAGCAGTATTGACTTTATGAACTTCTTTACTTGCAAGATTGACTATATTAGAGAGAAAATTATGACAATGCAACCATCTACTACAGTATTGCATTAGAAAGTGCATTGTAGTGTTCCTGAGGAAAAAAATCCATTCATTCGTTGCTATAGGAGAGGAAGAACTGTTTAAAATTGCTAAATCATTAAAATCAACAACATGTATGTTAGACCCTATACCGACTAAGATTAATATTAGTGTCTCTGTTTATCCTGAGGTTTACCGTAGTCAGCCAGATCCGGGACGTATCCAGATCAGATGGAGGACCTGCGCCTAGACACGACCACAACACATCCCTGAAATGTCAGCAAGATTGTGTCAACTATCCCCTGTGAAGGCCTGATTGACACGAAAGCCAGTGGCACAGATCCTCAACAAAACCATTTCCATACTGGCGTGATGAATTCAATCTTCAACCACGATGGAACTGGATTAAATATTTTGACTGTTCCGATCCCAATCTGACTTCTGACCTTTAATGCTGCCTGAATCACAATCATGCACTGTTCATTGTTGGCCAGAGGAGAACTGTCCTTACAATTGAGCCTGGTTTCTCCCAAGGTTTTTTTTTTCTCCATTTTTGTCACCTGATGGAGTTTGGGTTCCTTGCCGCTGTTGCCTCTGGCTTGCTTAGTTGGGGACATTTGATATATTTAACAATGTTTTTTTTAATCTGCCTGCATTAACACCATTCTACACAAATTGAAGTGAGCTGGGCGATAACATCACTGTTTTCTCCAGAACTGCTATATAGATAAATGAACTAAATTAATAACTAATGATTTTTACAACAGAATTAATCAATACTAACTTACTTAAGATGGACAATGACACCATTTTATACTAGAGCTGCTGTGCAGTCAAAATTATTTTTCAGTTATCACTGTAAAGCTGCTTTGACACAATCGGCATTGTAAAAAAAAACTATAGAATGTCTTCTTTTGTTTGTGCACACTCAGAGTAAAAACAAAATAGTGTGCTTTTTGCAAAATAAAGAAAACTAACATGATGCGTGATCTGTCGTCTCCCTCTGAATGAAGTCCAATCTGATAGTTCTCAGAAACTTAATGAATACTAATCACACAAAAATGAGACTTATGTCTAAAGAAACATTGAAATGTCAGGTTTTAAAGGGTCATGAAACCCCCTGTTTTACCCTGGTCATTCACACCTCAAAGCTCAAAAAACTCTGTGGAAATGGGCGTGTAAAGCTCTGGAAAAGTGGGAGTGTAGAGGGAGGGAAGAGGGGAGAGAACAACCAATGAAACACAGACATACAACACACTCATTATACAGAATAATGAATATTAATATATGAGCATGGAGAAAATGACAAACTCCCAAGCACAAGGGAGAAATGCGAAAGAATATTTAAAAGGGCTAATAATACTTTGATTACGTTTACAAGAACTGCAGTCTCATGATAAACGACACATAGTTTAACACAGAAAAAATAAAGACATAGTTTATTTGTCCATTTTTCTTTTGTGACATTTGAATTCTCCGCTATAATGCGATCTCATGCGAACATATTTTCCATTTGTGCTGGTAGATTACAGCAAAACAATCCACATGCACCCAAACTTCTGCTCTGGTCGCGTCGTAGGAAAACGCATTTTTTGTGTTGTAGCACTGAAACGAGCACCAACGATATGTCTCTGAATGACAAGAGACAAGAGGCAAGAGAAGTGATACTTCCTCATGCATAATACAGCAATTATAATCTTATGCATACTACTGCACAGTGATTGGATTGAATGAGCTTTATGTCATGAATAAATGCAGAAACTGTTGACGTCAGCATGTTCGACCAGCCCATACTGGAGCCAATCAGCACTTCGGATCTTGCCGGTAGTGAACGATGATGTCAGATTTTGTGAATTTAAATTGTGTAAGTCAAATCAAAAACAAAAATTCTCTGTTTATGTAATCTGTATGAAAATAGAGACGTCAGACGTGCTTTATCACGAACTAACGACACAATTGATAGCCATGAGTATGCTACAAAGATGGAGGTCGATCCCACCGAGAAAACTAAAAGGCCCTTTCTCACCGTTAAAGAACACACCAACAGCTAAAAGGAAGGATACGGGGATAGAAGGGAAAGAAGAAGGTATGAATGTGATCTTGGAAGTGATATAAAGCAGCTAATTGATAAGGTGGATACACTAAGCACCCAGCTGCAGCAGAACTCCATGCTGACTAACATAGCTAAGGCAGTCGAATTTAACGTGGCAGAAATTAAAGACTGCAAAACTCAGTTGCAGTCTTCTGTTTGCGAAGTGTCGGATTTGAAAAAGAATAACGCCGAGCTGATGGAACATGTCTTAGAGCTTGAACGATACGAACGCCGGTGGAATCTTCGGATTCGTGAACTAAAAGAAAAGGAAGGTGAAGATATACATGATGCGGTCGCTGATTTACTGGTGAAAATCTCCCCTTCGTGGTCCTCGAACATCAACCAAATTTTGGACTCAGTTCATCGAATAGGGAGACATGAAGAAAACAAAACATGGCATCATTCAGTTTACTCAGAGATTACACCAAGACGCGTTGTGGAGAATGACCAAGGATCACGCGATTTGCAAAGAGCTACGTATCAGCTTCATTGAAGACCTCTGCAAAGCTGACAGGGAAACCCGAGCTGCTCTGTGGCCAAAGATAAAAGCAGCAAGAGATGCTGGAAAGCGTGCATATTACAGAAGTGGTGCTGGATACATCAATGGACAGAGAATTACTTGAGAGCACACAAGGTACATGATTAACACTCTGAGGTCTGAAAACGCGCCGGCGCGTTTTGCAGGTTTTTTTTCACATTGCAGCAAAACAGACTTAAAATACTCCGTCATTTTTTGCCATAGAGACATAAGTAATATATCAATTGAAACTATAGAATATCTTCTTTTATTTGTATACACTCAGAGTAAAAACACAATGTTGTGCTTTTTGTAAAATAAAGAAAACTAACATGATGCGTGATTTCTCCTCTCCCTCTGAACGAAGTCCAATCTGATAGTTCTCAGAAAATGAACTGTAACTTAGTGAATACTAATCACAGAAAAGTTAAACTTATGTCTAAAAAAACGTTAAGATGTCAAGTTTTAAATCATTTAAGTCATTAAATCATTTAAATCATTTAATTCAATTCGAAAACAAACCTTCTGTGTTTATGTAATCTGTATGAAAAGAGAGCCATGTCAGAAGTCTGTGATTCAGCTCATTATCTGCTAATGCGGCCACGCCCACAGAGCCAGCGCTATTCAGACGCAAATTCAGAGGCAATACATGCATTCATCGTCTTAATCGTGTATTTATTGTCTTGAAAAGTGTTTATCTGGATGTAAAAGTCATGGTTAGGGAGCTCTAGAAGACATGCAGTTAGTTCCTGTTTTCTTTTCTTCTACAGATGAATTTTAGATGAGTTTTTGTTTCTTTAGCGCCCTCCGGCTGCAGTATGAATTGGAAACTCCATTCATGGAATAGCCTCTTCTTCTTTTAGATGAATTTGTGGACTAAAAATGCACAGAGAGCGCCCTCCGACTTCAAGGATGAATTGAAAACACCAGCGTTCATAGTAATGACAATGAATATTAAATAAATATAACTTCTCTGTATAGAAAATTGACATAAGCATATGAGAATCCAATATTTCTCCAAATGTGCATGCTTTTAAACTAAAAGCCTATATTCAGACTCTTTGCATCACAGAAATACATTATATTTTAAAGTATAATATAAAACCATTACTTTATATTGTAATAATATTTTTCTGTATGTTTCATATATCATGATGAGCTTGAGACATCACAGAAGGTTTTTTCACAGCCTACCTCACTGAAATGCCTCATTAATATGCAAGTCATTTCAGCTCATTACTATCCAATTCTTTTGTCTTCTCAGGTGAGAATGGCCCATTTTTCAGTGGTGATTCACGCCTCCATGCATACTGTGTTTCTTGGCAAAAAGTGTCTTACAAAAACTAAATCAATATATTGTTTTATATGAAGGAGTAGGCAGCATAATTTTTACATAATTTTGAAGCAAAAACTCTAGTCTACAACCTCCAATACCCAAAAGTCTTGTGAATACAGATTTAATATACTTATTTTGGCCTTATTTCAGTGACTTGAGTTTTTTGTTTTTTCAGTAACCACGCATAAACATTATTCCTTCAAAAACACAAACATGTACATACATGTTCCTCACATATTATTGTAGCCTAGTTTGTGCTGAATACAGTGTAATGACACTTTTGTCATTTATATGTTTATGAACAACTGAAAAAAGCACAAATGTCAGAGCATGTCAAAACTTCTCCAGGCCCCAAATCAGCCTCAGACTCCAGAGGGTTAAGGGTCTTGTGTTTAAGGTTTGAAAAGGCCTTTTGACTTGAACTCTGAAGTCCAAGTCAAGTCACCTTTATTTACAGTGGGTACAGAAAGTATTCAGACCCCCTTAAATTTTTCACTCTTTGTTATATTGCAGCCATTTGCTAAAATCATTTAAGTTCTTTTTTTTTTTCCTCATTAATGTATACACAGCACCCCATATTGTCAGAAAAACACAGAATTGTTGACATTTTTGCAGATTTATTAAAAAAGAAAAACTAAAATATCACATGGTCCTAAGTATTCAGACCCTTTGCTGTGACACTCATATATTTAATTCAGGTGCTGTCCATTTCTTCTGATCATCCTTGAGATGGTTCTACACCTTCATTTGAGTCCAGCTATGTTTGATTATACTTGATTAGGAAAGCCACACACCTGTCTATATAAGACCTTACAGCTCACAGTGCATGTCAGAGCAAATGAGAATCACGAGGTCAAAGGAACTGCCTGAAGAGCTCAGAGACAGAATTGTGGCAAGGCACAGATCTGGCCAAGGTTACAAAAAAATTCTGCTGCACTTAAGGTTCCTAAGAGCACAGTTGCCTCCATAATCCTTAAATGGAAGATGTCTGGGACGACCAGAACCCTTCCTAGAGCTGGCCATCCGGCCAAACTGAGCTATCGGAGGAGAAGAGCCTTGGTGAGAGCGGGAGAAGAGCCTTGGTGAGTTGTAGTTGTAGAAAGTCAACCATCACTGCAGCCCTCCACCAATCGGGGCTTTATGGCAGAGTGGCCCGACGGAAGCCTCTCCTCAGTGCAAGACATATGAAAGACCGCATGGAGTTTGCTAAAAAATACCTGAAGGACTCCAAGATGGTGAGAAATAAGATTCTCTGGTCTGATGAGACCAAGATAGAACTTTTTAGCCCTAATTCTAAGCGGTTTGTGTGGAGAAAACCAGGCACTGCTCATCACCTGTCCAAAACAACTGGATGCAATCAAAGGAAAGATGAATGCGGCCAAGTACAGGGATATCCTGGATGAAAACCTTCTCCAGAGTGCTCAGGACCTCGGACTGGGCCGAAGGTTTACCTTCCAACAAGACAATGACCCTAAGCACATAGCTAAAATAATGAAGGAGTGGCTTCACAACAACTCTGTGACTGTTCTTGAATGGCCCAGCCAGAGCCCTAACTTAAACCCAATTGAGCATCTCTGGAGAGACCTAAAAATGGCTGTCCTCCAACGTTTACCATCCAACCTGACAGAACTGGAGAGGATCTGCAAGGAGGAATGGCAGAGGATCCCCAAATCCAGGTGTGAAAAACTTGTTGCATCTTTCCTGAAAAGACTCATGGCTGTATGAAATCAAAAGGGTGCTTCTACTAAATACTGAGCAAAGGGTCTAAATACTTAGGACCATGTGATATTTCAGTTTTTCTTCTTTAATAAAATGTCAACAATTCTGTGTTTTTCTGTCAATATGGGGTGTTGTGTGTACATTAATGAGGGGAAAAAATGAACTTAAGTGATTTTAGCAAATGGCTGCAATATAACAAAGAGTGAAAAATTTAAGGGGGTCTGAATACTTTCCGCACCCACTGTATATTGCTTTTTACAATGTAGATTGTGTCAAAGCAGCTTTACATTGATAACTGGTGCATGATTTTGGCTGCACAGCAGCTCTTAAAGAATAGTGTCAATGCAGGCAGATCAAAGCACTGTTGAATATCAAGTGTCAAGTTAAATGTTAAGTGTCCCCAACTAAGCAAGCCAAAGGCGACAGCGGCAAGGAACCCAAACTCCAACAGGTGACATCAGGTGGCAAACAAGTGGCAAATAGGTGTTAAATGGAGAAAAAAACCTTGGGAGAAACCAGGCTTATTCGGGTCCAAGATCTGTTTGGATGGTTTATCTCCTTTGTTGCCTACTGTTGGGACGGATGCCTGTTTGGGCTTTCTTTGTTGGTTATCTTCCAAACTAAGTCTGTTATACATATTATTTACTGGTGGTTGCTAGTATTTTTGTTTTGAAAGGGCGAAAAAGCACACTTTATTTTGTTGCAAGAACACATTCAAAACCGGAGGATGAAAAGTTTTGGATAAACCAATGGGGAGACAAAATTATCTTTGATCATGGGTCCACAAGATCAGCAGGTGTAGCTATTTTGTATTGTAACTCACCTGGTAAAGTAGTGACATCTAGATTTAGCAATAATGGTCACTGGCTAATTTGTGTCCTAAATATGGATGATCGCTTCTTTATTCTGATCAATATTTATGGTTTTAATAATGTAATTCAAAACAGACAATTGGCTTCAGATATTTCATGTCATTGAAAACCTTAAACTCATTTATCCAACTGCTATTATAATAATGGATGGTGACTTTAATATGGTTAACAATGAATGGCTTGATAGACATCCTTCCAGAGGTCATCACAGTTCCTGTAACCCTGTTTTAACTGACTTTTGTCGCACTCATGATTTAAACCAAACGATGCAGCTAAGTCGAGAATAGATTTTTGTTAATTTCAGTTTCTGTTATAAACTTTGTCACCGACTGCTGTATGTCAGCAACCCCCCTCACAGATCACTCTGTTATTAAACTGATTTTCAATCCCCCTAATCCTGGTTCACAGAATAAAGGGTACTTGAAATTCAATTCTAGTTTATTAAAATGCCAATCATTCAATGAAGGTATTAAAGCCATAGTCTCTAATGTGATGTCTGATGAATTGATAATATCTTAAATTTCCAAATGGGAATTCCTTAAATTTAAAATTAGAGAATATTTGTCACAGATCCATTGTTCCCTGGACTCCATTTCCCATGATCCTCGTTTCCACACCTGCACTCACTTCCCTCGTCATCTCCCCATCATCACAGCTCATCGTCACCTGGACTCCCTCATCAGCACTACCTTTATAATGGACCCACTCCCTTCACTCCCTGTCCGTTCTCTGTTATGTTTAGGTTGTGTTTATGTATCTCCTTGTGTTGTATTCCTGGATAATCATTAAACCCAGTTGTTTTGTAGATCTCCGTATTCGCCTTATCTCTCCTACATACACATCCGTAACAATATTCAATTCATTTTGGAAAAACACTCAATAAAAGTAATAGATAATATGAAAGTAATATTATCAAAGAAATAAATATCTATTATAATAAAACATCACCTACTGATATAAAAAGAAACTACAAAATCTTCTAAACAACCTTGATGAAATATATCTTCGTAAAGTTGAAGGGGCTTTTATCAGGTCTAGGGCAAAATGGATTGAGGATGGGGAAAGAAGTACCTCATATTTCTGTCAGTTAGAAAAAAGAAGGCAAGAGAGACTTTCAATTAAAGCCCTATCAATCCAGGGCCATGTAACTACAGATCAAGCCTCAATTACTGAGGAAGTTATCTCTTTTTATAATAACCTATATTCCTCATCTTTTTCCTTAGATGATGCAACTTTTTTCAACCATATTAAACATCTTATTCCTCAAATAGATGATGATTGTGTAGTGCTGTGTGATGCTGATATTACTTCTGAGGAGTTGGATATAGCAGTAGGTAGTCTGTCTTTAGACAAATCTCCAGGGTGTGATGGCCTTACTGCTAATTTCTATAAACACTTTTGGGTTTTATTAAAAGACCCATTTTTGTTTATGTTAAAAAAAGCAACAGAGAGTATGACTTTCCCTCCCACTGTGAAACAAGGTAGTGCTGGGCGGTATACCGGTTCATACCGAATACCGGTATTTATTTTTGTTATATGAATTTTGATGATACCGCAATACCAGTATGCGTCGCTTAACCAACGGAATGCGGCGCAGCCCGTCACCGAGAGCGTCCCTTTCACTGTTGCACTGTAGTGAGAGCACAGTTGAGATCGCATCACAGCCTATGGTAAGTCCGAAATCACCCCCTAATGCCTCATTCACTATTCCCTACGTTATCCACTTATATTGTTCACTTGCAAGAGTGAATGAAAATGAGTGAGTGAATTCGGACAGCCGTTGTGTGTACATCGGCTGTACACTCGTTATTGCGGTGCAATGTGAGATTGAATGAATGCACTCAATAACGTCCACTATGGTTTCGGACACCACTACAAATGGCTGTCCCCTCAAATAATGCCCTATTTGAAGTTATAGGGGGCGATTTCAGATTCAGCCCTTGATTACAGCGGAGAATTCAAACTACACGCGGCACGCGAGATAGAGCGGTTTCTGCGCGGAGCGCCGTGATGAGTTTAACAACGTTCTCCACATGGATATATATATAAACACGCTCACTCCGGTCTAAGTTTTTTTATGGACCTATTTCATATATTCTAGTGCTCTAAACATGATCCAGCAGCTTGTATGCGCACATATTTTATCACGTCTTCTTCAAATGAAATGTAATGTTATGCAAAGGACAATGAACTGTAGGCTATGTCTGATCACGACCGCGATGACACGATGGGTTATTCTGCTACACAGAAGACGATGTAAGTTAATAAATAGACTGACAATTCAAAGAAGAATGGGCAAAAACGTAACTGCTTTATTCTTTCTGTGTTAAACTTACGTGTGTCATTTGTTCAGAGACTGTGCTCTTAAATGTAGGCTACTGAAAATATCCTTAGACAGTTTAAATGTTCTTCCGCATTCCTCCCTCGTTTTGACAGTTTGTTGTTATATAGTGTTAGATTTTTAAAATGCTTAAGGTGCCCTCAACTCTTTTTTTATTCTACCTCCATGGTCATATTTTAATATTCATGTGTCTGTAATGAGTGTGTTGCAGGTCTGTGTTTTATTGGTTGTTGTCTCCACACAGCATCATTTTGTGGGGCTTTGTAAACCTGTATTAACTCTAGTGTGGAATTTTTCTACAATATTCACTCTTCATGACAGTAAAACAGGGCAATAGTCAATCTACTGCAGTATTTAATGTGGTTAACTCCCGGTCATGCATAGGGGGAAAAAAAATACTGTCATATACCGTGAAACCAATATAATTTTGAAAAATACAGTGATATCAATTTTTGGTCATACCGCCCAGCACTAAAACAAGGTATAATAACTTTAATACCCAAACCTGATAAAGACCCCAAAATTCTAGATAACTTTAGACAATCACATTATTAAATACTGATTATAAAATTGTTACCTAATATATGCTAATAGATTAAAAATATTTTTACACAAAATTATAAGCGATTCCCAATCAGGTTTTATGAAAGGGAGATCTATTCACAACAATATTCGTCTAGTGCTCGATCTTTTAGATTACAGGCATCTAATAGAAGATGAAGGCTTTATTTTCTTCATTGACTTTTATAAGGCATTTGATTCAATTGAACACCTCTTTATTTTCGACTGTTTAAAATTGTTTGGCTTTGGAGATAAATTTCGAAACATTATAAAATCCCTTTATGAAAATTCCAATAGTTCAATTTCTTTATCAAGTGGTACATCGGCCAGATTTCCCATCAATCGTGGCATAAAACAGGGCTGTCATATTCCCCATTTCTTTTTATTATAACCACAGAAATGCTTTCTATCTTCATCAAAAACTCAAATATATCCCCATTAGATGTTCTTGGCCAAACAATAAATCAGTTTGCAGATGATACTACTATTTTCATGAAGCAGTTAACAGAGGTGCCTAAAATACTACAACTAATTCACACCTTCTCCAAAGCCTCTAGTTTAAAAATTAATTTGAACAAATGTGAGTTAATGCCAATTCATCAATGTCACTTAACAGAGGTTTACAACATTCCTATAAAATCCCAAGTTAAATACTTAGGAATGCTCATTTCAAAAGATTCAGTTGAAAATGAATATATAAATGTTTGGAAAGTATTAGATAAGTGTCGAATTAATCTTAACTCTTGGTTATTGCGAGATATAAGTTTTCTAGGTAGAATATTTTTGACTAAGATGGAAAGCATTTCAAGATTAATACACAATATACACAATATTTCTAATAGAGCCATTTAAAAAAAATCAATCAGGTTAACTTTGATTACATCTGGAGAAAGAAAACCCATTACATGAAAAGAGTTGAGATGACAAAAAATTTAAAGATGGAGGTTTGCAAGCAATTGATTTTGATTTTATAAATGGGACCCTGAAAATAAATTGGCTAAGATCCTTCTTGAACCACAAAATATTTTGGTTTCATATTCCCAGAGAAATGTTTAAAAAATCAGGAGGAATAAAATTATTAAATTGTGATTTCACCATTCAACGTCTTCCAATTAAATTGTCCCAGTTTCACCAACAGGTCTTGTTATACTGGAAGATTCTATACAACCATAACTTCACACCACAATACACCACTATGGAATAATAGATATATTACAGTAAGAAACAAATCTCTGTATGACAAAGACTGGATGGAGAAAGGCAATTGGTCAGTGTCCAATTTAATTGATGGTAATAAAGGAATTATATCATATTTTCTGAAATAGTATAATTTACTTTGCAATAGGGCCAAATTTAACTATTACTAAAGCTATCCCTAACTCTGTTATTTGTCTAATTAAAGAAATTTTTATCTTATTCTATTCCCAAGACCTCACTTCTTCCATTACTTTTAATTGAAGGTTGTGATTTTAAAGGAGGTAAACTTTCAAACAAAATTATCAGAAACAGGTTTAACATTTCTTATCCTATATTAGCTTATAGAAATTCAGTTTCACATAATTTCTCCAAAGATATCATTCACATACTTAGAACTAAATATTTAAAATTTCCTTTACCTCCCAAAATTAAAGAAAATCATTTTAAAATTTTAAATGGAATATATCCATCCAGTGAATACCTATGACTTAGATTTGGGTTTGATTCTAATAAATGTATATTTTGTGATGATACTGAATCCATGGATCATCTATTCTTTCATTGTATGTATGTGGAGGCTTTATGGTCTGATATTCATGACTGGCTTTATCCAAAGGTGCCTCACCTTGGAAACTTCACTATAAAGGACATCACCTATGGACAATAACAAAAATGACTTCCTGGTTAACAACATTCTTATGCAGGGAAAATTTTATATACACAAATCTAAGTACTTAAAGGTATGAAGGTAACCAATGTTTTATGCATTTCATAATGAGTTTGTTTCTTTTGCAAAAGCCCTCAAAGTGATGAAAAAGAAAATTGCAATAAAGCTTTTTTTTTTTTTTTTTTTTTAAATTTTAATAATATTTCACAGTATTGCTGTTTTTTCTGTATGTTTGATATACAGCATGATGAGCATGAGACTTCTTTTAAAAACATTATAATAGTAATGCGTCCAATCTGGTACTGGTACTGTAATTTAAAGGGGACCTATTATGCCCTATTTAACAAGATGTAAAATTAGTCTCTGATGTTCCCAGAGTGTGTATGTGAAGTTTTAGCTCAAAATACCCCACAGATATTTTTTTTATAGCATGTTAAAATTGCTACTTTTAGTGGTTGAGCAAAAACGAGCCGTTTCAGTGTATGCCCTTTAAATGCAAATGAGCTGCTGCGATCGGCCTAAGAGGGCAGAGCTTCAGGAGCTCGTTCTCCCCTGTCAGGATTCAGTCTGGACGCACTATAATGTCAGAAACTGCGAATATATGCTGCATGGAGATAGAACAGGTATAGTTTAGTTCAATTACGGTTATAACTTATATTGCCGTCTTGTTTTTAATAATCCACTATATTAGTACAAGCCTGTTAAACCGTCCAAATGATGGTCAAAACTATACAGATGAGTTAATGATGTTTATTGTATTTCACACTAAAGATGAAGCGTCCATTTTCACTCTAGAAAATCACTGTAAGAGCTCAATAAAACACTGCAAGTGTGCATTAAAATATTATCCATAAACTCTCTCTCTCTCTCTTATCCTTGTATTATCACGAACAAACATTGTGATTTACACAAAAACACTTGTTACAACTAATATATAAAGACCAGTAAACGAATATATAAAGACCTTATGCGTTTCGGGTGGTACTTAATAAATTTTATACCCGTAAATAAACTCAGATGAACTGTAATAAAGTGCCCTCACCTTCATTACTGCCATATAGTATCACTCTAGAGACTGTGAGCTGGATCACGAACAGTTTTTACTTGTATATCCTCCTTGAGTAACCCATTTTTAGCACAGTCTCTGTTTTGTATTGTCCCTTTGTATTGATATTCGTTCACAAAGCAGTCCAGTGTGAAATTATTCGCGCAGACATAAACGAATTTCGACAGAACTGAGGGAGCATTTTCCTGGAAAACCAAGTTAATCCACCTCGTTTTCAGCAGCTCAGATTTAGGTAGTAAATGGAGAGAACTATGTGGATTAATCCATCCAGCTACAGAACACCTAAAACTCTTGGGAGACGTTCAGGGCGGTTCTATGTTAAAACTTAAGTGTCTGTCAACATTCGTGGGCGGGGCCTGTGGCTTTTGTGACGTCACACTGCCAGGGATCTGGAAACGGCTTGTTCAGAGACACTGCTTATGATTTATGGGGATTAAAAAAAAAAAAAGGAGTGGGTGGATTTTTATCACTATAGGGTGGTTGTGTACACACACTGCAAACACCATGCAAAAGTGAATTTTGCGTAATAGGTCCCCTTTAAAGGAACACAGTTGTTAAACAGTTGAGTTTTACCATTTTCAAATCCATTCAGCCGACCTCTGGGTCTGGCGGTACCACTTTTAGCATAGCTTTGCTGCCATACCATGGGTGCAGCAGACGCAATGATATTATGCAGTATCTCTCAAAAATCTCTCCATCGTTGCAAGGCACGCTCCCTGTACAAGCAGGGGGTCACAGGCGCTGCGTAATATAATTGCGCCTGCTGCACCTATGGTACAGCAGAAAAGTTCCTTGATTATTACGCCAGAATGAGAGTATAGTTCCTAGCCATATAGGCCTAGAAAATCGCAACTTTTCATTTTCCGTCTGTCTTAGTACATGATGTAACTAGAGAAGAGTCAAGTTTTAAATAGGAAAAATATTGAAACTCTTAGGATCTTGCTCAAAAATGACCAAACGGTCTAATCAGATTCAATGAACTATGCTAAGTTATGCTAAAAGTGGTACTCTAGGGGAGTTGGACAATGAGCCTATTTTCAAAAAGAGTGGAGTGTTCCTTTAAACTATAATAGGCCTGTGCAAAATTTTCTTCTCATGATGTGCAATTTTACATGCATGCATGAGATCACAAAAATCATGTTTTCTGTCAAGAGTGGACATTATATTAACGTTAATACAGCTGATATGATCCTGTTATCAGAGGGGGGGGGGGGGGGGTTTCACATAGCCTACCTGACTGAAAAGGCTCATTATGTGGGTCTTTGTCTTCTCAGGTGTGAATCACAGCATTATTCATGAAGATTCACACCTCCATTCACACTGTGTGTCTTGACAAAAAGTGTCTTACCAAATCTAAATCAATCGTTTTATATGAACAAGTAGGCAGGATAGTTTTTACATAATTTTCAAGCAAAAATTCTAGTCTACAACCTCCAATACCCAGAAGTCTTGTGAACACATTTAATATTTGTTTTTTGGCCTTATTTCAGTGACTTAAGTTTTTTGTTTTTTCAATTACCATGCATAAACGTTATTCTTCCAAAAATACAAACATGTACATACATGTTGCTCACATATTATGGTAGCCTAGTTTGTGCTGAATACAGTGTAATGACACCTTTTCCATTAAGCACAAATGTCAGGGCATGTCAAGACATGACAGCATAACGTTCTTCAATATATGACAACCAGACAAGGCAAACATGAGGGCTTAAATACATGAATCAGGGAACACATTACAATGCAACCAATAAGAACATGACACATGAAATAAAGGAACCAATGAAAACAAGAAACATTGACAAAGGAACCAATTAGAATATCACACATGAAACAAGGAACCACACAACAAGATCACATGAGGGGAACAGAGAATCACATGACATGACATTTAAAAAAAAAAAAAAAAACACAACAACAACAACAACAACAACAACAACAACAACAACAACAACAACATAACAAAACCTAAACAGTCGTGACAACACTTGCCCTTTCTATGGGCGGCTCCCGATGCCCAGACACAGCACCAAAATAAACAACAATTTCAGTAGGGTGGTGGAGCGGAGGCAGACACAGGGGAGAAAACAGTTGTGGTGATTCATATTGTTGTGGAAACCACACATTTTATTTTTCAGGATTCTTTGATGAATAGAAAGTTCAATGAACATGATTTATTTGCATTTATTACATTTATTTATTAAATTTATTAAACCATTTATTAAATATAAATATTTTGTAACATTATAAATGTCTTCACTTTCATTTTTTTTTTAATTTCATGCAAGACTGATGAATAATCTTCATTTTAATCTTACCACAAATGTTTGAATAGTATCACAGTTTCCACAAATTATTATTAAGCAGCACATTATTAAATTATTAAGCAGCACAACTGTTTTCAACATTGATAAAATTAAAAATGTTTCTTGAGCAGCAAATCAGCATATTAGAATGATTTTTGAAGGATCATGTGACACTGAAGGTTGGAGTAATGATGCTGAAAATTCAGCTTTGCATCACATGAATAAATTACACATTACAATATTTTGACATAGGAAACAGGTATTTTAAATTGTAAGATTTCACAATCTTGCTGTTTTTACTGCATTTTTTATTTAATAAATGCAGTCTTGGTGAGCATAAGATACTAGATACTATATTACATTGTATAAAATCCATGAGGACTTGCACAAGTGTTTGTAGTACATAAACCAATCATAAAATTGTCATAATGAAAATATAGGGGAAAAAATATTATAGATATTAGTGGTTATTGTGTATTTGATTTCTTAGACAAATAAAAGCAAGAGATGAGATAAAAAAAAATCTGTCAATTACATAGAGGTCAGATAAAAACTTATTACACCTGAGATTTCTGTCCCCCTCACTTCTGACATGATGGCTTTGCTGCTGGAAAACATGATATTTTCTATATAATGTATTTCTATAATAAATGTATCACAATATAATATATGATACATCTTACAACAAATGTGGAAGTAAAATGGCTAAACATAAAAAATAAACTTATACAGCCATATTATCTTTGAAAGCACAGACTGATTTTTTTAGGTCAATCCATCTCTCTTTTTAGTGAAAGTGACACGTAAATGGCAAAGTATGGTAATCCATACTCAGAATTTGTCCTCTGCATTTAACTCATTCAGTTAATGCATACACATTAGGAGTAGTGACTGAGTAGTGAACATGCACACACCCGGAGCAGTGGGCAGCAATTTTTGCTGTGGCACCTGAGGAGCAATTGGTGGTTAGTGTGTAGTGTGTGTGTAGTCACTGTTTACTCTGAGTTTCATACTCAGGGTTGGCTGAACTTACTCCAGATCATGGTTTTGGAACCTGCATACCTTGATTAAGCAAGGTTTGGGTTAAACAACTGGGAGTTCAGAGTATATGTGTGTGACAGTAAGTTAACCTTGCTTTCTGGAATACCCACAGAGAAGCTTCAAAATGTGCTCAGGAGGATCCAGGCATTGTTTGAACACCTCTAGAATAGAACACAAACATGCACAGTGGTAGTTTTGACTTTTGCAAATGTGGTCAAAGTTGAAATAGGTTTAACTTTGGCCATTGTGTTACAGTGATTGATGAGCATGAAATGTAGCTTGATACTTTGCATTGATACTTGGCTACAAATACAAACACTGACACAAGTCATGTCTTTACAGCAGACAATTAGATTAGTATTAGCTAGTAAAATATAAGTTAATTTAATTTGCTTATTCCTTTTTCAGTTATTATGCTCATCAAATTACTCTGTATATAGAAATGTCTACAGTACAAAAGATGCATTTCCTCAATCTTGAGACACTCAAGGGACAATTTATAGCTTATAATTAGATTACAATACATATTTTATAATAATAAGGTGTAGATAGAAGACAATTAATTTTCTAATCAGTGATGTAAGACAAAACATTAAGAAAGGCTTACTTTCCAGCATTTGAGATGACAAGGACATTTTGACTGATTAAGGTAATATTTAACGATTGTAACCCTGCAAATAAAAATTTAAAAAACCCTCTTTAGAGCCAAGATTCATCAAAAAATGCCACCCAGGTCACTGCATTCTGCTATGTCTTTATGGAAGGCTTTTCTTTTGAGTAAAACCCTCACAGCTCCACCTGTCTACATCACTGTGGAAGCTGTTCGCTGGATGTAAGGCACATTATAGCACTGCAAGTCAAGACTAGCAGACTGACAATTTATTATTGTTTTAATGTCGAATGCTAAATTTAGAAATCATTTGTTTGCAATGGGCAGGCAATAAAATAAAGTAACAATTTTTTTTTTTTTTTTTTGAATAAATGAATAAATGAATAAATGAGTGGGCATCAGGCCAAATTAGTCACCAGGTGCTCCAGATGGCCAATCCAGGCCTGATAGAAACAGACTGCTTTTCTTTTTAGGACCTAATCTACAATGAGATAATTAATAAGTACACCTAAAACTCAATATATGTCTATTTGTTACATTTATTTAATAATTTGTATAAGCAAAAGACAAGACTATGAATACTAAGCTAAATGTTACAACAGACTTTAACAAACTGCATATACATCATCATGAATATTGTATGTGACATTATTATGCCCACTAAAAACAGTTTTCATATGGTACATATCCATTTAAACACTGAATGACTAGTATCCATGAATAAAAATTTATTCCATAAAAAAGAAAATATATTATTATTATTTTAGAAATCAAATACAAAACATGTGTCAAGTTCAAAAAATGTAAAAAATGTAGGTTTCATATGGTTTTGAGAAAGATTTTCACAATATCTTCAAGAGAAATGATTCTAAAAAGTGACAGGTGGTATAACCATCAAGTAAAACGTTTTTAGATACAAGATAACGTTTGTTTGTTTGTTTTTTGTAAGTATTTGCAGCACATATGTTGTCAAACATATGACGACATGATGTTTTCTTAATTTGCATGCGTTTTCTTCAGTTGCAGCGCATTGACCTATCTCGGCCACTGTATATTTACATGTAGCAAATATTATGTATGAAATGTTAAGATTTACACACAAACACTGTGCTTTGTGAAACCGGAGCCATTTGTGAGATTTTGCAATAATTTCAAGAACAACCACTTTCCACCAAATCTATTAATGCATTGCAGAAGTGTTAGCTTCTGACATAAACCCTTCAATATAACAAATTCTCTAAAATCAATACTAATTTATTTCTTGTTTCAATTAAAAACACACCATGACAAAGCTGAAGGAAGTCTTGATTAAACCTAATCTGTTGCTAGAAAGCTAGAAATACAGAAAAACAAGACAACAGTACACAAAATTCAAGATTCAAAACTAACACTCTCCAAGCACCAGATGCAAGTAAAAGGAACAACTACATAATAGATCCATTAAATTGATGTGAGAGATGCAAATTCAAGACATACAAACAGTCTACAAAGAAAATCTTCAGAGAAGGATTACCTTTTTCTTTTTCCAGAATTCCATGTGCTGACACATGCAGTATGTGGATTATTCCTTCCATTAAACCACCAAAGAGGAAACATGAGCAACAAAAATACAATGTGTCTTAATGATTTTGTGGCAAGTGGTGTTTGCTGATTTATTTATTTATTTATTTATTTATTTTCAGCAGCATTACACACAAATTACTATAAACCAATGTCTCACATGTTAATCATGTGTATTCAAAAAACAGGAAACATTTATGCTTATTTGCTGGCACAGTAAAACATACATGCCAAACTCTGAAATCTCTGGCTGGGTGAGAAACTGACAGCTGAGATTGCCTCTGTGTTTTTACCACCCACATAAATGCCCGTTTGGTGCTGATAACATAATTGCTCATCGCACACCGCACCCACACACAAATACACACACACAATGCAGCAACAGGGAAAAAAAGAGTTATGTGATCATGTAGATGTTCTTTACTTAAAAAAAAAGAAAAAAAGAAAGAAAAAGAAAACTTCACCAAACCAATCCAAACAAACCAATACATTGCTTTTTTTGTAAACAGTTCATCAGACAACAGAAGCAAGGTGCCTTTTTTCACCAATGGTGACAACACTGCATTTACTGTGAATGCCCATCATTCCATGAGTTTGAACCAAACACTAAGTGTGGCTTGACCACCACAAACAAGGCAAAGGCAAGGCAAGTTTATTTATATAGCACATTTCATACACAATGGTAATTGAAAGTGCTTTACATGAAAAGGAAAAATACTTAAGAATAAAAATGGAATGCTTAAGAAATAAAAATAATAAAAGCAGAGAATACCTGGATGGAACAGTCAGAGAGTTTCAGTCAGAATATTTGTCCCATATCTTTAGTATAATTTTCTATGTAATTTTTAATTTGCCTCTCTCTGCACCTAAACAATCTGTTGGACGTCTCCAACAGATCCCAGGAAGAGCTCTAGGACTGACCCTCCAGTCTGCACTCAGTTAATTTGGTCCTCAACCATGGGTTATCATATTTGCCAAGCTTGCTCTAAAAAATAGAAAAGCTTAAATCTAAACTAAAAGCTTAAATCAAACTTTTTTAGCGTATACTGCTGGTCTGAAATGATTATAAGTGGAATAAAATAACTAGCGTACCTGAGTTCCTCTTGGAGATGTATTTGAGATTGATGGAGGCCACTGAATTGATGAGAAGGAGCATAAATCCAGCGAGCTTCATCTTTCAGTTGTGTGTAGCTACAAGAAACCAGAAAACATAAGAATAAACCCTAACTTCCTTTTAAAACTTTAACATATCTAGCATCACCAGCGTCCAAAAAGAGCACCTCCCATCCAAGAAAATGGACAAAGTGAATGAAACTTCTTTTGAAGTTAGTACTGGATGTTTTGGACTGCCAAATGTTTACAAAGTAATTGAAATATTAAAGAAGAGTGTTAAGAGCAGACATTAAATTAGATTTTTTTTCTAAATATTCTGTAGTTACTGTTCATTTTAATGTAAAAGAATGTAATTAACTTGACAAACTAAACATCATTAAAAAGGCCTCAAAGACTCAGGCTTCGATATTTGCCTCTGTTTTACTTAAATTACTGTTACTATGACATTTTTAATTGGTGTCAGGAGTTATGAAAATGAAAAACATTGATAACTTTAATATTAATTAAAGCTGCAAGCAGCGTCGAAAGGGCCCTCGCACCCGGGGCCAACACCACCAGGTGGCCTTAGGAAAACAGTGAACTGGGAACAAAATAGCAAAGTCATTTTGATGTGTCACACTTCCTGCTGCCAGCAGATGGTGCTTTGACTATAACTGAATATCAATATGTAGATGTCTTCAGATCAGGGCTATTATCAGACATGTGAAGTTTGGGGCAGACTGGACATTGTTTGTCTGAGTTACAACAACTTACTGTTTTGTGGCATTAATTGCATACATTAGCACTTAGCCAAGTGTTGCATGATTTAACATGTTTCTAGCATATTTGGTACTTTGTTGCATATTTAAATGTGTTTCTGGGAGTGAATCATAATGTAAAACATGCCACTTCCTGTTGCCCGCAGGTGGTGCTATGACTGTAACTAAATATTGGCATGTAGATGTATTCAGGCCAGGACTCTAATAAAATATGTTAAGCTTGGGGCCGAAATTTGTCAGGCTGCCATGGGCACACCCTTCAAGGAAAACTCAAGATCTTTGGAAAGGCCTTTAGATTAGACTGACCAAATATAATGTTGGTCTGATTAAATTTCTAGGAGGAGTTTGTTACAACGTATGGAAATGGCAAAAACTGCAACTTCCTGTTGGTTTTCATATTTTGTACTAAGAGACTTTTTTTGTAGGTATTTTTGATGAAAACATTTTAGGATTTTTCTCCTTATAATGAACTTCACTGGCCTCTAGATGGTTGAAGGTCAAAATTACAGTTTCAGTGCAGCTTCAAAGGGCTTTAAATGATACCAGACGAGGAATAAGGGTCTTATCTAGCGAAACAATCGGTCATTTTCGAAAAAAATACAACTGTATATGCTTTATAAAGACAAAATATCACTTTGAACTTATTTTCGCTTTCTGCATTCCTCAAAACGCTTACGTTGTATGTCCTACGCCTTTCCTATTCTACTTACGTGGTGCCAGTTTAGTTTTTTTTCCGTAAGTAGAATAGGGAAGCTGTAGGACATACAGCGTAAGTGTTTTGAAGAATGTGGAAAGCGGAAGTACGTTCAATGCGATATTTCGTGTTTAAGCAAAATACAGTAATCCTAAAGAAAATAGGGCCTTCAGCCTTGACTTCAGCCTGGCTTTGGCCTTAATAATAATAATCCTTAGGGGATCAAGAGGGCCCTGCGCCATTAGTCGTTTGGGCCCTAAATATAGCTGCAAGCAGCAATGACGGGCCCAAGCCCTGTGTCACCGCCACCCCAGTGGCTTCAGGGCAACTATGCACGGCAGGCAATGGGCATTTAAAAACGGTTAAACATAAAAGGTCTGTCAAATTCACACCATATTTACTGCAGCAGCTGGTGCCCATATGATCAAAACCACAACAACCAAACCCATGAGATAATTTAAGTGTAGATGAATTTCATGTCATAGCATGTCATAAGTCAATTTCAAATGAGTGCAGAATACCATCCTAAACTGTCATGTTTGCGTTTTTCTCAGACAACCACTATAAAAATTCCAGAGCAAACTACCTACTGTCATTTGCGCAAACTCAACAGTACTCTGAAAAATCTAATCCAGTGTAATGTGAATGTCTGTGATTGCTGATGTTGTATTATCGTAACACATCTCCATGTGTTTTTTGAACTCCCTGAGCTGTTGTTTGCAATAATCTTATGCACCAAAATCATGCTTTCATTTAATTTCAGTATGGGTAGTATTTGATGTAAAAATAAAAATAAAATAAAATTAATAAATAGAGGCAAATCCCGGAACTTGGGTAAAATTAAGGTATGTGTCTAGATTTTTCTGCTCAGTTTGTTGTAAACAGCCTCTTTTTTAAAATCATGTGAAATTTATGTAAATATGGGCTTTGAATAAATTAGAATTATATAAATAACTCATTTAAATACATGCGTCATATGTAATACTCGCAAACACAGCATATGACCTTCTGTAATGCCCATGTCCACTAAACACACACTCTCCTTTGTTAAAAAAAAAAAAAAAAAAAAAAAAGGTAGTCTTGTCTGAATCACTACATGAAATCAAAGTTGATGGGTAATATGAATTGTAACTCAAGTGTAATTTAGAAAAGTAGTCCTGTCCAAATAGTGATATAGTGTCATAGTTCAATTTCAAATGAGTGTGAAGTTATCATTTGCAGTGTGTTTTTATATTTTAATTAACCCAATTATCAAACTACTAATATAATACTATGTTGTCAGTGGCCTACAAATAAACTGGCTTGATTAGCTGCTTCAGGTGTGTTTGATTAGGGTTGGCACTAAACTCTGAAGCACAGTGAGTCTGCAAGAAAAGGGTTAAAGAACTGATCAAGGGTGAAACTGACTGACACACACACACACACGCACACACACACACACACACACACACACACACACACACACACACACACACAAGTGAACCTGGGGGAGTATGGGGGAGGGGGAGGGGGAGGAGAGAGAGAGAGAGACAGAGACAGACTGAGAAGATCATTTTAAACAAAAAAAACAAAATCTAAATCTAAATTGTGACAAAGTAGTCTTTGATAAATTTTTAAATATACCTGCACATACAGTATAAAAGAAAAAAGAAATCATTGTTCTATCTATATAAACTATTGCTCTATTGCTTGATTTATCCAACCCTGTTTGAAAATAGGCATATGCTGCCCTCTAGTTGTTAATCTATGTATGACATTTATCCATTTTTCCATCAGATACATTTAATCTGTCTATTTTTAACTTACACATGCTTTTTGAATTGAAAAAAATGAATGTGTTTATTTCAAACATTTGTATTATTCTATATATAAATTAATTGTGTATAGTGATTTTTAGTCATTCCGTTTCCCTTTTTTGACATTACTTCAATCTATCACCATGGCAACACCGTTCGAGATATCCATTATCCATTCTCAATTTAACATCTTCAATGTCTTAGCACAATGGTAAAAAATGTTTGGTCTGAATTTAATAAACCCCCTAGAAGTAGTAGCTTAAAATTCAGAGCCTGATTATTCAAAAAATCCACATTCAAACCAAAATAGCTGACTTCCTGTGGGTCTGAGCTAATGACTAAATTAGAAAGTTGTCCAGCTTAATGAGAACAATATGTGTACCGAGTTTGGTGACTGTAGGTTAAACTAACCCCCCCACTTTTGTCAAAAGGTGGTGCTATAGAGGCCCTGCTCCCCGCCCATTTCTACGGTTTTGCCCGTGTCTGCTGGTTGACATATCTGATGTGTGTATTGAGTTTCATGCAATTTGAAGCATGTTAAGAGTCTCAAAAGCTTCCAAAACGAATTTTAAAGTTTGATGTGTTGCCATGGCAACAGTGTTTGAGATATCACAATTCTTTTCAAAGGTCTACATTCACCATGTCTTGACATTATTCTGGTGAAGTTTGAAACAAATCAGGTAAAAATAACAGAGTGAACTCAATGCATTTTGAAAGTGACACACTTCTTGCTGCCAGTTGGTGGCGCTATAACTTTGACTCACAATAGTCACATCTATGTGATCAGACTCCTATAACGAACACACCGCTTAAGTTTCATAAACATCAATCAATGTATGCAGACATTATAACACATTTCCTGTTTCCCTTTTCTCGCCATAAATTCGTTGCCACGCCACGGCCAAACCATTCAACATATCAAAAATCCGCTGGCAATTTTTCATCATCAATGTCTTGACTTCATGCTGTCTGAGTTTGGTGGTGATCGGAATAATCGCCTAGGAGAACTATATCAAATTCCAGAGCATGCGTTTTTCAAACAACTCGTTATAACCGACCTGTTATAACCGACCTCATTATAACCGACCTGTTCGGGTGGCGTTTAACTTAGAGCATGAAAGTTGTTTGGCCCGATGAGGTCTATATGTGTACCGAATTTCATACTAATACGTGCAAGTGTGTTTAATATATGGACAAAGTTTTCAAACTTTTTTCAAGGGGGTGCTGTCAAGCCCCCTGCCATGCCCGGGTACCAGCTTCTGCCCGGCCCTGATGGCAGCAGATTCCAATGTGTGTGCCAATTTTCAAGAGTTTTTGAGCATGTTAAGGCCCCCAAAAATAATAATAAAAAGAATAATAAATATAGCTGCGAGCAGCGATGACGGGCCAAAGCCCGGTGGCACCGCCACCCCGGTGGCTTCAGGGCAACTGTGCACGGTGGGCAATGGGCATTTAAAACAGTTAAGCATAAAAGGACTATGTCAAATTCACACCACATTTACTGCACTATAAGGTGGCACTATAGAGCCCCTCCTCCCTGCCCGTTTCTAAGGTTTTGCCCATGTCTACTGGCTAACAATCCTGATGTGTGTGTGGAGTTTCAAACAATTTGAAGCATGCTAAGATTCTCAAAAGCATTCAAAACCAATATTAAACTTTGATGCGTTGCCAAGGCAACTGTGTTTGAGATATCACGATTCTTTTCAAAGGTCTACATCTGCCATGTTTTGACATTATTTAAATGAAGTTTGAAGCAAATAGGATAAAAATAAGATGGTGATCTCAAAGCATGCTGAAAGTAACACATTTCCTGCTGCCAGTTGGTGGCGCTATAACTTTGACTCACAATACTCACTTCTATGTGATCAGCCTTGTACAACGAACACACAGCCGAAGATTCATCAAAATCAATTAATGTATGCCGAAGTTATAACACTTTGTTTCCATTTTATTGCTATAAATGTGTTGTCTCGCCACGGCCAAACCGTTTGAGATATCCAAAATCTGTTTGCAATTAAACAACTTCAATGTATTAGCAACAAGTTAAAAAAGTTTGGTGTAAATTGTATGAACCCTTTTGGAGTAGTAGTATTAAATTCAAAGCCTGTTTTTTCAAAAAATGTACATTCAAACCAAAATAGCTGACTTCCTATTTGTCGGAGCTAATGAATGTAAATTAGAAAATTGTCCGGCTTGATGAGAACAATATGTGTACCGAGTCTGGTGACTGTAGGAAAAACTAACCCCCCCCCACTTTTGTCAAAAGGTGGCGCTACTGAGCCCCTCCACCACGCCCATTTCTATGGCTTTGTCCATGTCTACTCGTTGATTAAAATATCAAGAATCCTGTCACAGGTCTACATCTGCTGTGTATTGACATTATATTGATGAAGTTTGAAGCAAATCAGGTAAACAAAACAGAGTGAACTCAATGCATTTATAAAGTGAAACACTTCCTGCTGCCAGTTGGTGGCGCTATAGCTTGGACTCACAATAGTTACATCCATGTGATCGGACTACTACAACCAGCACACTTGTGAAGTTTCATAAAGATCAATCAATGTATGCTGACGGTATAACAAACTTCCTGTTTCCATTTTCTCACCATAAATTCGTTGCCTCGCCACAGCCAAACCGTTCAAGATATCAAAAATCCGGTGGCAATTTTTCATCATCAATGTCTTGACTTCATCCTGACTGAATTTGGTGGCAATCGGATTAATCGCCTAGGAGGAGTATATCAAATTCCAGAGCATGCGTTTTTCAAACAACCCATAATAGCTGACTTCCTGTTGAGGTGACGTATAACTTAGAATACGAAAGTTGTTTGGCCCAATGAGGTCTATATGTGTACTGAGTTTTATACTTGTATGTGCAAGTGTGTTTGATATATAGACCATGATTTCGGACCCCGTTCAAGGGGGCGCTGTCGAGCCCCCCTGCCACGCCCGGGTACCAGCTTCTGCCTGGCCCTGATGGCCGCGGGTTCCAATGTATGTGCAAAGTTTCATGAGTTTTTGAGCATGGTAAGGGCCCCAAAAATGCCCGAATAGTCGGAAAAAAAAATAATAATAATAATAAATATAGCTGCGAGCAGCGATGACGGGCCAAAGCCCGGTGGCACCGCCACCCCTGTGGCTTCAGGGCAACTGTGCATGGCGGACAATGGGCATTTAAAACAGTTAAGCATAAAAGGACTGTCAAATTCACTCCACATTTACTGCACTACAAGGTAGCGCTATAGAGCCCCTCCTCCCTGCCCGTTTCTAAGGCTTTGCCCATGTCTACTGGCTAACAATCCTGATGTGTGTGTGGAGTTTCAAACTATTTGAAGCATGCTAAGAGTCTCAAAAGCATTCAAAACCAATATAAAAGTTTGATGCGTTGCCAAGGCAACTGTGTTTGAGATATCACAATTCTTTTCAAAGGTCTACATCTAACATGTTTTGACATTATTTAAATGAAGTTTGAAGCAAATAGGGTAAACATAAGATGGTGATCTCAAAGCATGCTGAAAGTAACATTTTCTGCTGCCAGTTGGTGGCGCTATAACTTTGACTCACAATAGTCACATATATGTGATCAGCCTTGTAGAACGAAGACACAGCCGAAGATTCATCAAAATCAATTAATGTATGCAGAAGTTATAACACTTTGTTTCCCTTTTCTTGCTATTAATTCGTTGCCTCGCCACGGCCAAACCATTTGAGATATCCAAAATCCGTTTGCAATTAAACAACTTCAGTGTATTAGCACCAAGTAAAAAAAGTTTGGTGTAAATTGTATAAACCCTGTTGGAGTAGTAGTATTAAATTCAAAGCCTGTTTTTTCAAAAAATTAACATTCAAACCAAAATAGCTGACTTCCTGTTGGTTGGAGCTAATGAATGTAAATTAGAAAATTGTCCGGCTTGATGAGAACAATATGTGTACCGAGTTTGGTGACTGTAGGAAAAAGTAACCCCCCCCACTTTTGTCAAAAGGTGGCGCTACTGAGCCCCTCCACCACGCCCATTTCTATGGCTTTGTCCATGTCTACTGGTTGACAATATTGATGTGTGTATCGAGTTTCATGCAATTTGAAGGATGTTAAGAGCCTCAAAAACACTCAAGAATATTATTAAAGTTTGATGTGTTGCCATGGCAACAATATTTAAAATATCAAGAATGCTGTCACAGGTCTACATCTGCTGTGTATTGACATTACACTGATGAAGTTTGAAGCAAATCAGGTAAACATAACAGAGTGAACTCAATGCATTTTGAAAGTGACACTTCTTGCTGCCAGTTGGTGGCGCTATAACTTTGACTCACAATAGTCACATCCATGTGATCAGACTCCTATAACGAACACACCGCTGAAGTTTCCTAAACATCAATCAATGTATGCAGAAGTTATAACACACTTCCTGTTTCCCTTTTCTCACCATGAATTTGTTGCCTCGCCACGGCCAAACCGTTCGAGATATCAAAAACCCGCTGGCACTTTTCATCATCAATGTCTTGACTTCATGCTGACCGAGTTTGGTGGCGATCGGATTAATCGTCTAGGAGGAGTATATCAAATTCCAGAGCATGCGTTTTTCAAACAACCCATAATAGCTGACTTCCTGTTGAGGTGACGTATAACTTAGAGCACGAAAGTTGTTCGGCCCGATGAGGTCTATATGTGTACCGAGTTTTAGACTTATATGTGCAAGCGTGTTTGATATATGGACCAAGTTTTCGGGCCCAATTCAAGGGGGCGCTGTCGAGCTCCCCTGCCACGCCCGGGTACCAGCTTCTGTCCGGCTGTAATGGCTGTGGGTTCTGACCCGTGTGCAAAATTTCAAGAGTTTTTGAGCATGTTCAGGGCCCCAAAAACCCCAAAAACTTAGAAAAAAAATAAAAATAATAATAAATATAGCTGCGAGCAGCGATGACGGGCCAAAGCCCGGTGGCACCGCCACCCCGGTGGCTTCAGGTCAACTGTGCACAGCGGGCAAAGGGCATTTAAAATGGTTAAACATAAAAGTACTATGTCAATATCACACCACATTTACTGCAGCAGCTTTTACTTCAAACTTCAGCCATGTTTTTAGTGTTTTTGGTCCAAACAGCATATTATTAACTTTTAACCATTTCAACTACCAGAAGACTGCTATTACACTACAATTGTCCACTATAGATCAAGTTTTAGAAAAACAAATATTTTCGTACATATATTTCCCTGTCAGCTTGCCTCCTTTAAGATGACAAATACATGATTTTTTTTTTTACTCCTACTGCTACTACCTTATTAAATTTATACACATATTTCTTTCAAACCATATTAAGGCTGTGCACTATAAGTAAATGTTGTGTTATACCAAACTATTATTTTAACATTGATTATATCATAATATTTACAAATAAATAACTACACACAAAATATTGCATTGTACCCTAAACAATGCAGTTTTATTTTCCAAGTTTTAAAGTTCATTAAAACTCATACAATGAAAACATAGAATCAATCCACTTTAATCAGTGCCTAACACAGCTATTTTGTCATTCGAACTTAAAAAAAACAAAACAAAGACTAACAGTTTTCTTATCTTTTTACTGATCTGAAGTATAGTACCTTCATTTTGAATTCATCCAGGTTCAATTACTAAACATACAATCGTAATTTAATTTAAATCAAACAATGAGTGCAAAATACCACCCTAATCTGCCATGTCTGTGTTTTTTCTCAGACAAACCCTAAAAAAATTCTAGAGCAAATTACATACTGTTATTTGTGCAAACTCCACCGTGCTCTGAGAAATCTAATTTAGCCTTAATGCGAATGTCTGTGATTGCTGATGTTGTATCCACCTTATTCCAACGCCCCACGACGCTTTGCACGAATTATGGGAGTAATTTCCGTTAAACTGTAAACAGTCAGGGATAGACACTATGATCTTTTTAAACTGGGTACAATAAGATGACATTATTCTACTCACCCTTCAACCAATGAACAATAAATGGACATTTAAAAGTGTGAAAGCATCAACAACGTAATTTCAACAAGCCATGTAAAGGTGTAATTTTTTCCACAGCAATAACGGATGGGTTGAACATATGCTATAGTGATATATATATATATGCATTATGTAATACATTGCCTTAATAAAAAAGGTCATGAACTTCAGCATTGTGTGATACTATTTTAAAGTGATTTCCATTTTAATAAATTGTATTTACCTGTGAAACAAACCTGGAAAGAGACGTGAGGCTTTGAGGAGATTCTTTGTGCATTCCAGTGAATTATTAATGGGATGTATTGTAAATTATATAGAGAGAACAGACCACAATTGTACAGTATATGCTGTCCCTTTTCATACTATTACAGCAGTATGCAAAGAGACAAAATATAATATTCTGGAGGATAGAAAGCAGTTGCTGAAAAGAGCTCTTGCCATAGATATTTTTGTTATAACATATTACAATACCAAGCATTATGTCATTGTCATGATGTCTGAAAATAAAACATGAAAGAAATTGACAGCTGATTCAGTCAAGCTGACTGATAAGCTTTAATTGTAGGGCAACCATATGATTTGAAACGATAAGTTTCAGTTTTTTTGAATGGAAGTTCACCAATCCGGAAGTGGAACCCGTAATTTGAAACGCAGTAGGCTAGTCAGGAATAAGGCTAGTCAATAATCCTCACACTTTATGTTTTTGACCTCCCTGAGCTGTTGTTTGTGCCCCAATCTTATGCACCAAAAGCATGCTTTTGCAGTGTGTTTTTATATTTGAATTAACCCTAATTATCAAACTAATAATGTAATAATAGGTTGTCAGTGGCCTACAAATGAACTGGCCTGATTAGCTGCTTCAGATGTGTTTGAGTAAGGGTTGGGAATAAACTCTTAAGCACAGTGAGTCTGCAATAAAAGGGTTAAATAACTGGCTGTAAAACTCTCTCTGTCTCTCACTTTCACTCACACACACACACACACACACAGAGGGAGGGGGACTGAGACCCTACGTCTAAGAGAGCTTAAGAAAAATCCACATTTAAACCAAAATATCTGACTTCCTGTTGGTCAGAGCTAATGACTGTAAATGAGAAAGTTGTCCAGTTTAATGAGAACAATAAGTGTACCGAGTTTGGTGACTGTAGGTTAAACTAAACCCCCCACTTTTGTCAAAAGGTGGCGCTGCAGAGCCCCTGCTCCCCGCCCGTTTCTAAGGCTTTGTCCATATCTACTGTATGACAATAATGATATGTGTGTCGAGTTTCATCCAGTTTGAAGCATGTTAACGGCTTCAAAAATGCCCAAGAATATTATAAAAGTTTGACGTGTTGCCAAGGCAACTATGTTTGAGATATCACAATTCTTTTCAAAGGTCTACATCTGCCATGTTTTGATATTATTGTGGTGAAGTTTGAAGCAAATCGGATAAAAATAAGATGGTGATCTCAAAGCATTTTGAAAGTGACACGCTTCCTGCTGCCAGTTGGTGGCAGTATAACTTTGACTCACAATAGTCACATCCATGTGATCGGTCTATTACAACCAACACACTCGTGAAGTTTCATAAAGATCAATAAATGTATGCAGAAGTTATAACACATTTCCTGTTTCCCTTTTCTCGCCATAAATTTGTTGCCTCGCAATTTTTCATCATCAATGTCTTGACTTCATGCTGACCGAGTTTGGTGGTGATCGGATTAATTGTCTAGGAGGAGTATATCAAATTCCAGAGCATGCATTTTTTCAAACAACCCATAATAGCTGACTTCCTGTTGAGGTGACGTATAACTTAGAGTACGAAAGTTGTTCGGCCCAATAAAGTCTATATGTGTACCGAGTTTTATACTTGTATGTGCAAGCGTGTTTGATATGTAGACCACGTTTTCTGACCCAATTCAAGGGGGCGCTGTCGAGCCCCTCTGCCACGCCTGGGTACCAGCTTTTCTCCGGCTGTAATGGCCGCGGGTTCTGACCCGTGTACAAAATTTAAAGAGTTTTTGAGTATGTTAAGGGCCCCAAAAACCCCAAAAACTTAGAAAAAAAAAAAATAATAATAATCCTAAAGAAAACAATAGGGCCTTCAGCCCCTTACAGGGCTTTGGCCCTAATAATCCTAAAGAAAACAATAGGGCCTTCAGCCCCTTACAGGGCTTTGGCCCTAATAAATATAGCTGCGAGCAGCGATGACGGGCCAAAGCCCGGTGGCACCGCCACCCCTGTGGCTTCAGGGCAACTGTGCATGGCGGACAATGGGCATTTAAAACAGTTAAGCATAAAAGGACTGTCAAATTCACTCCACATTTACTGCACTACAAGGCAGCGCTATAGAGCCCCTCCTCCCTGCCCCTTTCTAAGGCTTTGCCCATGTATACTGGCTAACAATCCTGATGTGTGTGTGGAGTTTCAAACAATTTGAAGCATGCTAAGAGTCTCAAAAGCATTCAAAACCAATATAAAAGTTTGATGCGTTGCCAAGGCAACTGTGTTTGAGATATCGCAATTCTTTTCAAAGGTCTACATCTGACATGTTTTGACATTATTTAAATGAAGTTTGAAGCAAATAGGGTAAACATAAGATGGTGATCTCAAAGCATGCTGAAAGTTTCCTGCTGCCAGTTGGTGGCGCTATAACTTTGACTCACAATAGTCACATCTATGTGATCAGCCATGTAGAATGAAGACACAGCCGAAGATTCATCAAAATCAATTAATGTATGCCGAAGTTATAACACTTTGTTTCCCTTTTCTTGCTATTAGTTCGTTGGCTCGCCACGGCCAAACCATTTGAGATATCCAAAATCCGTTTGCAATTAAACAACTTCAATGTATTAGCACCAAGTAAAAAAAGTTTGGTGTAAATTGTATTAACCCTGTTGGAGTAGTAGTATTAAATTCAAAAGCCTGTTTTTTCAAAAAATTAACATTCAAACCAAATTAGCTGACTTCCTGTTGGTTGGAGCTAATGAATGTAAATTAGAAAATTGTCCGGCTTGATGAGAACAATATGTGTACCGAGTTTGATGACTGTAGGAAAAACTAACCCCCCCCCCACTTTGGTCAAAAGGTGGCGCTACTGAGCCCCTCCACCACGCCCATTTCTATGGCTTTGTCCATGTCTACTGGTTGACAATATTGATGTGTGTATCGAGTTTCATGCAATTTGAAGGATGTTAAGAGCCTCAAAAACACTCAAGAATATTAATAAAGTTTGATGTGTTGCCATGGCAACAACATTTAAAATATCAAGAATCCTGTCACAGGTCTACATCTGCTGTGTATTGACATTACACTGATGAAGTTTGAAGCAAATCAGGTAAACATAACAGAGTGAACTCAATGCATTTTGAAAGTGACACACTTCTTGCTGCCAGTTGGTGGCGCAATAACTTTGACTCACAATAGTCACATCCATGTGATCAGACTCCTATAACGAACACACTGCTGAAGTTTCATAAACATCAATCAATGTATGCAGAAGTTATAGCACACTTCCTGTTTCCCTTTTCTCGCCATAAATTCGTTGCCTCGCCACGGCCAAACCGTTCGAGATATCAAAAATCCGCTGGCAATTTTTCATCACCAATGTCTTGACTTCATGCTAACCGAGTTTGGTGGTGATCGGATTAATCGCCTAGGAGGAGTATATCAAATTCCAGAGCATGTGTTTTTCAAACAATCCGTAATAGCTTACTTCCTGTTGAGGTGATGTATAACAGAGTACGAAAGTTGTTTGGCCCGATGATGTCTATATGTGTACTGAGTTTTATACTTATATGTGCAAGCGTGTTTGATATATAGACCAAAATTTCGGACCCTGTTCAAGGGGGCGCTGTCGAGCCCTCCTGCCACGCCCGGGTACCAGCTTCTGCCCGGCCCTGATGGCCGCGGGTTCCAATGTATGTGCAAAGTTTCATGAGTTTTCGAGCATGGTAAGGGCCCCAAAAATGCCAGAATAGTCGGAAGAAAAATAATAATAATAATAAATATAGCTGCGAGCAGCGATGGCGGGCCCAAGCCCGGTGGCACCGCCACCCGGTGGCTTCAGGGCAACTGTGCACAGCGGGCAATAGGCATTTAAAACGGTTAAACATCAAAGGACTATGTCAAATTCACTCCACATTTACTGCACTACAAGGTGCCGCTATAGAGCCCCTCCTCCCTGCCCATTTTCAAAGGATTACATGTGCCAAGTTTTAACATTATTCTGATGAATTTTGAAGCAAATCAGGTAAAAAATAAGAGGGTGATCTCAATGTATGCTGAAAGTGACACATTTTCTGCTTCCAGTTGGTGGCGCTATGACTTTGAATCACAATAGTCACATCCATGTGATCAGCCTTGTACAACGAAGACTAAGCCGAAGTTTCATCAAAATCAATTAATGTATGCAGAAGTTATAACACTTTGTTTCCCTTTTCTTGCCATAAATTCGTTGCCTCGCCACGGCCAAACCGTTTGAGATATCCAAAATCCGTTTGCAATTAAACAACTTCAATGTGTTAGCAACAAGTTAAAAAAAGCTTGGTATAAATTGGATAAACCCTGTAGGAGTAGTAGTATAAAATTCATAGCCTGTTTTTTCAAAAAATTAACATTCAAACCAAAATAGCCGACTTCCTGTTGGTCGGAGCTAATGAATGTAAATTAGAAAATTGTCCGGCTTGATGAGAACAATATGTGTACCGAGTTTGGTGACTGTAGGAAAAACTAACCCCCCCACTTTTGTCAAAAGGTGGCGCTACTGAGCCCTCCACCACGCCCATTTCTATGGCTTTGTCCATGTCTACTGGTTGACAATATTGATGTGTGTGTCGAGTTTCATGCAATTTGAAGCATGTTAAGAGCCTCAAAAACACTCAAGAATATTATTAAAGTTTGATGTGTTGCCATGGCAACAATATTTCAAATATCAAAAATCCTGTCATAGGTCTACATCTGCTGTGTACTGACATTACACTGATGAAGTTTGAAGCAAATCAGGTAAAAATAAGAGGGTGATCTCAAAGCATTTCAAAAAGTGATACACTTCCTGCTGCCAGTTGGTGGCGCTATAACTTTGACTCACAATACTCAAATCCATGTGATCAGACTACTACAACCAACACACTCGTGAAGTTTCATAAAGATCAATATATGTATGCAGACGTTATAACACATTTCCTGTTTCCTTTTTCTCGCCATAAATTCGTTGCCTCGCCACGGCCAAACCGTTCGAGATATCAAAAATCCGTTTGCAATCAAACAACTTCAATGTGTTAGCAACAAGTTAAAAAAAGCTTGGTGTAAATTGGATAAACCCTGTAGGAGTAGTAGTATAAAATTCATAGCCTGTTTTTTCAAAAAATTAACATTCAAACCAAAATAGCTGACTTCCTGTTGGTCGGAGCTAATGAATGTAAATTAGAAAATTGTCCGGCTTGATGAGAACAATATGTGTACCGAGTTTGGTGACTGTAGGAAAAACTAACCCCCCCACTTTTGTCAAAAGGTGGCGCTACTGAGCCCCTCCACCACGCTCATTTCTATGGCTTTGTCCATGTCTACTGGTTGACAATATTGATGTGTGTGTCGAGTTTCATGCAATTTGAAGGATGTTAAGAGCCTCAAAAACACTCAAGAATATCATTACAGTTTGACCTGTTGCCATGGCAACAATATTTCAAATATCAAAAATCCTGTCATAGGTCTACATCTGCTGTGTATTGACATTACACTGATGAAGTTTGAAGCAAATCAGGTAAAAATAAGAGGGTGATCTCAAAGCATTTCAAAAAGTGATACACTTCCTGCTGCCAGTTGGTGGCGCTATAACTTTGACTCACAATAGTCACATCCATGTGATCAGACTACTACAACCAACACACTCGTGAAGTTTCATAAAGATCAATATATGTATGCAGACGTTATAACACATTTCCTGTTTCCTTTTTCTCGCCATAAATTCGTTGCCTCGCCACGGCCAAACCGTTCGAGATATCAAAAATCCCCTGGCAATTTTTAATCATCAGTGTCTTGACTTCATGCTGACCGAGTTTAGTGGCGATCGGATTAATCGTCTATGAGGAGTATATCAAATTCCAGAGCATGCGTTTTTCAAACAACCCTTAATAGCTGACTTCCTGTTGGTGTGGCGTTTAACTTAGAGCACGAAAGTTGTTCGGCCCGATGAGGTCTATATGTGTACCGAGTTTCATACTAATACGTGCAAGCGTGTTTAATATATGGACCAAATTTTCAGACTTTTTTCAAGGGGGCGCTGTCGAGCCCCCCTGCCACGCCCGGGTACCACCCTCTGCGGCATCCTAATGGCCGCGGATTCCAATGTGTGTGCCAATTTTCAAGAGTTTTTGAGCATGTTAAGGCCCCCAAAAAGCCCCGGAAGACGGAAAAAATTTTTTAAAAAAAAAAAATAATAATAATCCTTAGAAGAACAAGAGGGCCCTGCGCGAATTTTTGCTTGGGCCCTAATAATCCTTAGAAGAACAAGAGGGCCCTGCGCGCTAATTCGCTTGGGCCCTAATAATAATAATCCTAAAGAAAACAATAGGGCCTTCAGCCCCTTGGGCTTTGGCCCTAATAATAATAATAATAATAATCCTAAAGAAAACAATAGGGCCTTCAGCCCCTTGGGCTTTGGCCCTAATAATCCTAAAGAAAACAAAAGGGCCTTCAGCCCCTTACAGGGCTTTGGCCCTAATAATAATAATCCTTAGAAGAACAAGAGGGCCCTGCGCGCTAATTCGCTTGGGCCCTAATAATAAATATAGCTGCGAGCAGCGATGGCGGGCCCAAGCCCGGTGGCACCGCCACCCCGGTGGCTTCAGGGCAACTGTGCACAGCGGGCAATAGGCATTTAAAACGGTTAAACATCAAAGGACTATGTCAAATTCACTCCACATTTACTGCACTACAAGGTGCCGCTATAGAGCCCCTCCTCCCTGCCCATTTTCAAAGGATTACATGTGCCAAGTTTTAACATTATTCTGATGAATTTTGAAGCAAATCAGGTAAAAATAAGCGGGTGATCTCAATATATGCTGAAAGTGACACATTTTCTGCTTCCAGTTGGTGGTGCTATGACTTTGAATCACAATAGTTACATCCATGTGATCAGCCTTGTACAACGAAGACTAAGCCAAAGTTTCATCAAAATCAATTAATGTATGCAGAAGTTATAACACTTTGTTTCCCTTTTCTTGTCATAAATTCGTTGCCTCGCCACGGCCAAACCATTTGAGATATCCAAAATCCGTTTGCAATCAAACAACTTCAATGTGTTAGCAACAAGTTAAAAAAAGCTTGGTGTAAATTGGATAAACCCTGTAGGAGTAGTAGTATAAAATTCGTAGCCTGTTTTTTCAAAATATTTACATTCAAACAAAAATAGCCGACTTCCTGTTGGTCGGAGCTAATGAATGTAAATTAGAAAATTGTCCGGCTTGATGAAAACAATATGTGTACCGAGTTTGGTGACTGTAGGAAAAACTAACCCCCCCACTTTTGTCAAAAGGTGGCGCTACTGAGCCCCTCCACCACGCCCATTTCTATGGCTTTGTCCATGTCTACTGGTTGACAATATTGATGTGTGTGTCGAGTTTCATGCAATTTGAAGCATGTTAAGAGCCTCAAAAACACTCAAGAATATTATTACAGTTTGACCTGTTGCCATGGCAACAATATTTCAAATATCAAAAATCCTGTCATAGGTCTACATCTGCTGTGTATTGACATTACAGTTTGAAGCAAATCAGGTAAAAATAAGAGGGTGATCTCAAAGCATTTCAAAAAGTGATACACTTCCTGCTGCCAGTTGGTGGCGCTATAACTTTGACTCACAATAGTCACATCCATGTGATCAGATCAGATAATGAATTTTCGCTTCGGCCCTAATAATAATAATAATAATAATATTAATAAACGGAGCAATTCCAATAGGGTCCTCACACCATCGGTGCTCGGGCCCTAATTAAAGCTGCAAGCAGCATTTACGGGGCCAAGCACAAAAGCAGCACAACAAGCCAGCCAACACAGCCATGAGCATCAGACATGAGCATCAGACTCAAAAGTTATAAGCATATTAAAAAAAAAATCTCCAATAGGAGGCGCTGGTCCGAAACTTCTCAGGCTCCTTCAGGTCATTGTGCTGATGACCCATACCGAGTTTCATAACGATACGCAAATGTGTTCATAAAATACAGCATTTTACCACAAAATTCAAAATGGCAGACGGCCAAAATGTCCGATATAGGAAAACTGGATATCATTCGACTCGGCATGATGCCCCGAAATTTATGATTTTTGGACAAACCCATCAGAAGTTATAAGCAAAAATAACCATTCTTCATATCTCCACACCAGTAGGTGGCGCTGCTCCGAAACACTGCATGATGCCTTAGGTCATGTTTGTGATGACATGTACCAAGTTTGGTCTGAATACGATAAAGCAGTGCAGAGATACAGCCTTAAGTCTATTTTCGCAAGCACTACGTACAATTCTTTCGCGTGTTTTACGAAAACAGTTTGAGGAATCGACTTGAATTCCATAACTTTTTGTCGGCATGGTCTGAAGATGATCTGGTTAAATTTTCGTGAAAATTGGAGTAACGGCCTAGTAGGAGTTTGACAAAGCAGGTCTTTCACCAAATTCAAAATGGTGGAAAAATTTTCATGACGGAAAATGAAGTCATATGACCCAAGGAATCAGACGAAAGAAGAATTTTGTTTCTAGCCCTTATGGTTCAAAAGTTATTAGCATAAACATAAGTGCAACTTTGGACAGCTGGTGGCACTAGAGCGATTGAGTTAAAGACTCCAAATTTGCTATGGACAAAGGTCAGACTGTTCTCTAACTGTGTGCCAAATTTCACAACTTTCCCGCAAGCGGTTCTATGGGCTGCCATAGACTTCAAGAGCGGAAGAAGAAGAAGAAGAAGAAAAAGAAGAAGAATTAAAAAAAAAAAAAAAGAACGCCAACAATAACAATAGGTGCCTCCGCACCTTCGCAAATATGACATTGATCTGATAAAAGCTCTAGGAGGAGTTCGTTAAAGTACAAAGTCTGGAAAATGCAAAAAACGGTGAATTAATTTAAAATATCTGACTTCCTGTTCGGTTTCGGATTTCGCTCCAAGAGACTTTTTTGTAGGTATTGGGCTTATAAATGTGTGTACCGAATTTCAAAACATAGCAAGAGGGGCTGTACGTTAGATGGCGCTATCGAGCCATTTTGCCACGCCCAATTCCGAAACCCATAACAGACGTAAATTTTCACCACTTCTGACGCGTGTGCAACGTTTCATGAGTTTGAGCACGTTTAGGCCCTCTAAAATGCGATTCACTTTGGAGGAGGAGGAGGAGGAGGAGGAGGAGGAGGAGAAGGAGAAGGAGGAGGAGAAGGAGAAGGAGAAGGAGAAGGAGAAGGAGAAGAAGAAGAAGAAGAAGAAGTTTCAAATCAATCTGTGTTCACAAGACTTCTGGGTATTGGAGGTTGTAGACTAGAGTTTTTGCTTCAAAATTATGTAAAAATTATCCTGCCTACTCCTTCATATAAAACAAGACACTTTTTGTCAAGAAACACAGTATGCGTGGAGGCGTGAATCATCATGAATAATGGGTTATTTACACCTGAGAAGACAAAAGATTTGCATAAAGAACCTCTAATGAGCTGCATAATAATGAGGCCTTTCAGTCATGCAGGCTGTGAAAAAACCCTCTGTGATCATGTCTCAAGCTCATCATGGTGTATATCAAACATACAGAAAAAACAGCAATACTGTGAAATATTATTACAATTTAAAATAATGGCATTCTATTACATACTTTAAAATATAATGTATTTCTGTGATGCAAAGTGTTTGAACAATTATGTTACCTCTATGGCATTTCATATAGGCTTTTAGCTTAAAAGCATGCACATTTGGAGAAATATTGATGGATTCTCATGTGTTTATGTAAACTTTCTATACAGAGGAGTAATATTTATTCAATATTTATTGTCATTACTATGAGCGCTGGATACTGTGTTTTCAATTCATACTTGCAGCCGTAGGGCGCTCTGTGCACTTTTAGTCCACAAATTCATCTAAAGAAGAACGGGAACCAGGAACTAACGGCATGTCTTCTAGAGGTCGCTAACCATGGCTTTTACATCCAGATAAACACTTTTCAAGACAATAAATACACGATTGAGACGATGTATGCATGTGTTGCCTCAGAATTTGCATCTGAATAGCGGTCCCCCCGTGGGCATGGCCGCATTAGCGGATAATGAGCTGAATCACAGGCGTCTGACTTGTGTCTCTTTTCATACAGATTACATAAACAGAGATTTTTTTGTTTTCGATTTGACTTTCACGATTTAAAACCTGACATTTCAACGTTTCTTTAGACATAAGTCTATTTTTTTGTCATTAGTATTCACTAAGTTACAGTTCATTTTCTGAGAACTATCAGATTGGACTTCGTTCAGAGGGAGACGAGAGATCACGCATCATGTTAGTTTTCTTTATTTTACAAAAAAGCAAAACATTTTGTTTTTACTCTGAGTATACACAAATAAAAGAAGATATTCTATACTTTCAATTGATATATTACTTATGTCTCTATGACAAAAAATGACGGAGTATTTTATGTCTGTTTTGCTGCAATGTGAAAAAAATCCTGCAAAACGTGCTGGCGCGTTACCCGACTCCAGAGAGTTAAAGTTTGACATGTTGCCATGGCAACAATATTTAAGATATCACAAATACATTCACAGGTCTACATCTGCCATGTTTTGACATTATTGTGATGAAGTTTGAAGCAAATCGGGTAAAAACAAAAGAGGGTGAGCTCAAAGCATTTTGAAAGTGACACTTCCTGCTATCAGTTGGTGGTGCTATAACTTTGACTCACAATAGTCACATCCATGTGATTGGACTCCTACATCGAACACACAACTGAAGTTTCATAAAAAGTGCAGAAGTTATAGCACACTTCCTGTGTACTTTTTCTTGCCATAAATTTGTTGACTCGCCACAGCCAAACCATTTGAGATATCAAAAATCCGCTGCCAATTTTTTTTCATCAATGTCTTGACTTCATGCTGACCGAGTTTGGTGATGATCGGATTAATCGCCTAGGAGGAGTATATCAAATTCCAGAGCATGCGTTTTTCAAACATACAGTGAATAATGATTTTGAACAAAATGCCTTTGGTCCCCTGTAAGATGGTAAAGTATGACAACTGTTTAGTTGCTTTGCCATTTCTTACCATCACAAACACACTGTAAAGACTTTGGAGATCTAGTGCCAGATTTACTAAACAGGGAAAATTTGTGTGAGAGCACAAAACCATAAAAGTGCTGATGGTAGTGGAAAGTTCAGCATGTGATCTACTGACGAAGCACAAATTAAAGAACACACTGACGCAGCCGGATCACTTCCATAATGACCAACGCAATCTACCAAGAGAAGCACAAATTAGCATCTGGTTTAAGACTTTTACATCTGAACGCGTCAATCCGCGTTCACGACTCCGCAGTGACGCTGCTTGTGACATCGGTTGCTGCTGTGTAGGAGCTTCTTCCATCGCTCTTAGCTCTTCGTCCGTGTATTCGGGTTCAAATAAATATGGCTGAGCAAAAAAATGCAAGTCTTCCTCTGTGTCGAAATCCGTAGACATGTTTGCGAAGGTTGTTGTGTTTACAGAGTTCGTCTCTATGGTCGAAATACTGCACTGTTGACACCGCCACATGCTACACGGGATCCACGGGAGACGGAAGCACCGCGCACACACACCTCTTCATTACGGTTGTTCACTATTTGTCACAATAAAACCACCCTCCGGGGGGTTTTCACCCATCATTTGTTGTGTGATTCTTCGCCCCGTGACACTGGTGGAGAATGCGGGCATTGAAGTGAAGAATCACACACAAATTCAACACTTCACAAGATTTTTTTTCCCCCCTCTGTTTTCTCACGCAGTCAGCGAACCCTGGAAAAAAAAGGTGACGCTCCTCCCCATCATGGAAGACCTGCTCAAGGGCCTGACAGAAGTGAGTGTGCGACAACAACTACTCACCGAACACCTGGCCGCCCGCCAGGCGAAGTTTGAAGAGGAACTCGCCACTCTCCGCCTCAGCCCCGCTCAGCATGTTCCGCTGCCTGACTCCCGCGTCCGCGCCACACAGTTGCTCCCAAAACTAACCAACCATGATGATATTGAGTTATTTTTGCAGATGTTCGAGACCACGGCAACTCGAGAAAATTGGCGAAAACACGAGTAGGCACAGCTTCTGGGACCCTTGTTGACTGGTGAGGCACAACAAGCTTATTTTTCTCTCTCTACAGAAGACGCGGATGATTATGACGTGTTAAAAAAGGAAATCCTCGGCCGCCTCGGGCTATCCGCCGTCTCCGCGGCCCAATTATTCCATGAATGGGAGTTCAAACTGTCAAGGCTCGCCCGATACTGGCTGCTCAAGGGTTCACCCACGGCGAGTCAGGTGGCGGAGCGCGTCACCGTGGACCGAATGCTGAGGGCCCTACCGCCGCCCTCCCGGCGGGCGGTGGGAATGACGAACCTAACCACCATCGCTGAGCTTATTGAAGCCATCGAGTTGGCGGAGACGGCCATGCACCGCGAGCCCGGGGAGCGAGCGCCGCTTGACCTTCTAAAGGTCATACGTACCAATTTTTGTGAAGATATGTCAAATTGTTTAAAAGATATTGCAATTTATGACAAAATTCAAAATGGCGGACATGCGTATCATCTGATGTTGACAAAATCTATATCCTCGGATTCGGCATGGCCCAAGGAATCCATAGACATCACGATCTTGATTTTCTGACAAACTGTTCAAAAGTTATTGGCCAAAATAGCCATTTTTCAGATCTCATGACCTGTAGGTGGCGCTGTTCCCAAATTTGGCATGGAACATGGTCTTGATCAAGTGTACCAATTTTTGTTTCGATTGCTCAAAGATTGGCTGAGATATAGGCTCTATAGCAATTTTGGGTCAACCTCGTTAACTTCATGACATCATAACTTTTATTTTACCTATAGGGAAAAAAATTCTGTTCAGTCATTTCTATGCGGCTCGGTCCAAAGATCATCTGATCAAAGTTTGGACAAAATTGGACAAAATTTGAAGGAGGAGTAACGAAAAAACTGAATAATGTACTTTTCAAAATGGCCACTACTGTAATGGGCGGAGATTAAATGTAAGATGTTGAATAGCATCAGCATGAAGGGCCGAATCAGATGTACTAAATTTCATTTTTCTAGGACAAACGGTTCAAATGTTATAACCGTTAGAATGTTGAATTTTTGAACTGGTGGTGGCGCTATAGAGTTGGTTCTAGAGACTCCAAATTTGGTCCAATCACTATTCATGAGCATCTCTACAACTGTGCCAAATTTCATTATTTTCTCATGTTCCGTTGATAGGGCTGCCATAGACTCCCATTGGGGAAGAATAAGAATAATAATAAGTAAATATAGCTGCAAGCAGCAATTCGGGGCCAAGCCCCAGTAGGGGCAGTAGCGCAATACGGAGCAGGAAGAGCAAAAACAGCAGAAATTGAATGTACATGCAAAACATCTGGTTCAGAAGGACAGGTGGAAATGAAATGAAAATCAATAGAAGTTCAGAGAACGAACACGGAATGAACTAAAATACTTGTATCTCATTGAAGAGGAATAAAGATTAGCACAATCCTTATTTGGATAAAAAAGGTATCAAAATGACTCATTACACACAATTGTATAAAGGAACCCCACACGAGATTCGAATCCACGACCTCCGGGTCCAAGGTCCATTTCTCATCTCATTGCACCACTGTGCAAGTGAATGTTTCCACACCTGCCGAAGTTTATTAGTTCATGTGAAAATGAACTCAAAATGAAGAATTCTTATAAAGCTGCACTTTAGATCATTCTGCAGCTCATCATGCTGTAGTGCAATACAGAGCAGGAAGAGGAAAAACAGCAGAAAATGAACAAACATGAAACAGCTGGTTCAGAATTACGGGCAAGAATGAACTCAGAATGTACATAAGCTTAGATGAAAATGAACACAGCATGAAACAAAAAGCATTTATTTCTAATCCAAGAGGCAGTAAAGGAATCAAAACACACTATTTTATAAAACCGCTCCACCTGGGATTCGAACCCACTAACTTCAGATACAGGGCTCTTCAGATAACTGGCTTTACACATTGAGCTACTTGAGGATGCACATTCAACAGACTGTGGAAGAAACCTTTTAGTCTAACAAAGAATTCACAAAAAAAGCATTACTTAGCATGCTAACCATATTAGCATGCTAAGCTAACTTAATGCTAATGAAGCTCATGGTTAACTTGATAACTGAAGAGCCACATTAAAGAGAATGACAACTGGTTAGCATGCTAAGCAATTAGCATGCTAAGCTAACTAGCATAAGACAACAAACACAAGCAAGGTCACATTCAGAGATGAATATCTTGGGAATGGTAGCGAATATCAAAAATCCATTCAGTCATTTCTGTGCGGCTCGGTCCAAAGATCACCTGAGCTGATTTTGGACAAAATTGGACAAAAATTGTAGGAGGAGTAGCGAAAAAACTGTTTTCCATTTATTTCAATATGGCGGACAGGTACATTTAAGGAAAATGACAAATGACACATCGTCGGAATCGGCATAAGCCAGGGAATAAAATGACATAAAGCATACACATTTTGGAAAGTGTTTTCAAAAGTTATAAGTGGTTTTGCAATAATCATTACATCTGTGGAACAGTAGGTGGCGCTGTGTTGAAACTTCTCAGGTACCTTCAGGACCTTCTAAAGGTCATACATACCAATTTGTGTGAAGATATGTCAAATTGTTTAAAAGTTATTGCAATTTATGACAAAATTCAAAATGGCGGACACGTGGTTCATCCGATGTTGACGAATTCGATATCCTCGGATTCGGCATGGCACAGGGAATCCATAGACACCAAGATCTTGATTTTCTAATAAAGTGTTCAAAAGTTATTGGCCAAAATAGCCATTTTTCAGATCTCATGACCTGTAGGTGGCGCTGTTCCCAAATTTGGCATGGAACCTCAGATCATGGTCTTGATCAAGTGTACCAATTTTAGTTTTGATTGCTCAAAGTTTGGCCGAGATACAGCCTCTATAGCAATTTTGGGTCAACCTCGTTAACTTCGTGACATCATAACTTTTGAACAAAGATGAATAAAAAAAAATCTGTTCAGTCATTTCTGTGCGGCTCAGACCAAAGATCACCTGATCAAAGTTTGGACAAAATTGGACAAATTTTGAAGGAGGAGTAGCGAAAAAACGGAATACTGTACTTTTCAAAATGGCCGCTACTGTAATGGGCGGAGACTTAATGTAAGAATTTGAATAGAATCAGCATGAAGAGACGAATCAGATGTACTAAATTGTATTTTTCTAGAGCAAATGGTTCAAAAGTTATAAACTTTAGAATGTTGAATTTTTGAACTGGTGGTGGCGCTATAGAGTTGGTCCTAGAGACTCCAAAATTGGTCAGATTTCTAGACATGACCATCACTACAAGTGTGCCAAATTTCATCATTTCCTCATGTTCCGTTGATAGGGCTGCCATAGACTCCCATTCGGGAGGAAGAATAATAATAATAAAAGGGAAAACGTACAATTACAATAGGGGCTACAGCCCCTTTGGGGCTTGGCCCCTAACTAACGGATACTACAGCACCTTCGGTGCTTGGCCCCTAATTAAGAATACTAACAGATATAATAGGGGCTACAGCACCTTCGGTGGTTGGCCCCTAATAAAACTAACGGATACAATAGGGGCTATAGCACCTTCGGTGATAGGCCCCTAATAATAATACAAACCTGATTCCAAAAAGTTGGGACACTGTATAAATTGTGAATAAAAAAAAGGAATGCAATAATTTACAAATCTCATAAACTTATATTTATTCATCATTATTCATACACATTTTATTCACAATAGAATATAGATAACATATCAAATGTTGAAAGTGAGACATTTTGAAATGTCATGCCAAATATTGGCTCATTTTGGATTTCATGAGAGCTACACATTCCAAAAAAGTTGGGACAGGTAGCAATAAGAGGCTGGAAAAGTTAAATGTACATATAAGGAACAAACTGGAGGACCAATTTGCAACTTATTAGGTCAATTGGCAACAAGATTGGGTATAAAGTCAAGTCAAGTCAAGTCAAATTTATTTATATAGCGCTTTTTACAATTTGTAATTGTTTCAAAGCAGCTTTACATATTAGGAGCACAGAAAAAAGAGAAATGGTTAAAAATAAGCTGTACAAGCAAGCGTGGTAATATGTAACATATACAAGATGGTGCTACATTAAGCCAATGTCGGCTGACTCCCAGGGGTGGAAAAAACCCCCTAGGAGAAAAACCCAGCGTGCTAGCACTGGGAAAAAAGTCCTAGGAGGGAAAAAACCCCTTGGAAGATATATATAATATATGTAAATGGATATGGAGATCAAAATCTGAATTATACATTTTTATTATAGAGATTAAAAATAGATTATATATAAATATATGTAAGCGGATACGGAGATTTAAAAAGAGCCTCTTAGAGTGGCAGTGTCTCTCAGAAGTCAAGATGGGCAGGGGATCACCAATTCCCCCAATGCTGTGGTGAAAAATAGTGGAACAATATCAGAAAGGAGTTTTTCTCAGAGAAAAATTGCAAAGAGCTTGAAGTTATCATTATCTACAGTGCATAATATCATCCAAAGATTCAGAGAATCTGCAGCAATCTCTGTGCGCAAGGGTCAAGGCCAGAAAACCATACTGGATACCTGTGATCTTCGGGCCCTTAGACGGCACTGCATCACATACAGGTGTAGCATATGCACACTTATCAGGACAGTTAATAAAATCTGGAATCTTCAGGATGCTTCTCGCATGCTGGACTGTGTTGTAATCTGACTTCGGCTCCGGCCGGTACAGAAAAAAAACAGAGACTCTGACATTTTTGTTACCCTCCAAGGTTAACCCCCTGGAGTCTGAGGCTGATTTGGGGCCTGGAGAAGTTCTGACATGCCCTGACATTTCTGCTTTTTTCAGTTGTTCATAAACATATTAATGACAAAAGTGTCATTACACTGTATTCAGCACAAACTAGGCTACCATAATATGTGAGGAACATGTATGTACATGTTTGTGTTTTTGAAGGAATAACGTTTATGCGTGGTTATTGAAAAAACAAAAAACTTAAGTCACTGAAATAAGGCCAAAAAAATAATATTAAATCTGTGTTCACAAGACTTTGGGGTATTGGAGGTTGTAGACGAGTTTTTGCTTCAAAATTATGACTACTCTTTCATATAAAACAATAGAGAGATTTAAATTTTCTAAAACATCTTTGGTCAAGAAACAGTATGCGTGGAGGCGTGAATCATCATGAATAATGGGTGATTCTCACCTGAGAAGACAAAAGAATCACATAATAATGACCTGAAATTACTTGCATAATAATGAGCTCTTTCAGTCAGGTAGGCTGTGAAAAAACCCTCTGTGATCATGTGGTGTATATCAAACATACAGAAAAAACAGCAATACTGTGAAATATTATTACAATCAAAAATAATGGTATTCTATTATATTTTTTAAAATATAATGTATTTGTGTGATGCAAAGTGTCTGAACAATTATGTTACCTCTATGGCATTTCATATAGGCTTTTAGCTTAAAAGCATGCACATTTGGAGAAATATTGATGGATTCTCATATGTTTGTCAATTTTCTATACAGAGGCGTAATATTTATTCAGGATTTATAGTCATTACTATGAATGCTGGATACTGTGTTTTCAATTCATACTTGCAGCCGGAGGGCGCTCTGTGCACCTTTAGTCCACAAATGCCTGCTAAAGAAGAATAGGCAATTCAGGAACTAACCGAACTAACAGAGGCCAGAGATCGCTAACTATGGCTATTCAAAACACTTTTCAAGACAATAAATACATGATTGAGATGATGTATGCATGTATTGACTGAATTTGCGTCTGGATAGCGCTCCTCCGTGGGCGTGGCCGCATTAGCGGATAATGAGCTGAATCAAGGACTTCTGACATGGCTCGATTTTCATACAGATTACATAAACAGAGAATATTTGTTCTCGATTTGACTTACACGATTTAAAACCTGACATTTCAACGTTTTTTTAGACAGAAGTCTCATTTTTTTGTGATTAAGTATTCACTAAGTTGCAGTTCATTTTCTGAGAACTATCAGATTGGATTTCATTCAGAGGGAGACGAGAGATCACGCATCATGTTAGTTTTCTTTATTTTGCAAAAAGCACAACATTTCGTTTTTACTTTGAGTGTACACAAATAAAAGAAGATATTCCACAGATTAAAATGGTGTATAACTCTTAAAGGAGCTGTATGTAAGAAATCTATTTCAATTAATCATAAAATGGCCCTGATGTGTCACTAGACATTAAGAAATCATGTTAATTTCAAATACTTATATCACTGACAAAAGTAGTTTGGCCAGGATATTGTCATTTAAAAAGTGGACTTGCAGCTCGTTATAATTCAGAAATTCGACAAAGTCCGAAATAAAACCAGAATTTGTATTGGAGATGCTTTTGAAAGATGGAGACGGCTGAAAACTGAGAATAATTTGAACACAGACGCCAACGTTGCTAATTTTCTCCTGGACAGGTAAGATTCATCTATGCTTGGCTAACTTGTACTTGATGTCAATGGACATTTCATATATTCATGACAGTCGAACAAAGTTATGCATGTTTGTGCAAAGTAACATAACGTTAGCTCACATGGACGTATGCTCTGTCATTATGCTGAGACGCTGAGGAAAACAACAGTAGCACGCCCATTATGGCAATTTGAAACGTAATTGAGACAGTAGCCTAATGTTACCTCAGTAAAAATGATTCGTCATTTGTTCTTCACGTATATCGTGGACTAAGTTACACATGCTGCAAGTTGACCTGTATGACCATTGCTAATGTAATTTAGTTACTCTAACAATATTTTCTGATGGAACTGAAAACAACCCTGTGATAGCCATTGGTGATATTGAATTTGTCCCGCGTTATAATTGCTGTGACAAATGTTTTGGTTATTTGTTAGCCAACTTATGACAAAAACTTTAGTACTTGTAAATCGATTTTTTTTTTTTTCGTATTGAAAAATAAGGAATTTTTATTTTGTTGTTTATTTTTGTTTTGTTTTACTATTATCCTTTTATAATCCGTTAGTGATGGTTTGGAAGCACTACAGTATGTGCAATTCCAAGGAAAAATAACTTTTTCTAATGTCCATAACACTAATGAAAAGCACAGTGTAGCCTATGATGTGAAAAATTTGGGCCATTTGGAACGTTTTGTAGCCTACTTGTTTTTCATGCAAGTTCTACAGCCAAAAATAATAGAATGTCATTGTGACGAGCAGGGCGGGCGAGAGCCGTGAGGGAACGGCGCGAGGCCGGTGGCGCGAGTGTTAATGAGCTTCACCTGGGAGGCGCACCGGCCTTGAGTCCCTCACGGAGGAGCTCCGGGAGCATAAAAGGAGGAGCGACTACAGTGAAGGACGAGAGAGGACCAGGCCTGGACTTTATGTTATGTTTTATTATGTTTGTGTGGCCGGCAGACGTCCGCGAGGGTCTGCCGGCATTACTTTCGTTTTGTTCTTTGTTTATTTCTAATTAAAGTTTTGTTGAATGTTCGCCGGTTCCCGCCTCCTTCTTCCCGTATTGACGAACTTCGTTACATTGGTGCCGAAACCCGGGAGGAAGGAGGGACATGCTGTCGAAGAGCCCTCGCTGCTGAGGGGGATCGCGGTGCTGCGGAGTTCGGGCAGCGCGGGAGTGTGTGTAGACCGCGAGAGGCTGCCCGAGGCGGTGGTGCTGGAGCCTTGTGAAAGGTGGGACGGAGACCCGGATGCCGTGCTCCTGGGACGAGGTGGGGTGGCTGCCGTCCTGGACCTGGAGGGAGCGGAGGAGTCGCCGCCGTCTGCCGTGGGCCGGAGCCTGCTGCCGTCCGCCATGAAGGGGAGGAGCAGGGGACGGGGGACTCGCTGCCGGCTGCCCTCAGTCGGAGGAGCCATCGCCGGCCGCCAGGAGGCGGTCGAGGATCGGGCCGTCCACCGAGCGTCCAGTGCCACCGCATGGCACCGCGAGGAAGAGCCTCCCGGCTGGCTGAGGACCGGGCGGCAGTGTGTCTGGGAACCGGACCAAGAATTTTTTTTTTTTCTTTCTTTTTCCTCTCTCCCCTCTCTCGTCCTGTCGCTCCCCTTGCTTCCGTCTCCTTTCTCTCGTCTCGTCTGTCCTTACCCCCAGGTGCTGCGGCCGCCGAGACAGGCCCCGGGGGGGAGTAAGCGCAGTCGCGGGAGTACCCCCCGGCCTGCGAGGGGCGTTGGGGGTATGTGACGAGCAGGGCGGGCGAGAGCCGTGAGGGAACGGCGCGAGGCCGGTGACGCGAGTGATAATGAGCGTCACCTGCGAGGCGTGCCGGCCTCGAGTCTCTCACGGAGGAGCTCCGGAGGCATAAAAGGAGGAGCGACATCAGTGAAGGACGAGAGAGGACCAGGCCTGGACTTTATTTTACGTTTTATTATGTTTGTGTGGCCGGCAGACGTCCGCGAGGGTCTGCCGGCATTACTTTCGTTTTGTTCTTTGTTTATTTTATATTAAAGTTTTGTTGAACGTTCGCCGGTTCCCGCCTCCTTCTTCCCACATCTATGAACCGTGTTACAGTCATGTAATCTTTCACATCACATATTTTAGCGTTATGGATGTGTGCTGCAGGGTAAGTAAAAAAATACAGCTGGCCACTTTCACTTATAGCATCAGCTAAATGAATAGCTGTATCTTTGATATTGGTTACACATAGTGACATAGGCTTGTGCTTGTACTTACATTAATGACAGATAAATAACGTTACAAGTTAGACTAACAGTTACCGTTCTGTCTGTCACGTACGAGCATAAATCTTTACGATTATAAGGTCACATACGAGCATAAATCTTTACGATTATATTTAACTAATGACAATTAGTAAATTTTTTAAATACATAATTACTTATCAAAATATCTCTCATGAAGCATAAACAGAATTAACAGAAAAAAAACTTACTGTGTACATCTGTTCGTCACTTGCCATTGGAAGCTCATTGAAGCAGCCTACGTTTCTGCTGAATCCTGCAGCTCATCTGGCAACCTCGAGTCAGGGGGTAGGGGGAGGGGATACACCGCTCTACAGTATTTTTATAGTGATTGCAGTACCAGTTTAGGCCACAATCCTACATACAGCTCCTTTAATTGTATGTGCAACATTGACGGAGTATTTTGAGTCTCTTTCACACTGGTAAGAAAAAAACTGCGGTGGTATCGCCGGAGATACCTCAGACCTCAGAGTGTTAAACAGAAAACTCCAACTTTCTAGCTCTGGAGACTTCAAAAGGGTCACCCCCCTTTTGTGGGCCCAGAGACTGACCAGACAAATTCCACACGCACACACCCCACACACACACACAGACACACAAAAACACACAAACATGCTTAGAGATTGTATGTACAGCTACTCTTAAAATATGACTGTGCCAAAATGTACCCATCATGTATACAAGTGCATGTACGTTTCCTAGTGTTTAGGTTTAGGTTAAATAATTGTAGGTGTGTTAGTTTTAATGAGGGAATTTGTCTGTAAACCATAACTTCTTTTATATGCCTTTCTGATCTGTCGAGTTTGATCTCATTTTAAAGCTCTGGCTACCGCTCATTCACTGAGATGTGTCACATAGCTGACAAACGCATTGTTCTATTTGTTTAATGATATTGTGAAGAAAGTACTCCATCTCGAAATCTGATCTGATAGTCATCAATTATGCAAATTCAGCTAGGAGACCAGACAAAGGAAAAGCTTGCCTGCCAACTTTGCACCTATGTCATTGGCTATTCCACCTCAAGGAGGTGTATCGGCTTATCTGTCATAAAAGAGGAACACCAGGATTCTCCTGTGTGTTCTCCCGATTGCCCTGAATCATCCATCGCCCACTCACGCACGTCTCTCCCGGACGTTACGGCGACCGCGCTGCCATCGCGCTCTCCTCTCGGGACCACCATCTTCCAGCGCAACTAACTTTCAAGTCCTCAGTTCAAACTTTCCCGCTGAACGGAAGAAACCAACGAACTGCACCAGCGCTAAACCGAAACTCGACATGCAAAACTAATGCAAGTACTACCGTTTCTCAATCTTAATGAAACTGATTTCCGTGCTGGCCTCAAGAACTGTTTGTAAGTTTTGCTGCTTACCTTCTCCCTTTCCTTTCCTCTACTCCCACTTTTGTATATATGTGTATAGCCTGTGTATAGCTGTATAACCTCTGTAGTCGTAGTTTGCATATATTAAACACATTATTCATGCTCGATTGTTCTGTTTGTTCATTCAACCAAAAACCAAGTCACTTTAACGTTTTTCGATCACTTTATGCTTTGATGCTATAATAGGAATTTATTCTTGTGGCCAAAGAATAAATCCGTCTATAATATTCTAGGAGGAGCTAGGGTTTGCTGGACAAACAAAGTTTCCCTAAATAATTATTAAACAAGAACTAATCATATATGTGATTGATTATAATTCCTTGTAATTAATTCACAATATATGTTTAATTCCCCCTTGGGTTGATATATGAGTCATAATTGATCATAAAGCTTTATGATTTATTATAATTCATATATATAACCCATAAATTGATTAATAACTGTACAAACCACTACAGATATTTGGTGGAGTAACGCTGGCAACGTTTTAAACTTGGTTTTTGGTTAATTTGTGTGCGATTTAATGTGTATGCGCGCTTTATTCAGTGAGACGACGCACGCGTCCTCACTTTAGATAGTTAAGCTTGCTATTCGTGTCTGAAAACACTCGTGAAATAAACTGCAGTCTAATATTTCAAACTGTATCTGCAAAAGGCGACAATCTTTTTACAGTACAGGTAATATTAATTTCCGCTTGAATGAAACAAATTGAATCGTCATTATGCATGTTCTGAAACTAGATTTTGTAGCGAGATTCCTACTAATCTCTCAAAAGGCTTTATTATTTGCCGCTATTAAATCTGAATTACTTCATGTCGTTCAATAATGTGTCGTTCAGTAATTCACAATAGCCGGCTCGCTCCTTGGTGATGTCATTGGCTTAACTACCCAACCACGTGACCGGTACAGAACTAGTCGGAAAACAGTCTATCTGATTTATCGATTGATGTGTAAAAATTTGGAGCTTATATCGACATCCTGATCCAATGTTGATTAGTAACCGTGGCAAAGAAATCCTGCAAGAGTTACATATTCGTGTGCACTAAAGTTTGCACAAAAGGGACTGATTCCCAAAGTTGTGTACCTGTGAGTAAAAGGTGCATATTTGTGTCCAGTAAACTGGCACCAAAGAATCCGCTGAGGTTCTATAGTTGTAATCGTGATCGTGCAGTTAAATCAGCCGTAAAGGGCCAGAGCCCTACAGGCGCGCTCATTTTTATATCACAAACTAAAGAAGGTGGATGCAGTAACTCTGACCAGACACCAGAGGGCAGTCTGTTCAGGTGTGGCACCCCTCCCTACTTATTGGTGTTGTGGACTCATTGACGCCACCGTGTGGACGTTCTGAGTTAAAGCTGCTCTCCATACTTTGAACTGAATTATCTCCAAATTATCTTTGTTGCTCTAAACTGCGTGGAGTTGTACAAGTAATTTGTTTTGATGGTTATCCTTTCCAATCGTTTTTGGAATGTGGTTTACTGATTTAAATTTAATTTAAACACGTTTAAATTTTTAATTTAAATTAAGTTTCCCTTCCAACCAGAGAATTCTCTTTCTGGAAGTGCTCCCCCATGTGGACACGCCCCAGATAAGTCAATTCCCTCCTCTGTGCGTTCTCTTTTCCTGTGTTCACAAATTTACTCTATTCTATTCTATCTTACTTTATTTTGTTCTATCTTATTTTTATTTATTCCCTTCATTCTTTTCTCTCTCTTTCTCTCAGGTTATTTATTTATTTATTTATTTATTTTTATTTTTTTTTACTTTGGACATTCATTCCTTTGTATTACTTAATGTTTTATTTTATTCACTCTTAGTTCTGTGTCCTGTTTGTTATTGGCTGGCAATAACACTCACGCACACCCAAGCCTCCCTTATTTCATACACTTATTTTAAATTTAATTAAATAACATTTAACTGAAATTTAAAATTAAGTAGTGTCAATCAGTTGGCATTTTGCTCATCAAGAAGCAATTCCCTTCAGGGGAATTCACAAATAGGGAAGGCTCTCTCCTTTCTATGTCCCATGCTGTTATTCTATGCACTTATTTAAATTCAATTGAACAAAGTTTAATTCCAATTTGAATCAAGTGACTCTGGATTGTCTTCTTTTTCTCCCTTTTCCCATTCTGTTATTCCACGCACTTATTTAAATTTAATTGAACAAAGTTTAATTCAAATTTGAATCAAATGCCTCTGAATTATTTTGTTTTTTCTTTACCCCTTCTGCTCATTTCCGTTCTAGTTTAGCTAGTTCATTCTGGCTGTCATTTTCTTTTGTCAATTTCTTTTGTCCTACACATTTGATTATTTAAATTTAATTTAAACAAGATTTAAATTCAGATTTAAATTTACAATTAAGTTGTGCTTACTTGACTGTTTGGGTACTTGCAGACAAGGCCCTTTAGCGCCCGGTGGTGAGTTGATGGTTGCTCCAGGGAGTTCCAGTGAGTGGAGCCGCCTGGCCTGGCGGGTCTTGCACTGGCTGTGCGTGAATCGGAGACATTCTGACCTCGTATCACGGGCAACACGCAAGGTCGTCAGCGAGTTGTGTGTCAGGTACAGGGAGGCAATGAGTCCAGTTTGACAAAGGCAAGTGCACAACTGTGCTGATGTTCCCTGTTAGAGAGGTTGCACCGTGGTACAAAAGGGACAGGTTGCCACGGACACCGCAGTCAAGTGTTTGAACATCTAGGAAAGGTTGCCTGCCATTGAGTTCTTATCGGAGCACCCACGATTCACCCAGGCCTAAATTAATGACATACAGTCCCTTCAACTAATTGAAAACCACATAGTCTTTGATCATTTAAGTGCTAGCCAACTCCTTTACTCTTAAGCCATACCATCCCTCTAGGTTTTATGACGCAACTCGCCTGGCCCCGTCATAAACCCTGCTGTGATAGGAAGTTTAAGTTTCACGTCTCCCCTCTAGCCCTTCTCATTTTATTTTATTGCTATTCTACTTCTATTCCTTCCTATTTGTTTACTGCTCTATTTCTCGTTTAATTGCATCCATCCTATTCTGTTCTGTTTGCTTTTCTGCTATGCTTTTTTTTTTTTTCCAGTTCACGTAAAAGCAGAGCCTGTGAGAGCCATCACGGAAAACTGAATAATAGATAGACGACTGAGGAGCGAGAGTCAAAGGACTCTTAGAGCTACCGCCTGTCAAAATCTTTATTTAAATCCGGCACTCACCCACACAAATTGACCCACATGGTCCTTTTGGCTATCGACAATTAAGTGTCTAGCCTACATTCCACTAACTGTCTGCACCAGTTAACGGGAATCAAACCAAAGAATTATATAATCATGCATTATTATAAGTCGTTAGTTCTGCGCATGCTTGCATTGGTTCTGTTTGTGCCATCTTTCTCTCGCCAACAGCAAGCCAACGTGTTCAGACCAGCCAGCCCCGGCAGCCACTGGGACCGACTTGAGACCTGGTTGGGCGCCCTGACCAGCACGTTCCTGCCCAACGCCGCTGTGGATCCCCAGCACCTAAGCAACGAGCAGCGGGACGACAACCTGAATTGACTGATGGCCCACGATCTGACGCCGGGCTACAAAGAATGGGCGAAAGTCATCCGAGATATCGCCCACAACCTCAAGCTCCAGGCCGAGGATGCCCGGAGGAATCAAGCCCAAACCCGACATCGCCTCGATCAACGACTCATCGAGACTCAGGACCGGCGTGGGACAGCGGATGAATCCAAACCTGAACTACAGGAGGAGCTGCAAAGACTTCAAAAAGCCCTTGTAGATCTCCACCTGGAGGTGGAGCGTAGAGAACTGTTGGAAAAGAAATCCAGGAAAGAACTAACTGGAAAACTCCAACACGGTGAAGCTCTCCTAACCAAAGCAGAGACTGAGCTGAAAAAAAGACACGCTGAAGCCAGGGCCTGTGAAAATCATCTTAAACCGGCCCGGAAAGAAATCATTGCTCTGAAACCACAAAGAGGCTATTTAAAAGATGGACTTGACACTGGTTACAGAGAACTGAAAAGTGGCCTGGGAGGGGAAACACACGTCACAGAGTTTCACCTAACCAGTCAGGAATCCCTAGTGAAAAAGGGGGTTAAAAGTCCACTGCCCAAAACGTCCAGCAGCCAACAACCTTTGCCAGCAGCTGTCAAATCCAACTGCCAGCAATTGCAACCGGCTGTCACCCAAAAGCTTTCTGACCCTGCATCAGATCAAAGGCTCCCTGCTGCTATGAACCTTAAATGGGGAAGACTGAAAAACCCATACACTTGCTACAGCCGAATGCAAAGGGTCCACTACGGAGCATGTAACCAGCAAGCAATGGAGGAAGATTTCATCTTCAAAACTCTGTTTCTCCGAGAGCTGCACCCGGCGGTGAGTGATCATCTGGCAGCCTTTGCCTGCTCACGCAGCCTGTCTACTCAGCATCTGCGAGACTTGGTTGATGAAGCTCACGCCAAGCAGAGCACTGCTCCTGAAAAGACTGTAGAAAATCAAACCAGTTATTCAGTCTCTGATTACTGCCTAGAAACCTGCCATAACCTGTTTGAAAGACTGACAAATGGAGCTAAAAAACAAAACCGGACTCTCAAGTCACAAAGATGTGAGCTGAATGTGCAGTCGCACAGTCAAACTGAAGTCTACCTTGAACACATAGCTCCCATGCACCATACAATTGGCCCAGTGAGCCTGGTACCTCCTGTGTGCGTAGCACAAATGGACACGTTTCCCTGTTTCATCTGCAAAGATCTGCTAGACTCCTTTGAGTCCTTATTGAACTCCAGACCGCTAAAAATCTGGGCTCAAGTGTGTGAACTTCTGCCTTTCCAGTCACCCAGACCACCTGAGCCAGACGGTCAGGTCACAGAGGTCACAGGAAAACTCCCAGCTAACCGCGGGAACCCCGTCTAAGAGCACAGTTCAAGTTCGCTACCCGGCGCACTTCAACTCACCATAGACTGTAACTCCCTCTGCTCCAAGGTCACGACAGACTCACAGCTGAATGATGTAGTTACAACAGACATTATTTGCACACTGTGGGCAGACAACCCAGCCTTCAGCCACACGCTGTTAAGTGCTCTCAGTGAAGGAACACAGGACCTCCCTTTTGCCAACAAGCACACACGCTTCCCATTGGACTTTCGTCTGCCAACCATGACGACTGCCAAGGACACCTGCGTTTTGAACTTGAAATGGAATGACCTGCTTCTAACCCAACACGTCCTGGTCCTTCCGGACCTCCTGATGCACTCTAAAGCTCATATGGACATTGCTAATGAGTTGGTGTGGGCCCCAATGACTGTACAGCCCCATGTTGTTCCTGTCAACACTGCCAACTTCCTGTCAGGCCAGACCTTCCAAGAGGTCTGCATCCTGGTCCACATACAGGAACCTGTAGTACCACCTTACACCAAAGAGGGTGCTGTTTGGCTCCACGTACAGGAACCTGTAGTACCACCTTACACCAAAGGGGGTGCTGTTTGGCTCCACATACAGGAAACTGTAGTACCACCTTACACCACAGGGGTCACTGTTTGGCTCAACAGGCAATGTGGTCAAGCCCCAAGCCACACGCTGGGCTCCCTCACACTTTCACCTGAAGGCGTGGAATGTGACCTCCCTCTAAAAGCCACACCTCTCACTGAAGTGTCATCCTGTGTAGTTCACAGTTTGCTCAACAACTGCATGGCCACAGACATCAGCATTCGCGAAGCCTACCATCTAGAATGGACACTGAACCACAACTTACATGACTGAGCTCAGGTTAACCCTCTGGAGTCTGAGGCTGATTTGGGGCCTGGAGAAGTTTTGACATGCCCTGACATTTGTGCTTTTTTCAGTTGTTCATAAACATATAAATGACACAAGTGTCATTACACTGTATTCAGCACAAACTAGGCTACAATAATATGTGACAAACATGTATGTACATGTTTGTATTTTTGAAGGAATAACGTTTGTAGCGTATGCACACGTATCAGGATAATCAATAAACTTTGGAATGTTCAGAACGCTTTTAGCATGCTGGACTGGGTTGTAAAACCTCATCGCGGCTCTGAACAGGTCTGCCAAAGATGAGCCCACTTGACACTTTTGTGGACCTGCGAGGATAAACAGAAAGTGCAACTTCCTCACTTTGGTGACTTCAAAAGGAGCACCCCCTCCAGAGACTGACCAGATCCACATTCCAACACCCCCCACACACAGGGACACACAAAAACACACACACAGACACATATAGAAACACACAATCATACATTTTTGACTGTATATGTAAAATACAACTATGCTGACGTATACCCATCCTGTATTTTGAAGCGCATGCATGTTTCCTAGTGTTAAATGAGTGTATTTGTGCTAGTGTGCATTTTAATGAGAGAATTTTGTCTGTAAACCGTAACTCCTTCTCTATGCCTTTCTGACCTATCGAGTTTGATCTCGTTTTAAAGCTCCGGACTCGAGCTATTCATTGAGATGTGTCACATAGCGGACAAATGCATTTTTCTATGTGTTTAATGATCCTGCGAAGAACGCACTCCATCTCGAAATCCGATCGGATAATCATCAAGTATGCAAATTCAGCTAGGAGACCAAACAAAGCAACTTTGCCCGCCAAATAGTGCTGCGCATCTATTGGTCGCTATAATTCAGGAGGTGTGTTAGCTTGGGTTTCCATAAAGACAACGACACACACCTTCACTGCTCTCTCCTCTTCTTCTCCTTTGTCTCCCGACTGACTCACGAGCACCTCGTGCACGGACGCCTCAGGTGACCGCGCTTCCCAACCACGCGCGCAGTTCGGGAGGACCACTTCCTTAGACTTTCTCTCTCTTCGGCTAAGTTACTTAAGCTTAAACCTCTTTTGAAAACCCCGCCGGAGAAACCCTCTCTGAAAGGACCAACCCAGCCAGGCGCATTGAAACTGCTACACACGGACTTGAACCAATAAGCAAGTATTATCATTTATCTGAATTTGTCTAAACTGATTTCTGTGCTGGCTCTCTCTCAAAAAGGTTTAACAAAGAATTTGCCATCCTTTGATCATCTTTCTTTCCATGTCTTTTCTTCATTCTCACTCTTGTGTATATATATATATATGTGTATACTTCTGTATATATTTTAGACGTATAATCTCTGTAACCGTAGCTGCATATATTAAACACTTAATTCATGCTCGATTGTTCTGTTGTTCTTTCAACTGAAGACCAAGTCACTTTAACGTTTTTCGATCGCTTTATGCTTTGATGCTATAATAGCAAGTTATTTTCATGGCCAGAGAATAACTCTGTTTATAATATTCTGTGAGGGACTTAGTTTGCTGGACAAACGAACAGTTTCTCTAAATAATTATTAAACCAGAACTAATCATATATGTAATTGATTATAATTCGTTGTAATTGATTCACAATATATGTTTAATTCCCCGTTGGGTCGATATATGAATCATAATTTATTCATAACCTTATGAATTATTATATTCATATTTCATCCATAAATTGATTAATAACTGTACGAACCGCTACTTCTGTTATATTTATTTGGTGGAGGATTCGCGAGCAACGTTTTAAACTTGGTTTTTGGTAAAAGAGCAATGTAGAATAATTTGTGTGTGACTTAATGTACATGCGGGCTTTATTCAGTGAGAAGACGCAAGGGTCCTCACTCTACGCACCGTTAACAAGCTGCTGTTTGTGTCTAAAAACACTGCAGGCCTAGCCTTGGTTGACCGTGAAATACACTGCAGTCCATTGATATTTCAAGCTCGTATCTGTGAAGGACGACAATCTTTGCAGTAAGTTACAGTTTTGAATATTAATTTCCGCTTGAATAAACGAATTGAATCGTGTTCAGCGAGTTTAGAGGGTCGTGGCGAGATTCCTGCGATCACTCTTTCGAGGCCTCATCATATTTGCCACTATTAATCTGAATTAATTGTGTCGTCCAAATAATTCACAATAGTTGGCGCTCCTGGGTTACGTCGTCTGGCCTGGCTACCCAAACCACGTGATCCCCGTTACAGATCTAATCGGAAAAGCAGTCCGTCTGATTTATCGATTGGTGTGTAATAATTTGGAGCTCATATCAGCATTCTGATCCAATGTTGATTAGTAACAGCGGCGAAGCAATCCCGCAAAAGTTACATATTCACGTGCATTAAAGTTTGCACCAAAGGGACTGATTCCCAGAGTTGTGTACCCGTGAGTAAAACGGTACACATATTTATGAAAGAATCCGCTGAGGTTCTATAGTTGTAATCGTGACCGTGCAGTTAAAACAGCGTAAGGGTCAGAACCCCACAAAGCGCTCGTTTTTATATCACGAATTAAAGAAAGGGGATGCAGTAACTCTGACCAGACGCCAGAGGGCAGTCTGCTCAGGTGTGGCACCCCTCCCTACTTATTGGTTGTGTGGACTCATTGACGCCACCGCGTGGACGTTCTGAGTTAAAGCCGCTCCCTACTTTGAACTGAAATTATCTCCAAATTATCTTTTGCTTCTCTATACTGCGGGGAGTTGTAAAAGTAATTTGCTTTTGGTGGTTATGCTTTCCAATCATTGTTGGAATGTGGTTTACTGATTTAAATTTGATTTAAACACGTTTAAATTTTTAATTTAAATTAAGTTTCCCTTCCAACAAGGGAATTCACTTTCTGAGAGTGCGCCCCCTGGTGGACACTGCCAGATAAGTCAATTCTCTTTTCCTTGCATTCTTGTCCTGTGTTCACAGATCTACTCTATTTTATTCTATTTTAGTTTATTTTAGTTTATGTATTTTATTTTTATTCTACTTTGTTTTATTGCATCTATTCCCTTTTTGTATTTTCTCTCTCTTTCTCTCAAGTTATTTCTTTAGTTTTACTTGGGAAATTCATTCCCTTTTATTACTTAATGTTTTATTTTATTCACTCTTAGTTCTGGGTCCTGTTTGTTATTGGCTGGCAATAACATTCACGCACACCCAAGCCTCCCTTATTTCATACACTTATTTTGAATTTAATTAAATAACATTTAATTGAATTTTAAAATTAAGTAGTGTCAATCAGTTGGCATTTTGCTCATCAACAAGCAATTCTCTTTAGGGAATCTGCAAATAGGGAAGGCTTTCTCCTTTCTTTCTCCCATTCTGTTATTCTATGCACTCATTTAAATTTAATTGAACAGAGTTTAATTCAAATTTGAATCAAGTGCATCTGATTTGTTTTTGTTTTATTTTATTTTTACTTTATTTTTAATTTTAGACCCCTACTCTTTTATCCTACACACTTAATTATTTAAATTCTATTTAAACAAGATTTAAATTGAGATTTAAATTTACAATTAAGTCGTGTTTACCTGACTGTTTGTGCACTTGCAGATAAGGCCCTTTAGCGCCCTGTGGTGAGCTGACGGTTGCTCCAGTGAGTTCCAGTGAGTGGAACTGCCTAGCCTAGCGGGTCTTACACTAACCGTGTGTGAATCGTGGACATTCTGACCTCGTATCACGGGCAACACGCAAGGACATCAGCGAGTTGTGTATCAGGTACAGGGAGGCAACGAGACCCGGGGTGACAACAAACGGCAATTTTGTTTAATTCCCTGCTCAGGCTTCTGCACGACAGAACCGCCCATTTGGAGTAACTGCCCGTAAAGGGGACAGACTCTGAGTTCAGGGAAAACTCAATTCTGACTGGTCACTCGGGCCGTTGCCGCAAATATCTTACTGAAGTGCACAATTGTGCTGATGTTCCCTGTTTGAGAGGTTGCACCGTGTTACAAAGGGGACAGGTGGCCACGGACACCGCAGTAGAGTGTGTGAACGTCGAGGAAAGGTTGCCTGCCATTGAGTAGGTATCTGAGCACCCACGATTCACCCAGGCCTAAATTAGTGACATACAGTCACTTCACCTAATTGAAAGCCACAGAATATTACATATTCTTCAATTATTCAGGTGCGGGCCAACCCTTATGCTCTCGATCAATACCATCCCTCTAGGTTTTATGACGCAACAGTGCACTTGCCTGACACCATCATAAACCCAGCTGGAATAGGAAGTTTAAGTTCGCTTCTCCCCTCTAGCCCTTCCCCTTTTATTTTATTGTTTTATCCTCTCTATTTGTTTACCGGTCTATTTCATTTAACTGCATCCATCCTGTTCTGTTCTGTTCTGTTCTGCTTTTCTACTGTGTTTGTTTCTTTCAGTTCATGTAAAAGCAGAGCCTGTGAGAGCCATCACGGAAAACTGAGTAATAGATAGACGACCGAGCAGCGAGAGTCATCAAAGGACTCTTAGGGCTACCGCCTGTCAAATTCTTTGTTTAAATCCGGCACTCACTCACACAAATTGACCCGCGTGGTCCTTTTGGCTATTGACAATTAAGTGCCTAGCCTACATTCCACTAACTGTCTGCACCAGTTAACTGGAACCAAACCAAAGAATTATATCATGCATTATTATAAGTCGTTAGTTCTGCGCGTGCTTGCATTGGTTCTGTTTGTGCTGTCTTTCTCTCGCCAACAGCAAGCTAACGTGTTCAGAGCAGCCAGCCCCAGCACCCACGGGGACCGACTCAAGACCTGGTTGGGCTCCCTGACCAGCATGTTCCTGCCCAACGCCGCTGTGGATCCCCAGCACCCAAGCAATGAGCAGCTGGATGACAACCTGAAACGACTGATGGCCCACGATCCGACGCCGAGCTACAAAGAATGGGCGAAAGTCATCCGAGCCATCGCCCACAACCTCAAGCTCCAGGCGGAGGATGCCCGGAGGAATCAGGCCCAGATTCATCGTCACCGCGATCAGCGACTCGTCGAGACCCAGGACCAGCGTCGGACAGCGGATGAATCCAAACCCGAGCTACAGGAGGAGCTGCAAAGACTTCAAAAAGCCCTTGCAGAGCTCCACCTGGAGGTGGAGCGTAGAGAACTGACTGAAAAACTCCAACACAGCGAAGCTCCCCTAGCCGAAGCAGAGACTAAGCCGAAAGACAGACACACTAAAGCCCTGACCTGTGAAAATCATCTTAAACAGGCCCAGAAAGGAGTTATGGCTCCGAAACAACAAAGAGACTATGTGAATGAACTTGACACTGGTTACAGAGTATTGAAAAGTGGCATGGGAGGGGAAACACACATCACAGAGTTTCCCCTAACCAGTCAATAAGCCCTAATTCCAAATGGGGTTAAAAGTCCACTGCCCAAAACGTCCAGCGGCCAGGAAACTTTGCCAGCAGCTGTCACATCCAACTGCCAGCACCTGCAACAGGCTCTGATCCAAAAGCTTTCTGACCCTGCATCAGATCAAGGGCTCCCTGCTGCCATGGACCTAAAACGGGGCAGACTGAAAGACCCATGCACTTGCTACAGCCGACTGCAAATGGCCTATGTCAGAGCATGTGGTCAGCCAGCAATGGAGGAAGATTTCATCTTCAAAACTCTGTTTCGCCGAGAGCTGCACCCGGCGGTGAGTGATCATCTGGCAGCCTTGGCCTGCTCACGCAGTATGTCTACTCAGCAGCTGCAAAACTTGGTCGATGAAGCTCACTCAAGCAGAACACTGCTCCTGAAAAGACTGTAGAAAATCAAACCAGCTACACAGTCTCCGATCACTGCCCAGGAACCTGCCCTTGCCTTTTTGAAAGACTGAGAAATGAAGCTGAAAGACAAAATCAGACTCTCAAGTCACAAAGATGTGAGCTGAATGTGCAGTCGCACAGTCCAAATGAGGTCCACCTTGAACACACAGCTCCCACGCACCACACCATTGGTCGAGTGAGCCTGGTACCTCCTGTGTGCGTAGCGCAAATGGACACGTTTCTCTGTTTCACCTGCAAAGACCCGCTAGACTGTTTTGAGCCCTTATTGAACGCCAGACCGCTGAAAATCTGGGCTCAAGTGTGTGAACTTCTGCCTTCCCAGTCACCCAGGCCACCTGAGGCAGACGGTCAGGTCACAGAGGTCGCGGGAATTCTCCCAGCTAACCGCGGGAACCCCGTCTCAGAGCACAGTTCAAGTTCGCTACCCGGCGCACTTCAACTCACCATAGATTGTAACTCCCTCTGCTCCAAGGTCACGACAGACTCACAGCTGAATGATGTCACTACAACAGACCTTATTCTCACACTGTGGGCAGACAACTCAGCCTTCAGCCACACGCCGTTAAGTGCTCTCATTGAAGGAACACCGGACCTCCCATTTGTCAACATGCAAACACGCTTCCCATTGGACTTTCGTCTGTCAACCATGATGACCGTCAAGGACATCTGCGTTGTGAACTTCAAATGGAACAACCGGCATTTAACCCATCACTTCCTGGTCCTTCCAGACCTCCTGATGCACTCTAATGCTCATACAGACAATGCAAATGAGTTGTTGTGGGCCCCAATGACTGTACAGCTTCCTGTTGTTCCTGTCAACACTGCCAACTTCCTGTCAGGCCAGACCTTCCAAGAGGTCTGCATCCTGCTCCACATACAGGAAACTGTAGTACCACCTTACACCAAAGGGGGTGCTGTTTGGCTCCACACACAGGAAACTGTAGTACCACCTTTACACCAAAGGGGTGCTGTTTGGCTCAACAGGCAATGTGGTCAAACCCTAAGCCACATGCTGGGCTCCTTCACACTTTCACCTGAAGGCGTGGAACTTGGACTCACTCTAAAAGCCACACTGCTAACTGAAGTGTCACCCTACGTAGTTCACAGTTGGCTCAACGAATGCATGGTCACAGACATCAGCATTCCCAAAGCACACCACCTAGAATGGATAATGGACCACGGCCCCTATGACTTTGAACTCAGGTTAACGGTCATTAACTTAATACCAGCTGCAACGGTCCCAGAAGGAAGCTCAGACAACGCAAGGTTCACAGCATCCTTGAAGAGCATCTCCATCACTCCCATCAAACTGGTACCCACAGCACAGGTGCGCAGAACGGAGCTGATGGAGGACAAACACCTTGCAGTACCCACAGTCTCTGACCAGCCTGCTGTGAAACTCAAAAAGGCGCTGCACCTCTGACAGCCAACCTGACAGCTAACACCACAACAACAGAGCCATTCCCAAGGTTTGAGCCTAAAGGCCAACAGATCCAGAAAGATGCAAGTGCCCTAAAGAATGACGCAGACTGTCAAAGACTCAGAAACGTCTTGAACAAATTCAAAGTGACATTTGACAAAGACTTTTTAGGCTGTGGTCCACTAAACTTCACACAGTGCATAGTGCAACACACCCAAATGCTCCTCCCACCTTCATCAAAACAGTACAATGGTCACTATTGCCTCACATGAACCAGTGCAGGAAACTATTCGTTTCATGGAAGAAAAGGTGTTAGCTGCCCATGCAACAGCACCTATTCAGTCCCATCTGGTCCATTGTCAAACCAGACAGCAAGTGGCGACCCACCATCGACTTCAGGATGTCAAACCAGCAAGTGCCACTGCCACGACGTGCCAGAAAGCACAAGTCTGCACAGAGCGATGGATTCAGCTGCCTGCCAAAACTGCTATAACAGTACACGCCAGCGTTGACACTTGAGATAAAGGTACCCCAACAACAGCAACCAGCCTGTCACAGGTACCTCAAAGAGAATGCGTGCCAAGGAATGCCCACGGCCTACGTCGATGGACGTTTCTACACCATGAGGGCATCCTACAGGCAAGTGCAGGGGTACGATGGTTAAGAACCAACCCTGCCAACCACAGAACAGCAGGTGGGGTCCCCAGTCATGTCAGTATGGTGAAGCAGCAGCTACCCTCAAAACCCTTCACATCTCCTCAGCTCATAACATCAGAGAACGCATGTGCACAGACTCACACTTGCCAGACCTTGTTTCACATGCCATCTTCTGGGCTGGAAACAGACTGGTTCCAAAAACTAAACACAACATGCCGGTGAAACATTAACACATGTTCCAGACAAGTGATCACCTCACCCAAGCACACGACCTGATCGTTTACTGGGAAAAGGTGAAAAGATGCTTCAAAAGCAACCAGGGCGTGACAAAGGCGTGAACGACCAAACTAATGCCCTTGCCAAGACTGGCACCCTGCATAACAAACTATGGTCACACCCACCCCAGTCACCCACCCTTAGTGTGGCAACAACTACCCGCAGCCAGCGGACTGTTCCCGCAACATTTCCCGCCTTACTGCCACTGCCACTGACAACCCAAACTTGCCAACACTTCCATGCGAAATGCTTTGCACCACCACTCATACCCCTCCAACCTCCCGTTCACGGCATCTGGTCCCACGACGGCCCCTGGCCACAAACAACTACATGAGACCAACCACATGCTGCGTGTGGGAGTGAACTTTCTAAAATATGTCCCTGATGCCCTCACAGCGCCAAAGCTTATACTGCCACAGGGCCAAAAGGGGGGTGAACGGATATACACCCACAACACACCATGTGCCAAACACCATGGCACCAGAACTGTTTATGAGACTTTGAAACAAGTGGTGTACTGGCCCAGCATGCAGAAAGATGTGGCAGAGTATGTCAGAGAATGTCAGGTTTGCTGTCAAGTCCAAACTGCAAAGTGCCACTGCCGCTGCACCTGTACCAACCACACAGCACAGGTGCGCAGAACGGAGCTGATGGAGGACAAACACCTTGCAGTACCCACAGTCTCTGACCAGCCTGCCTGTGAAACTCAAAAGGCGCTACCTCTGACAGCCAACCTGACAGCAAACACCACAACAACAGAGCCATTCCCAAGGTTTGAGCCTAAAGGCCAACAGATCCAGAGAGATGCAAGTGCCCTAAAGAATGACGCAGACTGTCAAAGACTCAGAAACGTCTTGAACAAATTCAAAGTGACATTTGACAAAGACTTTTTAGGCTGTGGTCCACTAAACTTCACACAGTGCATAGTGCAACACACCCAAATGCTCCTCCCACCTTCATCAAACAGTACAATGGCCCTATTGTCTCACATGAACCAGTGCAGGAAACTATTCGTTTCATGGAAGAAAAAGGTGTTAGCTGCCCATGCAACAGCACCTATTCAGTCTCCATCTGGTCCATTGTCAAACCAGACAGCAAGTGGCGACCCACCATTGACTTCAGGATGTCAAACCAGCAAGTGCCACTGCCACGACGTGCCAGAAAGCACAAGTCTGCACAGAGCGGAGATTCAGCTGCCTGCCAAAACTGCTATAACAGTACACCAGCGTTGACACTTGAGATACTGGTACCCCAACAACAGCGACCAGCCTGTCACAGATACCTCAAAGAGAATGCGTGCCAAGGAATGCCCACGGCCTACGTCGATGGACGTTCCTACAACCATGAGGGCATCCCACAGGCAAGTGCAAGGGTACGATGGTTAAACAACCAACCCTGCCAACCACAGAACAGCAGGTGGGGTCCCCAGTCATGTCAGTATGGTGAAGCAGCAGCTACCCTCAAAACCCTTCACATCTCCTCAGCTCATAACATCAGAGAACGCATGTGCACAGACTCACACTTTGCCAGACCTTGTTTCACATGCCATCTTCCGAGCTGGAAACAGACTGGTTCCAAAACTAAACACAACATGCCGGTGAAACATCAACACATGTTCCAGACAAGTGATCACCTCACCCAAGCACACGACCTGATCGTTTACTGGGAAAAGGTGAAAAGATGCTTAAAGCAACCAGGGCGTGACAAAGGCGTGAACGACCAAACTAATGCCCTTGCCAAGACTGGCACCCTGCATAACAAACTATGGTCACACCCACCCCAGTCACCCACCCTTAGTGTGGCAACAACTACCCGCAGCCAGCGGACTGTTCCCGCAACATTTCCCGCCTTACTGCCACTGCCACTGACAACCAAACTTGCCAACACTTCCATGCGAAATGCTTTGCACCACCACTCATACCCCTCCAACCTCCCGTTCACGGCATCTGGTCCCACGACGGCCCCTGGCCACAAACAACTACATGAGACCAACCACATGCTGCGTGTGGGAGTGAACTTTCTAAAATATGTCCCTGATGCCCTCACAGCGCCAAAGCTTATACTGCCACAGGGCCAAAAGGGGGGTGAACGGATATACACCCACAACACACCATGTGCCAAACACCATGGCACCAGAACTGTTTATGAGACTTTGAAACAAGTGGTGTACTGGCCCAGCATGCAGAAAGATGTGGCAGAGTATGTCAGAGAATGTCAGGTTTGCTGTCAAGTCCAAACTGTAAACCCAAATCACAGAGCTCCACTGCAACGCAGAGGAGTCACGTTTCCACGGTCAGTCGACCAGAAAGACTGGACTGTAAAACCTCATCTGATGCTCATGGCCATCACAGACACCATACAGGAGTCAACTCAGGTGTTCCCCACAGAACTACTGATGGCATGGCAGGTGCCACTGCCTTTGCACCTGTACCAACCAGGAGACTTGAGTCTCATCACAGCCTGCTCTCCTCATCAGCATCGCAACAAGCTCCGCCTACAACTGAGAAAACAACTCGCAACACAGAGCCAAACCCTGCAAACCACCTGCAAATCCCGGAAAGGTATTGTGGCGGTTCTCCGCACTCACAGTTTCCTGCTGATCCAAACGGCGAACTCAAGGAAGCAACTGTTTACAGTCCTCCAGAATGACTTTGCCCAAAATCAGCTGGTTATAGCTCTGTTGACAGACCTGCTGCGAGAAGTTAGCTTCTCTATGGACAGAGTGGCTATGAATAGGATCCCTCAGTATCCTACACAAAGTGTGCTGGACTTTGCTACTGGCAGACCCACCAAGACTGTTCCAGCCCACCTTACTGACTCCCTGGGTGCTGCCATCCTACTGCACGTCGACCCTGAGCAGAATGAGTTGGCTGTCCTTCTCAATCTACCCAGCGGTGAACGAGATAACATCTCCAGACCCAAAGACTAGGTCAATATCAGGTGGTGGCAATGTAACACCCATGCCAAGAAACACACCTCAGATGTGGTAGCCCACCACAACAGCAACCCACGGCTGTGCCTGGCTCCCCACTTTAGCAGGTGTAGTTTCACCAAAGACTTTCAGTACTTCTGCCCAAACCAGCTCTTCCTCAGAAACCACACTGAAGGAATGGGCCGGTTGCAGCCCATGACCAGCGACACACGCTGCCCGGCCAAACCTCACACCCCAGTCATCGGAACACAAGCCGAGATGGTGGGTGATCAACTGCTCATCCACACCCCCACTCATGCTGCCACCCTAACCTACAATCAGCACAGCACCGCCACTAGTGTCAACCTGCCCAATCCACGTAAGTGGATCCAGGTACCCCTGGGTTCCATCCTTCATCGCAGCCATCTGGCAGTGTACTGTCTCTCAAGCAAAGAGGACCAGTCAGAACTGGAAATCCCATTCTCCTCCAGGAATCACCATAACGCCTTAGATCCAGGACTGGAACTGAGGATTGACAAAAGGGGGTCCCAGCTAAGTGACAGTACTCCCATCGATGCAGCCCTCCAAGCACTCTCACGACTGCCTGTCCTGACCAGCTCACCTAGAGCCCGAGCTTGGACTGCTGCCAACACAGTCCGTTGCCTCCCCATGGCAATCAAGTACGCACTCGCCCTGGGCCTGGCCTTCATCCTATCCAAAGCGACCAAAGGGATGCAAGAGTCCACAGACAAGTGCCCATCCGCCCTTCCTCAAGGACCAGTAGGAACCACCTGCTGTGTGACCATCCGGATCCATGTGCCATCAAACTTGGTTAACGTCCAACGAAGTCCGCACAGGAACTTCGTTGGCCGAAAGGGGGACTGTAACGCCTGGATGGATCCGTTCAGAGTCAATAAACTTTGGAGTTTTCAGAACGCTTTTAACCTGGTGAACTTTGTTTATAAATCACTAAATCGGCGCCGGACGGCTGTGACTTTCGGCAGGTTTGTGGGCCTGCGATGGTAAACAGAAAAGTCCAACTTCCTCACTTTGGTGACTTCAAAAGGAGCACCCCCCCCAGAGACTGACCAGATCCACATTCCAACACCCCACACACACAGGGACACACAAAAACACACACACAGACACATACAGAAACTCACAAACATACATTTTTGACTGTATATGTAAAATACAAATTATGCCAACATATACCCATCCTGTATTTTGAAGCGTATGCATGTTTCCTAGTGTTTAAAGGAGTGTATTTGTGCTAGTGTGCATGGTAATAGTGGAATTCTGTCTGTAAACCATAACTTCTTCCCTATGCCTTTCCGACCTATCGAGTTTGATCTCGTTTTAAAGCTCCGGACTTGAGCTATTCATTGAGACATGTCACAAAACGGACAAATGCACTTTTCTATGTGTTTAATGATCCTGTGAAGAACGTACTCCATCTCGAAATCCGATCGGATAATCACTAAGTATGCAAATTCAGCTAGGAGACCAAACAAAGCAACTTTGCCCGCCAAATAGTGCTGCGCATCTATTGGTCGCTACAATTCAGGAGGTGTGTTAGCTTGGGTTTCCATAAAGACAGCGACACACACCTTCACTCGGGCTCTCCTCTTCTTCTCCTTTGTCTCCCGACTGACTCACGAGCACCTCGTGCATGGACGCCTCAGGTGACCGCGCTTCCCAACCACGCGCGCAGTTCGGGAGGACCACTTCCTTAGACTTTCTCTCTCTTCGGCTAAGTTACTTAAACTTAAACCTCTTTTGAAAACCCCGCCGGAGAAACCCTCTCTGAAAGGACCAACCCAGCCAGGCGCATTGAAACTGCTACACACGGACTTGAACCAATAAGCAAGTATTATCATTTATCTGAATTTGTCTAAACTGATTTCTGTGCTGGCTCTCTCTCAAAAAGGTTTAACAAAGAATTTGCCATCCTTTGATCATCTTTCTTTCCATGTCTTTTCTTCATTCTCACTCTTGTGTATATATATGTGTATACTTCTGTATATATTTTAGACGTATAATCTCGGTAGCCGTAGCTGCATATATTAAACACTTAATTCATGCTCGATTGTTCTGTTGTTCTTTCAACTGAAGACCAAGTCACTTTAACGTTTTTCGATCGCTTTATGCTTTAGTTATTTTCATGGCCTGAGAATAACTCTGTTTATAATATTCTGTGAGGGACTTAGTTTGCTGGACAAACGAACAGTTTCTCTAAATAATTATTAAACCAGAACTAATCATATATGTAATTGATTATAATTCGTTGTAATTGATTCACAATATATGTTTAATTCCCCGTTGGGTCGATATATGAATCATAATTTATTCATAACCTTATGAATTATTATATTCATATTTCATCCATAAATTTAGTAATAACCGCTACATTCGTTATACATTACATTGACCTTCTTTTAAATTCCTCAGAATTTAACGTAAAAACAGACAAGTAAAACAGTCTAGATGAGAGGCTGGATACAGTATTTTCATACAGACATACACTTTTCAAAGCAGAAAATATTTCATTTAATTTTTAAATTAAATGCAGCCAGAAAACAAACGGACAAGAATGGCTGAATGACAGGCTGAATAGCTCGTAATAGTTTGGAAGCGATAGGGACAAGAGAGAAAGGGAAAATCCCATCTGCCAGCTCCCTCTGAATATATATATATATATATATATATATATATATATATATATATATATATATAAATAAATTACGAGCAATTAATCTATGCGCTGCCTCGGCAAACGCGAGATCCGAGCCATATCCTTTATTGCAGACAAGAAATCTACGCGCTGCCTCAGCAAACTCCTCAGCCATAGATCTTTATTGCAGACCGTGATCCACGCTCTGCCTCGGCAAACGTGAGATCCAAGCCATAGATCTTTATTGCAGACCATGATCCACACGCTGCCTCAGCAAACACGAGATCCGAACCTTGCATTAGACTTTTATTCCCTCAACCTCTGTTTTATATTGTCCCTTTGTATTAACATTCGTTCACAAAGCAGTCCGGTGTGAAATGATTCGCACAGACATAAACAAATTTCGGTAGAGTTGAGGGAGCATTGTCTTCGAAAACAAAATTAATCCACCTCGTCTTCAGCGGCTCAGATTTCAGGAGTAAATGGAGAGAGCTATGTGGATTAATCCATCCAGCTACAGAACACCTAAAATGCTTAGGAGACATTCTCGTCAGTGCTGCAATGGACTGGCTGTGAACTCGCTCAGGGCACTTCTATGTTAAAACGGCAGTGTCTGTCAACATTCGTGTGCAGGGCCTGTGGCTAAAGTGACGTCACATTGCCAGGGATCTGGAAATGGCTTGTTCTGAGACACTGCTTATGATTTATTGGGATTAAAAAAAAATGAGTGGTTGGATTTTTATCATTATAGGGTGGTTGTGTACACACACTGCCAGCACACATTTATGTCCAATCACCATGCAAAAGTGAATTTTGCATAATAGGTCCCCTTTGATGTACAGTTTAATACATTGCTAACACATTTTATTTCAGAATTTATCAGGTATTTCAGTCAATTTCACTCATCTCAGTATAGCGATAGTTTGGGAAAAGCCAATATAGCATGTTAACTAATGTAAGTTATGTGTAGTAGCCTAAACAAAACCATGCATCTGCGCCATTCATTCACACAGAGACACACATAGAACATACAGGATTCATATTTAAACATTCTTTTTGCTGTTTAATATTCACAGACACTGTATCGCAATTAGAATAAAGAACTTAATAAAAAACGTACCATTCACAATCATCAGCTTGATTGAGTTGATTCTCGAAATGAAAGTGAAAGTTGCGCTCTTCCTCTGAGGTAAATTCTTCCACAATTATTCCTCACCATGTCTCAAAACAATGTACATGAATCTGACTAACCTTGATGCATTTTTTCGAGTTAATGGGGGCGTTGACTCTGTTGCATGGATCACCTCAGAATTGGCCCTTGAATAGTGTGCGCTGTCCGTGGGCGTGGCCGAATTAGAGCAGTGGTTCTCAAACCTGTCCTAGGGACCCCTTACCACTGCACATTTTTTATGTCTCCCTCATCAGACACCCAATTCAAGTCTTGCAGTCTCTACTAATGAGCTGAATCAGGTGTGCTAGATAAGGGAGACATGCAAAACGTGCAGTGGTGGGGGATCCCCAGGACAGGTTTGAGAACCACTGCATTAGAGGATAATGAGGTGACTCGCAAACGGCTGACATCTCTCAGTTTTCAAACGGATTACATAAATAGAGAATATTTGTTTTTGATTTGACTTACATTATTTAAAACCTAACATTTAAACTCTTATTTAGACATATCACATGTTTGTGTAATAAGTATTCACTAAGTTACAGTTCAATTTCTAACATGTATTAGAATGGACTTCATTGAGACGGCAGATCGCTCATCATGTTAGTTTTGTTTATTTTGCAAAAAAGCACAAAATTATGTTTTTACTGTGAGTGTACACAAATAAAAGAAGACATTTCACAGTTTTGAATGATGTATAACCTTTATTTGTATGGCCAAAATGGTGATGGATTATTTTGAGTCTTTTTCGCACTGGTAAGAAAAAAAAAAAAAAAACGACAGCCGACCTCAGGGAGTTATTTACAGAATTTTCATTTTTGGGTGAACTAACCCTTTAACATCTTACATTTTGGTCATTTGCTGCTAAGGCTTCAGAACACTTTAAATATAACATGACTTGTATGGGCCACTTTATGATATTTTGGTGCTTTATGTTGTCCAAGAGTATTCTGCACTGACTCCAATGATCTCTGAGCAGGATGACCTTTGGAGTGCAACTTGCATTTAAATGTAGATAAAAATCAAATAAAATGAATCATTCACTTACAGTATGCATGACTATCTTAATTAGCAGTGTACAATGACCTTGAAGCTGTGAAATGAACAAAATATACTATAGTATCTATTTTCTCCATAATTAAATTGAACAGTCTAATAGAAATGCAGACATTGTGGTTTAATCAATCCTAATTCTGCATTTGTCTCAGTGGCACACAGTGACAGCATTAGTCATATTAGATCATTCTGTCATGGGTGTTCACTTTATCATTGTACGAAAACTCCCTGTTGCCCTGACAACAGGTGATGAGCATCAGAGCCCCAATGCTCTGAAGCATAAATTTAGATGTGACATTCTCTCGTTATTTAAAGGTGCTTACTCACAGGATGTATTGCTACATTTTAGAGAAGCTATAAATCTCTTTGCTCTATTATTTTGCTTTACCATGATGTGAAAACAGGCCTCTTATCAGTCAATCTGAATCTATACCATTTCTCTCTCTCTCTCTGTCAAAATGTGTGTGAGTGTGTGTGGTCCTGGTAAACCATACGTTATAGGGACAAAATGTCCCCACAAAGATGGCAATATCCAAATTCCTTGACCTTGTAGGGACATCCTTTGGTCCCCATGAGGAAAACAGCTTATAAATCATACAGAACAATGTTTTTGTTTTTTGTTTTTTAATGAAAAATGCTGAAAGTTTTCTGTGATGATGGATAAGTTTAGAGGTAGGTTTAGGATTAAAGAATAGAAAATACAGTTTGTTCAGTATAAAAATCATAGGCCCTCATTTATCAAATGAACGTAGAATCCAGTGTACACCCGAACAAAAGAAACAGCTTATGACAACGCTCACGTGCGATTCATTAAACTTTCATATGCAGCCAATTCCGTCGCACTAATGAACGGGTGTTGATAAATGTGGCGGCTGAAAACTGTCGTCATTTAAATGTCACGCCCCAAATTTTAGAAGCCTCGCCCTATAGTTTATGACACAGAGAAACGTAACCCGGCCAGGAAGAGGAAGTAATCACATGAAAAAGAAATTTATCTTACTGTAAAAACACCCTTCAGCTTTTTTTTAATCTCTCTATTGTTTTATATGAACAAGCAGGCAGCATAATTTTTACCTCATTTGAAACAAAAACTATAGTCTACAACCTCCAATACCCAGAAGTCGTGTGAACACAGATTTAATATATATTTTTTGTCTTTATTTCAGTGACTTAAGTTTTTTGTTTTTTCAATAACCATGCATAAACGTTTTTACTTCAAAAATACAAACATGTACATACATGTTTCTCACATATTATTGTAGCCTAGTTTGTGCTGAATACAGTGTAATGACACCTTTTCCATTAATATGTTTATGAACAAATGAAAAAAGCACAAATGTCAGGGCATGTCAAAACTTCTCCAGGGCCCCAAAAATCCTCAGACCCCTGAGGGTTAAAGGGTTAAATCCCTGGTTGTGAATGCATCTGGCTGCATACGACGATGCTATCAGGCTTGAACGATTCATCCATCTATCCATCTGCACGGATTGTCACATGCAGCCCTGCCTGGAAGACCTGCAGGGTCAGCCTTCACCACCACGTCCGCATCAGCCAGAGAGGACTAGCTCTCCAGAACCAGAGGCAATGCAACTGGATAACACTTGCTTGACTTTGTCTGAGCAGCAGTGGAGGCTGACCCAGGGTCTTTGTCTATATTGCGGTTCTGGGGGACATGTTATCACAGCCTGTCCCATTCATCTACCACGACCTATGGTGAGTGTCATCCATTCAGTGTCTGTTAACACCAAACCACTCACTACTGAAGTTATTCTTACTGTCTCCAATGTCTCCCTTCTAGTACATGCCCTCCTCGGCTCTGGGTCAGCTGGAAACTTCATCTCTGAATCCCTCTGCCGCCAGCTCAACCTCAAGAATAGGGCCATTGAGACTCATTACCAGGTCCAGTCGATCATCTGCAAATGCTTAAACAAAAGGAATGTACGCCACGCTGTAGGACCCATCCAGTTGCAAATTGGACTGTTGCACACCAAATCCATCATGTTCCTGGTTCTGGAGAATTCCACCGCTGGTATAATTTTAGGGGGCCTGTGGCTAGTGCAACACAACCCCGTTCTCTCATGGAACACTGGCGAAGTCCTGAAGTGGGACGATAGCTGTTTTCCTGGGTGCTTCCCAAGTCTTCCTCATCCAGTGATATGTCTATCAGTCAACATCACATCCATCGAGAGCCCGGTGGAACAGCAATCCACGGAGATTCCAGCCTGCTATGCCAGTGACGTATTCTGCCACAAAAGGGTGTCATCGTTGCCTCCACATCGGCCATGGGACTGTGCCATCAACCTCCTTCCAGATGAGTCAGTGCCCCATGGTAAAATTTATCCTCTATCTCTCCCTGAACAGAAGGCCATGGAGGAGCATGTAGAAGAGGCTCTCCAGCAGGGTTACATCTGCCCTTCCACTTCCCATGCTGCTTCGAGTTTTTTCTTTGTGGTAAAGAAGGATGGAGGCTTGCGGCCCTGCATTGACTACAGAGCACTCAACAAACTCACAATCAAGTTCCGGTACCCTCTTCCCCTTGTCCCAACAGCCCTGGAACAACTTTGTGGAGCAGCCGTTTTCACCAAGTTGGACCTCTGCAGCGCGCACAACCTCATCCAGATACGTGAGGGGGATGAGTGGAAGACCGCCTTCGTGATGCCTACTGGACACTATGAATATCTCTTCATGCCATATGGATTGGTTAGCGCCCCCTGCATATTCCAGGACTTCATGCACAAGGTGCTCCGGGAGTTCCTTCATCGCTTTGTGATTGTCTACATCGACGACATCTTAATCTACTCACGGAGCCTGGCCAAATATTGCCTGCATATTGCAGAGGTTCTCCAACGCCTGAAGAAACACCAGCTCTAGCTCAAAGCCGAGAAATACTCCTTCCATCAGTCCTCCACCCAGTTTCTCGGCTATGACATCAGTGAACACGGCATCCAGATGGACAAGGGGAAGGTCGATGCAGTACGCAACTGGCCAACACCTTCCACCATCAAAGAGCTTCAACATTTCCTGGGACTTATACCGTAGCTTCATTCAAAACTACAGCTCCATCACAGCTCCACTCACCAATCTCCTCTGGAATAAGCTCAAGTCTCTGTCTTGGACTCTAGTCACCACCTAGACTTTCCAAAGTCTCAAGGACGCCTTCATTAAAGCACCGCTCCTCATCCATCCTGACCCCAACAAGCCCTTCATCGTTGAGGTCGATGCATCCACCACTGGGGTAGGAGCGGTGCTTTCTCAGCAGCAGGGGAATCCAGCATGACTCCATCAATACGCCTTCTTTTCAAAGAAGCTATCCCGGAGATGCTATGACATCGGAGTTATTGGCCATCAAGCTTGCATTGGAGGAATGAAGACATTGGTTGGAGGGTGCAAAGGAGAAGTTCACCATATTCACCAACCACAAGAATCTTCAGTATCTCTGTGACGCCAAACGTCTCAACCCCAGACAGGCAAGATGGGCTTTATTCTTCACATGGTTCAATTTCACTATATCCTATCGTCCAGGAATCAATTCACCCTCTGTCCCATCCAGTTGTCCTTAGACCAACAGTTTTCCTCCTCCAATGTCTCCGAGCCATCTCCGCTGGGGTGTCCTCCAGGCCGCACCTATGTTCCCAGGTCTCAACGCAATAACCTCACGCACTCTGCTCATTCCTCATGGGGCATTGGCCATCCAGGGGCCAAACAAAACCTCTCACTGCTACAAGATCACTTCTGGTGGCCCAAAATGGCCAGGGATGTGAGAAGGTTCATTCAGGGATGCCCCGATTGCTCCATCTTCAAAAGCCCACGCCATCTTCCATCTGGCAAACTTCTTCCCTTGCCCGTACCACAGCTCCCTTGGTCACACCTAGGAGTCGACTTTGCTACGACCTACTGCCATCTGAAGGGAACACATGTATCCTAGTCATTGTTGACCGATTCTCTAAATCCTGCCATCTTCCATCTGGCAAGCTTCTTCCCTTGCCCATACCACAGCGCTTAAAAAGGGCTTACCTACTGCCATGACAACAGCGGAACTTCTCTTCAATCATGTATTCCGATACTACGGTATCCCAGAGGACATTGTGTCTGACAGAGGACCACAGTTCATCTCCCAGGTATGGAAAGCCTTCTTCAAGCTCGTAGGTGTGACTGTCAGTTTGTCATCAGGATACCATCCGCAGTCAAACAGGCAAGAGGAGAGGAAGATACAGGAGATCAGGCGCTTCCTGTGAACCTTCTGCCAAGGCTGGGCCGAGTATGCGCAGAACTCAATCAATATCAATAAAATCATGATCAATAAACTCTTATATTAATTTCTACGTTATTGTGAGTTTGTGTTCTGTAACAGTAATTGCAAATAATAACATTAATTTAAAAAGAAAATATCGGTAAATAAATGAAAAACATACAAATATTATTAACATATATAAACCTGATTATTTTAGTAGGCTACCCCTCTTCACTCTGCAGAAAATCCTTAAAATTTATTTTATTCAGAACAAGAATGAAAAATAAGTAGCTATAAAATTATATTTTTAATTATAAATTGAAACATAAATTAGGCTATAGTGGCATTTCTCATATAACATAAATTAATTTATTTAAAGCAAAACTGAATTGGGCTCACATAGCATACCTCTCTCATTTGGGAAGATTCCAAACGTTTCCATATTCACAATGTAACATTTATTGGTTGCTGAACTACTGTTTATTAAATAAACTAAGGCTTTGTATTTCACTCTTGTTTCAATATCCACGTAAAACATCATCCTTTGCATGCGCAAAAATGTGTTTGTTTGGCAGACTGTTACAGATGTAGGCCTACTCTTATAGTGGACTATTAAACTGAGCAGTGTTAACTTTCTCTGCATTTAGTTTGCTGATGAATGGCTTGAAGTCCATGGTTGATAGATTGTCATTATATCATATGATGTAGTTGTATTACAATATCACACGAGCAAGAGTGCCGTTTTCCCCAAATCAGCACAAATGCAATGTTCATTTAACGTATTGTTAAATGAACAATGTGAGTTACATTTTAGACACATTATTGTTAATTTTTTTTCTTTATTTCGCCAACGAAAATGTCAAAATTATGAACAGCAGAACAGAGTCCCCGTGCAACAGACAGAAATGTTTTTTGTTATACTGACTGAATCCGCATTTTGAATGAATCAGTTTAATGATTAAATGATCCATTCAATAAAGACAGTCACTTGCTTTGTTCCTGAATGAATCAGTCATTTGAACAAATCGGTTGAATGAATCACTCACTCATTAAGACAGTGACTTGCTGCCCCCTACTGGCAGTTTAGTTTCATATTTAAAGTACATTTTAATTGAAAATTTAAAACTTAAAATTAGAAAAAAAATCCATATTTAAATATTGAATTAAATTTATGTAGACAAATTGTAAATGCTGTGTAAATATATTAATGCCACTTCTCATTCTGTGTCACGTCTGTATTGCAAATATGGATTTTGTTGATAATGATTTCTTTTGATTGGTAACAGCCCTAATGTATAGGATACTAGGCTAGTATTCATTTTTAATTTTACTTAAAAAAAAAAATAAAAATTGTGCAGCAACCCTGAAAGAGAAAAACTAAATAAACAAAGTAAAACTTTAGACTGATACATTCTCCTGATACATGTGTGTCTGATTCAGAGATGGAACGCTAACACGGAGACACCGTTTGTTTTATTCAGCCATGTCTTTCTCCCAAATATATAATATATAATATATATCACTTGTCAGACAGAGTTGAAAAAGGAACAAGGGGAGAGAAAGTTCTGTGCACTGCCTGTCAAATCTAACTCCTAACAATGTGAAGGATGGAAAGAGTTTGAGCAGAGCACACACACACTTCACAGTATGGCCTCTGAAGACAAAAGACCTGCAGATGCACCTGCGGTTCATCTCATTATAGCCTCGCCTACGACGCATTCCAATGACGTCACGCAGGCTATAAATATAGTTCAATTTCATTGACGTTGTTTTACACATATTCACAGCTGGTCATGACTAAAGACGTTCCCATAGCGTGAAGCGCAGCTTTAAGTGTAGCCTTTGAAAGAGAACAACGGTGTCAGTATCTGTGAATATAATAATGGGTGGGAACAGAACTTATATACTACAGATGGCAAGTGATGATTGGCTAGATAAATGAGTAATGAAGACTTCTTGAATGAACAGTAGTGTCTGCTTCTGATAGGCTGAAGCAAGCCCCTCCCAGGCATGCAGGAAGTATAGCAAAGAGATGCAGCATCACGTTCCCTTCTCAGGGAACAAGGTTTACATTCATAACATGAGACGTTCCCTTTCAAAGGGAATTGAAGAGCATTGAATGATGTCACAAAATGCTCACTTCGCCATACTGACAAATGCCTGTCCTGGTGTGAAAATGCTCAGACACAGCTCAGGACGAGAGCACTTGAAAACCCGGTGTACCCAGCAAGTCCAGGCTATAAAAACTTGTAACAAAGTTATTGTTGCCATACTAAATGCCAGATATGTAGAAGACTCAGTTTCTAGAATGAATGGTGCACAATTGGCAGGTCTCTTATTTATGGTCCTGGATTGTTGATTTGGACTTGATTTGAATTCTTTCTTCTTGGTCAGTTTGAACTGAATCAGCTTTGTCTGATCCACTCTACAAGTTACTACAAGCTTCTCTTGGTCCGCCGACACAGGAGGAGGATGAAGGCCTGAAGGAGTGTAAGCCAAGACCAATGGTCCGAAGAGTGCCATGGACAACTCTTATAAATCTATGGCTAGATCCCCCCTGCCGGGACTCTAACCTGAGCTGCAGGCCTCACCCTCATAATGCCACGATGTAATCAAAATACCAAGTGATGCTTCCCCAGAGGTCCACCACTTAGTGGTGCATGGAAGGCAGTTGCCACAAAGACTTTAAGGGCCCTATAATACACCCGGCGCAATGCGACGCAAGGCGCAGCGCAAGTGTGTTTGCTAGTTTGCGTCCGGCGCCGTTCGCGTTTTCCCGTTCAGCGCCACGTCCTTAAATTAGTAAATGCATTTGCGCCAGTTAGTGCGCCCATGGGCGTGCTGGTCTAAAAAAGAGGTGTGTTCAGGCGCATTGCCGGCACATTGCTATTTTAAGGAGCTGAAAATAGACTGCGCCATAGACCGACTCAAACCTGGTCTAAAGTCTAAAGTCAATGGCGCAATATTTTTTTGTTAGAGCGCGTTGGTAGAAACTGCGCCTCTGGGCGCGTCCACAGTGTGCGTTGACTTTGCTTATTACACACAGGGATGCCCATCACACAAACATGCCAAATATTAAAAACAAAAGGATTACAGTGTAAAAGAATATTATTGTGTACATAAATATAAAAATGTAATGGTGAATAGTCATTGCGTGTATTAGAATTAGGCTACCTATTTTCAATTCAGCCTATTACTACTTATAATGATGAACGAAATTGGCTAATTAATTGAACAATCGTGCCAATACACACACATATATATTAACTGACTCATCGCGTATACGCCATGTAAATAGCAATCCGCCATGGCGCAAGCGCATCTCGCTCTTAAAGGGAATGGGAGATGACACTCTGATTGGTTTATTGAATGTTACGCCCATTACTCATTAAGAGAATAGGGACAACCCATTTCAAAAATGCGCCCCGGCGCACGGACCGTTTTTCCGTCGTTAAAATAGCAAAAGTGGATTTGGACACGCCCTGAGTGCACCTGCGCCGTGCGCTTTACACTTTGCGTTTAGATCGTTAAAATAGGGCCCTAAGTGTGGAAAGGAAAAGGCCAGCAGAGAGACGGTCTTTAAGGAACTCCATCACTGATGCTGTTACAACCATGGACTTTTGGTTGTTTATATTTAGGTCATGTCTTGTTCTGTTCAATTGCCCTCATTGTGTGTGTTCTGATTAGTTGACCATCCTCACCTGTTTCTGTTCTCCCTGATTACGTTCTCCCTCATTAGCTCCCCTATATAATCTTCCCTTTCTGTTCAGTGTTTGTCGGATCTCGTTGTAACGTGAGTTGTGAACTTTCCTGTTGGTGTTGGATTAAAGTAACCTGTAATTCTGATCTCTTTCATCTTGTTCTCGTTTATACACACCACAACTGTAACAGAAGATCCGACCAACAAAGTGTTAAGTGTAGCAGCGTTATTTCGTTTTTTGGTTTCTTTTTGTTTGGTTTCCCCCTGGTCATGAATGTCCCCACTGTTCATCTTCTGTGTTTGGAGCAGGGGGAACAATCATTGGAGGACCATACGCGAACCTTCATAGAGACTGCATATTTAACACACTACCCGGACTACTGCCTCTGCACTTTCTACCGGGTGAGCTTGAGAGCTGCGTGCAGAGCGCAGTTGTCCGGAGAAGGTCCGCGGCCGAATTTCGCTGCTTTTGTGGAGTGGGTGCTGGTGAGCTGTAACTCGATGTTCACCATCTGCTTCGAGGAAGAGGATCTCGCCAGTATCACTCCAGACCCAGCAAGGATCGTGCTCTGGGGAAATTAATCTAATAGATTTTGATTCTGAAGTAACTTGTCTTCCTTCATCTGAACTGCCTGTTGGTTTTAAACTGCCTGTATCCCCGCTGGTCCCGTCCAGCTCACAACTGCCTGTCTCCCCACTGGTCCCGTCCAGCTTAGAACTGCATGTCTCCCCGCTGGTCCCGTCCAGCTCAGAACTGCATGTTTCCCCGCTGGTCCCGTCCAGCCCAGAGTCTGTGTTCCCTCCCTGCCTCCCTCTCCCACCTCCTTCCATCTGCTCCCATTCATCTCCACTGCTTCCTGTCAGCCCCTATGCTCACCCTCAGCCCTCCATCTGTGATGTGGGTTCGCTATGTGTCTGCCAGTCTACAGCTACGACGTGGTCAGTGGTTCCCAGGTCTCCACCTCCCGCCATCGGCATCACCATGTCCCACTGGATCCTCAGCACCGCCTTGGCTCGTCAGCATTTCGGCTGCACCCTGGTTAGGGCTGCACGATTAATCGCATGCTTTTGTCATGCGTGTCTCGTCAGTAAAGCCGGTTCTGTGATTAGCGGTAAATGTCCATCACCTGCTTTCAAATGGAGTGGCACTTAATATACAGAGCCGTAGTTCGCGGACAAGCTACGCAATATCGCGTTCATAATCGCAGATGAATCGCTTTCGATTACGAACGCGATATTGCGTAGCTTGTCCGCGAACTACGGCTCTGTATATTAAGTGCCGCTCCATTTGAAAGCAGGTGATGGACATTTACCGCTAATCACAGAACCGGCTTTACTGATGAGACACGCATGACAATCTCGTGCAATTAATCGTGCAGCCCTAACCCTGGTCTCCTTTTCCACCTGGTCCACCTCAGTCAGTCACCGCCCAGGTGTCGTCAGCCCTGCCTCCACCATGGCACCTACCTCCATCGGCTAAACCGTGGGCAGTCTGCTTGGCTACAGTCTGGGTTCCACCGTACTCCTCCTGCTCCAAGTCCCTCCTGTTTCCTCCTGTCTCCTGTTGGGTGTTCTGCCTGTTGTCCTGTCTACCCTTCACCTGCTCGTCCACCACCTGAGCCCCCTCCCTACCTCCACAGTTGGTCCATCTACGGCGCGAGGCCGCGCCTACCAGGGAGGGGACGTACTGTTACAACCATGGACTTTTGGTTATGTTTACATTTAGTTCTGTCATGTCTTGTTCTGTTCATTTGCCCTCATTGTGTGTGTTCTGATTAGTTGACCATCCTCACCTGTTTCTGTTCTCCCTGATTATGTTCTCCCTCATTAGCTCCCCTATATAATATTCCCTTTCTGTTCAGTGTTTGTCGGATCTCATTGTAACGTGAGTTGTGAACCTTCCTGTTGGTGTTGGATTAAAGATAACCTGTAATTCTGATCTCCTTCGTCTTGTTCTTGTTTATACACACCACGACTGTAACATATGCCAATGGCCAGTTAACTGGGTCCAACTGACAGCAAAAGCAAAACTTTTCGCTTATGGTATTAAGTATAGTATTAAGAGACCACCGATATTTTGTCTGTTCGTACTAGAACATGATGGCCCCTGAGGTCTGGGAGGAAGTGCCTCAGTGCTAGAAGCACAGCTATCATCTCCAAGCAATTTATGTGCCAATTAAGATGATGCCCTCTCCACAGACCCTTTGTAAAGGGGCCCTCCATGACCACTCCCCAGCCTGTGAGGGGTGCATCAGTGGCCACTATCTTCAATGACAGGACGCTCTCAACACAGGGCCCTGGGACAGGAACCATGGTTTCTTCCACATGGCCAGAGAATGAAGGCATCTGCGCATAACTCTGATCATGCGGAATGGGTTTCCCCTTGGGGAGAACCCCCTGGTCCTGAGCCACAACTGCAGGAGTCTCCTGTACAGCAGGCCCCCCAATACTCTACAGTGATGGACTGGCCTATCTTGATCCTAAATACTGTAGCCAAAATAGACTCAATAAGAGCAAGAGACAATTGTGCCCGCATCATAGTCCCATACTACCCACAGAAACATAGTTTTCTGCTGGGGAGATAATGAACTTTACTTGGCACTGAGCCTTAACCCCTAGCTCAAACTATATGGCCAAGGACAACATCTCGATACCAAACCGTCATCTCTTCTGACTTAGCCAGAATGGGCCAGTCATCTATGTATTTGAGAAGTATGTGTAGTGAACAACAGACAAGATAGCACCAGAGCTTCACAACAGAGGTTCACACGTCACAACAAGAATCCTTTTGTCCCAATGTGGTTAAGACAAAAGGCTGTGATAGGACCCTCAATAACAATTAAGGCACTGCACACCAAAACCTGCCAAACTACACCTAGGTCAGGTTAGGCTAGTGCATGTCTGCACACTAAAAAACAAAACAAAACAAAAAAACAGGCATGGACATGGATGCATTTAAGAGTTTCATTTCTCTCCACGCTTGGTCCCAAGGGGCTGGGGCTGGGGCAGTACTTAGAAGCATGGTCCTGCGTACAGCGGAAAAAGAACCCAATTTGGATACTGTCCACCAAGATTCAATGAGGTTGTATGACTATAGTCAACCCCCGAGCAGGGTTGGGTGATAGAACTAGAAATTCAGTCCCTCTTGGCAAAGGAGGTCTTAGAATGTATTTCACCTCCTGAGAGGGAGTTCGGGTTCTACAGTCAGTTCTTAATCATTCCAGAGAAGGATGGGGGGTTTTATCCTCTAATAGACCTGTGGAAATTGAACCGTTCTCTGAGGAGATTTAGGTTGAAGATATTAACTATCCCACAAATTGTGAGTCAGATCAGGTTAGAGGACTGATTTGTAACGATAGATCTAAGGATGTATATGTAGTGATGATATTGTCTTAAATATTAATATTAATATTTAGTATTAATATTGAGTTTTTGGTCACACATCACCTAAGCTGAGTGTAAGAGTGTCAGATGATTCCTTCCTATATTTTGGGGTAACAAGAAATTTCAAGTGAGATCTAGATCTAATTTAGTGAGATCTGGGTGAGCTTGTAGAGCCTCTGATTATCAACACAAGAATGACACAGTTTGCAATAAAAATGAATTTATTAACAAAAAGATATACAAGAGTAAATATCACACACAAAATACTGCTAAGAAAAATTACTAAACTACTCAGAAAATTGTATCAATCAAACAGAAACTACAAACTAATACACAAATGGTCGTTAACAAAATGAATGCCAAGTAGATGAGCAACAGATTGGACAAAGCAATGAATGGGTAATTAGCAGTCTATGGGGGAGTCAATAGTGGTCTTTCTGGATGCTGGTGTGAAATAGCAAATAAGCATTTACTATGAATACAGATAACTTGTCTAATGTATCTATCTGTATAAACTGGCACTAGATAAACAGTCTCTATACAAATAACAATCTCATATAGCAATAACCTAATGCCAAGGCCTTTGGAAAAAGGTTTGGTTAGCTTATATTTATGTTTCACTTGGTCGGGTGATCAGTCAGGTGATGGAAAATGTCTTCCACTGGTATCCTTCCATTTGCAGTGGGAGAGACTGGATTGATTTCCAACAGTTGCAGAGTGGCACTGAGTGCTGGGGGTCTTTGTGTAATCCAGAGATCTGTAGGTCAAGACAGTGGTCATTCCGCAGAATCTTCTGTAGGTTGGAGGTATTTGAGTTATGCATGTCAGGAGCCAAAGTCCTCTGCAAAAACAGTAGGGCTGCTTGAAGGTCAGTGCAGTGAAATGTTTACTCGCAAGTGTATAACCTTGGTCGTGCTTTTGTTCTTCCCTTGTCAGTTCAGAAACTCAGCACAAGGGTGTGTTCACTTGTGAAAGCTTTTATTCCTTCCCGTTGGGGAGGGGATAACTAATCCCTGCCTTTCCTGCTGTGGTGATGTGATTGGGTCATATAATTCCAGGTGTCTGCCCATCACGTCCCACCTTTCCATCCTGTGGAACTTGTTGCATTGTCCCAAAGTACACAGTTAAATAAAACAATGTCTTTAGGACCTTGGAAAAGCTTTATTTCTTTTCCAAACCTTTCTCAATGTCCTTGTGGCAGTGTTCTGAACTCATAGAATACAAAGTTGAATGTGAATTGGTTGAGGTATCACATTTCTGTCTCAGTGGGTGCGATTGCATTGGCTGTTATTCCAGGTGCAGTTTCCACTGTGTGTGAACAGTTCTTTGGATGAATAAGGAGAGGACATGCTATTTACAGTTTCCTGTCCATTTTTGTGGTTTCAAGCCAATATGTATAGAGATTGTCTTCCTCTTGGAGCATTTCTTTGTTCTTGCTGTGCTCTAGCCAGAACCGGTTTGGTGGCCCTGGGAGTCCATGATCGTTAACACCAAGGCGCCTGCAATGTTTTTTTCTCTGACTAGTGCCTTTTTCAAAAATGGCCACTTGGAGATCCAAAGTGCCCCTTGGAAACAAAAATGATCTGAGGGCTAGCGAGAGCTGTTACAGTTACTTTTACATGTACAACATATAATAAACCATTCTTTAAAAAATGTAAAATAATTTACAAACAATTTCATGATGATAAAAGTTGGTATTTTTATAAAAATAAATAAATAAATCTGTGCACATGGTTTTAGTATTTTCGTTGTTAAATTTATTCAAAACCTAGCTGTATACAAAATAAAGAAAGAAAAAAGAGACCTTTTTAAAGCCTTTAAACCGTTTTTGTCTGCATACATGGAAAGTATGTTGATTGCCAGTCATTCACAGAACAATCAGTTGTATCCATACATATAAACAGATGGGTAGCAAGGCTATCGTAAACACCAGCTATGTAACAAATGGATGTGATCAAAATTCTTTAGGCATCATAAAATCCTTAATTTTCTCTCCTGTTGTTCAAACTAAGTCATCGGCTCCAAAGAGTCGCAAAACCAGTTATCTTCAAAGGTTTGTTATCACCTAGGATCCCATGAATGACCTTAGTAGAGACGGTGTATGGAGCTCTCTGCAAGCTTCAAAGACAGGAGGTGATCCCCTCTCCGCATCCCCCATCAACCAGCCATTTGGTCCACAGACTACAGACACTTCCAATACACTTTGGAAAAAGGACATTGACTCCATTTTTACCCACAATCAAACTGCCCTAACTGTATATAGTATTTTCCCTGTGTTTCAATGTATGTCCTTATGTTATATTGGCCTAACTATGATTCTTTAGTTATGTCAGGGTAACTTCAAATGAGTATATCCAGGTGTATGTATTACTGTTTGAATGTCTTTGAATCCCCATCTTTCTTAGTATCAAAAGAATCCTCTTTTCATTTCACAATTAATGGTGTATAGTATGCTATGACAAAATGTATCAGAATATTTTTTACCATGCTTTTGTGTAAAACTGCACAAATTTTCCAGACCAACATAAACATGCAAATAGGGTGACAATATTAGAACAAAGACTTTCTCCAATCTTTGATTGGTCACCTCACTGAAATGGGTGTGAACTGATTGGGCCTTTAAAAGTCCTCAGATCAGGTACACCTTCACTCAATCTCTTTTGAGACCATCGTTTCCTGTCTCCTTCCGGCAACTTTATCTTCAAGTTAACTTCGTTGGATTCAACGTGGACCACACATAAGAACCCAAGTGAACGCTTCAGCGCACTCATGACAAAATCATCAAGAATCTCCGGAATCTACCGCATCTGGACTTATTCAGCAACCAAAGTCAATGCAAGTACCTGTTTGCAGCCTTTAGACGCGTTTCCAAGTTATTGTGCCCCTTTTAAGGTGACCCTGATTCTTTGATGTTTCTCACAGGTTGTGGTTAACTGTTGTAATCTTGCCATTCTCTTCTCTCTCTTTCTTTACTTTCCTTCACTTTCTTTATTCTGTATATAATCTTTGCTTAGTTTAGTTGTGTGTAGCCTAACGTAACTTCATTTATTAAACCATTATATCCACGCTTATTGTCTTTACTGTGTCGATGCTCACAAATCAAAGTCTCTTAAATGTTTTGATCTAGCTACATGCTATTACCCTGCTAGTACTTTATATTGTAGGAAAAAGTTATTCTTTCTTGACCAGTGTTTCCTAGAATTGATTACTGATTATGCTGTCTGTTCGCTCGGACGACCTGATTAAATAATCGTAAAATTAATTCTGTTACAGTCTGAATCTGTAAATATTTATAATTAATTATAATTTGTTATAGTTAATTATTCATATTTCTTTTGAGCTGATTTTCTACAGCTATTTTGATCATTGATTCAGACAGCAATCGGCCACCAAAAGCAATCATTTGGAGGGTATAAATAAACTATTATCACAATGATGGCCAATCATTCAGGCAAAAGACAACATTTAGTCTACAAAAACAATCGATTGTCTCAATACATACACAGACATTCCAGTAATGGCGTCCGTCCATACAGAATGAGCATCGCTATGATTCTACTGATGACTTCACACTCCAAGTCATTCTTCTCCTCGCTTCTTCTCTAACACATCCTCATGAGGGAAATAAGATGTTTTTTGGGCAACAAGGATTTGTTCTTCAAGCAAATGAAGGGAAAAACAGCAGGGTCTGGGATGCAGAAGAATAACAGTGACGTCACAGTGATAGGTCAGTGACAAGTGCACCTGTCGTATGAGTTCTGATTTCTGAATGGTTGAGACAAATTTACGTCTGTACTGTTGTGCACATGCAGAAGATAAATAGCACACACATTTTGGAATCCTCTTGGCATTGACTTTGACAAAATTTTGTCCATCAGATTACTACAATGACAATAGCTGGAGAATATGCCTCTCAAGACACCACAAAATCCAAAATCACTGCTTGGATATTACTAAAACTGCTGCACTGTTTTGAAAAATAAACTTTGGAAGCGGGCTTATTTGTTTGTAAGAGTCTAATGTATACGATCATATACAGTTTTACAACATAAACGGTGCTCAGATTGCATTTATTGAAGAGCAATGGAGTAATACGTATATTGACAATGTAACGACTGAGAAAAATCAGACACAATTATTTGTTATATTTAACAAATAATTGTTTAAAACTCACTCTGCGGTCTGTCCCCATCCCCCGAGAAGACCAGTCTGTGCAAGGGCCTCATGGGCACCATCAGATAAGACTTTTATGAATCGAAACTATGCAGCTATTCAGAACTCTGCATCCAAAAGTCCTTGTGAGTCAAGTTACAGGGAAGGCACAAAGCCTGTAGAAACAGACTTTCCTGCATTCATTTATAGATTAACTGATCTATAAGTGAACATGCACCCCAGCCATTGTGTGTATTATTTTAACTGTTTTGTGCAGCATCTTTTGTATGGTATTTTGTGATAAGAACCAATGGTTAACATAAATTAACCTATACCAAGTTTGGTGCCTATGAGTTTGTATTTTGAAGATTTAAATGCTCGTTTATATGATATGTTGATATATGTGCAACATATCAGTATTACAAGAATCTTTAATAGTTTCTTCTCCATCTGTAACCAATCCAGTTACATGCACACAATCTGCTCAAGACAAAGATCGTAAACTTTCCTGTCGGAAGCTCAAGTATGATTGGTCCACTGACCCAGAGGAGGAATGGCCAGCAGCATACAGTAGGTCAACCCTCAGGGGTGTAACTTCTCCCGGAGCTTAAAAGCCAGCACACAATGCTCCTCCCGCTCTCTTGCTTCTTGGACGGACTAAAGAGACACCCTGCTGGGCGGCCTCTTTAGGCCAAGACCTGTAGTCCTAAACCTGCACCCCAGCCATGTGCTGATCTAGAAGAGTGAAAGAACTCTTTCCTACTAAAAGTCAAAATAACCACACAAGTTTGTCATCGTTCCTTTATTCAACGCAGAAGACATTGATTGCAAGTTCACGACCAATAATTGCTCATTTTACCTATGTATGTGTGACGTGTATGTGTGACTTGTGTATGTATGTGTTTGTTAGTTTAGTTATGTGTTTGTGATTTAGTTAATAAAACTTGTGCACAATACATATTTGGTTCTGACTCCCTGTTTGCTAATAAATTGCCTCTTAAATGATTTAGATTTTGCTACCAGCTCTAAGTGCTGTAAATGCTAAGAAACAATTATTTTTCTATGGCCATGAAAAATACCCTTCTCTTAGAATTAATTAATAATCAATACTGAGTGTTCACAGAATGAAACTGATTGATTAATTGTAATTTTAATGTAGCTACATCAAGTTAATCTGATTAACGGATTCAAATAATCATAGGTTATGAATAATTATTAGTATCTCCCCTTTGAGTTAAATGGCTACAACAATAAACCGTTAGAACTTTCGAATTATGTATAATTTATCATTCTCAATATTTTTAGACCTTATCCTTGTAAATGTATACCATGATAAGCCTATAAGTGAGGGACAGAGGTGGTGAGTCCTCGATATCCCCCACCTCAATGCTAAGGATATCCACTTCTTCAGAGCTAGACAGACCCAGCATCAGGCACTCGCTTGGTGTGGAAAAAGCCAGATTGTTCGATGGAGAGCACTGGAGCTGGCAAATGAAGACTGAAAAAGGGCTGAAGCCGTCTCAAACTCCTCTACCAGGTCCAATTGCGACCTCCACAATCTGACTCATCACGCCGCCTCAGAAGACACGGGACCCAAACTACGGGAAGCACAAAGGCGGGAGCGAAGCGTCCTGAGCTGCAGGTGCTCACATTGGACGCAGGCAGTCCTCTAGAGAATAAAGAGCATGCTCTACTCCCAGCTTAGTCAGATGATTATTCCACCTTTTGAATTCATAAGAATTAAATACAGCCATAAACACAGACAAGTGAAGCACGGTCTGAATAATAGGCTGAATATACTATGTCATTATGAGTCCATATAAATAAATAAATAAATAATCTACACGTTGCCTCAGCAAACGCGATATTCGAGCCCTTCATAGTACATATAATTACATATGAAGGCATTCCCCAAATGTGCCGTCAATCGTCGCACTAATTTTTTCCATTGGCTCAACATAATACTTCTGATTGAGCACCGCTGTGTGTGTGCCTTTGATAGACCTAATGTGTGTGGTAATTCTTGATAATGGACACAATTCCATGAAATATCTAAGACTATGGGGATGCTATGTATAGGATTCCATTGGTATGCTTTGAATTATTTATCCATTTCTGAATTGTAGATGAGTCATATGAGTTTATGTGATAATTTTGGACTGGCAAGATCTACATGGCAACTTTAAGATACACAAACAAGAGTGGGAGAGTGCATAAATCTTAATTTTAAGTACTGCACAAAAACTGAATTAATCACCTTTTAATCTGATGTTTCCATAATAACTAATCTGATGTAACCATAATAAGCTAAAATGTCCTCCATTTGGATATTGACCCTGATTATTGACCTTAAAAGCCTCAGTCCTCATTATATTACAAAAAAAAAAAAAAAATAATATATATATTTATATTTAAAAACATATATATATATATATATATATATATATATATATATATTGTTTTGTGTTTCACAGAAGAAAGTAAGTCAGGTACTTTAGGTCTGAAACAACACTAGAGTGAATAAAGGCATCCAATTTTTTTGGATGAACTATCTAAAAAAAAAAAAAAAAAAAAAAAAAAATCACCCTAGTTAGAAATGGAATAAAAGGTTTAATTTAAGATTCCATAATATAAGATGTCAGGAGAGCAATACAATGTCAGTGTCATTCATATACCCAGAGAGATTTCAGATTAACCCTGCCAGCCAACACCCTCTTCAGTAAGTCTTTTTCTGATTGACACTTTATTATTATTATTATATATATATATATATATATATATATATATATATATATATATATATATATTTTGAATGGACTCAGACTCAGCACATCTGATAATTGGCTCTTGATGTTCCCTGTAAAGGCAAATTCTTCATCTCTGACAAGTGTGTTGCTCTTTTCAACTTAACCTTTTTTATCATTCCTAGCGACCTCACATTTCAGAAGCCTTCTTTACCCCACCCTCAGAGCAGAGTTTTGGCCTGTCAGGCCCTTTAGATGACTAACTAATCGGCTCATTATTTTAAAACATACTGCTGCAACTGATAAATCTCTTTCACTCAGTCTCTCTTCACTGTAAAACCTAATAAGTTGTGTTGACTCGATTTATGTAAACTCATTCACTCAGTTTAATTGAATAATACTGCCTAACAAAACTTGTTTTATGAAGTTCATAACATGGTCTTCCCATTGAATTAACGTTAGGACACATTTCTCAATACATAGGTAATTTTTTTCAAAACTTTTCACACAGTTCTACTAACCAAATTTCAACAGCAGCTACAAGGTTTTTTTTTTATTTTATTTATTTATTTTTTTATTGCTTTGGAGCAATTTTCACTGTTACATTTTCAGAACTCTTAGTACTAGTATCACAACAGATCATCAAATATGCTAAAAGTTTGACAAAAGTGCAAATTTTTAATTGTGTTAGTACAAAACAAAAAAACCGAAAAGTATTTTAATTACACAAAATAAGCTTTTCTTTATATAAATGTTTCATTCACAGTAACTGCCTTTCATGAAGCTTATACTCTCAAACCTTTGATTTGCATCTCTTTGCATTCAGTTTAATACATTTGTCTATTATTTAATCCAACTAAACTAAATGGTTAATCAATGAATCATTTGGTACACCTATAGATTTCTATAGATATTGATTCAATCAGCATAGTTTCTACAGAACTTGTTTTCAATTTCCGATATGGATAACCAGATGTAATTAATTCTTTTTACATTATAAGCAATTATCTTAGATGATAACCACAATTTTCAAAGTGTGTATATGTGGTCCTGGTAAACCCTGCATTGTGAACCATATGTCCCCACAAGGATGGCAATACCAGTTAATTTAGACCTGGGTAATTTATACAAATAAAAATGTAGTTGTATGAACAAAAGAAATTCAAGTGAAGAGTTCATTTGCAAAAACATATAACTGAAACATGAAATCAAAATTGACCTTATCTACTTTGTGCATATTACTAGTCTTGTGGTAAACAACCCTCACAGCAAAAGAACACGGCTTTCGGAAAGTATCCGCGAACGGACCCGTATCGACATCTACTTGCGTGCAGTGACGGATCCGCAACGAAGGATCACATCCGCGATTAAAACCTTACCTCTGCGGCGGGTCCGTTTGAGACCTGCGAATTGATACAACCATTACAGTAAAGGTGTGTGCGCATCTGCGGATCCGACATGGGTTCGGCGACTTGAATGCAGATCCGCCAAGGAGTCTCCTGCTGTGTGGGAATTAATTTGTGCAAATTAAAACACAGATAACGTCTCTGATAACGTCAGTTTGACGGCTTGGGTTGAAAACGCGTAAACCACTCCTCTGCAACCGTTCATCTGCTATGAACGAGATATGGAGAGGAGGAGCGCGAGAGATGGAGAGGAGGAGCGCTACAGTAAAACTCTGCCCTCTATTCAATATTCCGTTTCACTTGGAAATACGTCACAACACTGGAGAAAAGTCCTTTGCAACTTCCGCTTCACATGGACTTTAAGTAATAATAACTCTTAAAAATACAGGTAACTTACACAATTAAAGTTCACTGAAATTTTGTAGCAAATTAGCTCAAAATAAATATGAATAATTAATCATAACTAGTTATAATTAATTATAAATATTTGGATAAGTTAATACAATTAACTTAATGTAATAAAATTAATATTACAATCAATTAACCTGTTGTCCAATGAACGCACAGTGTTAATTGTTTATTAATTCTAAGAAATGTTCATTTCCAGGTTATGGGAAATAATCTTATTGTACAGTACTACTAAGAGCCTGTAGTCAGGATCTGCATGAATAGGGACTCCAGTATATGAGCACAAAACACAGACAACTTTACGTGTGACATGAACAAGACTTTATTAACTAGACTAAACACTTAACTACTCTAACATTCACACACATACATACATACAGTTTACCAAGGGAAAGAGAGAGCTGAAGCAGAATACAGAAAAGCAAGAAGTTACAGCATTGTTGGACATTCAGCAGATCAACAGCCTTGAGCAAACCATCAGTTTAGTTTTAACACGCCCTTCTTTAAAAGGGGTAAGGATACTCAATGTATCAAATAATGAGACTAAGTTTGATACTTGCATGTCTCTCCAAGTTGAATTAAAACTGTCCTGATGCAATTTGTGGAGGCTCCCATTGAATCTTTGCTGATATTGTCTTGATGAAAGAGAACCAGTTGGATTCAGAGGATCTTTGGTAAATGGAAGTTTCTAGGCCGAAGCCTGGCACAAGCTTGGGGTTCTGTTGAAGCTTCTAGCTTCTTACAGCATCATCTTAACATCAGCATTTCTCAGTAAAAAGGGAAGAGAGAGGAAGAGGCATTTGATTTTGTGATCAGTGAATATAAGGGGTGAAGATGTCACACCGTCTTGAGGTGTCTGAGCCAATAAGGAGTTTCCCTTTCAGAGGGAAGTTTTACGAGTCTTTGTTCTGTAGCAAGATATTAGCATAAGACACTGGATTGGATGAATGAGAAAAGAACCTTCTAGATTCGTATGTGTCACAGAGTTAGTAACACGTAACATAAATTACCAAATAGGAAACGAAAGTTGGACTCCGTAGATACCAAACATGCTACCAATGTGATTTCAGTTAACTATACATTTGCAACTATGGAACATTAATACCAAAAGAGTTAAAAAGAGAGAATTAATACATAGAATAAATCCTATAAAAGGAAAGTCATGAGATGGGAAAATTGGATACATGTTTATACATTTCCCAAGTGGTTATATAGAGAACACATAGGATTAAGATGGTTTATTTGTCTTTCTTAAAAAGAATGAAGTCAGAGTCACTAGTCTCTGCAAAATTCTTTCTGATCGTAAAAGTTCCAAGTATCTGTAACAGGACACCTAGTTCTGCCTGTGGTTTAGCTACGTTTGGGATGCTAGTTGCAGTTTTAGGAGGATGGGTTCACAGAACTTTGATAGAGTGAGTTATGGGTAATTCATTAAATATATTGAATAATTGTGTTTGATCGCTCCAGACGCTACAGTTTGTTTCTCAGCAAAAGCAGATAACTCCACATTTCAGTTAAACAAAACCAAGTAATTGCTTTGTAATTGCATTTAAAACACACTCAAACACACGTCTACACACAAACGTGCGCACACACACACACACACACACACACACACACACACACACACACACACACACACACACACACACACAAAAGGACAACCAAGGGTTCCGCATGTAAGACGTGTATGGTGTACAAGGACTTGCAGAAGTCGAAATTATAAATCACTTTAGTCAGCTTTGACGAAACTTCCCTCAGCTAGCGAGTATTTTTGAAAAGACTAGAAGCCTTGTCACCTGACCTGAATACTGCGTGCTGATTCGCTAAAACTGACTTATCGGTTTCTGTACACAAACAATAAGGGCGCTCGTCGGTTTCGGCTGTAAAACGTGAACTCCCGATGCCTTGACAGTGGATAATAACAGCTTTTCTGACAGAACGGATTTAGCGTTCAGAACGTGATATATGTGGAGAATAACGCACAGCAGTTAGTATTTTATTTTTAAAAGTGGCGTTTATCGTTTTTTGCAAATGAACTCAAGTAAAGCTGAAAAAAATTCTTTGAGTAAATACAAATCATTTGAATTTGGTCACTGTTACATATTAGTTTTTTACAATTGCTAATAAAAGTGTTTACCAATACTTAGTTTTTTTCATTTGCTAACAAGCATTGTTCAACACCGAAACCACATTTTCAAAACTCTTCACACAGTCAGTGAAACAGAAGTCAATGCAGACCAAACTGTGAACAATTTTTCATTGCTTTCAGACAAAATGCATTCAGTGACCACACTTTTCAAAATTCGAGAACTCTTTTCCCATTCGTACTCCACAACATGCAAAATACTATGTATTTTCAGGACATTTTCCTAATGCTAACACACTGCATTCAAAATGATTAAAAACACATTCAAAACAGAATGATGGCAAATTCCAAGCATTTATGCAGTAATTATTTTAAAATTCTCAATTTTATAGGCAAAAATAAATAAATAAATAAATAAATAAATAAATAAATACATACATACATACATACATATATCATTACAAGCTAATTGCAATTTTAGCTGAAATTCCACCCACTCCAATGCAAGAGAGAGAGAGCAGACTAGAACCATCACTGTAATTTACTATAATGAACAACTACACATGTTGTTACAGCAATGTGTAGAATGCATTTTATTTATTCTTTTTTTTATTATCATTGCAGCCCTGGAGGTTTTTCCCTCTTTTTTCACCTTTTGGTTATAATTTTCAAGTACTATATTCATATAAAAAAATGAAATTTTGATTAATTTCTGATTCATTTGTGTTACAAATGCTTTCAATAAAGTGAAATTGTGTTACATTATTCAATATGAAGAACTGATTTATGTGGAAAATCATTGAAACTTTAAAAAAGAAAAGTTCATAAATTATGTAATGCTTCCTGTTGTTAGTGTTTTTTAGGTCAGTGTGTTGTGAATGAAATGTGTGTTTTCTGAATGAGAATTGTTGCCAGTGTTATGTTGGTCTGAGTGAGTTTTGTAGGTGAGATTAACTGTTTGGCCAACATTCAGGCTGGTAATGCAGACTGTGTGAAGAGTTTTGAAAATGTGGTTTTGGTATTGAACAATGCTTGTTAGCAACTGAAAAAAAAAAAAAAAAAAAAAAAAAAAAAAAAAACCTGTAAAGATTTTTTTTCTAAACTCTTAACACAGCAAAACACCTACATCACACAATTAACAAAATAATTAATTTATTGCCCAAAACCATATTTTGTGTAAGGCTTGATTTTCCTGCTAAACGAAAACTGAGATCAAGCATCCTGCAATAAAGCAATAAAGCTTATCTGGAGAGAAGATCTTAAAAGAATAGCATAGGACAACACCTTGCCCCTACACATCTACAGTATGTCAAGGACTGCCATGGCATTCATATTATGGATTAAATCAACATCGGAGACCTGCCACCACAGCCAGTATACTGGCCCAGACCTACCACTAGCAACATTTCTGAGGAAAAATATTAACTATATACACTTACACTTATTTTAAGTTATTTCCACTATTGCGCGTTGTTGCCATATGGCAACATATCATAAAGTACCTTAAAATAATATTTTTTATTTCAATTATTATTATTATTATTATTTTTTTTTTTTTTTACAGCACTTCAAGTTAAGCCATTCTAAGAAAAGAAAAAGAGTCAAATATATATATATTTTTTTTATAAATTTATCATAATGCGTGTGGTATAGGGTTAAATGTCTCAGTGCGATTGGTAAAATGGTCTCAATTTCACAGCAGTCACTGGTATTATGAAAAAGATTGAAAACTAAGGAAAATTCTGTCCTATCTTTGGGTGGGGCATTTTGTGAAAACCCACTCCTCTCCCCCCAAAACAGGTGTTGGTGTAGTAAATATTTATAACCCTTTTGTTTGGTCTGTATATAAGGTAAATTGCAAAGCAGTCAGGGGGGAATTTTCTGTAATCAGAGACCCCTACGCAGTGATGGACAAGTGTCTTCAAACACTAGTCCACCACTGTGTGTATATGCATTTCAACTATACATTTATTATTTCTGAATTGGCTTCTAATTGTCTAACTGTAATGTAATTGGCATGATACATTTTTACTTGACAAATAAAATGTTATGTTTGGTTATTCTGTATTATTCTTAATTCATTATTTCTAGTAGATTAAAGCGAAGGTATTACCTCAAATGTGTGTTCAGGATTGTTCATACGAAAGGTTTAATAGATGAAGCATGGGGCATATATATTAAATCCATTTCGATTTCTGACTATCGCTGCCTTAAATAAGTTGCAGTTTTCGTAAATATATAAAAACTATGCTTTTTGTTACGAGTAAGCAGAGCGCGACCGACTTAAAGGTAGATATTTACCCTGCATCCAATGTTTAAGGTCAGAACCGACGAGTTTGTGTTCGGGAAGAGTACTCAAGTCGGCCGAAGTAACTCTTCTAAAGCGATACTGGGACTGCAGTGAACGAAATAATTGAAACTATAAGGTAATCAGAATAATCAAAAATCTAAATTAAGGCATAACTAATGATTAATTTCTAATTGGAAGCACAACCTAAGAATAAGAATCATTTGAAATCTGAGTCAGATTAAAAGAGTGAAATTAAGTGAACTTAATAGAGATGCTGAAAAGGCATACACGCGTTAACCTTTGCCCGGGGGCGTCGGATTCCGTTTTTGGGCCGATGCGGGGTTCCTTACATTTGTTACATAAATATAAACTCTACTAGCCTGACGTGGTCATACTCAATTCTAGTTCGAATATGAGTCTGATACTGCTCCATTGGGCTTTGATTATGGGGGCGTATTTCAACCGATCCAGGAAAGACCTCAATTGGATAGACCTACAACCAATCAGAGCTACAGAGTAAGTGACGTATGTTGAGCGATGCACAGTTGTCAACAGAACTCTTCTTAGCGACCATCGGGGCCAGCTGATTAATCAAACTTTTGCCAAATCCCGTAGGAAGGACGGCAAAGACATCTTTCCCATCGACAAATGCCTTGATCGCGGTCCTCTGTTCCTTTTTTAAAATTAATGCGCTGTCGATATCTTCTATAACGGATGCGATGTCGGAATCTACACATCTCAGTTCTTCAACAGCCATCATTGTTGTAAACTAATTGACCTTTCGCAAAGACCCGCCCCCCTTAGTTACTGTTGCTTTGTCCGACAAGCCGTGGTGCTGTCACGCCACACAGAGTGGAAAATACATAGCGGAGCAAAGAGGAAACTGACAACACATCGACAGACAAGACAGAGCAGGTTACTTATGATATTAAACAAAGTCCCAGCTTTCAAACTGTGTAGTTATTAAAAAAATTCAAACAATAAAAACCGTTTTGTGGCCCTTTAATGGGTTGTGACCATGATCGTGACAGATTGCTGTAGCGCCTCAGCTCAAGAGGCTCGTGAACCGATCATCTCTTCCTACTAGTCCATTTATAGCATCAAATAAACATGAATGAACATGAGAATGAATGTTGTTTCAAACGCGGAAAGACGTCAATATGCACAATTTTTTAAGTTTAACTCCACCGAGGTTAATCTTCTAACTCCTGACTGATTTGTCGGACAAAATGGCGGATGCAGCGTTTTTGATTGGTTAGATCACTTGTTAATCAAACTCCCCAAGTAGGGATGTCCCGATCACGTTTTTTTGCCCTCGAGTCCGAGTCCGAGTCATTTGATTTTGAGTATCTACCGATACCGAGTCCCGATCCGATACTTCTATAATACATGAAAAAGAACAAAGAAGAGCGAAAAAAACAGATCCAGGAACAGTGCTTTTCAGGTTTTTCAGGAATCTAACAATCGTTTTCACGTACAGAAAATGGATAAAGTAATCAAATATAAAATATCACTGCATATTATCTTTACTGTATAAAATAAATAAAGATTAATCATTATTGAAGTTACAAAAATTATTCAGTCAAGAGCAGTGAGTGATTTCTTTGTTATTTGTTGTTTAATTTAACATTAAAAACAGGCAGCAGGAATAGTTTTTTTTTTTCCCCTAGAAGACATGCACGATCCAGTACATATACTGTTACACATGCGCTGTCTTTCTCGACTAATATACGTTCACTTAAGACATAACCGACTATGTTTGCTAGGATACTCGACAAGACGGGCATGTTGACAATTTTTGTATGAATTTGTCCGCCGAAGCACGAGACTAGAAAGAGAACTCAGTATTTGCGCGCTGACTGAAATAAGCGTGTGCGCGCTTCGGATGAACGCACACAAATCTTCTCACAGCGCGTGAGAGTTCTCTTTCGTGTCTTGTTCTTGAAGGTTTAAATCAGCAAGGCTTAAATGAGTTAGTTTAAACACAGACAGCAACGTGTGCTGTTCAGGTCTCACCTGCGCTCGCGCGCTATCAACACCCGGGTGATGACGGCGTAAATGACTGGACATTAGAGCATACGGCACTCGCAGTTAACAGTTTACAAAGAGTGACTGTTTTGTCCACGCTTTCTGATTATCGTTGTTGTAACGTTTTGCGCATCCATCGACTGAAACATACATTATTTGAACTCTGTCTGTCTGTTTTCCACGTTGCTATTTTAAACAAACCATATTAACCAATAAGGCCAGAACACACCAAGCCGACGCCGACGAACTAGCGGAGACGAAAGCAGACTGTGGGGTTGGCTCACGTCGGCAGCGTCTGTGTCCAAAGTTGCCCTGCCACACCAAACCGACGCTAAACAGCCGACGGCCAAGCAGCACGTCAGTTCTGCGCCTGCGTGAGATGAAATGCCTTTCCGAAACAGCAGGCGGCAGTAGCTGAGCAGCCAATCAGAATCATCAGATGGCCCGACGGCCCGACGAGCTCCAACGCCGATTCAACATTTCGAATCGGCCGAGAAAGGACCAACTTCAGCCGACGGTGCGGAACACACTGAGAAAACTTAGTCGGCCGACGAAGAAAAACTGCCCGACGGCCGACCGTCGGCTTGGTGTGTTCCAGCCTATAGATGCGTCGTCATTCGAGATGGACCACGGTGCAAGTGCGTACCTAACCGTAAGTGGAGAACCGTAGGGTTAGATTTTTTACTGAGAACCGTTGCACCCCTAATACATATATATCCGAGTCCTGATCGGGAGGTAACGTCCGATTCCGATCGAGTCTGAAACCATGTGATCGTGCCCGATTTCCGATCACGTGATCGGATCTGGACATCCCTATCCCCAAGCGCTCTTTGATGACGTGGCTGATTACGTTTCTGGTGATAATCTGTCAATCATCGCCCTGACAATGTGATTGGTCCGAACAGTTTCTGTTCGGGCATAATTACTCCTCTACGGATCAAGTCCAGACCGAACTCCCCGACTTCAAAATGTTGTGGGCGGGGCTAAGTTCGGCTGGCATCCAGGCTAAAACTCTACAATTCAAAATGCTAAAAACCTTTTTCTGCATGTACTAACTCTGTTAAAACACAGCAAACCTGATTCAAAATCAAGTCGTTCTGTCAAAACACTAGCACTAGTTTTCTATCCATGTACCTATAATCAATCAAAGCACAATGACTCTCAAAATACTAACACTTGATGGCATTACAAAAACTGCATTACTTGTCATTTTTTGTTCTCCCTGAAGAAAATATGAAATTCATTGTTTTTATAATTTAGTTTATCTTTCAGTCGGTCACATTCAATGTTACATCAGATCATTCTGAAGAATGGGGTCTCGCCTGAGAGCCCAAACACCTTTGAGTGGTACAAAATGAGCCAATGGTACGCTGAGTACCTTAGTCTGTGAAATTTGCATCGCGTTCTCCGCCTCACTCTGTGGGTATATAAGGAGCAGCGCGAGCATTTTCACATTCAAACTTTCGCTTCGGTGCCGAGCGTTGTTGTGCTCTACAATCATCTTTGAGCCTCTTTGAGTCAAGCCTCTTCAGATACGGGTGTTGGCGTGACGGTGCCACATGAAAGCCTGATCACGTCAGCACGCTGATTGTCTTACCTTTCTCATAAGGGCTGAGCATGTCTCGTGTTGTGTGTCGTCGAGCACGACTAACAGTGCGGTTTGTCACGACAACCCAGCGTGTTACTCTGCGCTCTACATGCGCGATGCCACGGTTGAGACTCGAGTAAGTCCCATCTGCTGTATCCCTATCTAGTTCCCCTTCCCGAGGGGAGGGCTACTTCGGCTGATAGCCAGGGTGACAAGGGTTACAGTGTGGACTTCCCCGACGAGTCAGTCTCCTCTGGCCACACCCCCTCTCATGCATCGCATGCTGCGAGCTTTCAGATGGGATTGCTGGTCCCTCTCATGGGAGATCTAGCATTTCATTTTGGCTCCAGCATTGTGATTGGAAGGCAGATATTTTAGGTAAATAATAGAAGGCATATAGTGTTGTAAGGGTGGAACTCCTATAGGGGTTCAGGCTGTAGGGTTGCCGAGCGACTAAAGAAACTTTATCAGCAAGATGGTAGAAAACTTTACATTTCTTGTCTATTACCACCCACTGTAACTTGTGCCAACAATGGAAATAAGCGCAGTTATAATAGCAAAATGTGGGAGAGCATTGCTATAGTGTAACAATATTGTATTGCAATAGGGAGCACATTAATGTTAATACTAAATCAAAACTAGTTAGCACATCATTTGTAATTGAAAAGGTTTAATGACAATATCTGAATATGGTTACACTTACAATAATTACAAAATAGATGTATGAGATGATAAAATCATATACCATTAATCGTACCCAGCATGTATGTAAAAAGTTACCTGAGAGATAAAGAGACTGAAAGAGAAAGAGAGAGAGGGCCAGAGAGTGCCCAAGAAAAGCCAAGAATAAAAAAAAAAAAGACATAGCAATAGTTACAATCTTATCCCTTCCTTGACCATGTGACTGAAACCCATATGTGAGACATTCAAACTGACCAATCAGAAGATTAAAACTTCCCCCACTGTACTAAAGGTGTGACCATTTGTAAACCCCCGATGTACATACATCTTGGCCTACAGGGCTTGATCACTATCAACACATTTGTGCCTTCCAAATGGCCCTTGTAGCAAGAGAGAGGGGGTTGAAACAGTAAAGCAAATGTCTTTGTTCATTTTAAAATATCTTTAGACACTGTAAGATTGAAAATATCCAAAGGAAAGACTATTTAAAAGCACAATTACTGAAATCCGATATGCTTGGGTGTGACTCCAGCTAATGGCTTGACAGAACTTAGCTGACAGGACTCCATCAAGCCATCAGAACCTACCAAGAGAACCCCCAAAAGAAAATTAGACAGATAACATGACAGATAAGTATAAGAATACTAAAAATACATATAGTGTCAAGTCAAATCAAGTCACCTTTATTTATATAGCGCTTTTTACAATGCAGATTGTGTCAAAGCAGCTTTACAGTGATAACTGGTATATAATTTTGGTTGCACAGCAGCTCTTATAGAAAATGGTATGAATATTCATCTTAAGTAAATTCAGTATTGATTCATTCTGATGAAAGAAACAATAGTTATTAATTTAGTTAATTTATCTATATCAGCACTGGAGTAAACAGTGATGTCATCATCCAGCTCAGTTCAGTTCAGTTCGCATCCAATGGAGTCAATGCAGGCAGATCAAAACACTATTGAATATCAAATGACAAGTGTCCCCAACTAAGCAAGCCAAAGGCGACAGCAGCAAGGAACCCAAACTCCAACAGGTGACATCAGGTGGCAAACAGGTGTTAAAAATGAAAAAAAATTAATAAATCCTTGGGAGAAACCAGGCTTAGTTGGGGGGCCAGTTCTCCTCTGGTGAACAGTACTTTGTTACGGTTCAGGTAGCTATCATAAGTCCGATGGGATCGCAGTATTGATTCATTCTGATGAAAGAAACAATAGTTATTAATTTAGTTAATTTATCTATATCAGCACTGGAGTAAACAGTGATGTCATCATCCAGCTCAGTTCAGTTCAGTTCGCATCCAATGGAGTCAATGCAGGCAGATCAAAACACTATTGAATATCAAATGACAAGTGTCCCCAACTAAGCAAGCCAAAGGAGACAGCGGCAAGGAACCCAAACTCCAACAGGTGACATCAGGTGGCAAACAGGTGTTAAAAATGGAAAAAAAAAAAAAATCCTTGGGAGAAACCGGGCTTAGTTGGGGGGCCAGTTCTCCTCTGGCGAACAGTACTTTGTTACGGTTCAGGTAGCTATCATAAGTCCGATGGGATCGCAACATTCAAAGTATTTATTCCAGTTCCATCCAGTTGAGGATCGTATTCATCACACCGGTATGGACGGTTTGTTGAGGAACTGTGCCACTGGCTGTTGTGTCGATGATGCTTTCACAGCGGATGATCTAGTTGACTCAATCTCTGCTGATACTTTAGGGCTGCGTTGTGGTCGTGTCAAGGCACAGGTCTTCGATCTCACCTGGATACGGCCCGGATCCGGTTGACTATGTTAAACCTTGGCATAAACAGAGAGACCAGTATTATCGTAGATGCCATTCTTCTTCTGATGTAACCAGTACATCTAGTGTTATAGGAAGTGTTCCCGGTTCCAGCTGACCTAATTTATGCAGCCTATCAATCCTTTAATGGATTTGAAATATACATAAATTTACATAGACACAGATAAAGACTGAGAAACCTTGTTGTATAATGTCATTGTAGAAGGGAAAACATTTTACTTGATAGCGCTTTACTAGCTAACCTCATTGATCCCTGCAAAAGCTAGCAAACCTTTGCAAAGGATAACAACGAGAGTATTGTTGTTCAATACCTTAGTGAAGAGAAAAACTGTAAAGTGCCCTGCACAGGAGATGGGGTGTGATAAGCACAAGTGAAATACTTATGACTGTCACGGAATGCACAGAAACAAGATGTAGGATCCAAGGGCAGCTTTAATGGTAATCCAAAATGTAATCCAGACTCAGGCAAGGGTTAACTCCACAGAAACAGTCCACAAAAAAACAGAAAACCAGAGACACAAAGTGCATGTAACAATACAAATTATAACGAACCACAAACAAAGGCAGAAACAACAGAGTATAAATAGACAGAACTAATGAGCAAACACAAAACAGCTGGGTTCAATGAAACAAGGATAATGAGTCCAGGAGGTGAATTATGGGAAATGAAGTTCTGACAGGTGACAAAAGTCCATGTTGGAGTGCCCTCTGGTGGCTAAACAGGGCACTCCAACTCATGATCATGACAATGACCAGGCAGGGTAATTCTGATGTTTGATGCGTAGTTGCATGTGTTTAGGTCCTGTAGTTGAGAACGCCATTTTTTTTTAACACTGAAATGTGTTCACTTTCCCATCCATTTTCCTATCTGCTTGGACGGACATGCAGACACAGAATTATGTCAAAAGTCCTTGTAACTACAGTGCATATGGCTAGGTAACGTGAACACAGGAAACTGATGTGTATAATTATAGGGGATCCACGCAATCGATATTCGCATTCGATGAAATGTTAGATATCATCAGTATAATATTATTATTTAATCTAGCCTACAGTCAACAGACTAATACATAGAACAGCATTACAACTTAAAACACAGTCAAATGCAGTTTAGTATGATAGTAAAATAGACCAAGTAAAACAGCGCTGTGTTACCTCACAATTTTAATTCAACAAATAAACTGAACTGTATGAGTAGTATTTCAGCACTTCCAACTATTTTGGTAGAATGGATTGTCCTGGGACTCGCGTGGCACTCATATCGGTCTCTCATTAGCAATCGCGCCCGCAATTTCACACCAAAATAAATTAATTATATTAATTTTATGCAGTGAAGACTATGCAGTGTTATTTTACATTTAATTTATTCATTTCCTGAACCTAAATACTTACCTGAAACATATAAAACACTATTTATTACATTTAAATCACCCCAGTCATTCTAGAATTAGTATTACTTTCTAAATAAGTTATTCAAGTAAACTGGTGAATTTATGTCGAATCGCAATATATAGTTGTATAAAAAGGTAACGCAATGTCTTGCTGGGAATGAACTAGGCTATTAGCTGTACAGATTGACTGTCCCTTTCCTGCACATATGCTTAGAAATCTGGTGCACGACGTCTGCAGCAATAGAACAAAGACAGAGACATAAATGAGGAAATATGAACACATACAGTATTTTAACAAGAATAACATGTTTATAATGCAGTATACAAACGACATAGCCTTTATAGTCACACAGAACACAAGTCACATTGTTTCTGCCTCTAATGATATGAAGCCAAGTACCACAAAAGGAAGTTACTTTGACACTAGATGCCCCAACAAAGTTACAAAAAGCATGTCTTTAAATATTGTCCGCTGCTGGACAGTGGTCCAAACACTCAAAGCTTTAAAAGATGTTAAGGTCGTGTTACTTAATTACTTCACTTCGCAGCGCTTGCAAAGATTAATTGAGCAGCAATTAGGATGGATAGATGGCCTAATGTCGGTGCTATTCTACGCAACCTGCTGAGATAGCATATTTAAGTAGAAAATAGTGAAATCACTGAGTTAATTTGCTTTTTCCGGTTTAACCTCTTAATGATAAACTTCAGATTACGATGCAATGATCTGGGTGTGTGTTGCTTTAAGGTTTAAACCATGATTGGGGTTTCCCCAAGCCTTGCAACGATAGAGCCGAATATAGTACGCCATTCATTGTTTTGTGCTTTCTAAAACTAATGGTAGTTGAATCATGTTAACGACATGCTATGTTACAACACGAACAAGCACGACGAGCGCTCATGTTGAACAACGAGCTCTCGTTCTCTAACAAATGCGTGCGACTGCATAATACAGATTATGAATGTGAAAAGAGAGAGAGTATGATTCTACACACAATCTACATCAAAGTGCATAACACGATGAAAATACTTATCACTGAGATGAAATGGCTGATGTAGTGATGTCGCGAGAATGGTGAAGATTACAGCCATGTCTTTGATGATAGGCCCTTTGATGATATTGCTGAAACGAAATTAGTAAACAATAGAAATTCGTGAAGAGAGGACCTGCATGTTTTTTTCTCTCATTGCTGCAACAGCTCAATGAACGTTTGAATGATAGGCTGATGTAAACTTAAATGACACTGTAGCATTTAACATATCCCGTCTAAAATGAACACATTGAAGTAGTAAATTAAAAAAACGCTAACGTTTTCTGTGTGATTATTTAGATAATCACAATAATAGGTCTGTACATACATCGAGAGAGGAACATTGCTTAAGCAGTGGTTCACTGGAGCTTAAGTTTTAGATTAAAACTTACCAGTAATTTAGATAACGATAAAGTCAGGCTGGGTTTTAAATGAGCTATATCTCGCACCAAAAGTGAAGGTTGGCATCAGCATCTGCCGGACTCAGACATGTGTCAGCAATCTTTTATACTCCAAGTGTAAGATAATGATTGGGTAGATCTTAATAGGTGACGTAACATTGAGTCTTCCTGGCAGAGCTTTTATTTCTGAGTTTATGACCTGACAAAGGGAAGAACAACAGCACGACCAAGGATATACTCTTGCAAGTAAACCTTTCTTAAAGAAATCCAGTCTCTCCCACTGAAAATGAAAGGATACCAGTGAGAAATGTCTTCCATCGCCAGACTGATGACCCAACCAAGTGAATAGTAAATATAAGCGAACCAAATGTTTTTCCCAAAAGCCTTGGCATTAGGTTGTTGCTATATGAGATTGCCATTTGTGTGGAGACTGTTTATCTGTCACAGACATGCCAGGCTCCAACACCAAGCAATCACAGCACACTCCCACTCCCGAGTACTGATCACTCACACCTGCACGCAATCACCTCATCAATCAACCATGCATAAAAGACACTCACACACAATTACTCACCGTCCGGTCTCGTTCACAACTAGGACTATTCCTGAATGCTTACCTTAAGGACTTCCATTGTTACTTACCTGTCTCCAGCGATCCCTAGTTACCTCATGTGTCTCTTTCGTGTGTGTGAGTGTCACCTGTCTCCAGCTTCTCAACTGCTCCAGCGATCTCCAACGATATCCACCCTGCAATTCACAAAAGGACAGTATCATTATTCATTCATCTATCACTCTGAATTACTGCACCATGCTTGTGTCAATAAATACCTGAACTGTGATCTTCTGTCTCCAAGCCATCTGTACTGTAACAGAAAACCAGACCAACACCGTTAGACGCAAGTATGAGCCATCCAGACCCATTCCAAGACCTGGTCGATGCACTACGTCGAACACTCACCGTGCACCCAGCACCCATGCCAGCTCCACCAGCCATCACTTCCGTACACACCGCCATCACTCCTACACCGCTGCTGTACGCCAGTCCTATGGTCAAACCGACGCCCCACTCTGGTTCGACGGAGCACTGCAACGGTTTCCTCCTGCAATGTTCACTGGTCCTGGAGATGTAACCACACATGTTCCCTACCGAACAGTCTAAAGTGGCTTTCCTGATTACACAACTGAGCAGCAAAGCACTTCTATGGGCCGATTCCATCTGGTCCCAAAATCATCCAGCTATCCAGTCCTACTCCAGTTTCGTCAATCATTTCAAAGAAGTGTTTGGAAAACCCTCCTGGGATTCTTCTATCGGTGAGAAGCTTTATAATCTAAAACAAGGAAAAATGTCTGTTAACGAATATGCTCTTCAATTCAGAACACTTGCTGCCAAGAGCGGATGGAATGAACAGGCACTACTTACCACTTATCGTCAAGGATTGGATCCTCAAGTGCGGTTGCATCTCGCTGCATAGGAGGCTTCCATCGGGCTTGAACGGTTTATCCAACTCTCTATCTGCTTCGCCACTCGTATGCAGTCGTGTCTCGAAGAGCACCAGGGCCAGTCACAGCTCAACAACATCCTCTGCCGGCCAGACTCTGTTAGCCCTCCAGAACCAGCCCATGAAGCAAGGCAAGTGGATTCATCACGTCTGACTCCTGCTGAATGGCAGAGAAGGCTGACCCTGAATCTGTGCCTGTACTGTGGTGCTCCTGGGCATGTAATCTCCACATGCCCCATTCGTCCTCCTCGTCCCATGGTGAGTGCCATCTTCCCTTCTACTAACAAGATGAAACCACTCACCACTATTGTAAAGCTTACTGCTGCTGATGTCTCTATTCCAGTTACCGCACTCCTTGATTTTGGGAAGCAGGCAATTTCATCTCCGGCGCCCTCTGCCGTCAGCTCAACCTCACGACCACGGCTACGCCTGCTACATACCAGAGCCACTCGGTAACTGGAAAACCTGTAAGCAGACGATAAGTTAGTCGAAGTGTCGGCCCATTACTACTTCAAATCAGTGTACTTCATGTGGAGAAGATCTCATTGCTGGTTCTGGAGGAATCCACCGCTGACGTGATTTTAGGGCGTCCGTGGTTTGAGCAGCACAATCCCATTCTCTCCTGGAAGACCGGCAAAGTCCTGAAGTGGGGCGACACCTGTTTTAATGACTGTTTCTCTGAATTTCCTGTTCCACGTTCTCCAAGTTCCAATCATCTCCCTGTCTGTGCAACATCCATTGAGAGTCCATTTGAGTCCATTAAACATTCTGTGGATATACCATCTTGTTACGCCCCCTTCAGCGACGTTTTCTGCCCCAAGAGAGCTTCAAAGCTGCCTCCACACCAGCCATGGGACTGCGCCATCGATCTGCTTCTGGGTGAGTCAAATAATTAGGTCAGTCTAGTAATATGTGTGTAAGAAGTGTGTCATGTTTGAGTTCTAAATGCAGAATTTATAATTCTCTGTAATTCTGTGTGAATGAAATATTGACATTTGGTACCAGAAAAATATTAGGAAACTTTATGAAGTTACTGATAAACATGATTATGTTCCACGGACATCACAATCAATGGACAATAGACGGGGCGTGTCTAAGCTCCGTAGCAACGTCTCATTGGAGAAACACATCGGGGGACGGAGCTAACTTCCTCCTTTAAAACTATGCTTTCCCAATAGCTAGTTGTCAGAAGTCGGTCAGAAATCGGTCAGAAATCGGTCAAAAGGTCGGTCAGAAGTCGGACTGAAGCACAGTCGTTGAAGCCCAGTAGCCGAAGCACCACTACTTTGACCACGGCGGAAAAGTCGCATGGGTCATTGAGAACTGATTGACCGGGGCTGATTTTCCATCTAACAGTCGCCGACTTCAACCACAAGCAGCGCAGCTGACCATTCAACAGCCGTCACATCCAGACTCCAAAACACTCCGTGAAATATCTGACCAAAGTCTCCAAAGAAGAAAACTGCTCAGAACAGCGCGTTTCACCAGCCGGCAACAACTTTAAAGCTTCCGCGCAACCCACGAAGGGCTTTCCCGAGAAGACGTCACCTGAAAGACAGCCAATCCAGAACGGGACTCCGCTGCACACGAGTCGCAGAACAACCCGATTACCTCAGCTGTCAGAGCAAACGCAGGTACAAGCAAACTTCTCTCTCTTGCTGGAAACTGGTGAAACTCCTTTAAACCTGTGAACCAAGAATCAAGCCAAAGCTCTGCTTTTGTGATTTTCCTCAGGTTGCGATGTTTAGTTAGTATTTGGGACTTTCTTCATAACTCATATCAACTCCGTGAATGTGTGTGTGTGTGTGTGTGTGTGCGTATGAATGTGTGTGTGTGTGTGTGTGTGTGTGTGTTTAGCCTTAGTTTCCTGTAATCATTAGAAGTAATCAATAAAGCTTGTTTTGATTTTCACATATACGAGTTTCTTGTGCTGTGTGTCAAATTACTGCCTTAAACTTAAAAGATCAAGTTACCTCTTGCTTATAATAATCATAATAAAATATTGTTACTGTTGGCCACAGAATAATATTTTATCCAGAATTGGTAGAATACTTTAACCTCAATTTTTCACTGGACGAATAATTGATGAAGTGTTAAATATTAATTCTGAATCATTTACAGTGAATCAATTACAGTTGATTCGATTCTTATTCCCTGTAACTTAATTCTTTATACTTAATTGAGCTAATAAATGACCTAAGGTCCTTACATATTATTAATGGTGGAGAAAAATTTGTGCAGTTTAATCTAATTTGTACACAAAACAAGTAACTTGTGTGATTGTATCTTTTCTATTGATCCGGAAGATAGATTAGAAACAGAAACGAGGCTTTTGATTGTCATAACAATGATTGCACATAAGGCGCTGTGGATGAATGAAATCTGAACTCGAGTTGTTTGTCTGTACGTTTTGTTGTTGTTGTTGTTAAAACTGCAGTAAATGAATCTAAGATTGTCTGCCAAGACAAAAAGAAAGTCGCCTGAGAGCGCACCAGGACAGAGTAAGCGTGTTCCTTGCTTTGGTTCCTTTTAAGGCCTTGTAGCTATAGTGGATAATATTGCATGTTCCAATGTTATTTCAACTAAGCTAAAATCCCTGCATGGTTACATTAGAGAGTAGCTACCTAATGTGCCGCCTATATCCGCTCATTCGTGAGATGAGATATTAATACTCTAAACACTACGTGTCTGAGTTTGATTTGAATGGGATTATTTTAAAAATTCTTGATCAAGTATTTGTTGCAGTAAATCCTGCATGTTGTTGCGTGTCCAGAAACTGACACGAATAATTCAGATCGGCGAGATCTCAGTAATGTTACTATTATTAATTGCAGAAAAATCTGTGGATTAATGTGCCTCACTCTAACATGTAGGAGTTGTTCAGCTCTGAAACGCGAGAAGCTGAATGATTCATTGTGAATGAGAACTGCGCCGTCAGTTCAATGATTAATGTGATTTTGTATGTCCGTTATCTGTGTGCAAAGAGTATAGAACAAGCGTATTCTTTGTTGTGCGTCACGGTCACCACGACAGTGACAGCTGTAACCCGGAAGCCCTAAGAAACCTTTCCCGGGGTAACCTTTAAAGGGATAGTTCACCCAAAAATGTAAATTTGATATTTATCTGCTTACCCCCCAGCGCATCCAAGATGTAGGTGACTTTGTTTCTTCAGTAGAACACAAATGATGATTTTTAACTCCAACCGTTGCCGTCTGTCAGTCAAATAATGGGAGTGGATGGGAACTTCTACTATAAGAGTAAATAAACCTTGCATAGACAAGTCCAAATTAAACCCTGCGGCTTGTTTTGCAAGTTTTATTTACTCTTATAGTAGAAGTTCCCATCCACTAGCATTATTTGACTGACAGACGGCAACGGTTGAAGTTAAAAATCATAATTTTTGTTCTACTGAAGAAACAAAGTCACCTACATCTTGGATGCTCTGGGGGTAAGCAGATAAACATCAAATTTTCATTTTTGGGTGAACTATCCCTTTAAGTGCGCATGCGCAGTCTGCCAGCGCCATATTTAACTGTGTGTAAACAAAGCCTAGCATAAGCTGAGCCAGCTAAAACTAGCGCAGCTGCATTACAGTCTATGTAAAGCTAGTAGCATTGCTAAAGGGCTAGTGGCTAGCATAGCATTTTGTGGTCTGAATGCAATGTTGCAATGTTGGAATGACTTCTTTCTTACTGAACTTTAATTCACTCTAGTGCTTCCACCTCTCTCTCTGTTCAACCTACGCATCTTATCTTTTCTCATCTCCTCCCATTTGAAAGAACTTAACAAATGTTAAATTAATAAACCTCGTTTTTTAATATCATTTGTTTGAGAGTTCTCTCTCCTAAATTTACTCTTGTCAGTTAAACACTGTTTTGTTTTAGTAGCAATCATCCTGATTACTTTTGAGGACATTTCCTGTTATTTGTAACTGCTCTTACTGATTTTAATGACACCTGGGAATATGAATTTTTGATTGGGAATTTTAATTCGATTTCAATTTGAATTGTAAATCAATTTCATATGGTAAGGATATTTGTGGATTGATTTAATGGTAGTTCCTTACCAACATCTGTCAATTGTAATCATTAACTAATAATTATGGCTTTGAAATTTTAATTTCATTAGTCATTAATTAGGATTTAGGCTTCCCTAATTCAGATGATACTTGATTAATTAATTTGATTATAATTGCTCTCAATGTTTAATGCCGAGCCCATGAAGTAATTCATAACTATAACTTCCAAATTGAAATTGAAATTTAATTTACAATTAAGTTTAGTCTCAGACAGGTAATTCACTCCCTCAGTCTTTGATTTAATTCATTTATTTAAGGAAAATTTTGGGGTCTTGGGTCAGTTGACTTCTCCTGCTAGCCAACCCCCTAGTCGTGGCGACTCCCCAGCGCCACCACTCTGTCAACCCTGTAATTTTTCCAAATTTTGGGAGCAAAACTTCACACTCTTTCTTCTCTCTCTCTCTCTCTCTCTCAGCTGTCCTCTTCTGGTTTGACTACTGCTGCTGGTTTTTGGATTTGTACCTGTGAAAGTCATAAAAGCAGAGTGTTTGAGAAATATTTAACAAATATTTGGGAAACGGAACACTTCTTTCAAAATTGTATGACACTCACTTTACCTTCCCTCCTCATCCTGTTATCCTACTCAGCCTAGGCTCAAGCAGGTCGACAAGGAGACTGGTAGGCGTCCTTAAACCCCGAGCACACGTCTAGAAGCGCTTTGAGTGGTGCATGGTTGTCAATCCTACTAGCTGAGAAACCAATACTGTCATTGTTATTGTTTTTCTTTCGCCCCGAAGGGAATTTTAATAACAATCACAGTCCTGGTACTTTGAAATCCTTTTCAAAGCCCCTGTCTAGAACCATCCTTCTAAAATTAAATTTTACAAAACTCATTCTGCAAACAGTGTTAAAGACAAAACTTCATTTTATAGGGAAACTGGAAGCACCCCATTATTATTCTGCTCTTTGCTAAATGCTATTCTGTTTATTTCCTGCTCTTCTTTTCTTCTGCTGTTCTCTAGCTGTGCTATCTGTGTGTGCTTACTGATTCTTTTCACAGAGACTCCGAGTTAGAAGCACATCCACGAGAGGACCACAGTCGAGAACCAGTCTTACCTGCACATTTACACACTCATTACTCATTCCCATTAACTCACAGTTGACATTGCACACTTACACCTTTGATTTGCCCTGCTTGTTTGTTTTGTTTTGATGTGTTTTGTTTTGTTCTTTCAAGGTCTGTGTCAGTTTCGGGTTTAGATCTCCCTCGCGGTGCCAAACATGTCTCGCACAACAGACCCTGCTGGACACTGGGAGGATCTGGAGACCTGGCTAAGTGTTGTAACAGACAGCCTCCTACCTAAGGCCGCTGAAACACCAAAGCATCAGACACAGGACCAGCTGGATGACAACATAACAAGCCTCATGAAACAAGACCCAAGTCAGAGCTACAGCCACAAAGAACTAGCCAAGATCACCGGCTCCTTAAGCCACACACTCATTGCCACCCTCAAACTGAGCGACAGGCAAGCCGCCCATCGCCAGCAGGAGCTGACACATGCACAACGACGCATCGAACAGCTGGAGCTGGAAGCTCAGGAACGACGAGAAGGGCCTGATGAAGTGGAACAAGGCGCAAAAGAGGAGATCAACAGGCTAAAAGAGACCCTAGCAGCTACTACGCAAGAAATGGAACGAGGTAGAACAGACTACGTTGATCTCTCCGACAAGCTACAGTATGCAGAACAGCTACTGGAAAAAGCAAAGGCTGACTTCAGAGACAAGAACAGCCGAATTAAAGCTCTCGAAACTCACCTGAATGAGTCAAGAAATGAGGTCAGCCGCCTAAAACAACAGCTTGACTACATCAAAGAAGAGTCCGACAGTATTAAAGAGGAACTCAAGCATGCATATGAATTGCGCTGTGAGCCGTCAAGAACACGTCGGACACCGACTTCACCTTTGCCAAGCAGGACCGGGTCCCCTGGTCCCGGACTGGCACATGATCAGAAGGGGGCAGTGCCAAAACAGTCACCAGCTCCCTCCGAAGAATCCTACCTCCCCACTAAGCTAAAAGAATGTGCTCCAGCCAGCCACAGATCATCTCATGGCTTGGACCTCAGAGACCTTGACAAGCTCGCCATAAACATTGGCAAATTCACTCCAAATGTGCCAGGTAGTCCAAATGTTCAGAGTTATCTGCAAGATATTGACTTCCATCTGGAAATGAGACCCAATGTTACTGACAAAGATAGACTTTATTTGCTCAGAGCCACATCCAGCTCTGAAGTGCACAGCTTCCTGGACCGGCAGCCTGCCCACACAAAGACTGATTACCACCTGCTCCGAGAAGCTCTCATTAAAGAGTTTGCCGACCCTGAGTCAGAACAAGGACTAGTGGCTGCCCTTGAAACAAAACAAGGTCGTCACGAAACTCCTCAAGTCTTCTATAGCCGACTCAGGCTAGCGTACTTAGGGTCTCGCAACGAACAGAACATGGAGGAGGAATTGAACTTCAAAACTCTCTTCCTGAGAAACCTCCATCCTGGGGTGAGCCACCATCTTGGCGTCCTTGCCTGTCCACGCACAATGAGTGCTCAACAGTTAAGAGACTTGGCGCACAAAGCCTACTGTAAATAGAAGATGGCCTTAGAAAATGGCACCAAAACCACCACAGTTCTTGACTTCAACACACAGAGTCAAGGGCTGGCCCTAGAGGGCACCCAGCATCAAGACCTTGCCAAGCCGACACCCAAAGAGTGGAATGCATCCTCGTCCAACAGAGAGTGGGACTCCCATACTGGTACTCGACCTAAACGGAAAGACAACCGCTGGGATGGACCACGTGGACGACAACGCTCACCTGGACATCACTGGAAAAATTCATGGAACCAATCAAGACCTCATGAGAGTCATTGGGAGAAAACCTGGAATCAGCCAAGCTCATGTGGAAACCCCAGATGAAAAAGCTCATGGGAATCCAAGGGAAAACGACAAACACACCCTGGAGCAACCAGCCCAAGGAATCGACGGAAAAACTCACAAAGATTCCAAGCTGACAGAGCTCAAAATGAATCCATACCAGAACAAAAGACTTCATCTTGTTTCGACTCTCAAGAGCTGATGAAAATGATGATGAAAGAGTTCTTCCAATGAAAGGAGGATGACCGGAAGTGGGAAGAGAAAGCGAAACCAGATTCATCCTGACTAGCGGCCGGACGAGATGGCAGCGACCACCTGACTCAACATACCCCAGAGAACAGCACCTCATCTCTCTCTCAGAGAACCACAAGCACCATAACTTCAAACGGACAAGAAGTCCCACCTGAACATCCTGCAAAACAGTCAGAAACTGATCCAACACCTGATGGGTCAGATCACAGCAGCATCCAACAAACACCTGCTGTGGAAACCACTCCAGTTCCTGAAAGTGCTGTCTTGGTCATCTGCCACTCCTCCGAAGAAAACGAGATTAATTCTAACACCCTACCTCTGTCATCCCAAACTCCAGTCCCCCAACTCCTAGGTGATCTCATTGAGAAAGGTATAGCAAAAAAGTTTTACCTCTCCGTCATCATCAAACAACACATCAAGGTCGAAGCCCTCCTCGACACTGGAGCTGACATCACCCTAATGTCAAAAGAACTCCTTGAAGAAGTCCAAAACAGAACAAAGAGGTCTAACGGAACCTTTAAACTTCAAAGGTGTGAGCTGAACCTCCAAGCATATTCCCTCACAGGCCTACAACTAAAACATGTGGCACCGATTCACCTAACGGTGGGACCAATGAACCTTGTTCACCCAGTATACGTCTCACCACTCAACACATATCCTCTCCTCATTGGGAAAGACCTGCTTAAGGCGAGACACTACAGGTGAATAGGGATTTTTTTTTTTAAATTAAAAGATATCACTGTGAAACTTCTCCAGTTTATTACTGGCATAAACATAAGAAAAAAATGTATTACAAATGTTGTGTAAATTTATGTTTTAATATGCAAATGAGGCCTTATATACTTAAATATATGCTCATTTGCATACATTTCCAAAAACAAAATCTGAAAATTGGAATGGTCCAGGTTTAAAATTTTTGGTTATATTTGTTGACATATTAGATGAAAGGACTTTTACAGAAGGGATTCTGGATATCTTATTTTGTGCTTTAGTAAATTAGAGAATACTGACAATAGCCTTAAAAAACCTATTTTCGCCATGTTTTTTTTGAGTAAAATGACCTATAATTCAGGATAGGAATGATATATCAACAAATCCCTCTGTAAAAGCCTTCAGAATATAGTTAAGTATAAGTCTGGAAAAGTTGGTGCTGGTAGGTGCTACTGAAGTGGATATATCTGACTCTGAGTGTGAGGAAAAAACTCATTTTGAGAAAACAGCCTTTAAAGTTTTTATATTGTGTAAGTTCATTTATTTCTATTGAAACCTCTGACCTACAAACAAAATATATATTCAGTTTATTAATATCAGTATTATGTAATATTTAAAACGCATGGAAATTGATAAATGAATAAATTATTAATAACAATAGCCTTAAGCTGAAGAGAACTACCATAACAAACACACATAACAGCAGTCACAAAAACTGCAAACTTCTGCAGTACCTATCTCTCTCACACAGACTACACTCCAGCAACACACTACTACAGAACCCATGATTCTGTGGATCGATGTTAATTTTCAGCCCTGATCCAGCACAGTTAGGACAACACAAACACATGCCTAATTCATACAATCGTGTGACGTGAATAATGAGCCATTCCTGTGTGGTGCGGCTGTCATTCCCAATCCCTCCAACACACTCTTTCCCTTTCCAAACAATGGGTTACGCGATGAGACACTCGCTGATGAGGTTTCATCGTCTAATCTGTTGTTTACTTTAATTTTACTAGCTCTTGCAAGTGACAGCTGTTGCCGTATTTTGATTTCGGTGTTGTCGTCATTTTCTGTCAGGCGCAGAATAAACAAGGAAGTGTGACGCCTGAGAACCAATCACATAGTCGGAAATTCACATCGATCAATCAGATGTGGTTTTCGGCTGTAGATTCCCCGGCAAACGTTCGCGGTTGGTTATTTCTACAAAGGAAATGTCCATATTTGGATTAGACAGCGCTGTTAATGAGACTGAGAGCTTTACAATGATACGAGGCATGACGTTTCTGTGAATGGAGACGGCACGGGAGCTCGCGTTAGAATGCTAACTTTTAGTGATTTCCGATAGAAATCTAAAGGCGCAAGTTGACAAAATATAATGAAATAACCACCTTAATGTGTAATGTTGACATATTTTTTATTTTGACATGAAAGCTTACATGTTAAGGGAGCAAACTGGCCCAAAATCTCAAAATTGACCACTGCATGAAAAAACGATGTTTTCACCTGCCGTGTCTCGCCTTAACCGCTTTGAACCCTTAATAGACTTCAAACACCTGAAGATGTGGACACAAGTCCGTGAGCCTCTGCCCCTCCAATCAGTAAACTCCAACGAATTGCAGTGTCAAGTCACAGACACCGCCCCCCATCCACTGACTGACGATGCAAGTTCAAAGTCAAGAGCAAGTTCCACTCCAAGCAACAGGAACCAAGACCCATTCCTCTGCTCACTGCAAGCGTCAGACTCAGGTTCCCTCCGAATCATGACTGCCATAAATGTCCAAGACACATCAGTGCCTGATGCAGCATTAGCCCTGTGGGCTGAAAACTCAGCTATCAGCCTGAAGCTCTTCAGAACATTGAAGCAGACAAATCAGAGCATACCACACGTCTCGAAGCATAGCCGCTTCCCTCTCAATCCATGGTCAACAACCATGGCTACCTCCAAGATCGCCTGTGCTGCAGACATGCGATGGAACGACAGACTCTTGAGTCACTACTTCCTGGTTGTCCCCAACCTGCCTCATGACATCTACATAGGAGCAGACATCATGGTCCGTCTCAACGCCTGCATTGACACCGTGAATGACGTCATATGGGCTCCCTTGTCACACCAATTGACATCTTCAGTCGACCTCAAGAATCTTCGATCTGGTCAAACAATACCAGACGCATGCGCCATGACCAACGAGCAAGAAGCCACAATCCCCGCTTACAGCAAGAGTGTCAGTGTCCGCTTCAACATGCGACCTGGCCAGACCCTTAACAGTAAGCTAGGCTTCTTCCAACCTTCCAGGACCTGCCTAAAACTAGGACTGACCTTGGAAGCCACACCTCTCATAGAAGTGTCATCTCGTGCTGTGTATGTGTTGTTCAACAACTGTACGGCCAAAGACATCAATGTGCCAAAAGCCAGTCACCTGGGATGGCACATCAACCAGGCGTTCCATGACTTTGAACTGACAGTTCCTGTCATCGGCCACATACCAGTTGAACTAATGTCAGATGAATGCCACAACACCGTAACTTGCACAAAGCCCCATGAGATCATCACCATCACTTCTATTCTGCCGGTGCCTAAAGAAAGTGTCTGCCGATCAGAACTTACAGATGACACTCACCTCGCTGTCTACGCTGTGTCAACACAGACTGCAACAGAGTCACCTGTAGAACTGACCGTCAAGGCCCACAGTCCCTCAAATGACTCAGAGGAACATTATGCTGGGTTCAGTGCACAAGTCCAACAAATCCTGAGCGAGGCGGATGCCCTCCACAGTGAAATGGATCGCCAAGGACTTAAAGAAGTTCTGTGCAAATACAAGGACTCCTTCGCAAAGGATTCCCTGGACTGTGGCCTGACTGATATCCACATGGTGCGCATCCCAACTCACCCAAGTGCGCCACCGACATTTGTGCGGCAGTACAAGATTCCGATAGCATCATACGAATCAGTGCAAGATATCATTGACTCCATGCTACAAAAGGGGGTCATCCGACCCTGCAACAGCACTTACTCCGCCCCGATATGGCCAGTCCTAAAGCCAAACGGCAAATGGCGGCCCACCATTGACTATCGCAAATGGAACCAGCAAGTTCCCTTGTCGCGATGGCCTATGACTCAGTTGGACCAAGAGATTCCCAAGATCAAAGGCTCAACGATCCTATCCACACTGGACGTCGCCTCAGGATTTTGGACAATCCCTGTCCGCCCTGATGACCAACACAAGTTGGCGTTCACCTTTGGCAATCGACAATTCACCTTCACAAGGTGCCCATTCGGCTATTCCAACTCTCAGGCTGAATTCAACATCTTTCTAAACAAGGCGTGCCCTGATGCCAGAGCCCGAGGCAACCTCGTTTATGTTGATGATATCCTGGTGAAAAGCAACAATGTGGCAGACCACCTCAAAGAAATCGACCATGTCCTGAACCAGCTGACAATAGCAGGAGCGAAAATTGCCCTCCACAATGAACGCGATATTTGCGTGGCTTATCAGTGAACTACGGCTCTGTCTGTTAAATGGCGCACCATTTGAAAGCAGGTGATGGCGATTTAGCGGTAATCAGGGAACCGGCTTTACTGACGAAATGCGTGTGAGAATCGCATGCGATATATCGCCCAGCCCTAGTTGCTCCTACAATCAACAAGGCAACTTGAAAGCAGGAGCAGGCGTGGTCTGGCTCAACAATGACCCTTGCCCACCACAACAGTTCAAGTTAGGCCCTCACTCATCTCAATATGCAGAGATAGCAGCCATCCTCATCACCCTACAACTGGCCGCCTCCCACAACATCAAAGAACTCCTGATATGTACTGACTCGACCTATGCCCGTCTAAGTTTCACATGCCATCTAGCTGGATGGAAACAGAACGGATTCAATACAGCTAACAACAAGCCTGTCAAACATCAGGAACTTTTCCAAGCATGCGATGCCATTGTCACCACACATGACATGATCATCTACTGGAAAAAGGTCCGTGGTCTGCTGCTGACACAGCGCTTTGCATCTCTACTTTTGTAGGATATATTGTGACCTTGACACTGGCCTTCCTCCTGCACAAGCCAGTGAACGCCGTGCAAGAGTCTTTTGATAGATGCACGTCGGGCGTCCCACGCATTTTCCAACGTGATAGAACTGACCAAGAACCTGAACTCGAGAACTCAACCAACCTGATTGAAATTACGCCTCTACCTCCTCGTCGAACCACTGACAATTAGATTAGTCGAAACCACCCAATTACAACTGATCTTAAACAGTACGCCCCTATGTTAGTTGAAGTGTTCCTAACCCGTTTATTCCAAGATACCCAAGTCCTTCACCAGGATTCAGTCAAGTGAGGGAAGCGTTGTTTGTGTCTTGTGTTTGTCTGTTCTCTCTCTGCCTCTTGTTCCAGTGCCTGCCGACGTTCGCACCAGGAACCTCGCCAAGCAAAAGGGGGACTCTGTAGGGACTCGTTCGACAGACGTTACCAAATGGCTTTATCAGCCAGAGGCATGATTGAACAAAGCTTCATTTGGTCCAAAAGATTCATTTCCTGACAGGAAAGACCTAGCCTTAACAGAAGTGATGACGCGACTTCTTTTAACAAAGGACTCTGTCTAAAGGACTTCTTAGCTCATCAGCAATAAACTAATCAGAACCTATCACGTGGGTCTGATCACATTAAATCTATTGATTCTCTCACAAAACCCTCTTGTATTATCGGACAGAACAGGAAAACACCCATCAACGGATTTAAAGACGAATATGTCCTATCTATACCTCCTTTGTGTTGAGCAATCCATTTTGACCCGGTCACTTGTGACTCCGGTCGCTGTTCAATGACTTTATGCTTACAGACTCAATCTTGAATTTCAAATGGACCATCATTAAGAGAGCATTTTAAACTATATACAGAATAATACATGCCATGATGTAATTACTAACATGTCTATTCAATGTATTCAATATGTGGGTTTTCTTCAAATGCATTATTGTAATCATTGTTTTAATTAGGTCAGTCTAGTAATATGTGTGTAAGAAGTGTGTCATGTTTGAGTTCTAAATGCAGAATTTATAATTCTCTGTAATTCTGTGTGAATGAAATATTGACATTTGGTACCAGAGAAATATTAGGAAACTTTATGAAGTTACTGATAAACATGATTATGTTCCACGGACATCACAATCAATGGACAATAGACGGGGCGTGTCTAAGCTCCGTAGCAACGTCTCATTGGAGAAACACATCGGGGGACGGAGCTAACTTCCTCCTTTAAAACTATGCTTTCCCAATAGCTAGTTGCCAGAAGTCGGTCAGAAATCGGTCAAAAGGTCGGTCAGAAGTCGGACTGAAGCACAGTCGTTGAAGCCCAGTAGCCGAAGCACCGCTACTTTGACCACGGCGGAAAAGTCGCATGGGTCATTGAGAACTGATTGACCGGGGCTGATTTTCCATCTAACAGTCGCCGACTTCAACCACGAGCCGTTTCACCAGCCGGCAACAACTTTAAAGCTTCCGCACAACCCACGAAGGAGTGGAGGCATTGGCTGGAGGAAGCAAGACATCCATTTCTGGTACTCAGATCACAAAAACCTGGAATATCTTCGAGCAGCCAAAAGACTCAATCCATGACAGGCCCGCTGGGCTCTTTTCTTCACCTGCTTCAATTTCACCATTTCCTACAGACCTGGATCCAGAAACATCAAGGCTGATGCCCTATCTCGACTCTACACTCCTGAAGAAAGCACAGATGAAGCCGAAACCATCCTCCCTGAGAAGGTCATTGTCAGCCCCATCACCTGGTCTGAGGAGACCCTTCCCTCTACCAATGCCTCCACTAACACTCCGCCAGGTTGCCCGCCAGGCTTGCAATACATCACCAGAGCACGGCACACCCCACTCATCCACTCCGCCCATACATCACTTGGCACTGGCCACCCAGGGGTCAATGAAACCCTCTCGTTGCTAAAAGATTGCTTCTGGTGGCCCAACATGGCATCTGATGTCAGAAGGTACGAAGGTACGCCATCTACCATCAGGCAAGCTTCTTCCTCTGCCCGTTCTCAACCATCCATGGTCACACCTAGGAGTGGATTTCATAACAGATCTTCCTGCTTCCAATGACTGTACATGTATATTTGTGGTAGTAGACAGATTTTCTAAGTCATGTCATCTGATTCCTTTGAAGGGACTACCAAGTGCTATTGAGACTGCCGAACGGATGTTCAACCACATCTTTCGCTACTTTGGAATCCCCAAAGACATCGTCTCCGACTGAGGACCTCAGTTAATTTCAAGAGTTTGGAAAGCGTTCTACTCACTCCTAGGTGTGGCCGACAGCCTGTCATTGGGATACCATCTACAGACGAACGGGCAGACAGAGAGGAAGATCCAGGAGATCGGTTGCTACCTCCGTACCTTCTGTCATGGCCACCAGGACTCTTGGAACCAGTACGTGGCTTGGGACGAGTACGCACAAAACTCCCTACGTCAACCATCCACCGGTCACACACCTTTCCGGTGTGTACTCTGATACCAACCCCCACTGTTCCCCTGGTCAGGGGAACCATCGAATGTACCAGCTGTCGACTACCGGTTCCGAGAGAGCGAGAGGGTCTGGGTCTCAGCACATCACCAACTGCAACGTGCTCTACGTCGGCGTAGATTGACAGCCGACCTTCGCCGCTCCGAGGCACCCACTTATCAACCTGGACAGAAGGTCTGGTTGTCTACAAGGGACATCCATCTACGCCAACCATGCCGTAAGCTGAGTCCCAGGTTCATTGGCCCATTCACCATCCTGGAGCAGATCAACCCTGTCACCTACAAACTCCATCTTCCACCTGACCATTCACCCCACTTTCCATGTGTCAGTTCTCAAACCTCACCTTCCTTCTGTTCCTCTCTCCACAGAGCCTGGCTTTGACACCGCCAAAACCCCCCCTCCCACTCCTATTGGACGATGGAACTGCCTACGAGGTGCGAGAGATTCTGGACTCCCGGCGCCGTGGTGGTCAGCTCGAGTACCTGGTAGACTGGGAAGGCTATGGTCCTGAGGAACGCTCATGGGTTCTGCGCAACGACATACTCGACCCCAACCTGCTGGAAACCTTCCACTCTGCTCATCCCGACAGACCTGCCCCTCGTGGAAGGGGGGTGGGGGGGTACTGTCACAGACACGCCAGGCGGCTCCAACAGCAACCAATCAAAGCGCACTCCCTCTCCCGAGTACTGATCACTCACACCTGCACGCAATCACCTCATCAATCACCCACGCATTAAAGACACTCACACACAGTTACTCACTGTCCGGTCTCGTTCGCAACTAGGACTATTCCTGAATGCTTACCTTAAGGACTTCCATTGTTACTTACCTGTCTCCAGCAATGCCTAGTTACCTCGTGTGTCTCCCTCATGTGTGCGAGTGTCACCTGTCTCCAGCTTCTCAACTGCACCAGCGATCTTCAAGATATCTACCCTGAAATTCACAAAAGGACAGTATCATTATTCATTCATCTATCACTCTGAATTACTGCACCATTACTCACCTCTGTTCGACAATACCTCTGCTTGTGTCAATAAATACCTGAACTGTGATCTTCTGTCTCCGAGCCATCTGTACTGTAACATTATCTAGGGTCAGCGCATACAGATAGATACATCATACACGTTATCTGTATTCATAGTAAATGCTTATTTACTATTTCATACCAGCATCCAGAAAGACCACAGTCGAATTCCTCCATAGACTGCTAATTACCCATTCATTGCTTTGTCCATTCTGTTGAAATTCATTTTGTTAACATCCATTTGTCTAGTAGTTTGTAGTTTCTGTTTGATTATTTATTCAATTTTCTTAGTAGTTTAGTCATTTTCCTTAGCTGTTTAGTTATTTTCCTTAGTAGTATTTAGTGAGTGTGATACTTTACTCTTGTATATCTTTTTGTTAATAAATTATTTTTATTGCAAACTGTCATTCTTGTGTTGATAATCAGAGGCTCTACAAGCTTGCCAAAATATCACTAAATTCTTCAGATTGGTCAGATGACAAACTTCCTCCAATTTATAAAATTCTAATTCAGTCAACAATCTTCCATGATTGTTCTTTATTGTCAAGGTGAGAGTCATTGGATGGTGCCCCGCAATATTGGAATTAATCATCTGACTCAATATTAAGATTAAATTTTTTTTTCAATTGCTAACATACTTTTGTCCAATCTGTAGTCACATATTCAAAACTCTAAACACATTTAGCAGAACATCCGTCTGTTGTTGCCATACCATTAAGACAATTCATGTCGTTTTCACACAAAATGCAGTCAATTAACATGTTTCTAAAATGCTTACATTTTCTTTTCATATGAGCTTACCCCATACCAAAATCATGGATCTTTCTCATCTTATTTGCAAATGCTTAAACACAGCAAGTCAGAAATGAAGACCTAATGTTCCAATCTTTAAATATAGGATAAAACCTATACTTTTGCAACAACAGCAGTTCTGGAAAAAAAATATAAAACAAAAACTGAAACAATTGATAAGCATTTTTAATTAGCAGATCACTGAAATATTTAGAAATAGCAGATTCCAATCTCAGATGGAGGCATAGTCAGGTGTTGAATTTATTTTCATTACATGGACACAGTAAAATAGGACTCTTTAAATCGGATTTGTTCAGTGTGTATGAAGAACAACACAGAGGAGCAGAGAGAAAATAATATCTGGGAAAGGGAGAAGAATAGATGAAGGAGGAGAGGAGAAGTTGGATCAGGACAAGGGAGAAGAAGAGGTATTGGAGAGGAGGAAGAATGTGTGCTGGATTGTGCATCTCTATGGTTTCCCCCCTTACACATGTAGAACCTATGAAAGCTTATTTCTGCCATGAATAGAAAATAAAAAAAAAAAGGTAATTGTGACTTTTTATCTTACAATTATGACTTTTTTTCTCTCAATTCCTAGTTTATATCTCACAATTCTGAGAGAAATAAAGTCAAAATTGTGAGATGTAAACTCACAATTGCAAATAAAAAATATTGATAAAAAAAAAAAAGTCAGAATTACCTTTTATGCTTTTTATTCTGTGGTGGAAAAAAAGCTTCCATAATAGCCAAAGGCCATGTATGTTGGATTTGTTGTTGATCAATGGCAGCAATTTCATGTTTCCATTTTAGTAAAAGCTTTATACTACAACGATTTTACTACAACGATTCCACTACCACTGTTCCATATTTACAAAATATGTGGTCTGCAAAGGGCACTAGCTACCAAGGGGACACCATCCCACCCTCTATGGAGCAACATCAACACCACCCACCCCCAGAAAGAGATGTCAACCAGGGGGACACTGAAGTTCTGCATAGGGGACACATTTGACCAGTAGCTGCCCTGAGCAATTCTGTTACTTTCTTCTTCTCTTTTTCTACTGCACATTCTATAAAATAATGTTTCATTTCTGTTGCCAAGAATACACAAATTCAACACTCAATCAAAAATGTAGAATGGCTTACATGCATTATTCTTTTACTGCAGTAAAAGGAAACTGAATTTTAAAAACTATGGATTTCATATTTTCTGCAGGTAGAACTGAACATAAGTAATGCAGTTTTCATAATGCCATCAACTGTTAGATTTTGACAGTCATTGCGCTTTGATTGACTATATGTTAATGTTGGAAAGAAAACTAGTGCTAGTGTTTTGACAGAACGACTCGATTTTGAATCAGGTTTGCTATCAAAAGACAGAGTTAATATGTGCTGAAAAAGGTTTTTAGCATTTTGAAATGTAGAGTTTGTGTATATTTATGTAGGTGTGTTGCTGTGTTAAGAGTTTAGAAAAAGTACTTTAAGTATTGGTAAACGCTTGTTAGCAATTGAAAAAAAACTATAATACAAAATATTAATTTTAATATTTAAGACCATAAATAACTACATTTGTGGTGCCCTCATGTGAGGCCACAAAAAATGCAAAATTAAAAAAAAAAAAAAAAGAAAGGAAAAAAAAGAATAAAAAGTTTTTGTAACTTCTCACAATTCTATTTATTTATTTATTTTCATGCAATTGTGAGCCTACATCTTACAATTCTATATATATATATATATATATATATATATATATATATATATATATATATATATATATATATATATATATAGTTTATAGTTATATATAGTATATATATATAGTTTATAGTTAGGAAATAGGAAGTATATAGGAGTATAGGAAAATCAGCGAGTGATCAGCGCTTGCCAATCTTTATGTGTGAACTACTCAACGACACATCAAAGAGGCTCGTTGATGCGTCACCGACATCTCGCAGATGCCAGACAAATATCTAGCATGCTAAATATCTGGAGCTTTCGGCCGGCTCAATATCCTGTGGTGTCACGTGTCACGACGTAACAGCCAATAAAATATACACTGATGTCTATGGAAGCAGCAATAACAGTCCATTCAAATATTATTTGCCGACGTTTATTCATATCAGATACACATTGTGTAAGTAACTATAAATCTCACTCACTCTATTGTTCTCCAGCTTCACTGGCCACATGTATTTCGGGACAAATGGATGAATTCACATATATTAAGATCAAGGTCATTATATAGGTTTTTAAATGACAAAACACTCACTTGCACATATTTGAGAATCAGAATATCAGATAGTTGACGACATGGTGAGAAAAGCAATACATCTGTCATACAGTGTGGCCGGCTGGCCGCGATGTGTCGTGTGTGACAAGCATGACGTGTCATCATGGAAACAATAAAGGGAAAAATAACAGTCGCCTTAACTCTGGGAGGTCAGACAAAATATTTTAAACTTTTAATATAATGTTATTTTAATTTGAATTAAATTTAATTAAAAATGTATTCTAATTTTTTCCCAATGTGCATTATCAAACAAAGTCGTTGGGTGACAGTTGTTGACAGCTCGTGTAGTGTGTAACCTCCTTGTTGCGGATCATTTACGTAGTGTCATGTAGTGTGAACACCAAAACGACTTAAAGACTCCACAGCAAGTCACATAGTCTGAACAGCACAGTGATCTGCCGACGTTTAAAGTCCTGTAGTGTAAACTTGGCATTACATGTATGCTCTGTCTTGTGTTACCAGTGACCTAGATTTGCATTCTGTGTTAAGTAATCATTTCATTCACCTGTTCCTTGTTAATTCACTCATCAGCTCCCTTTATTTGCCCATGCATTTATTCCGTGTTCTCCCTCATCGTCGTCCGTTCTCGTCAACGCCGTTCTCAATGTCAATAGTATGCGTTAATGCCTATGCTGTTTTCTCCTGAGTATCTCCTTCGAGTTCCATTAAAGATTATTCCATGTTTTCATTGTCTTCATGTGCTTGATACCACGTTACGTGTCAGAAGAACGGACCAAAACGAAAATGGAGTTATCAGCCATCCAGCTGCTATGCCTTGACCAGGAGCAGCAATTCCTCGCGACCCACACCCACAGATTTCCAGACCTGGCGTGCCACACCAACTTTCTGGACCAATGGCTGTGCGTCTTCTACCACGCAAGCCTGAATGCGGAAATGAAAGCACGCCTGCCCGGTGTGGGTCCTCAGGGGAATTTCACTGAATACATGGAGTGGGTGCTGGTGAACTGGAATTCGCCTCTTACCATTGGCCTTGCTGAGGAGACTATCGCCAGCTCCGCTCCTAATCCAGAGTTCAGCCTGCCATCACCCATCTGCATGGACAATGAGCCACAGCTCACCGCAGACAGAGGTATTCAGCCTGCCACGAGTAACGAGCCGGAGCTGATGAGCTTTGCATCGCCTCAGAGCTGGTACCTCAACGATTGTCTGACCAGGGGCCTCATTTATAAAACTTTGCGTAGATTTCGTCCTAAAAGTGTACGTACGCACAAAAAAAAAATCAGATTTATAAAACCATGCGTACGCCAGAACCTGCGCACAAATCCTTTTATAAATCCCAGTCAACGGAAGATTGTGCGTACGTGCATCTCCACCCTGTCTCCTCCCCGAAATCACCATATATGGAGCTTACGACACCTAGTTTTACTATAGTAAAACTAGGTGTCGTAAGCTCCATATATGGTGATTTCGGGGAGGAAAAAATTTATAATCTTCCCAACTCAAAATTTTCTAGTGACTGGTCACATCTAAAATTTTCAATTGGCCCAAGTGAAATTCTGTAAATGTAATTTTATCAATTGTAGCAATAGTCTGTTAACATTGGCTCAATGAGAAATAATTCGTTAAAACAATTGAAAAGAAATTAGTTTACCAACCCATGTTATTGGCCCAATTATACATTTTAAATTGTAGTAGCATTCCTTTTTAGTTTTACCTAAACTAAAAATGTATTTTGGTAAATTTATATTAGTAAAGCAACTTCACTGTATTGTTTATTCCCCGTTGCCCCAAAAGAAAAAAAAAAAAAATATATATATATATATATTAAACACTCAAGCCATACTGCCACATTTTATTTAATACATTTTATTAAATCTACAACAGTATTGTGAAAATACCTTAAATGGTAAATACATTGAACATTTCTGCACAGTAGACCTTAGTAGATAAAAATCATGCATTTCAATTCAGGATTCCAAGATACACAAAACTCATTAGACCTTAGATCTTACATTAACAAAACAATTATTTAAAAAACATGTATTATCAGTGTTTAGAGAAATTTCACTGACATTTTGGTATTTAGGTACTACATTTATGAAACTGCACTAACAATATTAAACATTTAAATAATTTAAAATATTATGTTAATATTTGCTAAAGTGCAAAAACGTCAACACAACATAAAATGCAAGTAACAGGAGAGGGTTACTTTAAATATTCAGTGTAAATTTACTTGAATTTTTGTAAAACATTTACAAATATTTGAAACGCTGCAAAAGTCTGAAGTAAAAAATTACTTCAGGGTTGTGTTTAGTTTATTATAGTTAATTTCATCTTAATATGAGCTCATGAAACTGCATCTTACTCATCAAATATTAAGCATGTAAACACATTTACAGATATATAGAAAGCAGCAAAAAACATTCTCACAAAAGGTACTTTGAGCTTAAGGGTACTTCTCCCGTGAGGGTTAAGTGAAATTTCACTTAGTTTTCCAATAATTTGCTCATCAGAGTTTGCACTTTTTTGCTGCACTCAGTTCCCATGTTCAAAAAGACCTTCTGAATGAATTCAAAAGTATATCTTAAGTCCTTGTTGTACTCCATGTTAAGTGCGTAGAGCATGCCAAAGAGGACAATGAACGCACTCACAAAGTCTCCCATGTTTTCCAGGACAACTTCCTCTTCAAGGACAATTGCAACATTTACCACATCGGAGAGGGATCTTGAAGTGGAACTGTTGCTGCTCACCACTTCAAGAATTCCCATTTTCATTCCAACTTTGTGATGCTCCAATGCCTCTGAACTCTGTAAAAAGTATAAAATAGCAATATTAATACTGATAGTGAATAAATCCAGAACAATACAAAACATCTTCATTCCCCATATTCTCGCTATTTAATAAAATATTAAAAAGTTCCCACTTTAAAATATATAGTGTGACCGGCTGATACAGACTTCTAAGAAATATAATTGACAGAATGTACAAAAAAAAATTGCAAAATTTCATTTTCATAAAAAAAGTCAATAATAAGATGAGAACTAAGAAATACTACATAAATCAAAGTAATCAGATGTAAAATAACCCTGGTTAGTCTTCATTGTAAAAATTAAATACAGATGAATGCTTACACTTACAAAATTTATTCAGTCAAGAGTAGAGTGATTTGATTTGTCTTTTTCTCTTTGATTAACATGACAGACAGCAGCAGGCTTATTAGACTGCTGTCTCTTTAAGAGCTTATGCACGGATCCAATATACAGTTACACAACATGCATTATCTTTCACAACCATTTACATTCCAAAACTGATGGCTTAACTGACCACTCACCAATACAGGCGTTTACAATTTTGTGTGTATTTGACTGTTTAAGCGGAGCAAACCACTCATTTTGGTACTTGCAACTCAAAAGCTACCTGACAGAAGGCTTTGTGCATGCCACTTATATAGATCAGTGGTGCACATGCTTTTGGTGTGAGCATGAAACTTGTAGGAATGACTAAAAGGATTCACAATACAAGCACTATTTCAACTATTCAGAGCAAATGAGAAGAGTGAATGTCACTTCACCATCGGAGAGAAGAAAGAGTGAGAACGTGCAGCTGAAACAGGTGTATCAATACTGCAGAGAAAGTGTATTGGAACCATTTCAGATATTTTTAGTATCAATATGTATCGAAGTAATATTTTTTTTGACAACACTAGTGTCTAATTAGGATTGTTGTTCTGAAAGATTTCATGGTGGTTCCCCCTGGTTTAATTTGGCCATGCATGTATTACAAATTTTAACAAAGAATTACAAAGTTTATATCTGATAGGTTCATAAAATAATAACTAGCAGATATATTATTCAGACCGTTTTTGTGTAGAATTAGGTGCCATAAGCAGTAAATGACAAAACCTGATTGATACATGGGACTGCGCTTTATGTTGTTTTATAGTCAACCATAAGGGTTGGATAATGGCTGAGGTGAAAGTGTGTGCAAGCACTGATGTTATACAACTATTATTATTTAACCGCTTGTCATTTTCTGTCTGCTTCTTTTGAGCTTTTCTTATTATATTTATTGGTTTATTCGTTGTTATGATGGGCTGATACAATTGTCCTTTGATAACAGTTACAGTGAAACTGTGCAAGCACTGATGGAAGGGGGGCTTAAGATATTTTGTGCATTTATTTTTCTGCCACTAAAATTTTCCATTTTTCTTTCGACTAAAAACCATCAATCCCTAGTTATAGCGTAGCTCAGTAATTTAGCATTTTAAAATCTTGCTGTAGAAATCTACTGTCCACTGGATGTCTGGAAGCAAGTGACGTAGGAGGCAAATTTGCCAATAATTCTACACAAAAACGGTCTGATTAGTATATCTGATGTACAGTACTGTGCAAAAGTCTTAGACACATTGATATTTTCACACGGAAAATGTTTTTAAGCCAGTTATTTATATCTTTTACTGTAGTGTGTCAGTAGGAAATATCAGTTTACATTTCCAAACATTCATTTTTCAATTAATTGTGTATTTTTTTATGCACAAGAAGTCTGATAGCAGCCGGTATGATCTGATCTCACCATCATCGAGTCTGTCTGTGATTACATGAAGAAACAGAAAAAAACTGAGACAGATTAAATCCAGAAAAACTAAGGCAGCGTCTCCCAGACACTTGAGGAAACCTACCTGCAAAACTATAGTACTGTGAAGTTTGGGCACTTATCAGAATGCTTTAAAGTGAGAATGCTGTCAAAAATAATAACATAAATAGCTTTTATTTATGAATTAACTTTTATTAACTAAATCAAAACGATATTTGTAGTGAGCACCCTTTGCGTTTGAAATGGCTTTTGCAGTGTTTCCGATACATTGACTAGACTGTGGCGGCCCGCCACATTCTAATTTGTCCCGCCACAGTCTCAAAGTACGCCTGTCGCGATATTTAAATAATCGACTGATAATTGAGTCATAGGGCAACAGAAATAGACTTGCACCAATTAAGTTTTTGTGCACTATATTCAAACTCATCTGAAGCCATTCCATAGCTTCATGTGAGGACGGAAGAATATGTACATTGTTAAATTTAAGTTCAAAGAAACTCGTCTTCTCTCCGCTGCAGCTGTCAATCATTCTCTGTTCAGCACTCAAACAGCGCATCGCGTTCGGTAACGACAGTCTGCACGGTAAAACTCTCCAATATGATATATTCCCATTATAATACTTGATATGTAGATAAAGGGCTGTGGATTTGCATAAAATGACAATCTTGCTGGAGTTTATTGCTGTTTCTGAACGATGTCATACTGGCTACAGTTAGATCGCACAACACAAGGACTATGAATTGGTGTCACAAGCACAATAACTGGTATTTAAAACTGAAAAGAAACATACGATCAATAAAGTCTTAGTTGCAGATATACACAGGGGTTATCTTTGTGCCGTGAACTTTTCAATGCGCTGCGCAACTGCGTGCTCTGACTCGATATTGCTTCAAGCACATCATTATGCACCCGGGATGTGCATTAGCGTTTTTTTTTGCTGCTGTTTTGAAGCGTTTCATATTATCATGGTTTTGCACACTGAAAGATTATTAATAGCCTATTTTGTTCTTTCGTTCTTATCAATAGCCTATTTTGTTCTCATTAAACAGCTGCTCAATACATTTAAAATAAATTTTTAAATGTATTTTAATCTTAGATTATTATAAATACATATGTCTTTACATTAATATATAAATCAAATGTAAATGTTTTTTTTTTTTCCTTTCATAAGAATGCATATAGTAATTTTAAACTTTATTAACATTCAGATTTTATAAAATTACTGTGCAAAGTTTTTTTTCAAGAATTAGGCTAGCATACTTTTTGCTGCTGAATTATATAGTCACCTAGATTATTTATTTATTTATTGGTCAGCTTATGATTATATATTTTTATTCATTTGTTATTTTTTTCTATAATGAAGTAGTGTGTTTAGTGCATTCTGGATTGTGTTTAACAAATCAAAGAGTGGCCATTAGTTTTACAAATACAGATCTGTAGATACATCCCTCCACTAATTATTCTATAAATAAATTAATTCAACAAAGGTAACCTCTTTTGCTACATATTTTTTAATGGATTAAATGTATACTCTACATGTTTGACCACATATTACCTATCATTTAGCCTACTATATGTTGTGTACGTGACTAATGTGCCCTGCCATCACCAATAAATAAATTACTATTAGAGCACAAAATTGTTTACAAGATAACAAATTTCTTCATTGATCTAATCACTTAAATTTTGGTCTCAGAATGCACCAGATTTATGCATTTAAATTTAAAATGTACAAAATTTTCCTCCAGGGGGGGCATGCCCCCAGACCCCCATAGAGGGACTGGTGTCCACCCACCACAGTCTCACAAAATCCTGTGGGAAACACTGCTTTTGTCACCTGCAACTATTCTTACACCTATTCATGTAGTTTTGCAGGAAGGTTTCCTCAAGTGTCACAGTTCTTCTGGATTTAGTCCATCTCAGTTTTGTATGTAATCACAGACAGACTCAATGAAGATGAGATCAGATCTCCATGTGGAGCATAGAGACTATTGTCAGACTCTTTATGCATACAAAAATCTCACTGGATTATTACAATTAATTGCAAAATGAATGTTTGGAAATGACACACTACAGTAAAAGATATAAATAACTGGCTTAAAAACTTTTTGTATGAAAATACCAACATGCCTAAGACTTTTGCACAGTACTGTATATCAGCTATTCATTTAGCTACTTATTATTTTACCAACCTATCAGATATAAACTGGAGAAACATACTGTTTTCAAGCTGGTCAGCTACATCCAGCAACAGCTGAGCCAGTGGTCCTAACAGAAACGGTTGTTCTGACTGGTAAAATAAATAAATGTAGAAATACATAAATGTAGTATAACACAAATGGTACAAACATAGCGCAATTTAAAAAAATATTCTTTGGACAAAATTATTCATGTATTCATTCATTTATGCATAGCTGCATTTATCTATTTTAGAATTTTATTATTTAATTATTCATTTATTTATGCATTTCTACATTTATTTATTTATTAAATTATGCATTTATGTATTTATTAATTTATTTATACTTAAGTCATAAGCACCTGATTTAATGGAGGAGATTTGCTAGGGTGACTAGATAGGTGACTAGAGGGTACAAGATTTATGGGTGACTAGGTGGAGAAAATGCCTTTTGAGGGAGGTTAGTCCCATTCACACTGCCAGCGACACGCAGTGACAAAACAACATGATCCCATTAATTTTCAAAGAACAGTAGAGAATATAAAAAAAATTACCAGAATAGTCTTGCATATGGTTCCATGTTCCTTGAAATAAAAAGGAAGACCCCGAAGAGCAGTAGCCCTTCTCTGCACAGTTAAGTCTGCCATCTGTACAAGGAAATGAAAATAATAACATCTGATTAATAACATTTGTAAATGTATAAACAAACAGACATTCTCTCAGATTTCATTTAATTTGTGTTCTGAAGACAAATGAAAATCTAACAAGTCTGGAATGGCATGAGGGTGTGTAATTAATGACATAATTTTCATTTTGGGGTGAACTAACCCTGTATTGTCACACCCCTACTGGTCAGCTAACAAGGTGTTATGATACAGAGGGGTCGGACACAGATGTACAAAAGGTAAGTAGTCTTTATTGATAACCAGTGAGCAGATATGGAAAGCAGAGTGAAGCAGGTGAGCAATGGTAAAGTCTGGTGATAGTTACTGTCCTTTTGTGATTGCAGATGGTGGAGACTCGGAACTGGATAGAGCAGGAGAACACAGGAGACGGAGGAGCACTCACACGCAGACGAGGAACACACTAGGAGATCAGGTAGCACAGGAGACAGGTAAGTAGCGATCGTGGGAGTCCTTGAGGTAAGCATACAGGTAAGTATAGCTCAACGAGACCAGACAGTGAGTGCAGGGTGTGAGTGCTCTTAAATACTGATGGTGATGAAGGTGATAATGATGTGCAGGTGACGGTGATTAATATTCCGGTGATTGGGAGCGTTGTGGTTGGTGCACGGTGGAGCCTGACGTGTCTGTGACAGTACCCCCCCCTCCACGGCCCGCTCCTGAGGCCCCGACGTCGTGGTGGCCGTCCTCTTCCACGCGGGGCAGGTCTGTCAGGGTGGTTACTGTGGAAGTCTTGGAGTAGGTTGGGATCGAGGATGTCATTTCTTAGAACCCAGGAGCGTTCCTCAGGGCCATAACCTTCCCAGTCTACGAGGTATTGGAAGTGGTGGTATTGGACCACCACGGCGTTGGAAGTCCAAGATCTCGTGTACTTCGTAGGCTGTTCCGTCCTCTAGGATGAGTGGAGGGGGAGGCTCGGCGGCTGCCACGTCAGGCCCTGTGGAGGAGGAAACAGAAGGATGGTGAGGTTTGAATAAGGACACGTGGAATGTGGGGTGAATGCGGTAACCTGGTGGGAGCTGGAGCTGGTAAGTGACTGGATTGATCTGCTTGATGATCTTGAAGGGGCCAATGAATCTGGGACTCAGCTTTCTGCAGGGCAGACGCAGCCTGATGTCCCTTGTAGACAGCCAGACCTTCTGTCCGGCTGGTAGACTGGAGTGTCGGAACGGCGAAGGTCGGCTGTCATTCTGCGTCTGCGCAGGGCTCTTTGCAGTTGATGGTGTGCTGAATCCCATACCCTCTCGCTCTCCCGGAACCAGTAATCCACTGCTAGCACGTTGGAGGGTTCCCCATCCCAGGGGAACAGTGGGGGTTGGTACCCGAGTACGCATTGGAATGGTGTAAGTCCTGTAGTGGGTTGACGTAGGGAGTTCTGCGCGTACTCGGCCCAACCCAAGTACTGGTTCCAGGAGTTCTGGTGGTCTTGACAGAAGGTACGGAGGAAGCGGCCGATCTCCTGGATTTTCCTTTCTGTCTGCCCGTTCGACTGTGGGTGGTATCCAGATGTTAAGCTGACGGCCACACCTAGGAGTGAGTGGAAGGCCTTCCAGACACGGTAAATAAACTGTGGTCCTCTATCGGACACAATGTCTTCTGGAATTCCGAAGTACCGGAACACATGGTTGAATAACAGTTCAGCTGTTTCCATAGCAGTAGTTAGTCCTTTCAGAGGGATAAGACGACATAACTTGGAGAAGCAGTCGATGATAACCAGAATGCAGGTGAATCCATCGGAGGCTGGAAGGTCGGTGATGAAGTCCACTCCTAGGTGTGACCAGGGCCGGGTTGGAACGGGCAGAGGAAGGAGCTTGCCGGCTGGTAGGTGACGTGAACCTGGTGGAGGTGGCGCACTCCCTGCAGCCCTGCACGTACCTTCTGACGTCTGCCGCCATGTTGGGCCACCAGAAGCGTTGTTTAAGCAACGAGAGGGTTCCATTGACCAGTGCCAAGTGACGTGTGGGCTGAGTGGATGATTTGAGTGCGTCGTGACCCGGTGATGAAGAGCAAGCCTGGTGGGCAACCCGGCGGAGGGTTCGTGGAGGGTATGGTCTCCTCCGACCATGTGATGGGGCTTACGATGAGGGAACTTGGAATGATCGGTTCAGGTTTTTCGGATGTCGTCGATGTACACCAGAACGAATCGGTTGAGGAACTCCCGGAGCACCTCATGAATGAAGTCCTGGAATACGGAGGGGGCGTTGACCAGACCATACGGCATGACTCGTACTGTAGTATGGTACTCGTAGTGGCCGGTGGGCGTGATGAAGGCGGTCTTCCACTCGTCCCCCTCACGTATCCGGATGAGGTTGTACGCATTGCGGAGGTCCAGCTTCGTGAACACAGTGGCACCACGGAGATGTTCCAGGGCCGCTGGGACGAGAGGAAGGGGGTAACGGAACTTGATGGTGATCTTATTGAGGGCTCTGTAGTCTATGCAGGGCCTCAAGCCTCCGTCCTTTTTGGCCACGAAAAAGAAGCTGGATGCAGCAGGGGACGTTGATGGACGAATGTAACCTTGGTCGAGGGCCTCCTTGATGTACTCCTCCGGGATGGAAAGTGGGTATATCTTACCCTTTGGCACTGGTTCACCCGGAAGCAGATTGATGGCACAGTCCCATGGCCGGTGTGGAGGCAGCTTAGAGGCTCTCTGGGGGCAGAAGACGTCGCTGAAGGGGGCGTAGCACTCAGGGATGTCGATGGAATGTTTCTCGACTGGACTTTCGATGGAGGTTGTACAGATTGGAAGTTCGTTGGAAAGAGCTCGTGGAACAGGAAGCGTAGAGATGCAGTGAGAGAAACAGGCCTCGCCCCACTTCAGGATTTCGCCGGTCTTCCAGGAGATGGTCGGGTTGTGCTGCTCCAACCATAGAACCACGTCAGCGGTGGATTCCTCCAGAACCAGCAGATGAATGGTCTCCACGTGAAGAAGTCCGACTTGCAGTTGAAGGGGTCCCACCACACGGCGCACATGTTTTCGGCTGAGAGGTTTTCCCGTTATGGAACTGATCTGGTAGACAACCGGAGACGGAGAGGTCTTGAGGTTGAGGTGCCAGCAGAGGGCGCCGGAGATGAAGTTGCCAACAGTGGTGAGTGGTTTCATTTTATGAGTAGAGGGAAGAATGGCACTCACCATTGGGCGAGGAGGTCGTGTGGGGCATGCTGAGATGACATGCCCCGGCATACCGCAGTACAAACAGAGGTTCAGGGTCAGCCGACGTCTTCGTTCTGAGGGGGTGAGACGAGAGTTCTCGATATCCATGGGTTCATTGGCTGGTTCTGGAGAGCTGACGGGTTCGGACCGGCAGAGGAGAGAGTCGGAGAATGACTGGTCCTGGTGTTCTTGAAGACACGCTTGCATACGAGTGGCGCAGCGGATGGAGAACTGGATGAACTTTTCTAGGCCGATGGAATCCTCGTATGCAGCGAGATGCAGTCACACCCGAGGCTCCAATCCTTGGCGGTAAGTCGTGATCAAAGCTTGTTCATTCCATCCACTTACGGCAGCCAGCGTTCTGAATTGCAAAGCATAATCATAAATTGACATGGAACCTTGTTTTAAATTGTAAAGTTTCTCACCAGCAGTCGAATCTGAGATGGGTTTTCCGAAAACCTCCCGGAAGTGGGAAATGAAGGCTGAATATGACTGAGTTACCGCGCCATGTTGTGACCAGATAGAATCAGCCCATTTTAATGCTTTGCCGCTGAGTTGAGAGATGAGGAACGCAATTTTGGCTGTGTCGTTCGGGTATAGGTGCGGCTGCATCTCCAGGACCAGTTCACACTGCAGCAGGAAACCGCTGCAGTCCTCCGCTGATCCTGAGTAGGGCGCTGGTTTGGCCATGGGACTGGCGTACACAGGTGGAGAAGGAGATAGGGCTGTGTTGACGGTGGTGACTGCAGGTGCCGGTGAAGGAGAGGGGATTGTGGATGGCGTTGGTGGATTGATGGTCAGAGTGCGGCGTAGCGCATCCACAAGTGCTTGGAAGGGATCCTGTTGGCTCATACTGGTTTAGCGGTTTGGGTCCGGTCTTCTGTTATGATACAGAGGGGTCGGACACAGATGTACAAAAGGTAAGTAGTCTTTATTGATAACCAGTGAGCAGATATGGTAAGCAGAGTGAAGCAGGTGAGCAATGGTAAAGTCTGGTGATAGTTACTGTCCTTTTGTGATTGCAGATGGTGGAGACTCAGAACTGGATGGAGCAGGAGACCACAGGAGATGGAGGAGCACTCACACGCAGACGAGGAACACACTAGGAGATCAGGTAGCACAGGAGACAGGTAAGTAGCGATCGTGGGAGTCCTTGAGGTAAGCATACAGGTAAGTATAGCTCAACGAGACCGGACAGTGAGTGCAGGGTGTGAGTGCTCTTAAATACTGATGGTGATGAAGGGGATAATGATGTGCAGGTGATGGTGATTAGTATTCCGGTGATTGGGAGCGTTGTGGTTGGTGCACGGTGGAGCCTGACGTGTCTGTGACACAAGGAAGGAATTTGATCAAGGAAGCTGAAGTATGCTTGCTCGAAATATTAGAACCAACAAGGTTCTCGCATGCCAGGCCAGCACATTTGAACCAGAGCCCTTGAATATGGCTCTGGTTTGAGCTTCTGCAAGAACCAATGTTCTCATGCATCAAGCAACAAATCTCTTTCGACAACACAGATTAAATGGCTCATAATGATTTATTTTTGATCAATGTATCTTTGAAGTGTCAAAGCTTTGGGTGAACAGACTTTCAATGAAGGGGCATATCTCTCAGATTTGATTAAAAATCTTCATCTGTGTTCTGAAGATAAAAAAAATTCTTATGAGTTTGGAACAAAATGAAGGTGAGTAAATGACAACATAATCTTCGTTTTGGGGTGAACAATCCCTTTAAATAAAAATTAAGACCTACCTGTTCATCTAGATTGTC